>NW_027531904.1:9813109-9931578 GCF_008692635.1 Crocuta crocuta
CATCCCAAGTTCGTGGGATGCCTGGGATTCCCCCCAGGACTATCCGCCTGCCCCCCTCCCCCCGCTTCCTCCTGCTCACCCAGCTCTGAGGCTGCGCAGAGGCCGAGGGACCGAGGGCACTGGGAAGGACATCACTACTTCTCTCCCACACACCGGGATGGGTGTTCGGGGAAGCTGAGGGTCTGCAGTCCCACGCGCTGCTCCTTCACTCCCGCACCAACACCCTGCGGACGGAGATGCCTTCTCTGGGCCGCTGGGGCCCAACCCAGAGCTCCCACCTCCCAGGCAAAGGGCTGGTCACAGAGAGGAGCAGCCTTGCTCCGCCCAGAGCAGGAAAGGGGGGTCCAGGCGTTATTGTGCCTCAACCTCAGCCCCCAACCAACCTTAGTTACCCTTGTGCAGTGGCCTTTTCATTGCGTTCTCCCCCTTCCTCACTGCAGTTCCAGCAAGGTGACCGGATGGCTTCGGGGCCCAGCCAGGCCCAGGCTTGCTTTACCCCAATGCCGCCCATTCCCTGTGGCTTCTGGGCAGAGAACACTCCCCTCCTCTCCTGAGAACCACACCATGTTGTAGAAAAAAATATGCTACTAATTTTTATCTGGTTTTCTATCCAGCATTTTAAGCCTGCTGCCAAGGTGTCAAAAAGCAAAGTCTGTATTTCCTTTGTATTTTCTCATTTGCTCACTCACTCATTCAGCAGTGTCCCGGAGCGTCACACAGATGACAGTGTGTCTGAAACAAGTAAGCTGGAGGGACTGCTTTGTAGTCTGGCTTTGTTTGTTTGCTTCATATATCGGGGACACATTTCCTGGTCATGAAATATTCCATAAAATCATTTTCATGACTTTATATCATTTGTACTTATATTGATAATACGTCTCATTTGGAAGTATTAGACAGTAAGATTACTTTAAAAAGTGGATGTTGAAGGGCGCCTGGGTGGCTTAGTTGGTTAAGCGTCCAACTTCAGCTCAGGTCATGATCTCACGGTTCGTGGGTTCGAGCCCCGCGTCGGGCTCTGTGCTGACAGCTCAGAGCCTGGAGCTGCTTCAGATTCTGTATCTCCCTTTCTCTCTGCCCCTCCCCTGCTCACGCTCTGTCTCTCTCTCTCAAAAATAAATAACATTTAAAAAAATGTGGATGTTGATGTGGGGAACAAAGGCAGGAATAAATGTGGATAAGATTAAATTTTCTGATAACCTGAAGCCCACGGTTGAGGCAGGAACTCCCTCCTGTCTTAAGGTTAATGCTTTGCTAGTAGGGAAAACAACCTTAGCTTGACAATAGCCAGGCTTCCAGGATCCTGAGTCTTCTTTAGCATATGAAAGTCCTTCTGGAAACTTCCTCTTGTCTTTACCTCCCCCAACTCCCAAGTATATAATGAGTCTCTCTCCTCACAGTCTCAGTGCTGCTCTTTCTGCTACCCCCTTGCTTTAATAAAACCCCTTTTTGCAGTGAAGATGTCTTAAGAATTCTTTCTTGCCCATCGTCTCCAAATCCCCCAACATTTCCACATCAGCAGTTGCGGCAAGCGTAGTGATGAACGTCCTTACAGTAAGGTCTCTATGCCCACACCGTTGGCGCAGGAAAAAGGTTTCCGTGTGAAATCTGTGTTCTTACAGGGTGAAATCAAAGGCCAAAGAGGATGAGAGGTTAATACATTTGAATACGAAAAATATCTAAAGAAACCACAACTAAAGAAAAAGGTTGATGCCAATGACTACATAAAAACAGGAAGTGTCTATACATAAAAATTAAATACAATTAAAGGGCAAGCAACACAACGAGAAAATACCGACAATGTAAAACAGTCGTTAGCAACTACAGTGTGAGGTCTAGTCCTGTCTGCCTCCTCTTGTTACAATAAAGTTTTATTGGAACACAGCCGCCCCTGTTTTATGTGTTGCCTACACTGCATGACACTGGACCAGCACAGCTGAGTAGTTATGATGAGACCCCAAGGCTCACAAAGTGTCCAAAACTTTCAATCTGGTCCATCACAGGATAAGTTTGCCAACCCTTGATGTAGGTGATAGAGGTTCACCATCCCTGATATTTAAGAACGCTTACAAATCAGTAAGAAAGGGCACTTGACTCCACAAATATTTCCTCAGCATCCACCTGTGCTCCACACTGTAGCCAAGAAAAATGTAGGCCCAGACAGACAGTCCCTGCTCTCATGGAGCTGACATTAAAAGGGAATGAGGTGGGTAATTCAAATATATTAAATGAATAAAATTCTATAATTCCAGGTATCCTTAAGTTCTGTAAAGATGCTTTAAAATGGCAATGATAAATCATGCTGGGTTTGGGGGACTTGTCTCTATTACTAGCAGAGTTCATGTCGAGCTTACAGTCTTCACGACTGGGATTAATTTGTAGCGTTTGGAACAGGTAGAATTATAACCACAGTGAAGAACTAAGTGCTGATATTGCGGGACGTATCCTTAATAGTACTGTTCCCACGAATCAAACACAGGTACATGTCCACGAAGTGGGAAAAGGTTCTATTCTATATAAGGCTACACAATTTAGTCTTCTTAAGTATACTTCCACAATGCACTTAGTGGTTGTTCTACAAATCATTTAACAAATTGGCTATGTTTGAATAACAACTTGCTTTTGGTTTTGATTATTGTCTCCCTCCCTCACAATATCTGAAAGACGTGTAGAGTACCCTTAGAGGTAACTCCTAGAGGAAGAATTGCTAGATCAAAGAAATCTCACAAGGTTAAGGCTTTTGAGAGACACTGAGAAACTGAATCAGAAACCGATTATATGTATTTGCCCACTTCCCCTCGTGCTGTGACAACATTCAAATTATTTTCAGTGTGATATGGGTAAGTGTCATTTTTCATATTTTAGTTCCCATTATTTTTGTTAGGGTGAAGTAACGTGCATTCATATGTTTATTTGTATATTACTTTCTGAGAAATTTCTTTTTAAATTCTTTGGCCATTTTGTCCATTGTATTCTTATATGGTTGTTGATTTGGAAGAGTTCTTCACATGTTAGAGAAAATAACCTCTGTTTTCAAATATTTCCCCCAGTTTATCATTTGTCTTTAATTTCTATTCAGGATGCTTTTTGACACCAAAGTAATTTATTTTGATGCCTTTGATGTCATTTGTGGAAAGAACTTTCCCAAGTAGCCTTTATTTTCACCTAATATTTTCATTATAACTTTTTCTTCTCTTTGAATATTGTAGAAAAAGCCTCTTCACTACTGTTCTAATTGGGCTGTTTTCAACCATTTGTTCTTTGAGATAATGTATTGTCTTCCTTCATTTTCAATTTCCAAAATAATTCTATTAAAGTTGTTAAAATTATATTTAAATAGTAGATTTATTTGGAGTGGACTGAGACCTTTTATAATCTTCTCAGGCAAAATTTCCGTTTATTCTGATATTCTTTCACCTTCCTTAGTGAATTTTTCTCATAAAAGCCCTACAATTTTTTGGCAATATGACTATAAGGTAAGATTTTTCTTATGCTTGGGGCGCCTGGGTGGCTTAGTCGGTTAAGCGTCCGACTTTCGCTTAGGTCATGATCTCGCGGTTCGTGGGTTCGAGCCCCGCGTCGGGCTCTGTGCTGACTGCCAGCTCAGAGCCTGGAGCCTGTTTCAGTCTGTGACTCCCTCTCTCTCTGACCCTCCCCTGCTCACGCTGTCTCTCTCGCTCTCTCTCCTAGAAATAAAAAAAATTAAAAAAAAAAGATTTTCTTATGCTTCTGTGAATGGAATCATGATTCTATTATACTTTGCAATCGTGTATTCCCAACACGTAGTAAGTATATTCTTTTTGTACACTTCTTTTTGTTTGTTTTACAACTTTTCCTTTATTGATAGTTTTCATCAAGTCCAGTTTTACATTGATTGTCTTTAGTTTTCTATGTCAATAATAACACCATCTATAAAAATGTAATTTTTCATGTATTAAATATTTTATATTATTCCTTTTCCTTGTCTGACCACAAGGGACTGAATCTCCAAACCAGTGTTAAATGATAATGGCAACAGGAGATATTTATAACTTGTTCTTAATTTCATTGGTAACCCTCGGTGGTCTTCCCCATTAAACAGGGGGCTGACTCAATTTAAGTCAGACCTCATTTATGTTATTATGGGAGTTTCCTTCCATTCCTACTTTATCAAGAGCTTTTAATCCAAATGAATACTGAATTTTATCCAGTATTTTGGGGGGAGAGGTGGTACACCTCTCAGGTTAATTGTATTACGGTACATCTGTGACTTCTAATCTGACCCATTGTATTAACCGATTGAAGTATGTTTAAATGTTCCTGTCTTCATAAAATAAAACTGACTTTATCATGGTTTCCTTTTCTTTTAATGAACTCTGAATTCTATATGATAATAGGTTTCAAAGTCTGTTTAATTTGAGAGAGAGAGAGAGAGTGAATGGGGCTGACAGCACAGGCTTATCTCCTTGCAGTGCAGAGACCAGAGATCTAAGACGGAAGCACCAGCGCGGCTGGTTCTGGAGAGGGTCCACTTCTCACCGTGTCCTCAGGGCAGAGAGAGGGCGGAGGGAAGTAGCTCTCTCTCCCTTCTTCTTACAAGGCCATGGTTCTCTTTCACTAGGCTCTACCCTACGACCTCATTTAAACTTTTTAAAAAATTCTTAATCTTTTTAATTTTTTTAAGGTTTATTTATCTTTGAAAGAGAGAGAGAGAGAAACAAGCAGAGGAGGGGCAGAGAGAGACACACACACAGAATCCAAAGCAGGCGCCAGGCTCTGAGCCGTCAGCAAGGAACCCGATGAGGGGCTCAAGCTCATGAACTACAAGATCATGTCCTGAGCCAAAGTCGGACGCTTAGCCGACTGAGCCACCTAGGTGCCCGTGACCTCGTTTAAACCTTAATTACTGGCCCCAGACACAGCCACATTGAGGATTAGGGCTTCAACATATGAATGTCGAGGACACACAAGTCAGCCAATGATTTGGATCCCAGGCACAGAGAACTGAGTTAAGCAGAACTCTCAGCCCCCGACACACTGTCAGCAGTCATGCATGGAGATGCTCTGATCTTCCTCTTTTCTTACTTTTGGTGCCAACTCCCCACCCCTCAAGACACACAGCTAATTTGTTTGACTAATTTATCTGATATGTACTCTTTTTTTTTAATACACATGTCTCTTACTATTATTATTTAACGTTGGTTTGGGACTTTAGCCCCTTGTGATTAGACAAGGAAAATAAGAGATAAAATACTTAAGAGATGAAAACATACCGATTTTGCATGTATTGTCATCTACATTTTGTTGAGTACCAAAGATATATAAACACAGACACACCAAAGTCACTACACACTTCTAACATATGTGTACGTGTTTATCAAAGACACTGCCTGTCCTTATAAATGTTAGATTAATTACATTTAAATGAGTTTCTAATTAATTTACATAAATGGTATTAGGTTGTAGATCTTATTATGTTCCTTATCTTTAAAGTCAACATTAGGTTATCCAGATCTTTCCATTTCAGGGGCACCTGGGTGGCTCGGTTGGTTAAGCATCTGACTCTTGATTTCGGCTTGGGTCTTGATCTCACAGTTTGTGGGACTCAGCCTTGTGTTGGGCTCTACATTAAAAGAAAAAAAAAAAAAAGCAATGTAAGGGACAGAATAGATCAAATTTGTGGCAGAATGATATCTCTGAAATATTATCCATGCGTCCCTGCGCTGCCAATATTCACCCCATCTTTATGTTTCACCCCCAACTGTTTCTAGTCAAGAGCTAGATTTTTCTCTGCTTATTATCTCTGAAAGAGGATGGCACAGCCAAAAGAAAGAGATAGAAGCAGGTGCTACTGGCTTCGATATCAAAAACACAGGTCTTGGGAGAAGAGGGAAGACTGAGAAACGACACAGAAGCTTCAGGGAAAGCAGGGTCCTACAGGAAAGGACACACATCGCACACGGGTGCACACACACCCTGCCCTTGACGGATGGGAGCGCCAGAGGCAGACAAGACGGGGTCCTGGACCAGGGCACACGAACCGTAGAGACTGGGTCGCACTTACAGACTGCTTGACCCGCATGTAAGTGAGGAGCCGAGCCACAGCGTGAGCCCAGAGGCACTGAATGCCCACCGCCTTGGCGCAGGGGTCCCTCCGACAGCAGCCGGCGCTGTTCCTTGGTTGTCAAGCAGGAAGGACACCCTTTTACGCCTGTTCCTTCAAAACCCCTGGCAGCCTCCCAGAGCACGTGTGTCCCCCAAAGCCCGTGGCTCTGGTGCCCACGTGCAGGGAGGTTTGGGCTGGCGACCCCCCTCACCCGGGGCCAGAGGTGGGAGCGACGCTCCTTCTAGAACACGGATGGCCGCTCGTAGCCGTCGCGCTGTCTGCAAACTAGAAGCCCAGCTACGAATGACCTCCTGCTTCCTGTCAGCAGCGAGCGTTTCGCTGAGGCCCTGGAAGGTCCTCGACTTGTCCCCCCGCAGCCCACCCGCCATCACGGCGTCTCAGTGGCTGTGAACCTGAGGCTGCTGCAGGCGCCGGGGCCCTTTCTCCTCTCTGTCCTGTGGGACTTCCCCGAGCTTCTGGCACACAGATGGCATTTTCCCTTTGTAGGTACTTACACTGATTTCTCCTGTTTTCCTGTTTCTTTGGTCATTTCAGTGGTGATTTGGAAGGGGGAGGCTTTACCCAGGTGGACTACATTGCCTCTCTTGAAATTCTAGGCATTACCTTTCCCCAGTGTCATCTCAACTTCCCTAAGTTCGTAAAAAGGTTTTGAAGTTTCTGGAATTCCAGTGATGGTGCAAACCTTTGCTCACTGTGGTCGTTTTCAGAGGAATGTGTGAGAAGAATATATTTGTGAATTATGGTCTCCAATTGACATGTTTTTACCAGATTTGATAGATTTTTTTTTTTTTAATTCAGCTCTAAGTTGACAAAGTGTACATATATCTGTGCTGGGATTAGTTCTGCTGTTTTAGGCAAGACTCATAGATGCTCTATGGAGAATTTCCACATAGAAAGAAAGAAAGAAAGAAAGAAAGAAAGAAAGAAAGAAAGGAAGGAAGAAAGAAAGAAAGAGAAAGAGAAAAGGAAGGAAGGAAGGAAGGAAGGAAGGAAGGAAGGAAAGAAAGAGGAAAGAAAGAGTGAGAAAAGAAGGGAGAAAAAGATTTCTCTAGTCTAACGCCACTGCTCACAACTCCCTTCTTAATTTTCTGCTGTGCTGAGTAGCCAGCAAACTAGCTTCTTTCTCTGTCTGTGCCTCCTTCAATTCTTTAATTTTCTTTATTGGCACTTTACATAAAAGAAAATGTAGAGAGTTAAGAATGCACTTAAGGATCTTTTCCTTTGCCAAATTTGCTTGCAAAGTTTGCTCCCGCTGGAGGATAAAATGGAACAGTCTTGACATTGCCAATATTCCTGACTGTAAGATCACTTAAGATATTACTTTCCGACTTTAGCAATCCCTGAAAGTCGTTCTCCTCCGTGATTTGATACAGACCTTTGCCAATTTGCTCTTTTTTTTCACTTTTAACATAGTTCCATGCAACATACAAATGCCAGTGTGCAAATTACCCAGAATTATTCCCGTATTCTAAAATAAAAACTCCTCCCCCCACCCTCTCCCCGTGAGATTGTAAAGCTGAACGCAACGTTTAGGAGAAACAGAAGGAAAAAAAATAACCAAACTCAAATGGATTGTTTTCATTTGTCTTCAGTGGCTTCGTAGTACGTAGTGCGAGGAGTGGATTCGGGGCGTGCCCTGCAGGCGTCCAGCCGCCCGGACTCAGCGGTAAGACAAGCAGGCTGGCCCTGGGCGCGACATTCAGAGGGTCGCTTCTAGATGTTGGTGTGAGTGGCGAGGATGTCACGGGGGCTGATCATGAGTGCAGTCGTTAGGATGGGCATTCTTTCCTTCTCCCTGATGAGAAGCCCCGAAGGAGACTCAAGAGACTCTCAGTGGGCTTGCGGGGGTGGGGAATTGGAAGTCTAAATATGGCTGACTGCTGATATGGGGGGGGGGGAGGGATGGGGGCACCGAGCAGAGCCTTGTGCCCGCCTCCGAGTATCTCAGAATCTGGGGCAGACACGAGAGGCTCAAATCTGGGGAAACTCAAAGGCAAGAGCCAAGAGCAAGAGGTCAGAGGTCATGACCGTCCCACTGGGGTCAGCTCTCTGCCCCCGAAGCTCCCACCCAGTCCTAGGTCACTCAGCCAGTCTTGTCTGAGCCAAAAAGATAAGCCTTTGGCTGCCTCTCTACGGACCCTGTCTTTCTTCTCTTTTCTTTCCTCAGTCTTATAGTTTCCAAAATTCATCAGTCTGGGCTTATGATCAGGGCAACTCACTGTGGTCACTCAGGCGCTGCGCTAACTGCTTACGCTTGTGGTCTCACCCACCTCTCACCAAGACCCCAACCCCAGGAACCTTCACTGCTGCCATGTTACAAACGGGGACAGTCGTCGGAGGCAGGTCCGAGCAGCCAGGTCCCTGCCCCCGGAGGAGAGAACTCCACCTGAGCCCTTCACCGCTAAGCTTCCTGGCTTCTCCGTGGTGTGGACGAACACGTTTCCCTGAAAGGTGCCTCAATTGGTTTCATCTCATTGTAACCTTTTACGCTTTCAGGATTTCAGCGTCCTTTTTATCTCTCATTTTTACAATCATTTAAAATCTCTGTGTATTTGTTCCTTAAATATTTTAGATCTTATTATTTACCCTTGAATAATTTAACACGGGTATAGTCTTTACCTCCTTTAATGTTGGAGCTTTAATTACCAGGAGCAAGCACTTTTCCCGGCACAGAAAGATCCAAATTAACGTTTTTTGCATAATGAGTGACCTTCTAGCTTTCCTAGTTTTGATTTGTTAATCTGCTTTATAAGCAGCCTTTTAATTATTTATCTTGCTTTAATTTTATTAGTCACAATTTTGTAGCTGAACTTCTGAAGTAATTAGGTCACGGTAAGTTCTGAGCTAGTGTGTTGATCTGTTATGATTGCTTTAATGTGTCTATTGATAGTCAATATGTTTTAAAATTTTTATTTTGCCTTTCCAAGTGCTGAGTGATATTTCTTTTGCTCCCTTTAAGCTCCCTATACTTAACCTCAAATTCTTAAATTTCTGGTTTTCTTAAACTTACGGTTTCTTTCTTTTTCCAGGTAACCATGCTTACGTCTCATCTTTTTATGTTCTCATTTTTCACCGATAGTTTTAACTGTTTCACTCTGAAAATGGCCTTTTGGGTCATAATTGAAAGGAGAATGAAATGTCTGACCTTTTCAAGATCTTTTTCGTACATTCTCCCAGTCCATTGAATTCTACTGGTGCAAAAAGGAAAGAAAGCAAGGAAGGAAGGAAGGAAGGAGGGAGGAAGAGAAGGAAGAAGGAAGGAAGGAATGGTAATTGCAAAATGATAACTAGACAACAAATATATCCATACTGGGATGAACATTAAATTCACTAACTATCAGACTGGACTCACGCACCGTGCTGGCGCCTGCCCACCGCTTGCCAGGCTACCCTGGTGACAACTGGTGGCCGTTCAGGGATGTGGAATACGACTCAGTTTACCAGGTGCATGTGCATTCTTATTATTTAGCTGTTCCACTTTATTTTTTTAATGTTTTATTTATTTCTGAGAGAGAGAGAGAGGGAGACACAGAATCAGAAGCAGCTCTAGGCTCTGAGCTGTCAGCACAGAGCCCGACGCGGGGCTCGAACCCACGAACTGTGAGATCATGACCTGAGCCGAAGTCGGACGCTTAACCGACTGAGCCACCCAGGCGCCCCTAGCTTTTCTACTTTAAAAACAGCTCTTTGTAAATGGATTTATAGTCTATGCATTTTCTGACGACCTTTAACTCACCAGGATTACGACAGCCTGTCCCTGCCCACAGCTGTGGTTTGCATCGGTTTATTGCTGGCTGTGGTTCCCACTGGTCCCCACGCAACAGAATATTTGTCCAGTCTATTTGAAATGTATATATGGATTTTCCTCAGTTGTGGGTTTTTTGTTTGTTTTTTTTTTTTTACTAAGCTATGAACATTCTGATTCTTGTGTCCTGCTGCCCAGTCTCAAGGGTGTCTTTCCAATTGTCTAACTAAACAACTAGAAATGGAACAGCATGTGCCAAATTGTGTCCAAATTGTGTTACGCCAAGTTACACTTCCTCCAGCGCGGCAAACCAGGCCCTATTTTCCCATGTCCGTGTCAACAGTTGAATTTACACATTTAAACATTTTTGCTTGTGTGATGTGTGGTTTCGCTTCACTTTTTCTGAATTACAAGTAATATCAGGCGTCTGTTCGTAAGATTTGTTGTTCATTCACTTCTTCTATATGATGCCTATTCATGAATTTTGCCTGTTTTCTATTGAGCCATTTTCTTCTTCTGATTCATTATACCTTATCTCTTCACTTTATTTGTGGGCCTTTTGTTAAACATAAATTCTTACGTAACACAGTGAAATGTTATCAGTCTTGTTCTCTGGAATACGCCGTATGTGTCTTGCTTAAACATTCCCTCCATATGCCCAAGTCGTGAGCGGATTCTGCATCTTCCTCTAAAAGTTTTGTAGCTTTGTCTTCCACAAGTAAGGCTTCATCTGTGCCAGATCTAACTGTTGACCTTGTTCATCCCTTCTTTCATATACTTTATTTCTATTACTCGTAGCCTCCCTCATCTGGCACAAACACTGATTATCCTAACGTATTTAGGTAAAAATGAGCATGTGCACGCAGAGAAATTCTTTTCTCCAACCTCCCAGTTGTCATTTGTTAGAGGACATAAGAAGGTTGTGTTAGCTCACATACCTACGTAGGTGATACACTTGTCTTAATTCTTCAGGTCTCAGAAAACTCTCCAAACCTATTGATGGCCAGCACTCGGGCTGATGTAGATGAGATCATGGAATTCTGAGTGTCATTGACAAGAGGAATTCCAGAAGGGGGGTTAGCCAGGTCTTATAGGGTGTGACGGATGCCAGAGAAGCGTTTCAATCTTATGTAGTTAGTGAGACTATCAGTTGAGATAGGGAAGACTATGGGCTGAATGTTTGTGTCACCTCCAAAATCCATGTGGAAACCCAGTCCCCAGTGGGATGGCATTTGAAAGTGGGACCTTTGGGGATGATTAGGTCATAAGGATAAATGGGATTTATAAAAGAGACCCCAGAGAGCTCCCTGGACCCCTCTGCCATGTGAGGACACAGCGAGAAGTCAGCCTATCACATCAGACACCAGATCGGCCAACACATTGGTTTTGGGCTTCCCAGCCTCCGGAATGAGAAAGATAAATGTCTGATGCTTATAAACCAGTCAGTCTGCCAGTATTTTTGCGACAGTGGCCAGAAGGGACTGATATGTGGATGTACCATGACAAACACGGGCTCTGCGGATGAGGGTGGGGTGGGCCCGTCAGGATCCCAGTAGGAAGAGATGACACACAAACTGGTTAATTCGGTCAATCCAGGGAGAGCTGTGTCCAGTGAAGGCCACCTTGCAGCAGCCATAACTTTGGCGATGGGACGTGGTCAACCCCCTGGGACCCAACAGGTGTAGCGGGAAATACATTTCCAGCCTCCATCTTCTCCCTCCTTCCAATCTCTTGCTAATGCTCACCGTTTGCCAAACTCAGTTGGAAGCCAAAAAGACTAAGCTAAGCCTCCTCGGAGCCCTAGCAGAGAGCGGGAAGTTAGGGAGTGCTTTGGATGAAGCAAACAGATGACAGGCAGCACTAGAGGGCAAATGCAGGGGACGGAAACAGGATGGAAACGTAAATGAAATGGTTTGAAGCTAAGGATGAGTTCTCCGTGAGAGCTCCTGATACTCCTCTCTCTGCACTCATGTGTATGCTTAAAATTTTTACAACTAAGAAAGTAAAGGAAGAAGAGGAGGAGGAGGAGGATACCTTTAAAAGTGAGGCCTTGGGGCGCCTGGGTGACTCAGTCGGTTGAGTATCTGACTTCGGCTCAGGTCATGATCTCACGGTCTGTGGGTTCAAGCCCCGCGTCGGGCTCTGTGCTGACAGCTCGGAGCCTGGAGCCTGTTTCGGATTCTCTCTCCCTCTCTCTCTGCTCCTCCCACTCTGTCTCTCTCTCTCTCTCTTTCTCTCTCTCAAATAAACAAACATTAAAAAAAGGAAATAGGATGTGAAAGTAGGGGTTGGCCCAACTTCAGGTAGGAGTCGGCTCTTAACCTAGCATGTACTCTGAGCGCTCCGGGTTAACATGGCCCCTGAGATCAGACTCACCAGTTTGTCAGATTTCTTCTAACTGCGTATGAATACCTGCAGCTTGCTGGTCCCGTAGCTTTGCAGTTCTTCACCTGGAATTCGATGTCATGCAAACTTGGTTTCAGGTTCCAAATGCTTACTAAACATTGGCAAGTTTTAGAATCACATTGGAAAAGAAAGAGCATCGTAAAAATGTCTACTGTACGGGGCTGTTGAGAGAGTAAATGCACACAAAACGTAGGATACAGTTAAGATCTCAGTGTATTTTAGCTATTATTCTATTTGCCATCGTCTTTGATGCCAACCACCCAAGTATCGTGCTAGGCATAGAATCTACATTTCAGTTAGTCTTCACAAGGACTTACCAAATCACACCAAATCCCATTACCATCCAAGGGACTAGGTTCAGTTTTTTTAACTACTATCTCCAGTGACATTTCAGTTCATAAATTTGGGGACTGGAGTTTAAATCTGGGTCTATTTGATTCAGAAACAATTTGGCATTTTCACATCATGAGGCTGACTTCAATGTCCAGAGAATTTCCTTCAGAATAAAACAGTGCCTAGGTATGGATTAAGTTATTAGACATTAAGTTCAATTTCTGTCTGTGTATTATTAGCTTTGCTGCTTTGGTTCAGTAATAAAGACACGTATTTTTAAAGTAAAAGTGGGAAATTGGGCACTGAGAGGAAAAATATCATGGAGTAATAAACAGGTGGAGTGAATCTAAACTTATTCTTCAAATATGTTTATTAGGAAATATGCCGAACATTCAAAAGATACAGACAATGGTAAATAAGTGCTCAAGTCCCTATGCCCAGATTTGATACATGTCAACAACTTCTGGGGGCACCTGGGTGGCTCAGTCAGTTAAGTGTCCGGCTTTGGCTCAGGTCATGATCTCGCGGTTCGTGGGTTCGAGCCCCGCGTCGGGCTCTGTGCTGACTGCCAGCTCAGAGCCTGGAGCCTGTTTCAGTCTGTGACTCCCTCTCTCTCTGACCCTCCCCTGCTCATGCTGTATCTCTCTCTCTGTCTCAGAAATTTAAAAAAAAAAAATTAAAAAAACCAATTTCTGTATTTTTTCTTTTTTCCCCATAGTTTTAATTTTTTTTAAGTTTATGTATTTAGTTCGAGAGAGAGAGAGAGAGCATGAGTAAGGGAGGGGCAGAGAGAGAGGGAGAGAGAACTCCAAGCAGACTCTGCACTGTCAGTGAAGAGGCCGATATGGGGCTCGAACTCACAAACCGTGAGAACACGACCTGAGCTGAGATCAAGAGTCAGGTGCTTAACCCAGGGGCCGCCCAGGCTCCCCTCCCCATATTTTATTTTAAGAAGCAAGCATTTTCAGTGGCGTAGACGCCCTGTCCCATCGTCTCTCCCGCTGCTGCTCCGCCCCAGGGGCAACAGCTCCTGCCCTGAAGTTAGGACATATTCTTGTCACCCAGCTTTCTCTTTGAAGAAATAAACAACATAGAATATTGTTTCCATGATTTTAAATTTCTTACACACTCTATCATACTGTACATATTCTACAGCCGGCCTGCATTTGCTCAACACGCTTTTGTGGTTAAGATATGTCCTCATACGTAAGTCTACTGTATTCACTTTTTACCGTATTCTAATATTCATATAAAAACGTGGTGAACTCAGACATTATGCTGCAAATGAATTTATCCACACTCCTATTGTTGGGCATTGAGGCTGTTTTCGAAGTCTGCTGCTGGGAACAGTTGCAGGGACACTTCGGTACCTTCCCCTTGAGGACACATCTCCAAGGGTGGGATTCCGGAATGTTCCTGTCTTCCTGCGATCTCGCAGCTCTGTTCCAGGGTTCACCCTTGTAAAGAGAATTGGCCCCCAGCGTTTCCATGCACCTTGTCAACGAGTCTCTTCACTTGTTTACTTCCTTTTCTTCCTACTTCCTGAGATCTTCCCCCCTGCAGACTGACTGACTCTTTTCATCGGCTAATAATGCCCCACACCCCCGTTGTCCGCAGTTTACTCCACCAGCCTCCTCGGGCCGAGAAGGTCGCTTACCTCGGTGCTCTACTTGGCTGCTACAAGCACCTTTTCAATGATGTTTTGGTTCGTACGCCCTTGAACACTGGTGCTGCCGGGCTCCATATCGGGTCACCGGGTCAAAGGCTGAAGGGACTTTGACATTTTAAATTTTTTTAATGTTTTATTTATTTCTAGGAGAGAGAGAGAGACAGCGTGAGCAGGGGAGGGTCAGAGAGAGAGGGAGTCACAGACTGAAACAGGCTCCGGGCTCCGAGCTGGCAGTCAGCACAGAGCCCGACGCGGGGCCCGAACCCACGAACCGCGAGGTCATGACCCAAGCGAAAGTCGGACGCTTAACCGACTAAGCCACCCAGGCGACCCAGGGACTTTGACATTTTAATATACTCACCTCCCAGAAAGGCTGGAGCCATCTTCCTTTTCCATGAAGTCTCATTTGGTTCTCTCTCTCCCTCTCTATTTCCTTGTCTGTTTATCTTCTTTACTCAGTTTTCCAATGGGCTTTTTTCACTTACCAATTTGAAGGGGCTCTTTTTCATATTAAGAATATTTACTCTACCTGTTTCGGCGAACACCGAGGCTGTCCTTCTCGGCGTTTATATCTCCCGCTCTCCCCCCTCCCCCACTGACAACAGAACCCTGAATTTCTTTGATGTCGGGTGACAGCCTCTCAGGCCCAGGACAGGACTCAGCGTAGGTCCACATCCCCGTTACTGACATCCCACCGCCATTCTCCAGTGACGCTGTGGGGGCAGCCTATGTCCTCCAGTGCCCTCGAAGACACGGGTGAAGTTCATGGGAGTGGAGGCCTTCGAGGAAGATGTGCTGCAGCCTCTTATTTGCAGCTGGAAGCATCCTGATACAGCGGTCGCACTTGCTGAAAATATTTCCCCCGTTATCAGCGAACGTTGATCTCCTTTCTGTCCTTTGTTGTGTAAAAGCACTGTTTTCCGCATTCTCAAACAGGGCTATATCTCTCTGTAAAGATGGGAAACGTTCTTTATCAATTAAGCGGCTTCTGTAACATCGAGGCGGTAGAACATTTGCTGTGCCTTTTCACAAGTAAGCTTTTACAGGGTTTGGAATTGATCTTTCATGAGATTCTTTTTTCCCAGATGAACAGCAAATTGTGCCCGCGTCACTGAGTATTCAATAGCATATGCTCTCCAGCAGTGCGCAACGAAGCCATCCATCCGTGCAGTTTTGATCATGACGCTCTATAAATACGAAAATCGTTTTGTTATCACATAGTCTAATTAAATCAGAGAAGAGCACAGGGCACTGACCAGGGGATCCAGGGTCCCTTTAAGAGATTCTCTCTGAGCTCCTGGTGGGGATGCTGGAGCCCACCGTCCAGGTGAGGGTCCTGGGCTGGGTCCTTCCCGGGAAGAACACCGTATCCTGCGCACCTCAGAAAAATTGCCATGTTTAAGCCCACCGATAGAGTTGATCTTCGAATAGTTGCATGAAATTTCAGTTGAGGGAGAGTGACATCTCTGGTGGGTCCGGAAGCCAGAATGTATCGCAGGCACACTGCTTCCTAAGGCACCACAATCTGTGTCCTTTGGAGTCTCTTCTAAACTGGGATGAAGTAAAAGGAGACTCCCCAGCGTGAATGTTCTGTCGCGGGCGGCCTGATGGCTCTGCACCAGCACCGTTCAATCCTCTGGTTTTTCCCGGAGGCGGTCAACCCTTCTTCCTGCTAATATGCGCTTTCAACTTTATTAACAAGAGTGACTTACCAAACAAAAGCTTTTCAAAAGCAGTAAAATCAATGGCTTTTCCTTCGCTCTGACTCCTGAAGGCTGACGAAAATGGACCCTGATTAATTATGTTTCTACCGCATGTATGTCTTGGAAACTTAGGCAGGGGTGTGTCAGATTTATAATGGCTATTAAGAAGAGTGAGCGCACGTTTTCATCTGCATACATGATTTATGCTAATGGATGCATTTTCTGTGCCTGCACAGAAAAACACAAGCAGGTTGAATTGTGTTAGTGGCATGGATACAATCAGGACATCACATACGTGGCATTTCCCTCTTCTGCAACTTCAAGTTCGTAATCTAAAGCACAGAACTACTTAACAATGACTGAATGCATGTTACGCTGCAATGATAACTGCTTTTACATTTCCTCTGCTATTTGCTAGCACAAACTTCTTTATATGTGGATTTCTTACCAAATGACTTCCAAATGAGTATTTAAAGTCACCGTTTACAATTAACTCCGAGTTCCCACTTTGACGCAGTTAGGAGATTCTGGAACATTTTCTGCATGTTTGTTTCCCCCAGTCGGTCACTGATCATTTTAGAAAGTAGAGCAAAAGTAAATTATTATAGACATGAAATTTTAAAAGTACAAAATATAATCTGTGGGTTTCTTTAAAACTTTTAGATTAAACGCACATAAAATTACTCACTGTCGGGTCACTATAAAATCTCTAATTCTCGGGGCACCTGGGTGGCTCAGTCGGTTAAGAGTCCAACTCTTGATCTCGGCTCGGGTCATGATCTCATGGTTCGTGGGTTTGAGCCGCGTGTCGGGCTCTGTGCTGACAGATCAAAGCCTGGAGCGTGTTTCAGATTCTGTGTCTCCCTCTCTCTCTCCCAAAAATAAACATCAAAAAAATTTTTTTAAAAAGCTCTAACTCTCCATTCCTTTTTGTATGTCATTGCAGACCAGTGACAAATAGTTCAGGAGGAGCCCGTCTCCACAGATCCATCCTGAGTGGCACTGCCCTGGACAATTCATAAAGGTACATGTTCAAGTTTCCGCTTTGTTTGAAGACACCTAGAAAGGTAATCACAGTGGACCCTGACTTTGCCTCAACTGCACGGGTTTATGGGAGCAGCTAATGTGCCCTAGATTCTATTTCTGAAGAGCTGGCCCAGAGCAGAGAACCCATGAGTCCAGGGTTTTCTTTAACATCACATTTGGTTAACCATTTGATCACGTGACTAAGTGTCTTTAAGATCCTGTTAAAGAACCAGAGTTTAGGAAATAGCTCCCTGAGGATGGGTGCCCCCTGGGTGTCCGACGGACTTCTATCCACTCTGCCAGCTTCTCCGCCTGCCCGCTGCCATCGCTGGTCTAAACCCGCACTTTCACCCTCTCATCCAGACTTCTGCAAAATCTGTCCCCGGTTCGTCTCGGCTTCCCTCCCCCTCATCCCGCGCTCAAGTCCCTTCTGTGGTTTCCCATCGCTTTTGGGATATGAGGTGGCCTCCGTGGCATAATGACCTTGTCTCCTGGCATCTCCATTCCTCTCAACCTCCCCTGGACACACAGTCGTGTCAGGAAAACTCAGAAGGCAGCTGGTAGGAAGTTGTCCTTACCAGACGAAGAGTCGGACACGTGAGCGACCCTGGGAATGAAACTACGATAGATCCACACATGCCAAGTATCCTTCAATCCATGTGTTCGTCGTAACACTCTACAAAAGCATTGGCCGTCCGTGGCAGAGACTCGGTGTTCTGCAAATCAGTGAGCAAAGGGAAGGCCGGCATCTACTCACCCTCAGTTGTAAAAACTACCCCTCAGGACAGTCAAATAGTTGATGGGGGGAAGTTTTCTTCATAGAATTATTCCAACCAACGGATGAAGAAAGACTGCCAGCAGTTCGCAGCCCCCAGCGAAGTAACAGATCGAAGCCAGCACCAGCAGTGGGGGTATTTCACCACTAAATACTTCACCCGAATCTGAGCAAGCTTCTAGATCCAACTACGTGTTTCAGAAAGTCCTCAAGCTAGTGAAGTATACTCCGCACACACGCGGGTGCAACTGAGAAAATCCAGAATGTGGGGACTCCTCAGGATGAACGCTCCAATTTCTCCCCCAGATAAATGGCAAAGGGAGAGAGAGACAGGGAGATGGAAACCCCTAGGTGAATGTGTGCATAAATGGAGTATCGGCTGGATGTTACCTGTAGAACTTGTTCGGCTTTTGATTTGAATTCACCAAACTATCTCCCTGCCTGTCTGCAAGCGAGACCATTGAGAAAGTTTCAGCCTTTGGTGTTGATATTAAGGAGTCTGACAATTACATTAATTAGATGGTGGTAGTGTGGCCAGCGTTCTAAGACCTTCTCTCCTCTAGAGCTGCATAATGAGACGTTGCAGATGACCTTATGCAGCGCCCGTGTTTAAGTCAAATACACCAGTTGGGGAGGACAATAGTATGAGGATATAGATGAAACTAGATCAAGAGTTAAGTACTGAAACTGGATGGTGTGTCCATTGGGTCCTTTATTCTGTTCTTTATAATACCATCTTGGAATTTTCATAATAAAATTTTAAAAAAATTTTTAATCCTTATTTATTCTTGAGAGAGACTATGTGATCAGGGGAGGGGCAGAGAGAGAGGGAGACACAGAATCCAAAGCAGGCTCCAGGCTCTGAGCTGTCAGCACAGAGCCGGACGCGGGGCTCGAACTCACAAACTGTGAGATCATGACCTGAGCCGAAGTTGGACGCTTAGCCCACCCAGGCACCACCTGTTGATTTTGTTTTAATTATCATTTTCTTAGGAAATAGCTCAGGTACACTGGTACCAAAATAAAAAGAAATAAAGGATGCAAAGGTTTACAGATGCTACACCCTCGTTTCCACATCGCCTCTGCGCTCGTTCGCACACATTGATATCGTAGGCAACATGCACGCCCACCTCCTCCCTCCTCCTTGGCCAGTAGATATGATCAACTTTAAAAAAATGGATTAAAGCTTCTTTACACTGGATTTTTATCTTAATCCAATGCAGAGCATTACCAGTGAACAACCTGCATTCTAGAAGGGACTTCTGAGGGAGAGACATCAGTGGCCAACTATTCTGAAAGCCAACCTTGCCCCGCAGCAAACTTTGGGCCATGCACCCAGGAGCACTGAGAAGTAAGAGGAAGTTCCTTCTCACTGACCGTGACATATGTCCTGATATCCAAGACCAAAAATGTGGACATTTTTGCATCTTACACGTAATGAGAGTATGGTGTCTGCTTCCTCTCATTAAGGTGTTTACTTAGCCAGCTACTCAGCATATAATTCCCTCATTTGGAAATCTTTTTCCAAGCCCCTAATATTGAAGATGCTGTCCAGAACGGGCCTGTGGAGTTGATGTAGGGATGGATCCTGCCTTCGGAAAGGCTGGGTGTAGGTCTGTGTGCCCACCCACCCCACAGTACCCTCACGCTGATCAGAGGAGCGCGGGAGATGTCACAGGGGCAGAGAGATGCGCACAAGTGGGACTTCCTTGGGGAGATTGGAAAGCATTGGTGAAGAACATGACTGCCACCTGCCCATGAAGAAGGGGCCTGTGTGCCCAAGCAGATGGAAGCAGGTGTGCAAAGGCCCTGTGGCCTCAACACTTGTCACCTGCTCCTTCCTGTGCCTCCGTCAGGTGGGTAGTGAGGACAACACTTGAGTCCTGGCTGCAAACATCGCAGAAGCCGGGTTTTTAAAAGGCTTCTGAGGAATTCTGCGGTGGGTTTTGCCTCTGGTGCCGGAATGAGGATCTAAAATCAGTGCAAAGGTTTGAAAAAGAGAAAGTGTGTCACTAAATCTGCCCTCAGGGGAAAAATTACGTCTTTTTCTTTTTTTTTTTTAATTACCCAGACTTGGGCCCTTGAAGTTCCAAAGACATGTCTTTTTCCTTCATTGTTCTGTATGTTTAAAGTGATGGCTTTTGTTTCCTTCTGGCATTTGAGGAAGAGTCCTTGGGAAGGGCAAATGAGACGATAAAAGACCTCTCTGTCTCTATCTCTCTCTTCTCTTTCTGTCTCTCTTTGTCTCCCTGTCTCTGTCTCTCTCTGCCTCTCCACTCTCGTAGTTGAATTTGCCTGAGATGCTCAAATATAATTCCAATCCAATCACCTCCCGAATTTAAGGCAAGTAATAATTTTAAACACTGGGGTTTAAAATTACCCTTGGGGTAATCTTTGGGGATGACAAGTAAAAATAAAATCCATGAACCACAAGTCAAGCCGACAATAACCATGAGACAACAGTCGTAAAGCAAAGGAAAGATGCATTCGAAACAAAGAACAAGATAAAAACTTAAACCAAGTGTTTGCTTTAGCTAATTACTGAATGTGAAGATGTAAACACTGCTTTGAAAATATTCAGGTGATATAATGTTAAGTACAGTTAGCAATGAACATTCTTGAGGGGCGCCTGGGGATCTCAGTCGGTTAAGCATCTGACTTCAGCTCAGGTCATCGTCTCACAGTTCATGGGTTCGAGCCCCAGATCGGGCTCTGTGCTGACAGCTCAGGGCCTGGAGCCTGCTTCCAATTCTGTGTCTCCCTCTCTCTCTGCTCCTCCCCTGCTCATGCTCTGTCTCTGTCTCTCTCTCAAAAGTAAATAAACATTTTTTTAAAAAAGACATAACCTCATGCAGTGGGTAAAAAAAAATCCTAAGTTCATGTACTTAACAATGAAGGGGGGGGCACCTGGGCGGCTCCATTGGTTGAATGCCTGACTCTTGGTGTTGATTCAAGTCATGATCTCACAGTTCGTGATATCAAGCCCCTGGGATTCTCTCCCTTCCCTGCTTTGTTCTCTTTCAAAATAAACTTTTAGTAAAAAAAATAAATAAAAAGTAAAAGTAAAAATAAAAATAACTATTTAAAACCAACTGAAATGAAACAATTTAAGTTAGACACCTGTATGTTACATTTGACAATTCCTGTGAAAAATACTGAACAACACAAAATAAAGTCACATTTACAAACAGGAGCTATCCGCTTGAGGATCTATTGTCACAAACCTTTATGTGATGAGTGATATAGTCTCAAAATTAAAAAAGCAAGTTGTGTTCATTTTATAAAAAATTCATGGCAAAATGTGATGTCTTGATTTTACATTCCTTCCTGGAAAAAAAAAATCCCCAAGTATGTTTCTTTCCTGACATTTGCATGTTGTGTGTATGTTTATGAGCTGGTATGTTTCTGTCATTTCCAGGTTCTGTTCTGAAATGCGTTCAGCCTTCGATCCGAGGCCAGTATTTTCTGGAGGAGCAGGCGCATCACCCAAGCGCAGTTGGGGATCTCCAGGCTCCGAGCCAGCTGCCTCACCCAGGGGAGGCAGAGGGGGCCGGCACGCAGGGCGGCATCAGGAGCAGCAGGTCCTCGGGCCGCTTTCCCCTCACTTTCGTGCTCCCGTTGAAATGGCCAGGCCCCCTTGGTGCAGGAGTGGTCCCCCTTCATCTTGGACCTGTGACACCAGAGGTCAAGTTTTGCCCCCCAGAAAAGGTCTTCTAAGTGTCTGTTGATGGTTGAATGGATGAAGAAAATGTGAGACACACACACACACACACACACACACACACAGTAATATTGTTCAGCCATTAAAAAAAAGAGGGAAATCTTGCCATTGTCACAAGACTGGGCCTTGAAGGCACTGAAATAAGACAGGAAAAGACAGACGCCATATGATGTCACTAATGTGTAGATCTATTTAAAAACAAAAACAAAAACAAATAAAAACCGAACTCATAGATACAAAAAACAGATGGGTGGTTTCCAGAGGCGGGAGGTGGGGGTGGGTGAAATGGATGGAAGGAGTCCAAAGGTACAAACTTCCGGTTATGAAACAGACAAGCCCTCTCGGGGGACTATAGTTAATAATCTGTCCTGTGAGTGTTGGAAGTTGCTAAGAGAGTAGATCCTACAAGTTCTTATCACAAGAAGAAGTTCTTTACGACCGTGTGTAGAGATGGGTGTGAACCAGACTCGTGCGGCGGTCATTTTGCAAAAAAGCAAATATTGAATCCTGATGCTGCACAGCGACACTAGCATTAGCATAACGCTCTACTTACCTTAATGAAACGTCTTAATAAATGTATCTTAATAAAATAAATAAAAATAAAATAAAATGCAACGATCCCCAATCCCAGTTGTTCTGATTGCAGAGGGGGCTGAAGCCAGGGCTTCAGGCTTCCGGATCCTGGTTCTCAGCCTGGGCTACACGTTGGAATCAGCTGGGGGAGTCGGGGAGCTTTCCTGCCTGCGTCCTTCTCCCCGAGATGCCGACGTGGCCTGGACGCTGGGACTGTATAAGCTTCCGGGTGAGCGCGGCCGTCAGGGCTGAGCAGTCCTGCAGGAAGCCGGCGGCTCTCAGACTGTGATGCCGCAGCCCGGCATCCTCGGGAACTTGTTAGACATTTAAAAAATAAAATAAAACGAAGCAAAACCAAACCCGAGTCTCCTTGGAAACCATTCTCACGGCCACTGCCTCGGCTTTCACTCGCTCCGTGCGATCACTGCAGTCAGAGGCCTCTGACCCTGCCCATAGCGACAACTGTATAAGATCAAGGATTACGTGTGAAATACATAACTTCACAGCATTTAAGAATAATACAAGATTTAAGGGGAAAAATTAAGCCTTTTATTGGAGGACATCAAAAAGGATTTGGGGGGACAAAAGGAAGGATTTTGATACAGATATAGAAAGATATACCACAATCCTATGTGAGGATAGTCAATATTTTTAATGAATTCCCATTTTAAAAACTCTATCAGGGCACCTGGGTGGCTCAGTCGGTTAAGCATCTGACTTCGGCTCAGGTCGTGATCTCACGATTTGTGGGTTCAAGCCGCAACTCGGGCTCTGTGCTGACAGCTCAGAGCCTGGAGCTGCTTCGGATTCTGTGTCTCCCTCTCTCTCTGCCCCTCCCCCACCCATTCTCTCTCTCTCTCTGTCTCTCTCTCTCAAAAATTTTTAAAAATTTTTAAAAATTCTATCAATTAATGCATCTCTAGTCATATTCTGAGATATTATTTCTTTGGGGAGTAAGGAGATAAAGGAAAGAATGTAGGGAGGTTGGACACCAAAGTTTTTATAAGTGATGAATCACGGGAATCTAACCCCAAAACCAAGAACACGTACATTGTATGTTAGCCAACTTGACAATAAATTATATTTAAAAAAAAAAGAAATGTTTTGAGGTAAAAACCAAAACCAAAACCTTAACCTTTTATAAAAAGCAAAAATAATTATAGAACTGTTAACAAAGCAACAGAAAGAGTGTAGAAATTTTAAATTAAAGGAATAGAGAAAGCTATAACAAGAAAATACAAAGAAAAGAATAAGGCTNGAAAAGAAATGTTTTGAGGTAAAAACCAAAACCTTAACCTTTTATAAAAAGCAAAAATAATTATAGAACTGTTAACAAAGCAACAGAAAGAGTGTAGAAATTTTAAATTAAAGGAATAGAGAAAGCTATAACAAGAAAATACAAAGAAAAGAATAAGGCTACCAATGGGTAAAAAAGATTTCAAGAGAATTTAATTTTCTAAGATAAACTTGAAGATGAAGATGTGCTCTTTACAAATTTTTGAACTAAAGGGACTCACTTTCAAGTGCTCACTCCTTGGGATTGCTCCCGAGTCATGGTGTTTGCAGGTGTGGGAGTGTCACAAATTTTGGGCATCCGTTCACAGGCAGTCTTTGGTTGTTGTTTTTTTTAAGTTTTTTTTAATTTTTTAATGTTTTATTTATTTCTGAGAGAGAGAAGAGACAGTGTGAGCACGGGAGTGTCAGAGAGAAAGACACAGAATCCGAACCAGGCTCCAGGCTCTGAGCTGTCAGCACAGAGCCCGACACAGGGCTCGAACCCACGGACCGTGAGATCATGACCTGAGCCGAAGTCAGACGCTCAACCGACTGAGCCACCCAGGCACCCCAGGCAGTCTTTGGTTTTGATCACCCCGCTGACCAGTGATGGCGGGCGTGGGTGGGGCTTTGACCGGTTCATGCCCAGGCGTTGGAGATGACGCCCCATTTTCTCTTCCAGGTACTAACAGGTGTCAAAGTATATAGGTTTCTTCAGAATGACAGCACCCTAGTGTTTTTGATCGGTCAATCAGTCAATCAATCAATCTTTGAATAGAGTAAACCCAGGTTGCGTGGCCCCTACATTATTGTTCTGAGTAGGAAGAAAGGAAGCCATGAGGAGGATCTGCTGTAATTTACTTCCCTGGCACTGCGGTGTCGCCTCTAGGTCAGGGTGCTGAGAGGGGCCAGCGGGAGTCCAAGAGAGAAAGAACAAAGAATTATCTTGGTTTCATTTGGGGGGCGGAGGTTGCAGGCAGCTGGGTCGTCGGTATAGAGGCAAACACTGCTTTTACCAATGGCCGCAAACAGCCATCTCTTGCATGACTGAAACACACTCACACCGTTGTGATTGCCGAAGTGTGTTACCACCAGCGGACGACATTGCTCCGGGGAATAGAAGGCTGAAAAGGGAACAAAACCCACCATATCTAGGTTAGGTGATCACTTAGTTTTTCAGCACACACAAAAAATTCCGAACAGTGAAAGAATCATGCTGGTCTTTTCATCCTTTTTCTCCCTTGTGTTGATTCAACCATCTCTAAGGGTTATTTCGAGAACTGTTTTCACACATCCACTGATTTTGTTTCTTTTTTTAAGCTTTCTGGCAGCAAAACCCAAGCTGTCGATTGCAGCTATGGAGATAAACAGAGATCTGAAAGCCATCATTTTGAAGTCTTCTTCTCTTTTAACTATTCTTCATAGGATGAAGCTACCCTAACTGCATGATAGATCACCTGGGGAGCTTTTCAAAACCTCCAGATGCTCAGGACACATCTAAGGCCAATTAAATGTGAGCCTTGTGAGGTGAGCACCAGGCATGGCAGAAGGAGGTGCCTCCTGGCAGCAACATTGTCTTGGGACCCAGATTCACGGATATTTTCTAGGTCATCATAATAAGCCTTTATGTTGAACTAGCTTTTGCTTCTCTTACCAATATTATCTCATTGGATCCTCACTGGAAGCTGTGTGGTGGGCTTATTCTCCCTGTTGTACAAACGAGGAGATTAAAGTTCAAGGCACTTGTAAATCTCAGATCCAAGTGAATAACCCAATGACCTGAGTCCAAGGAAAAACTGGGTCTTCCTGAACTAGACCCTTCACCAGTTTCCCCGGTGACTTAACTCTCATTGCAGAAATCCCGTAGAAGAGAATGTCTGGGTCCATATTACCAAAAATTGAGGAGCACTGGCAAAGGCCACCCTTGCCATCCATATCATTATTCTTCTTCGGAGTCCCGTAGCTTACAGTGAGTATTGAATTATTAGCATGATTATAATTCTTCACACAATAGAAAGTGTATAGGGAATTGTATGGGAAACATAGAGACTCACACAATCCAGTGAAATACTAGAAAATGTGCATTGATTTCTGTCCCTGGCTCCCGATACGGCGCACCTGAAACCCTTGCAATTTCCTGGGTGATAGGGACATCTTTGATTCTAGAGAGGTGACTCTGGGTGGCTCCCAGATGGCTCCTGGGTGGGGACTGGTCATGGGGAAGACCTAGCCATGATCAGAAGCTTGGAATGTCCAGCTCTACTCCTTTAAGAAGGGAGAGGGGCTGAAGGTGGAGTTCATGACCGATCATGCCTACGTAGAAATCCATCATCCTGCTCCCATAAGCCCCTCCAGGCACAGTACTCCCTCCCCCATGCCTCGCCCCTGCATCTCTTCCATCTGATGTTCATCTGTATCCCTTATCATATCCTTTAATAAACTGGTAAATGTGAGTGAGTGTTTCCCTGATTTCTGGGCCACTTCGGCAAATTAATCAAATGGATGGGCTCTTTGGAACCTCTGATCTATACCTCGCTGCTCAGAGGCGCAGGTGACAGCCTGTCTCCAGGTAGACAAGTGTCAGAATCAAGTTAAACTATAGGACAACCAGCTTGTGTTGCAGAGAATTTCTAGGAGGGGGGGAAAAACCTGCCCGCACTGGGTGACCAGAAGTGTCAGAAACCAAGTATCGAAGTAAAATTAAAGGAGACATAGGAAAGAAACATCAGTGGGAAAACTAGGTAAGTTTTTCCTTAACAAACCCATACTTTGGGGAGAAACCCCACAAAATTGAGAGGTCTTCAAATCGTCATGTGGTTAGACAGGGTCTCAGTGAGGTGTATTGTTATCCTTAATAATAAAGGAATATGAGCCTGATATTGTTTGGTCCATTTTAGTAGCGATAAGACACTGTTCACTTCATGATGATAATAAGCGCAGGGATTACCTGGAGAGCGTTTCCACTGTCTCCTTCATTGCCAACATTGATCCCATGACTGGCCAGACAGGGTGAGCTTCTCTGCGTAACCAAGTGCCTCCCTGCAGGATAGAGGAGTGTGTCCCGGATAGAGAAGGATCATCCATTGGGCCAGAATATTAAGATTGAAACCAATCAAAATACACGGATGACTCTTAGAATTGTAATATTAAGACATGAGTGGGAACGGGGACCTCTGGAAATCCTGGTCATGAAAGGCAATGACAATATTGACAAAATGACAAAGCCAACTTCTTCAAAACTCTAGAAATTAACCTAAGCTTGCAATAGACAGTGTACTCAAGAAAAATGGTGAATGGATATTACGCTGAATATTAACTAATAGGAATTTAAGTTAAAACGTAAAAAATTTTTTTTAACTTTTTGGTAGAACTGTGGTTAAATGGTGGAATCATGGTTAAAAATAGTGACCTTTGTGATATTTTAATTTGCCTGTTACCATGACCTTGGCCCTCTTATCATGACTTACTCCTAAACTCCATTCTACCCTTGAAAACCAGCACCCCACAATCACAGTGAAACCAGCAGCCTAATCAGGCACTGCAAGGGTTGAATCTCTTTCAAAGCACCATCCTCAGAGAATTATGACTATGTGGCCCATCTGGAAAATAGCACACATAAGTCTTGTCTTTACTTGACTTGGCTCAGAGGTCACCCAGTGTTAATAACCTCATACCCAGTGGCATTTAATTTTTTAATAAAAGCAACAATTGTTTAATAATTGCTGCTAATTTTTTAACATTATTATTGCCACGGTGGCAATAAAAACTAAAGCAAACAATAAGTAGGCCAAAAATTTGAAAGGAAAAGCTATAAGGAGTGAGAGATTTTCATAGGATGTTTTGAAAAGTTGCATCACATTCCTGGGAATTGGAAAGCCACACCTACGTGTACCGCTGTGCACAAGCCCACAGCGTGCACTGCTCAGGAAAGACCTAAGGTTTTAATCTCCCATATCTGGCTGACATTGAGGCTCTGTGCAAATAGGAGAGAAGGCGGAATTGTGAGCTATGTGGCAGCCCTGACATGTACACAGAGCTCACGGCAAAGACAGGGACACTTACTTACTTCCGGATTTAAGGAAATCTGTGTCCAATAGCTAGCTGAGCACTAAACTAACCAAGCAAAGACTTCAGTGCTCACACATGACAAAGCACACAGACTTTACAGAATTCGTTCAGGAAAGAGATTTAAACACACACAGACACACACGCACACACCCATGGCAACAACAACAACAAGTAGTAACAATAGGGGCGCCTGGGTGATTTAGTCGGTTAAGCGTCCGACTTTCGCTTGGGTCATGATCTCGCGGTTCGTGGGTTCGAGCCCCGCGTCGGACTCTGTGCTGACTGCCAGCTCAGAGCCTGGAGCCTGTTTCATTCTGTGACTCCCTCTCTCTCTCTCTGACCCTCCCCTGCTCACGCTGTCTCTCTCTCTCTCTCTCCTAGAAACAAATAAAACATTAAAAAAAAAACAACAAATAGCAACAATAATAAATACTACAAAAGGGGAGATTCCATTTTCAAGAGTTGCCGCATTATATCATTTAAAACATCTAGTTTTCAACAACAAAAAATATGAGATGTGTGAAGACACGAGGAAGTATGACCCACACAGAGGGAAAATAAAGCAGTCAATGGAAATGGTTCTTGAGGAAGCCCATATGGTGGACTTACTAACCACTTCAAATCTTTTCTTTGAAATAGACTTAAAAACTAGAGGTCAAAAAAAGCACAATCTATGAAAGAAGAAAATAGTTGATACATTGGACTTTGTTAAAATTAAAACCTCCCCCGTAAAATACATTTTTGAGAAAAAGAAAAGACACATCACGGACTGGGGAAAATATTTGTAAACTCCATATCTGCTAAAGGACTGGTGTTCAAGATACAAAATGATTCTTAAAACCCAACAACAAGAACACTTAATTAAAAATGGGCAAAAGATATGAACAGACACCTCACCAGAGAAAACACACAGATGGCAAAAAAGCATATAAAAAACCATCATATGTTGCCACACCGAGATACCATTGCACAGCTAATATCACACTTATGGTGAAAAGCTAACATTCTCCCATTAAGATTAGAAACAGGACAAGGATTCTCACTACTATTCAACATTGGGCAGAGGCTCTAGCCAGAGCAGTTATGTAAGGAAAAGAAGTAGATGACATTCAGATTGTAACAAAAGAAGCAGGCCTAACTCTATTTGCAGGTGACTTGATGTCATTTATAGAAAATCCTAAAGAATCGAGAACATATATATACTAGAGCTAATAAATGCATTCAGGAGGCTGAAGATACAAGATCAATATATAAAAATCAAATATCCTTCAATACACTAGCAACAAATAATTCAAAAATAAAACAGAAAGCAGTTACACCTAGAATAGCACCACAAAGAATAAAATAAGTTACAATGAATTTTTAAAAAGTGTGTTACTTGTACTCTAAAAACTATAAGAAATCATTGAAAGACCTTAAAGAGGACCTAGGTAAATGGAAAGCTACCTCATGTTCATGGATCTGAAGAGTTACTATTATCAAGATGATAATACTCCTCAAATTGATTTACAGATTCAAGCCCTATCAGAACTCCAGCTGCCTTTCTTACAAAAATTGACAGGGTGATAATAAAATTCATGTGGAAATTCAAGGGACTCAGAATAGCCAAAACCATCTAGAAAGAAATACAAGGATGAATTTGGAGGACTTACCATTCCATACTTCAAAACCTATTGCAAGCACAGTTAAGCAAGACTGTGCTGCTGAGATAAGGATAAACCTACAACTCAACGAAGTAGAATTGGGAATCCAGAAATATACCTTTATATTTATGGTAAATTGATTTTTGACAAGGGTGCCAAGAGAGTCCAATGAGGAAAATTTCAACAAAATTTTCTAGAGAAACATACAAGTGGGTAGGTTGGTCTCTACCTCACACCATGTACAAAAATGAACTCAAAGTAGATTTGTAAAAAACCAGAATGTAAGAGCTAAAACTACAAAAATCTTAGAAAACACATAGGTGTAAATCTTCTTGACTTTACATTAGACCGATGACTCCTTTGATATGATACCAAAAGCATGAGCAACAAAAGTGGGAAAGAAGATAAATTGGACTTCAATTGGACTTCTTCTTTTAACTGAGCTGTACACTTTACAAGAATTAATTATATGGTAAGTGGATTATCTCCCAATTAATTAAAAAGGAAAAATTATACTGTTGAACCGAAAAGGCCAAACCCAAAACTTGCATTTGTATAAATTTCAAAAGACAAACACTGAACGATAGTGTTCAGGGATATATACTTGGCAAAACTCTTACCAAAACACTTGTGTTTCAGAGGGTATTATCAGCAAAATGAAAAAACAACTCATTGAATAGGAGAAACGTATTTGCAAACCTTATATCTGATAAGGGACTTGTGCCCAAAATATATAAATAACTCTTACAGTTCAACAATAAAAAGACAAAACCAACAACCCAATAATAATGGACAAAGAATTCAAATAGACATTTCTCCAAAGAAGACATACAAATGGCCAACAAGTATATGAAAATATGCTCAACACCATTAGCCACCAGGGAAATGCAAATTAGCTACGACAATGAGCTATCGCTTCACACCCGCCAGACTGGTTATGATCAAAATGATGACGGTAATAGGTGTTAGCAAGGATGTGGAGAAATTGGAACAATCACACATCACCACCCAAAAGGGGATATAGAATGGTGCGATTGCTTTGAGAAACGATTGGCAGTTCCTCAAATGGTGAAGCACAGGGTTACCATATGATCCATCTTTGGTTTCCATCTAAGAGAAATGTAAACTCATATGCACACACTTACGTGCAAACGTTCTCGGCAGGATAATTTTTAATAGCCAAAACATGGGAACAACCCAACTGCCCCTCGCCTCATGAATGGGTAAGTAAAATGTGGCTCACCCTGACGTGGAAACGTTACTTCACTGTAAAAAGAAATGAAGTTCTAATACACGCTTACTACATGGATGACCTTGAAAACAGTATGTTACGTGAAAGAAGCTAGACACAAAGGCCACGTATTGTACGATTCCCCTCACATGAAATAGCCGGAAGAGGCAAATTCCTAGGACCAGAAAGTGGATCAGTAACTGCCAGGGGCTGAGGGATGAAGGAATGGGGAGTGACCACCATTAGGGACAGGTTTTCTTTTTGGAGTAATAAAAGCGTTCTGGAATTAGACAATGATGATGGTGCACACGTCTGTGAGGACACTAAAAACCACTTAATCATACACTTTAAGTGGGTTAGCTTTGTGGCATATGTATTACTTTTCAGTTTTTTCAAAAAGGAAAAAAAAAAAATCATGTTGAGCCAAAGAAGGCAAACACAAGAATTCCACTCATATGAATTTCAAAAGAACCAGCTTAACTATGAGCTTCAGGAACACATGCTTGGGCTATAACAAAAATTTTAAGTGATTATTATAAAATCCAGGATAATGATTACTTTAGGGGTTTGGGGTTTGAAGGGAACACACGAAGAGAGCCAATGGAGTGTGGGTAATGTTTTATTTTTTGGTGTGGGTGGTGGTGATCATCTGGCTGTTCACTTTATGATGGTTCGATAAGTTGTCCATTATGTAGTGTGCACTTTTCTATTATACACTATGTATACAATACGTGTTCTTTCACTTTACTAGGAAAAAAACCCATGAATTAGATGCACTACAATTTACTTAATCATTCCCATATTGTTGACATTTCGATTGCTTCCAATGTTTCATTATTCGTAACAACATTGCAATTAACATTTTTGTGCAAAACTCTCTTTCCATATTTTTATTAACTCGGGATAGATTTACATACGTGGGGCTCAGAGTCAAGGGATTCCAGTATTTTGTAATTCATATGAATATTTGAGCCATCAAGTATAGTTTTTTTCTTTTTGTCACATGTGGTTTATTTCAACCCAGTGTTCCAGTTTTCCATGCTCTTTGTGAGTTCCGATGCCGTCTCTGGATGTGTTAACTACCCCCTATCCCTCTGAGACATCCTCCTCTCAGTTAGGCTCACCAGTCTCTCGCTGCAAGCCCGGATTTGTGCACTGAGCCTGGTTCCGCTTCCTCACAGTTACCGTGTGGATGTCCGGCACCGTGTCGAGAGCCCTCATGATAAGGACGGAGTTGCATGGCCGGAGATCCGTAGCCCGAGACTGCCAGGCTCTGCGCGGCATCACACTCCGGATGCCACGCAAATCCACTGCCAAGTCAGTGCTCATGACTCTCACGCAAACATAAACCAGCGTGTGCCTAATATTTTATTCACCTCCATTAAAGAGAGGCCAGTAGGACAGTGAAAATGGCTCAGGGGACAATTTAAGGAATGAAGACTGATGGCGTCGGTCCAAAGGAGGCTGAGACGAATTTACTAATAGATATAAAACTGTATAGTGTCCCAAAAGTAATCTTTGGAATCATCTTTTTTTTTTTAAAATGTTTTATTTATTTCTAGGAGAGAGATAGAGAGAGAGAGCGTGAGCAGGGGAGGGTCAGAGAGAGAGGGAGTCACAGACTGAAACAGGCTCCAGGCTCCGAGCTGGCAGTCAGCACAGAGCCCGACGCGGGGCTCGAACCCACAAACAGCGAGATCATGACCTAAGCGAAAGTCGGACGTTTAACCGACTAAGCCACCCAGGCGCCCCTGGAATCATCTTCTTACCAGACGGTGATACACATGTGAGCGTGTGACTTCCCAGTGTGCACGTCGTAAATCCAGTGGTGACAGCGTCAGACTCAGGTGCGTTAGTGAGAGAACAGATGACCTCTAGGGGAAGGGTCCATGGCATTGAAGGGACATTCAGTCATCCTCTGGCTTTGTGTCCAAGCGTTGGGTAAGTTTCCTGACACCACAGTTTTTCAGTGGTCCACCCCCCCTCAAAAAAATCACAGGGTTTTTGTCTTTTGCCATTTTGAAAATCCTGACAAACTTAAGTAGATTACACTGTAGAATCCAAGTCACTACACAGAAAACGTTTTCTTTTCTTTTCTTTTTTTTAATTTTCCTTAAGGCCAACCCAGCTCTTTTATCTGAAAGCTCACCAAAAAAAGAAAAAAAAACCACATCAGTTCTCTTTTGCTCAAAGCCGTTGCTATATTGTAAGAAGCACAAAATAACCCATCTCCAAGTATCCATGGAGGGAGCAAGCAACCATGCATCCCCTAAATTTGTGTCCAAGTGAGTGGTATGGCGCATGCGTATTTTTGGCTAAGAAAGGAAATGAATTTTGATGACCGCAGAGGGTTAAGAAACACTGCCTAGGGCACTTTTCTGCGGCTCTTCGTTCCGTGAAATTACCCCCATCTTGCAGGTGCCTTTACTTTTATCTCAGGAATGTCCCACCGCCTTCTTCAACATCACTGGTCAGAAACCCTGCTTCTCTTCACGTGCGTCCTGTCCACCAGCCTGTGCGCATCTGTAGGTTTCTTGGGAGCATGAAATAGGCGCCTGGGCGCCTCACGGTATCACACATACATGCTCAGGGCCACACCACCGAAAAGGCAAAGCCATCAAAAGGGGTCATAGTCTTATCTATTACATTTTGCAAAACAAACCAACCAACGAACAAAGAGCCCCACTGTTAACGAAGCAGTGCTCATTGTTAATGTAATGTCTTTTGCTCTGAATTTTATTTCCAGCCTTTCTTTATTAAGAATTCAAACACACCCGAACGTGTCATTTGCATTATGTGAATATGTGTTTAACATAAAGCTATTCCAAGATACCAAGAGGAGCTGATGGTAAAATTCGCTCTCCCGCGTGAGCTGTGAGATAAAAGTCCGGAATCCGTCTCTCGGAAGCACCAAGCCCTCAGGGTGTCACAGGTGTGATAATCAGCACTGTGACTTGTTCAGTCCACAACAAATACCACGAGCAGAGCCAGTAAAGGCCACTTTCAACTCACCAATTTCAACTCCAATTAGAGATGAAGGTTCCTGGTTGCAGAAAGTGTCGTGTCCATTTATATTTAAATACACCCTGAGATGCTATTTTTGCCAGAATATTTTTTTCCTTATTTGAATAAGAGGGGCGATATTGCAGGGGACGAGGAAAGATAAAAGAGACGAAAAGCAAGATTTTCAAGCTTCTCTCCAGTGATGGATAAATAATATCTCACGGTGCAGTGATAGACACGCTTATGGAACTGTGGCAGTCACGTGCCATAAGCCTTACAGGTACTTGTTCAAGTAAGAACCCTTGACGTAAGAGCTACCTTTTTGGCAAATTTCTAAGTACATAAAGCAGTATTGTTGTGAGTGCTTTCCCATACAGTGAATCCCTAAAATTTGTTCATTTTTTTTAATGTTTTATTTTATTTCTAGGAGAGAGAGAGAGAGCGTGAGCAGGGGAGGGTCAGAGAGAGAGGGAGTCACAGACTGAAACAGGCTCCAGGCTCTGAGCTGGCAGTCAGCACAGAGCCCGACGTGGGGCTCGAACCCATGAACCGCGAGATCATGACCTAAGCGAAAGTCGGACGCTTAACCGACTAAGCCACCCAGGCGCCCCTAAAATTTGTTCATGTTAACGTAACTGAAAGTCTCTACTCTTTGACTAATACCTTCCCCCATCCCCCTCCCTTGGCCCCTGGCATCCCCCATTCCAATCTCAGCATCTCTGAGCTGGACTATTTTAGATTTCTCATGTAAGTGAGATCAAGCAGTATTTGTCCTTCTGTGCCTGGCTTATTCCACTCAGCTTAATACGCTCAAGGGCAGTCCGTGTTGTCACACGTGGCAGGATTTCCTTCTTTTTAAGCCTGAAGAGCTTAAAATACATACATACCTTCCATTGTATGGACGCACCACGTTTTCTTTACCCAATTGTGCATCAGTGGACATTGACATTGTACGGACGCACCACGTTTTCCATGTCTTGGCTATCGTGAATAATGCTGAAGTCTATATGGGAGCATAGGTATGTCTTTGAGATCCTAATTTCAATCCTTTGGCTGTATACCCAGAAGGAGAACTGTCAGAACACATATTAGGTCTAAATTGTTGAGGAACCTCCACATTGTTTCCCATAGTGGCTGCGCCCGTTTACATTCCTCTCAACAGCACAGGAGGGTCCCCTTTTCTCCACGTCCTTGCCAATGCTTGTCATCATCTGGATTTTGATTAATAGTCACCCTAAAAGATATGAGATGATATTTCCTAATTGTGTTGTTTTGATTTGCATTTCCCTGATGATTAGCGATGTTGGACACCTTTTCATATAATTGTTAGTCACTTGTATGTCTTCTTTGGACGTGTGTCTATTTCATGTCTTTGCCCATTTTTAATTGGGTTATTTTCTTTATTTTATTTTATTCTGTGTTTGCCATAGAGTTGTGGGAGTTCCCCATAGATTCTGGTTATTGGCTCTTCATCGGAGTTTTGCTCTGGCTTATTTTTGCATGGTTTGCAAATATTTTCTCTTATCCTGTAGATTGTCTTTCATTTTGTTGTCTTTTTTTGCTTGTGCAGAATCTTTTTTAGTTTGATGTAGCACCACTTGCCTATTTTTGCATTTATTGTATGTGCTTTTGATGTCATATCCAAGAAATCGTTGCCAAAGCCAATGTCAAGAAGCTTTTCCCCTATGTTTCTCTCTAGAAGTTTTACTGTTTCAGGTCTTGCCTTTAAGCCTCTACTCCAGTTCAAGGTAATTTTTGTGTATGATGTAAGGTAAAGGCCCAGTTTCATTTTTTTGCACCTGGCTGTCCAGTCCTCCCAAAGCCGTTTATGGAAGAGGCCGTCTTCTCTGCATTGGGTACCCTTGTCAGCACACATTTACATGTATAATTTTAGAACGTGAAACATGCCCTGGAGTAAACAGGCTAGGAGAACACAGAGGTAACCAGAGTGAGCTGGGGCAGGGCTGTTTTGGCCAGACGGTCAAAGGCCTCTCCAAGGAGGCCCCACGAGAAGACCTGGGTAAGAACTTTCTGAGCAAACTGCAAGTGCAAAGCTTTTGAGGTTGAATGGAGCTTGGCGTGTTTGAGAGGCTCAAAAAGAAGCCCAGGGGTCACGTTGGGTGAGGACAAAGATGGGGAGCGAGGAAGAGGCCGTTTCAGAGTTTCAGTAGGAGAATAATGTCTCTGATTCATTCTTCAAAGATCACTCTGGTTGCTGCGTGGGGAACACATGGTAAAGAAATCGGAGGCCCTTGAGTGGATAAAGACAAAAGATGAGGGTGATCATCACCGGGCCGATCAGTGTGTGTGCAAGAAAGGGCAGATTCAGTTTATATTTTTGCAGCAAAGCCACTAGAGCTCAAAGCTGGATTAAATACAGGGTGTGAGGTCTGGGAGGGATTGGAGATGAATACTTAAATAGAACCTCTGTTCTCTTAACCCCTTTCCCATAAGGGAAAAATGGGCATAAGGTATAAGAATTCACCACACCAGCCAACCAAGTGTCCCAAGGCAGTGCAAACCATGTTCTGCGTCAGGAATCATCAAGTAAGTGCACATTTATATATTCAAAAATCCTTTCATTTTGGCTTACCCAATTGACAAAGAGTTTTAAAAGATATGTAGCTGGGTTATCAAGGAAGGTAAATGAATCCAACCAACCATAAAAGGAGACTGGAAATGGATTTTCAACCACCTTCATAGTACACACTTTCTCTAACAATTCTACCTCTCAGAAAATATTCTAAAGAAATAGCCAAATATGAGCTAGATTTATATTCAAAAACATTAATTGCAACAATAATGAAGAAGAATTAGAAACAATATAAATACCCATGATAGAGAAACAGTTAAAAATATCATGGTACAGCCATTTATGCTGTCATTAAAAGCATGTAAATTTGGTAATTATAAAATGATCATGATTACTATTGAGTTCAAAAACATGATCAAAACCTTTATATGCATAAATATGCACATACATGCGAATAATAGGAAGTAGAAAGTGAAAGTCAATAATGGCTTTTTCACAGAGGCCAGATGATAGCTAATTATTTTCAACATCTCCACAATGAACATGTATTACTTCTTTCCCCCAGCTTTACTGAAATATGATTGACAAATAAAATCATATATATTTAAGATATACAATGCAGTATTTGCCATATGTGGACGTTGTGAAAGGATTCGACTTTCACAATCACAAGTTAAACAAGCCCTATGAAATCCAGGGGACTTTCTGGGCTCCAACACGTGGTCTCGTACCAAGACAGGACGGCCTAAGAGCATTGGCTGGTTCTCCTGGGAGCCCCTCCCTCCACTTTTAATGTTGGATTTTCCCTCTTGTGTGACCATCAGATTGGTTGGATTTCCCTTCACTTGGTCGTGGCTCCCTGAGACTGTACTCAAATGTCTGAAGGTTGGAGGCGTGCTTCCCTGATAACTGTGCTAATACCATACTTCCCTCTTGTCATGTTCTTTCTAAGTGGGAATGTGTGAAGGGTGGAGTCAACTTGCTAAGCCCAGATCACGTGTGAACACAGAACCCTTAGTAGCTGGACATCCCGTATCTGCCAAGTTCCCTCACACCAGGAAGAGGAGAACAGAGAAGGAAGCTTCTAGGTTACGGAGACTCAAGAACAGCAGAGTTCCATTGCAGGAGCATTCGGTACCTTTGTTCTACCACTTCCTCTGGGCTATCTCACTAACCCTGGGTGCCTTTTTCTCTAAATATGTGTAAAGCTAAGAAATTAATCCAACCAAAGGCAGGTTAGCAAACTTTTCCTGTCACGGCAGCCATATCTAGCTAGTGACAGAAGCCCATGGACAGCTGAGTAGTCAGTGTCCAAAATCAACAGACCAAACTGTCAACCCACGTTGGTGACATCACCTGACTCACAGGACTGTGAACATTACGTTCGGAAGTTTTCTCAAAGATCGTCACCGTCAGTGGCTCCGATCATCACCGTACCAATCTGCAAATTTTTTTTAATTCTATTTTATGACAGTTCTCTGTGGAAGACGTTGCTTGCGTGAGTGTTGTGTCCCTTGTGGTGGTTGTGTGGTTTTGGGAAGAGAAGTAGTCTTCTGGAGAGGTGGTCGCTCTGGGCACCTTAATCAGCAGTCTCATAAATTACACATGTCTTCCGTCTCATTTGCATAGAGGGAAACGTCTTCGGGCAGAGAAAAGTATCTTCCATAAGTTTAATTTGATTTCCAGGCCTAATTACATTTGCTTAAACCCAACACACTTGCAAGGAGGACAATGTTATGTGATACTATTTCAGCTTTTTAAAACGTCTAAAGATGCTTCTCTTTCCTGAAAATTAAGCTCCCTCTGTAGTCCACAGACACAGGCATCCAAGAGACCCTATTTTGACTGCATATTAAAGAGACAATTTAATGTAAAGTGGATAAATTCATGGAAGCCTCTTTGCAAAACCTGACTGTGTAAAAGGTAGCTAGAAGAATTACCAGAGAGCGATGGGATAAAAAGGTGCCCTCTCTCGATTCTTCTTCCAGATGTGCAAGCTCGCACATCTTCCTAAATGCACCAGCTATATCAGAAAGAATTTTCAAATCCTGTCTGGTTTTTTTAATGCTTTACACAATTTTCTAGACCAAACTTAAGTTCTTTTTTCAGACAAGCCTGAAATATCACAGTATCTCTCTCTCTCTCGTTCTCTCTTGTCTGCCATCTACTGATCTCTTCAACACCTAACTGTCACTTTTATTATATAAACTGCCTAATTGAAATAGTCATAATTATCTCCTCGATCAAACGCAAGCTCTTCAGACTGATAGGAGCGTAAAAATAAAAGTAACAATAATTATATATTAATAGCGACTAATTTGTACTGATCATTTATGTTCCAGGCACGTTTCTAGATATTTTGCCTGGACGTAACTTTCGAGCTCTCACAGGAACCCATGGGGTGGGTAAGACAATGTCCTATTTGCCCGATGTGAAGGTAGTAGGCAGAAGTTAAGCTGGAAGACGCAGGCCAGCACTGTGGGGGTTTCAGACACTGGAATTCTGGGCTGAAGCCAGGGAGTGAGACAGAAGGGAGGAGCCAGGGTACTTAGAGCCACATGTTGCTTCCCAAGTAGTTACTGTCAGAGCTTGTTGAGGGGGAAGCCAGTGGATCATGCTAGAATAGCTTTCGGAGCCTTTGTTATAAGATATTTTTTTAAATATTTGTTTATTTTTAATAAAAACATTTAAAAAATAAAAACATTAAAAATTTTTTTTAAAAAAAGAGGGGGCACCTGGGTGGCTCAGTCGGTTAAGCGTCCGACTTCACCTCAGGTCATGATCTTAAGGTTCGTGAGTTCGAGCTCCATGTCGGGCTCTGTGCTGACAGCTAGTTCAGAGCCTGGAGCCTATTTCAGATTCTGTGTCTCCCTCTCTCTCTGACCCTCCCCTGCTCACACTGTCTCTCTCTCTCTCTCTTTCTCTCTCTCTCTCTCTCAGAAATAAATAAAAACATTTAAAATAATTCTAAATATTTGTTTTTGAGACCGAGAGAGAGACAGAGAGTGAGTGGGTGAGGGAGAGAGAGGCAGAGAGAGAGGGAGAAGCAGAATCTGAAGCAGCTCCAGGCTCTGAGCTGTCAGCACAGAGTCCAACACAGGGCTTGAACCCACGAACCGTGAGGTCATGACCTGAGCCAAAGTTGGATGCTTAACTGACTGAGCCCCCCAGGTGCCCCACGGAGCCTTTATTATAAACAATGAATATAGAAATGGCGGAGTAAGGAGCCTGAAGTCAAAGAGACCAGAAATAGGTCAAGTATATGGGGCTTCTGAAAGCAAAAGCAGATCCAGGTGAGTCCAAGAATGAAAAGCGGGGCAGTGCCCGTTCTCATCCGGGATGGCTCTGGGACAGACCAGCACATTCAATCCTTCAAGGAGAGGCAGAAAAGTAATGTAGTATTTCTTCCAGTATTAGCGACACCCACACTCTTTCTTCACTTCACGGCCTCCATAAAATTTTCTCTGGCTGGTTTGCACATGTGCTCCAGCTCCCCCGACGGCGCACAGAGTTCATTCTTTACACACCATAAACTGTGCTGTGACTTACTAGTATTTGATATTTTATTTCAATACTTATTGTATTATTATTTATTTCAATACTTACTAGTATTTGATATTTTATATGTCCCTCCTAGTTCCGAAAAGGATTTAAAGACATCGATTTGGTGTTACGGTCTAGCTTTTCCTGTGTCCACACAGGCGTTCGCTTTGTGAGCTTTGTCATTCCCTCCGTCGGACTGGCCTCTGCTTCCTGAACTCAGCACGGCTCTGTCAGAGCCAATGCGGGGTCCCCGCGCTCTTCCTTCTCTGGCGGCGCTGGGTCTGTTCAGTGCTCCAGCGTTCGGCCTCAAGACTGGAGAATGGGGCCTCCACTGCCGTTTCCGGGGGGGGCCCCGGGGGCCTGTGCCAGTCAACGGGGTGCGTAGGGGCGGCTGGAGCAGGCGCGCTCCCTTGGGAGTGGACGTGAGCAAAGTGGTGGCCAGCGCCGTGGGGGCGGCGGTCGGCCGGGAGCCCCCGGGACAGCCACCGCCCTTGTAAGAAGGGCTTGTGTGAGGAGAAGGCCTCCGGACAGGGTCTGAACTAAGTGACGTCCCTGGAGCTACGGAGGCCATTTAAAACCACGAGGGAAACCAGCGTACACGAAGCAGACCCCGAGCTGGGCAAAGGGGAGGACGTCAGGAATCCACCCTGGGAACATGGCCTCCGGGCCCTGAATGTGCTGTGCTCTCCCCTTTCTCTTCTGCGCTCCAGCCACAGGGAACAGCAAGTGTCCTTGAGTGACAGGTGACTCTGGGCTGGCTGTTTGCTGCGGACAAAGTTGTTCTCAGCCACGGTCCACCACAGCCCTTGACACCCAGTAGGTGCCATATGAATACTGATCCCTAAACCCGAGCGATGGTTCGATGTATTAGCTGCTAATGGGCTCACTTCGCTCCTTCATAAATTAAGAGAAATTGCCAAAAGACAGACTTGTGGATTCGGTGTCATGGAAACGGACGTCTAATTTTAAAATTTTTAACAAGAAGATGAAACTAGTACTACAAAAATTTTGTGCAAAGATATAATACGGTGACATATTGTGATTTTACCTAGTATGTGATATAACAGGGTTTCATACAACAGTTGTGAATGTTGCTGATGACCAAATTCCAACATATACCAGCTGTGAATTTCTAAATTTGTGTAAAAGTTTTTATCTAATTCCAGTTAGTTCACATACAGTGTTCTATTAGTTTCAGGTGTGCAATATAGTGATTCAACACTTCCATGCAACGTCATGGATTTAAAATATAGTGGGGGCACCTGGCTGGCTCAGTCGGTTAAGTGTCCGACTTTGGCTCAGGTCATGATCTCACAGTCCATGAGTTCGAGTCCCACGTCAGGCTCTGTGCCAACAGCTCAGAGCCTGGAGCTGCTTCGGATTCTGTGTCTCCCCCTCTCTCTGCCCCTCGTCTGCCCGCAGTCACTTGTTCTCTCTCTCACTCTCTCTCAAAAATAAATAAACATATAAAATAAAATAAGATAAAACAAAATAAATGAAATGAAATAAAATAAAATATAGATGGTGGCTCTGACTGGTTATCTACTGCAACAATGCTACATTTCCAGAACACTTAAACTTTTAAAACTGGTTTTATACACGCTAGTTTATGTATTGACTGTCTGTTGGCCGGCAAAGTCCATTAGAAAAATGAGGAACTGAATGTATCACGTGTAGAATGAGTAAAAAAAAATGATGCAAATATTGCCAGGTTATTCCATGGACTTGAATGTGGCTGTTTAACACCTCTATTTTTATCTACCTAAATCGGGTCATATATTTTCATGAATGTCTGTGGGGACCGACCCCAAGTCTGGAGGATTTTTAAGAATTTGAGTCAATGTTTCCATCTGAGCTGTGTAGCCTGGAGGTTAAGAAACAAGCCCGTTAATTCCTTAACTAAAGTCGCAGTTGAGAGACTGAGGGAGCCGTGGAGGAGTTCATATTACCTTTAGCTTCAAGGAGCCGCAACTCTTGCAAAATGACAAACTGTCTAACCCGACTTTCTTTTCAATATTTATTTTATTTTGAGAGACACAGAGAGCGCGAGCTGGGGAGGGGCAGAGAGCGGCAGAGAGACAGAATCCCAAGCAGGCTCCGCACTGTCAGCACAGAGCCCAACGTGGGGCTCGATCTCATGAACTGTGACATCTTGACCTGAGCCCAAATCAAGAGTCAGACACTCAACCGAGTGAGCCACCCGGGCGTCCCTAACCTGACTTCTTAAGCAGGCTAACATCGGTTAGCTCCAACGTGTCCAATCCCCTGCGGAGGAACGCATGGCAACTGCGAGAAAACAGGACATGCGCTCAGTTTTCCATGACCAGAATGTTCTGTCTGGCCGCAGAGCCGCGTCGCACAGGGAGCCGAGGTCTTGTTTTCGGGGTCTCCATTGTGTTGGGGAACGTGAAGGCCAACGCCGGGAACTGTCCTGCTGAGCCCGTTCTAGGAGTCAAGGGTAAGGGGGGGCAGGAAACTCGGCCATTTCAGAGGCGCAGGTCACAGCTTGAAGGCAAAAATGGGGCAGACAAGGGCAGATCGGCAGAGCGAAGACTTTTCCTTGCTTTTTCCCAGATTGGGTCCCGCCAGGAAAGTATACGGGGACTCTACTTTTTTTTTTAATGTTTTTTTTTTTTAATTTATTTCTGAGAGACAGAGAGAGAGAGACAGCGTGAGCAGGGGAGGGTCAGAGAGAGGGAGATATAGAATCCGAACCAGGCTCCAGGCTCTGAGCTGTCAGCACAGAGCCCGACGCAGGGCTGGAACCCACGAACCACGAGATCATGACCTGAGCCAAAGTCGGAGGCTTAACCGACTGAACCACCCAGGCGCCCCAGGGGACTCTACTTTTGAAATCACATCTGAGGAAGTAAGGATTAAACAGCCCCATTGATGTGCTGCTTGCTGATGCCCTGAGAGTGTGGACATTGGAGTATGTAATTCACCAGTGAGATGATACACAGAAGCCACGTGGACTGTGAGAATGTGAGATGACACACAGAAGCCACGTAGACCGTGAGAATGTGAGATGACACATGGAAGCCACGTGGACTGTGAGAATGTGAGATGACACACAGAAGCCACGTAGACCGTGAGAATGTGAGATGACACATGGAAGCCACGTGGACTGTGAGAATGTGAGATGACACACAGAAGCCACGTAGACCGTGAGAATGTGAGATGACACATGGAAGCCACGTGGACTGTGAGAATGTGAGATGACACACGGAAGCCACGTAGACCGTGAGAATGTGAGATGACACATGGAAGCCACGTGGACTGCTGGAGCGTGGGATGACACACGGAAGCCACGTAGACTGTGAGAATGGGAGATGACACATGGAAGCCACGTGGACTGTGAGAATGTGAGATGACACACGGAAGCCACGTGGACCGTGAGAATGTGGGATGACACACAGAAGCCACGTGGACTGAGAGACTGCTGCTCGCTTGGCATCTTCGCTCGCTCAGGGGGCCGCCTGGAACACAGCTGCCAGGCTGGTGTTTGTTTTCTCACATTCTGGAGGCTGGACATCTCAGATCAAGGTGCTGCAATTTCCAATGGCCGCCTTCCCTCTGGGTCCTCCCCTGGTCTGTGTATCATGTGAGCCTGTGCTCCTCTCCCTGTAGGGACCCACCAGCTGGGTGAGGTGAGGATCCCGCTCACGGGCTCATTGTATCTAATTACCTTTGAAAGCTTTATCTCCAAACACAGCCACAGTTGGAAGTATCCGGACTTAGGGCTTCAATATATGTATATATATATATATGAAGGGGAGCACAAATCAGCCCACGACAGGAAGTTAGAGATGCCAAAATTAAACGTGCTGCATGGAAATAAAAATCACACCATGACAGGCATCGATTTATGATAAATACACTGGGTGGGCGGGGCTTGAGAATTACAGCAAATGCACACGAGAGCTGTCCAAATTGCCCCCAGCCTGTCTCTTTCTTTCCTTCATAGTCTCCTGGGCTAAATAATTAAAAAATCATATTGTAATATATAGCGTTTTATTAGTATTTGATGCTGACGGGCTCGGGCAGCTTCATTTCTTTATATTTGATTCATGGGTGTTTAAACGCCTAAGCCCTTGGCGCCTTCTTTCTTAGCATTGCATCATTGCTTTCGAGCTTAATTGCACCATGGTGAGAAGATGTGTCCTGTATGGAAATAACTCTTTTAAATGATTTTGAATACACTGAAGTTTGCATTAGGGCTTAGGGCTTATCTGAATGCTATAACTGTCTGCGTGTACTTGAGAAGAATCATATTCCTTAATGGTTAGGTGCAAGTTTCATGTATGTGTTTTACATCTTCCTTATTAGCCACATTATCAAACTGTCTAGTGTGTGTGTGTGGCGGGGGGGTGTACGTGACTGTGCGTGTGTCTATGTGTCTGTGTTTGTCCTACAATTACTGAGATGAGTAGTAAATATGATAATGAATTGGTCACCTTTTCCTTTTAATTAGTGTTGTAAATTTTGATGTAATTTTAGGTGATTATGTTTAGCCTGACGAAGTGATGTTTTCATTGTAATTTAGTAATTTGATACACTCATTGAGATGATTTGTCTCAAAAACCATTTTGTTTGATACTAACCTAGAGACATCAGCTTTCTTTCGGTTAGTATTTGCCTGGAGTATCTTTTTCCAGCTTTTACTCTAGCATTTCTGTCATTTTCATGTCCTTATATAATACATTAGTCTCTCATAATCAGCAGATGGTTAAATTTGGTGTCTTTTTAAATCTTAGAGCACAATTTGTGCCTTTCAACAGATGTTAAAGACCCTTTGCCTTTTTTGTTATCAATTACTTGATTGCATTTATCTTAAGGTATTTTTGCTATTTTAATACTTTAAAAATATTCTTTCTCTTCTTTTTTTTTTTTGCATCCTTTTGATGAATTGCACTTATACACACCCTATTCTATCATCTTTTGTCTAAGATTGTCAGATCCGTACACCATTTTTCTTCTTTGGGCGTTCTAGTGCTTGGAGCATCGTAAGTGCTCAATGTACGCATTCATTCATTCAACAAATATTTAATTGATTACTTTTGATTTACCAGGCATTCCTTGAAGGCCTGGGAATGTAAGCTTACATTCTAGGAGAGGTGACCAAGAGGCCAGGTGACAAATAACACAGCTCACCACTTCCTTATAGTTTTGATCCGTTCCTTGGGGGAGAAGTACATAAGAGCATGAAGGACCCAGAGCTCATCTGGAAGCCTGAGAAGGCTTTCCTGGGGTCCTGAAACGATCTTTTCCAGCTCCTCTGGACATCAGTTAAGGATAATGCAATGTGCCAGTACAAGACGATAAATACAGCAAAAGTTCAAGGCGCCTCCCCACCCTTCTGAGTTGGTGACTTAGCGGAGGGCCCATGTGGCTGTGCCACTCTGGATAAAATAGCAGATAAACTTGACATTGTGCCAACTTCAGTCTGCCCTTTTTGAGCCAGGCTGTACTAACCCTCGTAGAAATCGTACACCCATAATGCGATCGTCCATCAGCAGGTCCCCTGTGCTTTTGGGTTCTCTCTTCTTCGCTATTAAAAAATGGCCCAGTGCTTTATCACTGCAGAGAATATATTCTTTTTGGTTGTCTATAATCCCCTCTGTTCTCTGCCATCTTTGGCTAAGGCATATGGTTATTTATGTTGATATAATATTCTCTGGTAAGGGCTCTGCTCCCGCACTTGATTTTGAATCAAACTTCGTAACCAGAAGAAAGCTGAGAAATGGACCCGCCTATCGGTCCTAATTCACTCACTCCTTCAACCCACATGGAACCTTCTACAACAAACCACATACTCTTCTGAAGCATCTGCAGTACCAGCCGGACTGAAAAGGTTTCTGCTTTGACCGTAAACTCTACGGAGGGAGGCAGACAGTAAGAATGAGAGATGATGTTTACTTTGGAAAGTGCTAGATGTAAGTGAGCGGGGAGATGAGAGAGAGGAGCTTGAAATCATTGTAGGTAGAATGGTCAGGAAGGTCTCTCCAATGGAGAGGAAAAAAAAGTTTTTGAGAACACACACCGCATTTTACTGGAGGAAGAGGAATATTTACAGGGGCAGGTAGGAGAGAGGGGAGTCGCACAGGGTGGGGGCGGGGGAGATTGTGGGTCCAAGGCAGACAAGGGGACACGGAACAGGCCCTGCACCCACCCCAACCCAGGCGGGGGGGGCGCTGCTGGGCCCCGCAAGACGGGCGGGAAAGGACATCAGTGAAGGGGGGCAGTCCTTGGGCTGGGGGCTCAGGGGCCTGTAAATACTGACCACTCTCAGAGGGGATGGGGGTGAGGAGAGGGCTCCCCCTACACTTCCTCACAGGGTTAAGACCTCCCCACGCTGAAGGGCCCCCTAAGCTCAAAGTCTCCTTAGCTGGGGGGAAGGAGAAGGAAAAAACAGGGAAGAGCGTCCTCCCCCTCCCCTGCATGGCTGACGCAGGGGTGGGGCGGTCACATTGAGTCACAACAGTACTCCCCCACCCCGACACCTCTAAAGCCACCAAATACTGGTGTGAGGGAGCAGGGAGCTGAGACAGAGTCCGGAGGTGAGGCAGGAAATGCACGCCTGTGTCCCCAGCTGCGCATAGGGCTCCAGCGACGGCAGGTGTCTCCACGTCGCAGAATCAAACCACCAGCTGTAGGATTAAAGGTGCTGGCGGGGCTGGAGGGCTGGAGGGACATGACCCAGGCTTCCCTGGGCAGTGACGTCCCGTGGAAGGCTCCGTGGGTAGCGTGGCGGGTGGCGTGGCCTCTGGTTTCTCCAGGCAGAACCTGTGTCCCTCAGAGAAGCTGGTGGCCGGTGAGGAAGTTAGGGCAGGTGGCAATCATAGGTGAGAACCGACGACTCCCCTGGCGTCCGAGGAGCAGCTTGTCATTCATCCACTTAGGGGACCAAGTACCTTGGAGGCCTCTGACTGCAGAGGGACGCGATCAGAGTCGCCTTGGAATGAATGCATCATCCCTTAGGTTTTCTGTATTTGTTTACCAGTTTGACTGCCTCATTTTTCAATCTGGTCATTTTCTGTCGCTTGAGAGCCCACAGCAGGCCTTGGTGTCTTCAGACTGGGTGAGCCACCAAGCCTAAGGTCACGTAGATCTTTTACGTTCCCTCTTTTCCAGCAGGTATTTTCGTATACGTGACTACTTTGCCACAAGAACTTTAAGAGAAACAAGTTCTGTAATTAACACATCTCTGAGCACTCGCCCAGACTCCTTCCAGAGAGAGCCAGGGGCATCTGCCCTCTGTACCTCTGGAGCCCTGCAAGAACACAAGGCTTGTGTGTCTGCGCGAGAGATTTCCCCAGCTGCCGGTCTGTCATGGCGCCGGGGCATTACGAGGGGACCCACACCTGCCTTCCTGGAAGGGGTGACCCAGCTGGCGACTCGGTGGCCAGCAGGACGGCTTCCCTCAGCCCACCTGTCTCTCTTAAACAACACAAAGGCTCTTCAGAAATGGAATTTTTTCTCAGTTCTCTGGTGCCACCTGGAGGTGGGATGTCAAATTCACATCCAATAATTGAATTCTGCAGAATCAGCCCAACTGTGTGGCCAAAAGGAAAGGGTACATGGCTCGTGCATTAAGACTCCTGCCTGTACACATAAAGATGGAGTGATGTACGTGCTCCCATGTGCTGGCTGTTCTTGAGGAACGAGGTCGGGCCAGACGTGGGCAAATGGCTTTGCTTCTGAACACAAACTGCTGGAGGTCACAGTTGCCGCTGGTAATCACACCAATGCGGTTCTAGATATTTCCACCCATGGGTCCTTGCTGAGTGGGGTGCTGGGTGAACAGGATGTGGCCCTCTCAAGGAGAATTACTCTTGTGCTTTTCAATCTAACTGGGGACACTATACAAGCACATGCATAATCCATGTTTAGTGTGGAGAATTTGGTCATGGATGCACGAAGAAAGCTTTCTGGACACGCGCAGGAGGGGCCAGAATCTCCATGGTGGGGGAGGGGGGAGAGAGGGGCGTGGTCTCCAGCACGCTGCCGTTGGAGAGGTTGTGGGCGCAGCACGGTGAAGAACACGACACACTGGGCTTATTTTCTTTCCTCTTAAGTTCACACAAACACAATGCAAGTTAACTGGGGAAACAAGGACATTTTAGGTATGTTAACAATTGTTATTCTTGTGGCATCTGTCGTGCCCCCGGATAATTACACAGAATCTTATAGCTTTGCAAAGAATGTTCATATTTGGGAACAGCATCAGAGGGTTTTATTTTTCTGTGCGTATTGAGTTAATATATATAAGGCACCTCAGCCAGTACTTGACACATAGGCAAGGTGAGAGAGATTACCAGCAGCAGGAGCGGCATCTTCCTCTTCATCACCATCATCATCAACATCTTCCTCTTCATCATCAGCACCATCATCATCTTAATCTTCATCATCAGCACCATCAGCACCATCATCATCATCATCAACATCATCATCTTCATCTTCGTCATCAGCACCATCATCACCATCATCATCTTNTATCTTCCTCTTCATCACCATCATCATCAACAACATCTTCCTCTTCATCATCAGCACCATCATCATCTTAATCTTCATCGTCAGCACCATCAGCACCATCATCATCATCATCAACATCATCATCTTCATCTTCGTCATCAGCACCATCATCACCATCATCATCTTCATCATCAGCACCATCATCACTATCATCATCATCAATGTCATCATCTTCATCTTCATCATCAGCACCATCAGCACCATCATCATCTTCATCAACGTCATCTTCATCAACATCATCATCTTCATCTTCGTCATCAGCACCACCACAATCAGCAGCACCATCATCATCACCATCAACGTCAGAGGCAAATGGTCTCCAGTTACTCCTGGATCCAAGAAGCGCTCCGTCACAGTCGGTGGGGCCCACAGATGTGGTTTTAAAACATACCCTATACGAGATTCTGTCTTCTGCGTGGAAAGGAAATGATGACTTTGAGAAAACTGAGCACTTTATACTCAAGTTGTGTGTCCCATAATTGCATCTGGATAAACTCTGATATCACATTCCCAACATTAAAAATCGTGATCTTTTTGGCTTTTAGGTGATCAAGCTACTTGAGACGTTGCCTATTATATTGAAAGGCACTTCCAAACTGACGTAACCGGGTTTCTGGAGCAGTCTGAGCTGATTGCGGCACAGCGTAGGATGGATCTCATTCTTCTCTAGGCTTTGCTTTCAGACTCGGTGAGTCGTGTCTCTCCGTCCCGTCGCTTACGATGGTTGGGGCAAGTCCCACGGCTCTCTGTCCAGTAGTGAAGTGACATGTGAGAGTGCCCCCCTTCCATTCGTGGTAGACCTCAGTCGGTCAGGGGATCTCATAGCCCCCCACTGCTCCCCAGAGCTGGCCAGGCCTCACAGCACCACCTGAGCAGGAGGCCCTCTCGTGAGCCCTTCTCTCCTCTCCTTTCTGTCCCTTCTTCCGGCAGGAGAAAAGCCATTAGAGAAAAGGTACAAAGATGTCCTTATTTAACTGACCTTCCGCACGTCTCTGGCAGCAAATGGGCTCTGGCAGGAGACTGGCTGCCTGGTGAAGCACACGTGTGCCGCAGGGGACCCCGCAGGCGGCATCCCCATATGCCTTTCTTTCCTTGGGAGAGTGAGCCCAACTTAACCGCTCAGTAAGCCCCCTCCCCAGCTCCTGCCCGCAGAGGGATGCCCCGTTCTTGTGTTCTCTGGTGAGTCCGCAGCTCCTCCTGCCGGACTGGCAGCCCTCTGTGGGGAGGCACCATCAGAGTGACTCATGCCTGCCCGCCTTCCGTGAGATGCAGGAAACGGCCCATCGTGTCACACGCGGAGCAGGGGACCCAGCGGAGTGTATGCCCGAAGCCCCTCTATCTGCTGTCTCTCTCCTCCCTTGTCCCTGCTTCCTGGGCACAGATGGCACAGAGAAGCTGGTCCCTGCTGGCGCTGATGTCTAGCCACAGATTGAGACCCGCACTGCCCCCGCCCTGCACTGACGGGGACAATCCACATCTCTGGAAGGGGCTCTTAGAGCACTTCCCATTTTGCCTGGAGCGGAGGAATCAATGGCCCCAGTCTGTGACTCCGCAGGGTCCCTTCTCTTCCTGGCTCCCCCCGAGCAACGTGGTGGGCATGTTCGTCCTCGCAGCAGCTCCGGGGCAGCCCCCCGCCCGCAAGCCCTCCTCGCCTCCGAGTGCTGTCGCTAAAGATTAGTTTCAACATAGGGATTTAAGAACACAGTTGGACTCAGAACTAATTAAATGCAAATCACGGGGAAAACGTGGCACTCTCTAGCTGAGTGACAGCTGGGACACTCATCAGTGCCCCTCTCTGAGCACTGGAACAACACTTAAAATACAACAGTTAGGGGGGCGTCTGGGTGGCTCAGTGGATTAAGCGTCCGACTTCAGCTCAGGTCATGATCTCGAGGTCGTGAGTCTGAGCCCTGCGTCGGGCTCTGTGCGGACAGCGCGGAGCCTGCCTGGGGTTTTGTGTCTCTCTTTCTGCCTCTCCCCTGCTTGCTGTCTCTCTCGCTCTCAGTATAAATAAATAAAGTTAAGAAGATTAAAACATACAGTCATTAGGAATGCGATGGAGTGTTTAGGTTATGACTAATATTACATTTCAAATGTATGGAACACTGGGAATACGATTTGGTTCATCCTGTTTTCTCTAAAACAGCTCAACTGCACAAGAGCCATGTGATACACCAAGACAAATGTGCAGACCACAGTTTGACAAGCGTATCTCTGGGGGGCTCTTGGCTTCTGAAGGTCAACGACCTCACCTTGAGAAACACTGCCTTCCGCCATTTCTAAGATCTCCTTTGATCCTAAGAACCTGGTCCGTAAATTTCAGTCCTGACTTTTCTGTAACTGGAAATACTTTGATCCAGGACGACGAGACGTCAGGGGTTTTCTTCCAGGCGGCTCCTCGCTCGGTGAGATGCTGAACTCACCAATCTCTAAAACGCTTTCCGATTTTTAAACTTTGTTCCTTCACGGGTCACAGCGGTGAGCGCCACTTACCTCGGGCCGGCGGTGTGCCTGGGTGGAGGCGAGCTGACGCATGGAGACACCGTGTCCTCCTCAGGAGCAGTCTGTCACCCCACAGTGACAGAGCAGAGGGACAAGACAGCGAGAACTAGGAGAGAGATTTGTTTTTCAGGATAACGAGGAAGGTGGAGGGTTGTCCCTCAGACACGGACAGCTCCCAGGTCAAAGCTGGGGAAATGGAACATGACACGTGATGGTCTGAAGGCTACTGAATGAAGCAGGTCCAGCAAGAGATCCCGGGTTGGAGCCCACGAAGTTATAGCAGTTTCTGAGAAACACAAGTCGCGAGATGTCCTCTCGAGGAGGCTGGAGCGAATAGACGCCCCTCACATTAGTGCTAGAAAGTGTCCAGCAAAGAATTCTATGTCACGAAGAATCACAGGAGCTCTCCAACCAGAGGCACCCAAGAAAAACACAGTTTGGTCAAGTGTAAGTTTGCTACTTACTTTATAAGAAGCCTGAAATACATCTAAACTAAGCTAGAAAGCATCCAAAATGAGCTGGAAAACAATAAGGACACCCTATCCTTTCCCACAAGGATGTCCTGAGAGTATTCCATTTAAAAAACATTTCTTGGGGGCTCCTCGGTGACTCAGTCAGTTAAGCATCCGACTTCGGCTCAGGTCATGATCTCACAGTTCGTGGGTTCGAGCCCCACGTCGGGCTCTGTGCTGACAGCTCAGAGCCTGGAGCTGCTTCAGATTCTGTGTCTCCCTCTCTCTCTGCCCCTCCCCTGCTCACACTCTCTCTCTCTCTCTCTCAGAAATAAATAAATAAATAAACAACATTTTAAAAAGTTAAATAAATAAATAACATTTCTTGGAGTCCACATGCTTTTGGGGCAACGCACGCTGAAGTTAAATAAAAAATGAGAATATGAAAACTAAGGATATTCTGTAGAATAATAATCCACACTCTGACATTACATTTCATTTTAGTTGTATCTTTCAAATCAGATTCTCTTTTCCACTTCAGTTTTAAAAAAATTTTCCAAGTAATTTATGCACATACTTTGAAAAGTCAAATAGCGGGAGCGCCTGGGGGACTCGGTCGGTTAAGCGTTGACTTTTGATTTTGACTCAGATCTTGATCTCACGGTTTGTGACATTGAACCCTGTGCTGGGTTCTGTGCTGACAGTGTGGAGCCTGACTGGGATTCTCTAAACAAACAAACAAACAAACAAACTTAAAAAAAAAATCAAATAGTGCTACAAGGTTTACAATCGAAAAAGGTCTGCAATCCCTTCCCCTCCCCCCACCGCCACCTCCACCCAGGAGAGCTGACAAGGCCCAGGAGAGAGCGACCCTCCTTCTACAAGCTTGGAGGTAGAATTGCAAGCCGTCAGCCGGTCTGAGTTAAGAAGTAGTTCAAGCGACCTTCCCTGAACACATCACTAAAATCGGGGGTGGGTGGCAATAGGGACGGACTCGCTGCAGCGAGCGCCGGGTCCTGGTCCTGGACGAAGGTCCCGCCTCGTGACGGCGGAGGAGTAGAGGCCGGACAGGTCTGTGGCAGGTCCCCTCTGCCGCTGGGGACCCTGTTCTCAACCTCCCTTCACGTCCTCCCTGGAGAGGGCGAGGCCGTGTGATAATCACAGGACCCCCGGATCCTGACCCTTGGAAACGGGGGATGGCAAACCCCTCCACCTTCTGTGGAAAATGGACTTTGCTGATGTGATTACATGAAGGACCTTCAGGTGGGGAGGTCAGCCTGCTTTTCCACGGTGAGGGGGGAGCCCAGCGGAACCACAGGCGGAGAGTGAGGCAGCGTGGGGTCTGACACGGAGAACCGGACGGCCTGCGGACCGAAACCCGAGGGCCCTGCTGACTGTGAGGGTGGGGGGCGGGCAGAAGTGGGCGAATGCGAGGAACTGGGCTCTGGCAGTGGAAAGGGCAGGAAAGGGCTCTCCCCCGGGGGCGTCAGGTGGGCGTGGCCCTGCTGGCACCTTCACGGGGGTCCCAGAGCTGACTGTGGGCCTCTGAGCCGCAGGACCGTAAGAGAATAAATGTGGTGATTTGTTACAGCAGCCACGGGACGCTGATACACTCCCCCATTCCTTGATTGTTTATGATGTTCATTTATTTTTGAAAGAGAGAGAGACAGAGCATGAACAGGGAGGGGCAGAGAGAGAGGGAGACACAGAATCCCAAGCAGCCTCCAGGCTCTGAGCTGTCAGCACAGAGGCCGACGCGGGGCTTGAACCCACGAACCGTGAGATCATGACCTGAGCCAAAGTCGGACGCTTAACCGACTGAGCCCCCCAGGCGCCCTTCCTTGATTATTTTTTAACCAGTACACACCCAACCCTCTGCTCCGCTTCAGCTTCTTTCCCCACCCACTGCTCGCTCCTTCATGTCCTGGCTGCTTCCGCAGCAAGGAAGTCTAGGTCCCGGGCCCACAGGAAGGGGAAACAGGCTTTGCCAGTGAGGGTTCTCTCTGCACACAGAGGTGAGCCACGGGCCCCGAGATCTCTGTGCCCCTGAAGCTTCAGGCTTCTATCGTGCCCCAAATAGCTAACAGCGCAGTTGAGCAAGAGGACACTTGCCCTGATAACACAAGGAAATACAAAATCAAGAAACACAACCAGCAGAGGAACATATAAGAGGTTATATGCTTACCTACTAGTAATCAGACAAATGTGAACTTAAACCACACTGTGATTGCATTTTTCACCTGATTGCCCAAGATTCAGAGAGCTGCCTCGTGTTTGGGAGGTAAATGTTCACTCTCGGACATGTTGCCTGAGGAGTAAATTGGGGCAGCCTGGGCAGAGGACAGTTTGGAATTCCGTCGCGAGTCTCTTTAAACTCTTTAAGCATCCTGCTGACCCTGCAATTTCCCCTTTAAGAATTTATCCTTAATCGTGAATGTTGTGTAACAACTGACTTTAGCTGTAAGAGTGTCCGCGGCAGAATTTTTATAGTAGCAAAAAAAGAAAAAAACAACAATTGAATAGCAGAACTAATTTATGTGTGGAATAATTTATGCCGAGTCTGCACGATGCTCTATTTAAGTCTCGTGGAGCAAATTGCAGGACTTGCCATTTTCTTCACTGTCGTATGCTTCACGTTAGTCTTAACATCTCAGTTCTCCACCCTTTCTGTTCTAAACCAATAATCTGGACACGATTTAGTAGACTTTCCAAGTGTGGACTTCATTCTCTCAGAAAGGCTTAAACCAACCGGCTCAGCCCTCGCCCCAGGACCACCCCATTCTATCACTTCCCTGAGTCTCTTTTTCCTTTCTCCTGTGACTAGTATCACTGGTCTGTTCTCTCACCAGGACCATATGTCACAAAGAACGTGACTTGTCACTTGGCGGACCACTCCACTCGCAGCGAAGAGTCTGTTGGGAAAGTTGTCTACGCGGCAGACGGGGCCCTGGGTCAGGCTCACGGCGTCGTGTGGGCGGTTCGGTCCCCCGTCAACCGTGCACACTTCACATCTGTGACCTCATGGAAGGTCTCACGGCCAACGGCCACCTTGTTAGGTGACCTTGACCACTGGGTCTGCCTTGTGAGTGTGTGCCCGACTCTGTGTTTCCACCCGTCTGTCTCTCACAGGCCTGACAGATGCCTTTGTTATTGATCTGACGTGTTTTTCTCTTTATAAATTCGTTAATCCCATTAATGTACTTATGGCACATTTTGTCTGAGTTCTGTCGTGTTATTTTGTGGTACAGTTTCTGTTCAATAGTTTTAAAAGCCTTTAATATGTGCTGTGTGTGTGTGTGTGTGTGTGGGCACACGCACTTGTGTGTTCTTTCCTAATAGCTGCAATGGCTTGTACATGAACTCTCCTGATTCCCAACATAACATCATTTAATACTTCTATTTCCTGATTTTGTTAGACAACATCCCTGTAAACAGTGATAAATTCACCAGTTTCTTTTTCCTTTGCCTGTCCTACGACCCCATTTTAACTTATAATATCATATCTCTGGGTTGCTTTTGAACTTTTTTTAAGGAATCTCTACGCCCAATGTGGGGCTTGAACTTACAACCCTGAGGTCAAGAGTCACATGTTCTTTTTTTTTTTTATAGTTTATTTATTTTTGAGACAGAGAGAGACAGAACATGAGCAGGGGAGGGGCAGAGAGAGAGGGAGACACAGAATCCGAAGCAGCTCCAGGCTCCCAGCTGTCAGCGCAGAGCCCAATGCGGGGCTTGAACCCACGAACCGTGAGATCATGACCTGAGCCGAAGTCGGACGCTTAACCAACTGAGCCACCCAGGTGCCCCAAGAGTCACATGTTCTTCTGACTGAGCCAGCCAGGTGCCTGATTTTGAACTATTAAGTGATGCCATCACCTAATTTAGACTAAGATTTGAATTTATGCCTTAAGTTAATCCCTTTCGCTCCAACTTTTATAGAACAGATGGGAAGTATACTTATTTTCCCCCCAGTGAATTGGCTTTTGCCGCCCAGTTCTGTTGCTTAGATCATCCCTACACACTAGTGCCTATAGTCCGTATATTCTGCTCTAAGACCCTTCTGCATTATTTTAGTCTTAGCTGTGATTAAGTGTATTTCTTGCCCTTCACTGGCCCTTCGGCCACAGCAGCCTCACGTATTTCTTTTTTCACCGAGGCTCAGCCTTTGCTAGTTTTCTCGAAGTCTGAACTCCCGCTGATTCAGAAGCATGTCTGTGGGCTTTGTACTCACAGGACAATTTGCGCAGAGATGAAACCCTTGAATTTTCCTTTCTTTTGCTGAGTATCTACAAGGGTTGTGAACATGATCTTCTGGCTTTACGTGTTGCTGTGGGAACGTCTGAAGCCAGCTCTGCTTTCCCCCACGTGTATGTGAATTTATTTCACATGGACACTCGAAAGCCTCTCTATTTGTCTCTAAAGTGCATGATTTTATTCAGGTATGTCCTCATGTTGTCAGCTTTGGGTCATTTTCCCCGGATAAATGGTGCATCTTTACAGTGTATAAATGCAAGTATTTTGTTTTTATTTCGGGAATGCTTTCTTCAATTGCAACTTTAAATACCAGTTCTGTTGCGTTCTGTTCCATCGATTGGGAGACAGCCTGGCTGTGCGTGTGTTGGATCCTCTTTACCTGAGCCCCCTATTTATCATTTTCTCCCCAACCCTTTACTTTTCATTCCTTTGCGTCCACAGTCTGCGTTCCCTTCTCCCGCGTCTCTACCGTGTTTCGCTCGACGCCTGTTTTCCACCCATTGTATCCTCTTCCCTGTGATTTATGCCCCTCGTGTTTCCTGTGCCGCCATCCCCCCTCCCCTCCCTGTGTGTCTGCACTGGGGCTTTTTGGGTTTCTCCGTGCTCACTAAGCCTTTAAAAAAAAATCCTTGGCAAATGATCGGGCCAGTCTCTCTCTCCTCCGAATCAACACTGTTACTCTATGTTCTTTGCCTCCTCATAGTTCACTCCTACCTTCTTCCATCTTTTTTTATGTTTATTTATTTATTTTGAGAGAGAGCAGAAGACAGAGACCCAGAGAGAGGGTGTATGAGCGTGGGAGGGACAGAGAGAGGGAGAGAATCCCAAGCCGACTCTGCACTGTCAGCGCAGAACTCAATGCAGGGCTTGAACCCAAGACCGTGAGATCATGACCTGAGCGGAAATCAAGAGTTGGAGGCCTAACCAACAGAACCACCCAGGCACCTCTATAGTTTTCTGTTATATGCAGACTCCACTGGTTTGTTTCTCTTTATCGTAAAATGATTCTTTTTTTTTTTATAATTTTCTTTTAAGTTTATTTATTTATTTTGAGAGAGACAGAGATAGCACAAGCAGGGAGGGGGCAGAGAGAGAGGGAGAGAGAAACCCAAGCAGGCTCTGTGCTGTCAGCTTAGAGCCCAATGTGGGGCTTGAACTCACGAAACAGGAGATCATGACCTGAGCTGAAACCGAGAGTCAGACGCTTAACCGACTAGGCCATGCAGGTGCCCTGAGTCTTTTTTTTAAAGACCAGCTCTTTCACTTACTTACTGAAGGCGTCCTGCGGCCACGGCTCCCGTGTGCGGCCTTGAAACCCCGTGCCCTCTGCTTCTAAAGCAAATCAGCCCCGGACTGTCACCCCCCACCGCCCGGCTCCCTGCAGCCCCCACGGCTTGCACACATGGCACATGCTGTTCGTCCTTGAGGGGACACCACGCACGGCCGGGAGGGACGGGGTCATGCTGAGGTCTGCGGTCACCGGCCGCCTCCCCGTCCCTCCAACCCTCCTGTTTCTTCCGTGTGCGGCTTCCACACGGACTCGACTGCTCCCAAGATCCAGTGGCGGCAGAGATGGTAAATTCCCCTCGTTTTCCTTGTTTCGTGGGCTTATTTCCACAGGGAGCCTTGACACCGCGTGAGTGAAATTTCTAGAAGGGGGAGGGGTCTAGTTTGAAAAACCTGTTCATTTGTGCAAAACAGCATTTCCCACAGTGCATTCTAGAGACGACTACCTTATAGGGTAAAGGGTTACTCAAAGTCATCGGTCCGAAAAGCTCAGGAGACTTTGGATTAAAATAATGTAGAGACTTCTGTACTATACTTCGGGCTCAGGTTCCTTTGCATGCTGATGGGCTTGTCAGTCCCTGGTACGCGCTGCAAGATTTGCCCCCTCGGCACCCACAACCCTTAATAAACCACTAGGGACAATTTAGACATTTCCCTCAGGCACCACTGGACTTGTTAGCCTTCGACACTGATGCTGGGGTATCTGCGGAGAGAGGGGGCCCCAGGCCCGAGAGCCGCCCCCTCCACCAGGCTCCCAGCCTAACCTGGAGGCGTCCAGCAGGCCGTGCAGGAACCGATCCGGGGAGCAGGGGCAGCAGGGAAAAGATTCTTCTCTGGGGACAGCAAGTCCTGTGTTGGAGGAAACGGACCCACGGAAGACGTGGCAGCAGGGACACAGCCCGTGGAGGTGTGACATTGCGCTGCGTGGACAGAAGCAAAGCAGCGGCTCCACTTTTGGGATCTGAGTTCGAGATCGGAGCCACGAGCAGATTTCCTGAGCTGCCTGAGTGCCCCGGGTCCTCCCGTCTCCTGCCTCCAGCGCTGTGCCCACGGCTGAGCGTCGAGGTCCGACTACAAACAGAGAGGAGATGCAACAAGGGAGAGGAAAAGGCAGAAAGGCTCTGAGTCTTTCATTTCAGAAGCTCCCAGGCCCTAAAAGGTCACACCAGCTTTTGATGCTAGAAGTGTCATTAACGTGGTTTAAAGCTTCATGTCACATCTGGGTGCAGAAAACGTTCGCATAAGAGACGCAGACGCTGATACAGAGACTGGTTTCCATTTGGAAAGGGAGACGCTGGGAGCTGGCGGAGAGCAGACCTGAGCTGAGGGCCAAGGTCACCGCGAATAGTGGTGAGGTATCCATGTGCTCAGCTGGGAAGAAGAGGCAGGACTGAGCTGCCCCGGGACTTCTCCTGTGATCCCAATGCTACAAATTCCAAGAGCCCATAAAAGAGAACAGCTGTCACCCGCCTTGCTCGCTTCCCCCAGAAGTCAGGGAGACATTGTACGAGCCACACCGCCGTGATGAGCAATGGGTCCTTGGCACACGGTGAGGCCGTTTCCCTGGACGGTCCGGAGAGCCTGTGACTGCCTCCTCTTCCCAGCGTCCACCCGGGATCTGCCGCCTCCTGGCCCGTGTCGTGAGCAGAGCTGGGGGTGGCCCCCCAGAGTCCCGCCTGCCAAGGCTCACGCCTGTATGACCCTGGCTCGAGTGTGGACAGAACTTGTGGGCGTGCTGTGTTACAAGGTGGTCACACCCCTGATTACCCCGTGTAAGCCTCCGTCCCAGCAGACCGGAGGCAGGCAGCCCCCCACTGACCTGGGGAGGGGGCCGTGTGACAGGGGACTGCACAGGTGGCCGCCAGGAGCCAAGCGCCTCCCTCCTCCAACGGCAAGGAACTGGATTCTGCCAGAAACCATGAGAGCTTTAAAAGGGACCCCAGGAAAAGAACTAAATTAAATTAAATTGATTAATGAATGTAAAGGACACCAAGGTCCCCAGGGGACACCACTGCCCAGTTGACACTTGATCCAGCCTTGTGATGCCCCGAGCAGAGCCCTCTGGAGCCCATCGGGACCCCGCCCCACGGAAGCCGTATGGTAACCGTACGGGTGTGGCTTTCATCCACGGGGCTCGCTGTGGTTTGTCACAACTGTGATTGCCGGCTCAGCCCACACGCTGCCAGCCTTCACAAGAGCCACCCGCCCATCACCCCGACCTCCCAGTCCCCTATACCTTCGTAATTCCAGTGACTTCATAAAATCTTTACTCCACAAGAGCCAACGCTGCGGCAGTTACACCCGGGACCCTGTCACATCCTGGCCCCACGCCCTTCTGCGTGCTTTTCTTCAGCCTCCCGCCCTGTGTCCCTGAGGCCGTGGTGACCTTCTAACCGCGCCCTTCGAGTCCATCTCACACAACCCAGAGTGTCTCTCTAAGCACTCCTTGCTTCCATGCTTCTGGTGGCGCCAGGACAAAATCCGAGCTCCTGGCGGTAACTTCCACTGTAAGCTAAGATTTGCACCTTTTCAAATTCTTTCAACGATCAGCCACCTCCTCCTCTGCCCTCACTGCTCTTCCCTTCTCCTTCCCCAAGGCAACTTCTGCCCCTGCTTCAGGCAGCTGCTCGGAGACCTCCGGCTCTAGAAGGCCCACCTGACTCCCGGGCGCTCCCGGGTGGTCCCACAGCACAGGTGCGCGCAGAAGCATCTCGCAGCTGCGCGTACCTGGCTCCCTGCCAGCCCCGCAGGTAGGGGCCGTGCCTTGTCCATCAGCAAAGCTTCCCTCCCCGGCACGCGGGGTCGGGGGGTGGGGGGAGGATCTCTTCAGTAAAGGAACGAAGGAATACCTGTGCACAGTTCATTGTCAAGTTGAAACCCCCTCCGAATGGCTGTGAATGAAACAAACCTGGTTTGAAGTGAAGAAGGGGTGTCTGAGGGGACCCGTGGGTGGCCGCGCAGGAGTTGATTGCAGAACTGAATCCGGCCACAAGGTGGAGACTTTCTCCCAGTCCTGGGATTTCTGGACTCCGCCTTCCAGAATGAAATAAACGCCTTAAGTACTTTCTAGCCCAGCCTCTGGCGCTGCTGTCTGGAGGGCAGTCGCCCTGAATCCCAGAGAGGTCACAGAATCCCTTGTCAGCAGCCGGGACGGAGAGATTCTTCTGCTGAGTGTGAGGAAATGAACAGCTGTGCGGTGAAGTGCTGGTGACGGGCCGCGGGTGAGGACCAGGCAGCCCGGCCTTCCAGACTGCGGCGGCAGGAACTCTGACTGTGACAGCCCCACGCAGCGTCCCGCCCGGCTCAGCTCCCTGGGACGTGCCCTGGGCAGGACGGGGAGAGGCCGAGTGGGCGTCAGTGTTTGGGGAGGGGTTGGGGACCGCGCCTTTCCCTTGTGGCCTTCAAGGCAGGGTCCCCCGGACGGGACCACTTCAAGGCCGCCACTGTCAAGTCTAGGCACACCCCTGAGTAGGGCAAGGCCCAGGACCACCTGACCATCACAGGGAAAGATCCTTCCCAGTCAGGGATTGTAAATGGCACGGGGAAAATTCTAGATTCAGTATCCTGAGGTAAATCTCTCCGACTCCAAGATGGCGGGGGCTGTCTTCTCGGTGTGGCCTTGAGCGAGTCCAGCGTCATTCCCCAGCGCCAGAGCCTCGAAAGGAAGACGGGGCTGTGCACATCCTACGTGTGCACGTTACGAAGTTTCAGGGTGATGGGGGATTCGTGGGGTCTGGAGCCGCCAGCTCAGAAAGAATTCCTGAAGGCGTCTTTGGTGCAAAAAGCTGTCTTCTTAAGGCCTGGGGACAGGGCCCGTGGGCAGGAAGAGCTGCACCGAGGTCGTGGGGGTGACTGTCGTGTGGAGGGGGGGAGATGAAGTCAAGAGGGAGTTTTGAAAGAGACTTTCACGTACTAAAGACTTAGAGGAGGCCTCAGTCGAGTTGGGGTTGTTCTTCCCTCTAACAAAGCACTAACACTAAGGCGGTGGGGGGTTCCAGGCCTTCAGCCTATTGATGGGATTGCCTTCTTCTGGTTCCCTGGGGGAGACCCATCAGTTTGACCATTTGTGTTTTGTCCTTTCCCGTTTTGGGGGCAGCCGGGAGTGTCCAAGGACTATCACACGCGTCCCACCTGGCTGGGGCTACTGTTAGCCTGCACTGTGCCCTCAGCTATCCCCACGCTCGCTCCCTCATCACACATACACATGCACGCACACACGTACACACACACGCACCCATGCGCACACACTTGGGGATCACATCATTTCATCGCTGGTAGGCTGCACTCTTCTTTACCTACGTACCTTCTTCACCTACAAGGCCAGACGATGCGACATCAGGCATTCGACACAGATCCAGAGGACAAAAGTTGCAGATGGTCGACTGCTCAGTTCAAACGCTCGGCGTCATCAAGATGGACAACTTGCCTAAGTGTAAGATAGGGTCCATTGATATTTCCTGCCTTGAGATCCTGGGAGCCGAGGGAGAGGGCACGATGGGTTCGCACAGTCTCAGAGGTCAGTTGTCTTCCTTTCGGCCATCGGGGGAAGACTCCGAGATCAGCCAGCACTGCCCTTCCATTGTCCGAGGACAACAATGTCTATCTGTGCCGTGAGGATTTGCTCGGCCTCCATCCAACCCGCACCACGTGGAGGGCCCCCATTCTATGATCCAGAACGCACTTCAGCTGTGCTAGATGCGCAGGGTGGAGCCCTGGCCTCCCGTGGGACAGCGGGGTCGTGGGGAAGAGTCAGCTGGCGACAGCTTCGGGGGATCGCACGGCCACCTCAGGCTCACTAGAATGTCTCACAGAGCTCGAGAAAACACCATACCTGCAACTGCAGTTTTATTTTAGCAAAAGGGTACAAGTCAGAAGAGTCAAGGGTGAGAGAGAGACACACAGAGAGTGAGGTCTTGGAGGGTCCCAGCACAGAGCCTCTGTCACCCTTTCCCCCCGGAGTCAGGATGTGTGTGAATATTACCAACCAGGAAAGCCCACCCCGGCTCTGGTATCCAGGGTTTCTGCCGAACTTTTATTATGCAGGCACGAATGGTTGAATCATTAGCCATGTGATTGAACCCAACCTCCAGCCCACACGCCCTGTCCCTTCCTGGAGACTGGGCTGATGTGACCCGGCTCAAAGCCCCAGCATGGTGATGCCAGGACTGGGCTTTGGGGCAGGGCAGACCCATCTGAGTAATCTTCTTAGAATAAATTGCCAAATGTGATCCCAGGGGCTCACCATGAATAACAAAGACACTCCTAGCACACAGGAAATTCCAGCCTTTTTGAGGCTACATCCCAGGAGTTGGGGACAAAGGTGAGCCATAGTCTTTATTACACATCAATTAAAATAGCAGAGAGAGTGACAATACTTGGTTGTATCTTACAGGGAGAGTGAAGGTTGGTGAAGCGGAGGGTGTGGCCATCACGGGACCCAGGAATGAGGTCGGGAACAGGCGCTTCGTGCATAACTAACTCTCAACGCGTGAAAGAACAGTGAGGAAAATGCTGCTTTCTGGATTAAGAAATTGGATCCTTGGATTTTCCAAAAGCTGTCATCTGCCATTGTCCTTGGCCTTCTGGCCCTGGGATCTCAAGAGTGTGCCCCTCCCTTGGCTAGCAGTCCCTGGCCCTCACATCCAAGCATAGATTCGAACACTTCTGCGCATCTACCCGGCCCGGGAAGGAAAGTTCCTGTTTCTACTCCTGCCGTGTCAGCACTGAAGGTGACGGGGGAATACTTGCTCCCCCTGCGCTGTGTCACGAGCTAGGTCAAAGAAAGAAATTGCTTTTATTCTCTATTATCAAGCAAAACCCAAAAGAACAAAGGAGTACATTCACTTACTCTTTATTTCAACTCTTCCCTTGAGAGGGGTTAATCTCTCCATGCTACGGAATTAAAGGGCAGGTTGGAGATACTATTCTGGAGGAGCAGCACCCTGTCCAAGCCACAGAAGCATTTCCTTTCTCACGTAGATAAACCTCTGCCTGGCCCGTGTAACTAGCCCTTCTAATATGCCTGGTCCCACCCGCACGATCCAAAGGGTCCCGGCTCCTGGCTGGAGACTAGGTCTCCTGGGGCCCAGAGTTGAGGGAGGTTGTATTGAAAGGTCTGCTGTGGCCTGAAGAGCCACATTCACTGGGAAATCAGAACTCTGACATAAATTTACGAAAGCTCCATTCCAAAAGGAGCTTGGATATTAACTGGTTATGTCCATTTGCAATGGCTTTGCCATGAAATCTACTCTCCAGGAGGTGATGCTGTTATTGGAGCAAGGCTGTGCTGTGACGGATGGTTCGGTTTTTCCTCTTCTCAGTGAAACCCGGGCGGAGGGCTGGGGGCTGCCATGGGGAGACACTGGGCTAGACTTCTACCTATTTATCTGCCTCAGGGCCGGCAGACACTATAATTGCATTTGCTCCATTTCCTATACAATTTATAGGAAGATCATTAAGCGGCAGGAATGAACAGAGGTCAGAATATGTGAGCACGTCAGTGAACGTTCTCAGCTGGCCACGGGGGTCAAAAGGAATCAGAAAGATCCGCTTCAAGGACTTAACGCGAAAGTGTGAAACAAGGCTGTAGTCCTCTCCGTGATTTGTCATTCTTTGAGCCAATATTCTCCAGGAGATTTTATTACAAAACTGGGGCCATCAGTCCTATCAATGAAGACCGCACAATCACACTGTCGCTACACGGGATATACTTTACATTAAGTCTCGGCGTTACGGGAGTCCGCAACTAAGAGGTTGCGTCCAACACAATCAAGTTAATGTCTGGCCCGCATCAGACGCTGATGTGTTTCCAGTGACACTTCAGGGAAGTTCTCCTCTGTGCTGGCTTAGAGACCCAGCTTCCTTCCTTCCTTCCTTCCTTCCTTCCTGTGGTCCTACCATCTCAACCCAAGCCTCCCATGGTCATGGCCAAAGGGGACAAGGTATGTGGATGGGTTGTACCAACTGGGAAATGTCTTGCTCTGCACGGGACACATTTTACTTACCCAGGCTCAGGACCTGGCCTCATCGGAAAGGTGCTAGAAAATATCGCTTTCCCACGTAGCCAGGAAAAACAGGAAAACCAGATAAGAGTGAGCCTGGGTGTCCCTTTACTGTCTCACAACCATCGTTATTACCGGGGTTATAATGGAGATAGGCTGCGCAGTTAGCAGGTGTAAATAGCACACGGGAAGTGGTCAGTAAGTGCTAGCTTTTGTCTTTATTAATCGTTCCATGTCACCAGAGTAAGTGTGTAGTTTGAGCAAAAGAAATGTCATAGACGTAAAAGGAGACATTTAGAAAGGCAGTTAAGCACTCTTTTCTTCTGCACTTGACACTATTACATTGGATGGAAAAATTGCAAAAGTAAAACACAGAGCTTAACCATAAGAGACTGTTAAATACTGAGAATAAACTAAGGGTTGGTGGGGGTGGGAGAGAATGGAAAGTGGGTGACGGGCTGTGAGGAAGGCACTTGTGGGGATGAGCACTGGGTGTTGGAAACCAATTTGACAATAAATTATATTAAAAGCAGAGAACTCTCAGATACCCCACACCTGTTTCCCCTGTTGTGAATATCCTACATCAGTATGGGTTCACCTGTCACAATTAATGAACCAATGCTGATACATTATTATTAATTAAAACCCAGAATATATTCAGATCGTCTTAGTTTTCACCTATTGACCTTTTTCTGCTCAAGGATCTCATCCAGGATCCCACGTTACGTTTCGTCATTCTTTCTTTTTAGACTCTTCTTAGCTGTGACCATTTTTCAGACATTCCTTGTTTTTTACAACCTGGACCGTTTTGAGGTCAGATTGGGCCAGGTATATTGTGGAGCGGACCCTGAGCCAGGATTTGTCCCATGTTTTCTCATGCTCTCGCTGGGGTGATGAGTTTGGGAAGAAAGACTGTAGGAATCCCTCTGTTACATATAAGACTCTGTCTTAGGGTAAGACTGCACTTACCTTTGTAGGAAGCTGCTGATGGTCTTCCAAGGTGGCGGCCCCATTGTGCATTCTCAGCACCAGTGAATGAGTCTTCCTGTTGTTCCACATCCTCACCAGCAATTGGTGTTGTTGTTTTTTTGGATTTTAGCCAGCGTAAAAGTTATGTAATGCTATCTTATCAATGCTTAAATATGCGTTTCCCTAATGATAAATGATGTTGAGCATTTTTCAGATGCTTCTTTATTTGTATAAATTTCCAGGTATCTTCTTCAGTGAGGTGTCCATTCAAATCTTTTACCTATCTTTTTAATTGGGTTGTTTGTATTCTCATTATTGATTTTTAATAGCTTTTTGTGCATTTTGGACACACTTCCTTTATCACATACGTGTTTTGCAAATATCATCTCCCATCTGTGGCTTGTCTCTTCCTTCTTTTAACAGCATCTTCTGCAGAGGAGAAGTTTTGATGTTAATAAAGCCTCGCTTATCAAGTGTTTTCATTCATGAAATCCCACTTTCGGTGTTGTATCTAAAACCTCACCACCAAACCCAACATCATGTACACTTTCTCTTTTGTTTTCTTCTAGAATTTTATAGTATTGCGTTTCACTTTTGGGTCTATAATCCCTTCTGAATTAACTTTTGTGAATGCTATAGGTGTGTTTCTCTATTTATTTATTTGTTTGTTTCTTTTTTAATATATGAACATCCAATCCCTTCGGCACCATCTGTGGAAAAGACTTCTTTCTCCAGTGACTCACCTCTGCTCTGGTCAAAAATCAATCGGCTCCATCTGCATGGGTCTATTTCTGGACTCTTCTGTCCCATCAATGTATATGCCTGTTCCTTCACCAACACCATGCTCTCTTGATTACCATAGTTTTATAGTAAGTCTTGAAGTTGGGTGAGCCCCCCCTTTTTGTTCTTCAGTGTGATCTTGGTTACTCTGGTTCTTGTGCCTTTCCCTACAAACTTTAGGGTGAGTTTATTGATATACTAAATAGGTTGTTAGCTCTTTGATTGAGGTTTTGTTGAATCCACAGGCCAATCGGGTATAAGAATTGACATCTTCATAATATTGAGTCTTCCAGGCTATGAATGTGAAATATCTCTCCACTCATTTAGATCTTTTATTAAGGTTTTACAGTGTTTCACATACAGATCATGTCTATATTTTGATATAGAATCATACCTAAATTTTCCATTATTTGGTGCTACTGTAAATGGCATTATTTCTTTAATTTCAATCTCCAGTTATCCATTGCTAGGATACAAAAAAAAATTTGAATTTTTATCATGATCTTGTGCTTTGCAACCTTGCTATACTCATTTATTAGTTCTCTGGCTCTAGAAAATAAAAATCAGATCCATGGGTAGAAACTTCAGAACAATTATTTCAGGCCCATATAAGGAAGGAGAACCACTAATGGCGAGGGCAATCCAAAGATAAATAGACCACTTCAGGAGAAAGCAATCATTTAGCCCCCCAGCTAAAGGTGTTCAGGCAGGAGCGACTTAGGCATATAGGGGAATGTGAATGTGGTGATGTTCAAATACCAGTGGAGGAATTGCAATAAAGAGCTCTGAGATCCCTTCTAGCCGGATGATTCTCTGTACCTACTGGGATGACTGGAGAAGCTAGGAGAGAAAGGAAGGATGTGTTTCCTAAGGATGAGATCACTTCCAGATATCTGCATGTAGAGGAGACGATAATCAATGAAGAGGTACTCGTATGTTTGATGTCAAGGGAACTCCAACACTTCTAACTTTCTCATTCCATTGCAACTTCAAAACCAGCCTCTGGAAGAAACCAAAGACTTTGCCCTTCTTCCCTTCCCATTGTTACAATAACACCCGGAGATGCCTTTTCAAGGGGCCTATGTCTAGAGCAATTTTCCTGCAATTTTGGGAATCTTTCAATAGGTAAGTCTGGGGAAGGGGGTGGCTGGTAGGACTGAGGTGCTAAGCTGGATGGACAGAGCAAGGGCAGCCACGGAGAGAAATGAGGCTGCTGGAGGTGGAGGAAGGAGACAGGGAGAGATGGGCTCCGCCAGACGGACGCCCTCAGAGGAGGACCAGGGGAGGCCATCTGTGGTTGTGGGGACTCTGGAGAAGCATGGCAGCTGCAGATAGGGGAGCAGAAGAGACGAGAATGTCCGCACGTGGGGGGTGAGGCAGCAGGGGAGAGGCAGGGGGTTTGGAATGATGGGCCAACTGCGTAGGGGGAGGAGACAAAGTTTGAGGTTCAGAGGGGACAGGTGTCATGTAAGTCCTTGAATGGCGGACTGAAGAATAGAATGAGAAGAGCAGGGAGGTCGGTGAAGTCTTCCCAGAAGCGAGGCAAGGCAGTACGGTCTCGTGGTCCTAGTTGGCCCAGAGCCGTGACACAGACAGACACAAGGGTCTCAGCAGACCCCAATACCACATGCCCGGGATGCCGTCCCATTCACCCTTGTGTCCCCAGAGACTAGCCACGGGGCTGGCACATTGTGGACATCAGTAAGTGCTGATCGGGTTGGATTATTGAATGCATGAGGCTGTACTTAACTGATGAGGGAGTGGAGCTCACGTCAAGACTTAGTAGCTTCTCTGGGCCTTTATCCAGCACATCTCCTGGGGCCGGGGGACACACTGGGGTGGAAGCTTATTGGGTGCCCTGGATCGCCATGGCCGACGCCTTGGGCTCCTGCCCCCTGTGTCTGGGTCTTCTCAGTGCCCGGCGTCTAAACATCCACGCCCCCGGGGCCACCGCCTTCGTTTAGCAGCTCCCTCCCCTGTGCCCTGCCGGTGAGGCTGGAACAGTAGTGAGCAGACTGATGAGGCTGTGCTTCAGGGCCCGAGTGACTGGAGGCGAGTGTCGGCTCCCACCTGTCCCCAGAGCCCATGCTAGACCAAGGCCTTTTGGTCTCGAGTGGCTTACCCATGCCCCTCACCCAGCCTCCACCGTGTTTTCGGAAGTGATTCGCCTTCCAGGGCGCAGACAGGCAACGCTCCTTTCCTCTCCTCTACCCTTCCACGGCTCCGGCTTCCACGCAGCTGAAGGGAGCCAGGACCCGTCACTCCGAAATATGCCACTCTGGGCACATCGACCGTTTTCAGTTACAGGTGCTTGAGAAACAGGAGGCACAGGAAGGGCCCTCTGCCCCTCCTTTGTCCCCAGATAAGACAACAAACCATGTTACTTCTTCACCGTACAAATCCCTTTATCTCCTCAATTCTTCACAAGTTCATTGCTATTGTTTGTTTCAAAGGGATAAAAGCCTCCTTCTGTGATCACTTCTTCAGCTGTCCATTCTCTTGTGAAGGTTCTCACGTGTGTATAAAACTTCAGTAAAAAGGGGTAGACTTTCCTCCAGTTAATCTATGTTGCATCAGTGGAGTTTTCGGGCTCAGCCAGCGATGTCAGGAGGGGGACGTGGCAGTCACAGCACCTCACTGACTCCTGCTTCCCACCAGGCACCCCGTTGCTTTAATTACGGAGGGGGTCATGTACGTTTTGCTTTTCATCCCCGAGGAAGTGCATAGGACCAGCACAAACCAGCCTTAAATCGTGGATAAGCAAAAGATGGGCGCCTGGGGGGCTCAGTCACTTAAGCCTCCGACTTCGGCTCAGGTCATGACCTCACGGTTCGTGGGTTCGAGCCCCACGTCGGGCTCTGTGCTGACAGCTCAGGGCCTGGAGCTGCTTCACATTCTGTGTCTCCCTCTCTCTCTGCCCCTCCCCTGCTCACGCTCTGTGTCTCTCTCTCAAAAAATAAATAAACAATAAGAGTAATTTTTAAGAAAACCCATATGAATGGAGGTGCTAATTCATCCCATACCATTCTGGCACATTTGCTCACACTCCCTGGCCCTGCCCTTGACAGCTCATCCCGGGATAGGTCAAGTTGGGAATTTTACTTTGGCCTTGACATTATGTAGAATTGGAGGGGACAGAGCAGAAAGGGTACGGACAGCAGGAAAGGAATAGACAATTTTTAAATGAGGATGGCCAAGAATTTCTGCCAGAAGAGAGGGAGAACAGGAAAGGGTCAACACAGCTCTCAGAACAAAAGATCCTCGATTTTAGCGAGCAAAACTCAGTTCGTGTTCTCCCCACATCTCTGCTGATGGCCGTCCCCACTTTACGGCCATTTGGAGACCGTTTGAAGTCCGTTCCATAATTGTTCTCATGCTAAGCTTCCTTTATGCAGAAAAGCGATAATGCAGTTAGGATGCTTTCAAAAGTCCTGGGGGAAATTAATTTGTTTACAGGATTGGGTTTCATCGTGTGGTGAAACCAAGAAGCAACAGCTGGCCTCAAGCACGGCTGAGCGGAGTCACCGGGCAGGCGACGTGTGCAGGGTCCCACAGTCCCCTGTTTTCAGCTGCGGCCGCCCAGACACATGCCACAGCCCATTCTTCAGGGGGCTGAGGGTCGTCTTCAAACCCGCCTCACCACGGTGCTTCTCGGCCATACTCGCTCGGCCCTGCGCTCCGGGTCCGTTAGTCTCTCCCGGCCCGATGCCTGCGGCACAGACAGGCCCGCCTCGGCGGTCAGTCTCTGCCGTTTCCCTGCCTGCGTCCTCACGACAGTTTTCTCTCTGGTTTGCACGTGGAAACCCACGTGGTTTCCAGGTGCTTGGAGTTACTCCCACTCCCTGACCGTCGCCTGGAAGTGAATCGTGATGGCGATGAAGCGGATGGCGCGGCAGTGAACGCGCAGGGGCACCGAGGGGAGACACAACAGACTCACATCGCTGGGCGGCCTGGATCCGTGAGAGTGCGCCCGGCAGAAAATCCCCAAGTGACAGCTCTTCATTGCACTTTGCGTCCTCCATCACGCACGCCAAGCCTGCATTATCAGTTTCCAAATTAGCAGCGTAGAAACTTAATAAGACCCCGTCGTAATTAGTGATGATTTGACTTCCTTTTTTAACCCCGAGAAAAATACCACTTAACGAATTTCTTCTCTCCCGCCGTTGGGCTGGGACCACATGTTCAATTACACAGTACGGCCTCATTCAGCAGCCAGCCTGCTTCCCTGTGGCCTCCGGAGGAGTCCCAGTGTCCCTCACCCACAGCCGACAGCGGTGAAGCGCGCAGGTACATTCTGTACGGGCTGCTCAGGCTTGTTGCTGTAGGAAGAAGGAAGGCAGTTTTTAAGTTTTATTTGTATTTGTGGCTATATTGAAAAGCGCATAGAGCATGTCTATCATGCACTTAATAAAAAGCTTTCAGTGTACCTTCTTTGCAAATTCTTTACATGAATCAGGTCAGTTATCATGAAATAAACAATTTTGAGACCATTCTAATCACGCTTTCATGCTGAAGTTACAGTAAGGTTAATGATAGTGGTAATCACGGTCATAACACTTGTTCATATAAAATTGCTACGCCTGAACCATTCCAGCCTCGCTTTCACAGTGAGGTTGAAATCACAGCACGACTTGGGGCGCCTGGGGGGCTCAGTCGGTGAAGCGTCGGACTTCAGCTCAGGTCATGATCTCACGGTTTGAGAGTTCGAGCCCCATGTCGGACTCTGTGCTGACAGCTCAGAGCCTGGAGCTACTTCGGATTCTGTGTCTCCCTCTCCCTCTGCCCCTCCCCTGCTCATGCTCTGTCTCTCTCTCTCTCAAAAATAAAAAAATAAGCAATAAACATTAAATCACAATACGACTTGCGAGTTTTGTGCTCCTAATATGCTCCAGGCGCTGTGCTAAGCCCATCGTACACAGCAGCGGATACAGCCTTTCGAGCTAACTTCCACTCTGTAGGTGTTGACACAGAGGCTCGGGGACGGGCTGAGCTTGCTCCAAGGTCACCCAGCCAGCACAGCGCAGCTGTGTTTCGTCACCAGGCTACCCAGGTCCAAGGAGGCTGCAGATTGTTGGGGCTGATGAACTAGATTCTTAGGGGAAACTGAACAAATGGCAGGTTCAGTGTTTACTAGTCTCACAGGTTAGAGCAGGTCCTGTCTTTCTTCGAGAAGGATGTAACATGTAACCTTTTTCTTTTTTTTTTTTTTGGTTTTGTACAAAGTGTAAAATCCCAGATTTCTAAGGAAGACCTTCACAGCCTTCATGTGATGGTGTTTAAGACAAGAATAGAGTGCACATGGGGCGCCTGGGGGGCTCAGTCGGTTAAGCGTCCGACTTCGGCTCAGGTCATGATGTCACAGTTCATGGGTTCGAGCCCCACATCAGGCTCTGCTCTGACGGCTCAGAGCCTGGAACCCGTTAAGGATTCTGTGTCTCCCTCTCTCTCTGACCCTCCCCTGCTTGCACTCTGTCTCTCTCTGTTTCTGAAAAATAAATAGACATTAACAAAGAATATAATTCACGTGTGAATGCTGTTTCTGGCCACACATGGGCAAAACGGAGATCTCCTCATTCAAAAACCAACAAAGATGGAGGTGGGCCTATGCAAATAGCGTTAGCCTCACAGAAGGAGATCGAGAACTAAAAGAAAAGAAGCAGAAGCGGAGGACTTTTCATTTTTTAAGTCTGGTTTGGGGAAAGGCAAGGAAATGTTAAGGGAGGAAGTGCTTTACACTTTCAGGAAGAGGATTTTTAAAGGTCATTATAAAGCAAGCAATAATATGTCAGAACAAGATGAAAAGGGATGTCCGTGAAATTGAAGGGGAAAAAAATGAAGATCACTTTCTTTAAGAGGATTTTAAAAGATCACACGTAGACTGAAGCAGGAACACGCTAAACCTCGGGGTTGGGCTGTAAGTCTTCTTACCAGAAGATACTCTGGCCCAAAGCTGCTCTGCTCTGTTCGCTCAGCCCATCCCCAGAAGCTCCTGGGACCTTCCGTCCGCTGGCTGATGCACAGTCTCTGCAGGGGTGTGGAGGGGAGGGCTCCCAGGAGGCTGCCCTTCCCAGCTCTGCTGGGCTTTCTCCAATTCCCCTAATATCCAGGTAAATACAATCTAAAACTCATTAGAGGAGAGACACAGCCAACTTTTAAGTGGTTGCTTGACAAGGGATGTATCCCAGTTACGGAGAACGTTTGATTTCCTTTTTTATTCCCAAGGACGACGTACGCATTTAGATGCAATCCTGCGCAAAAATGCATTTCTGTCCTTGCCTGGCAGCACAGGGCGGCTCCGTAATTTGTGTCTCAACGGCATCCCATCGGGTGATAGGCTCCCCCTCTGACGGGGTCCCATGAGCTGGTGACAGTCCCCTTCGCTCGCTGCAGGAACCACTGCAGATGAGCCAGTGTGTCATGTGAGCCCCGGTGGAAATCTCAGGGTGTCTGTTCAGCTTCAGACTTATTTGCAGCTGATGATTTCATGAGGACCTCACCACCACCAAACACACGCGCCCACATGTTTCACCAGACTCAGCCGTTACTCAGAACACCAGAAGCCATCTTCCCCTGAGCATCGACCCTGAATGCCATTTCCCAGACCCAAAAGGTATTTCTAGACTTCACTCAAAAGGCTTTTGAGTCCCTAAAACAACATCACGGGCATGAAAATATGTCTCAAACTGGAAAAAGTCCCTCTTGTAGAATGCAAAGGTAAAAACTTGATGCCTTCGGGAAGGGGGGCTGGCATTGCCGCGGGGACTCCCCTGTGTTACCCCCTGAGATGGGCTTCGGGTGTGAATGTCTCAGAGTAGAATCCACTAAGCAGGGGGAAAATTGTTTAATCGATGACACAGGTTATGAGTGTTTTGTTCCTGTAAGCCGAACCATCTGATGACTTCTGCTCAGACCTCCTGGGATGTGTAACAAAATATTATTATTATTATTTGATGAAAGAGATTTGTCTGCTCAACAAATAGATCTTCTAGCACTACATCTGTTCCTTCCCCTTCATTACCTCCCTTCCCCCATCACCCAGATCCTGGAAGCATTTGGTCTAGAAATAGCAGTTTTAGCTCATTCTGACATCGGATCCTTTCTGATATTTTAAGTGCTCCAACTGTGGGCATCTCAGGGACGGTTAGCCGTGTTGTCTGTAGACACATGCTGGTGCTGGTCTAATGTGACATCATCCAGAGCACCTGAAGCCTCTGATCAAAGTGTCAGAGGAAGCGCAGCGTGTGGGGCGTAACTGATCCCCTCGTGTTCAGACAGCAGCACCCCCGTCTGAGCTTCCTCTGTTGCCGGGGGGCCTGGCGGGGCTTGGGGAAGAGAATCTGGGTCCCGAGCACCGGGCACAAGGAGCAGCACTGACAGCCTCACCTGGGACTCATCGCCACAATGACGCCAGGTGGCTTCAAGGGGAATTTTTAAAATCACACCGAGGAAACCATAAAGAAACCACAGGCAACGATGACCACATTAAAAACATTTTACCAAAAACAAACAAACAAACAAACAAAACAAACAAAAAAAACATTAGGGATGCTAATGCCTGGGTGGCTCAGTCGGTTAAGCATCCGACTTCAGCTCAGATCATGATCTCACGGTTCATGGGTTCGAACCCGGCTTTGGGCTCTGTGCTGACAGCTCAGAGCCTGGAGCTGCTTCGGATTCTGTGTCTCCCTCTCTCCCTGCCCCTCTCTGGGTCATGCTCTGTCTCTCTCTCTCAAAATAAATAAATAAACAAACAAACAAACATTAAAAAATGTTTTAAAAAACACAAAAAAATGTAACTGAATTTTTTTAAGGATATTCTCTTTAATCCAGTCATTTCGCTTCTGGAAAACTAATTCTTTTTTATGTTTGTTTGTTTGTTTGTTTGTTTGTTTATTTAAGAGAGAGAGAGAGATCACAGATGGGGGGGTGGGGCAGAGAGAGAGGGAGAGAGAGAATCCCAAGCAGGCTCCACAGTGTCAGCACAGAGCCTGACGCGGGGCTCGAACTCACAAACTGTGAGATCATGACCTGAGCTGAAATCAAGAGTCAGCAGTTTAACTGACTAAGCCCCCAGGCACCCCTTGAGAACTAATTCTAAAGAAGCGATGCAAAAACCCAAAAATCATCGAGAGCAAAAAATGCACCTGGAGGAACAAAATGGATGCCTGAGAAATGGGGCAAATTTTGAATATTTCATGCTCTAGATAGACTATTCCACTAAATAGGGATGGAACATGTCCACAAAAAAAAAAAAAAATTGAAAAATACATGGAAATTGCTTTAGTTATAAAAGTGATGGAAACATTGAGAAATGCATGTATATAGTAAAATCAAAAAATATATAAACACAAAGAAAAATAGACACTTGGTAAAAAGCTGGAAGTGCTGGCTCTTACCACTAAGCAATCTTGTGGATTCTTACCACTAAGAATCTAAAAAATCTAGATTTTTTTTATTTTTTATTTCTCTACTCTTTCTATTTTTTTAATGATGATACATTACTTTCTCTCTTTTTTTATTTTAACATTTACTTATTTTTGAGAGAGAAAGAGAGACAGCACAAGCTGGGGGGGCAGAGAAAGTGGACAGCCCAGAGCCCTACTGGGGGCTTGAACTCACCAACCATGAGATCATGTCCTGAGCTGAAGTCGGGCGCTTAACCAACCGAGCCACCAGGCGCCCCAAGAAATAATCATATTATTATATGCACTATTTTGTCCATTTGGCAAACACAGATTTTACGTAGTGTTTAGACAGAGCATCAGGCCCCATGGCCTCGAGCAAATTAGCAGAAAAGCGATCTGGTCTCACACACACACACACACACACACACACACACACACACGTCCAGCTCCCTCACCAGGTTATTCACCTGCCCTGGGCTCTGGGTCCCAACACCTGAGAGTCCCTGACCCTCGGGCCCTGGGCCAGCCTCGGGCTTGCCTTTGCCCGTCCAGCCTGGGGCAGGCAGTAAGAGCTGTCTAATTACTGCGCTAATGACTCAACAGAGGAATGAAGGAGGGAAGGAAGCCCCTCGTCTAAGCCCCGCGCGCCGAGCTGCTGACGGATTTCCCTCCGCCCCGTGTGGGGTGCGCGCCCCGATCGTTTCTCCACCTGCCCGCTGAGTCTCTAGCGCACCGGCGGGCTTCTCAGCAGAAGGCACCCTCTCTGTGTCTGTCCTGCCCTCCCCGCCAGCGAGCACAAGCCGCAAACCATTCTGTGTGTCAGTTAGAAAATAGAGGTTGATATCATGACACGGGGGAAAGCCCTGGATGCAGGGAGACATCCTTTGGTGGCAAATCCTAGCGAACAGCTAGAAAGGGGAGCCTGCGGGTGACCAGGGAGCTGCTGACTGACCGCTGCCTCGGGAGACGGGACAGAAGCTAGTGTGTCCCCAGGGAGCATCCTCACAGCAGCAGGTGATGTGTTCAGAGCATCTGCGTGAGCGTCTACCTCTCCAATTCTTTCTTTTCTTTTTTCTTTTTTTAATTTATTTTTTAATGTTTATTTATTTTTGAGAGAGAGAGAGACAGAGCATGAGCAGGGGAGGGTCGGAGAAAGGGGGAGACACAGAATCCTTAACAGGCTCCAGGCTCTGAGCTGTCGGCACAGAGCCCGACGCGGGGCTTGAACTCATGAACCGTGAGATCATGACCTGAGCCGACGTCGGACGCTTAACCAGTTGAGCCATCCGGGCGGTCTCTCCAATTCCTACTTTCTTATTATGAAGCTCTAGGGAGCCTCTGGATTTCTCTCCACCGCAGCATTATCATGCTGATTAATGTGGCTGCACTTAGGAAACGTAAAATGTGAGAATGTTAATTGGATGATTATTAATATCACACTGAAACATTTCTGGGCAACGTGTCATTATTTCTGAAATGCACTTGTAGATGGTGTTGGGCGGAAAGTATAGAGATAGAAAGAAAGCAAATGTCAGCAACTAGCGAATCCAGGATGGGGGCTCGCAAGATCCATGCTGCTGTTCTCTCAACATTTCTGTAAGATCCCACTCTCCTCAAAGTGGAGAAAAATATAAAAAACAAATAAGATGTTAGCATTGTCTCTCCTGGACGCTTTTGTGTGAACACAGGTGAGCTTCTCACTCTAAGCCTCTTTCTTTCTTTCTTTCTTTTTTAATGTTTATTTATTTTTGAAAGAGAGAGACAGAGAGTGAGCCGGGGGCAGAGAGAGAGGGAGATGCAGAATCGGAAGCAGGCTCCATGCTCTGAGCTGGAGCCGGACATGGGGCTCGAACTCACGAACTGAGATCACGACCTGAGCCGAAGTCGGATGCTCAACCGACTGAGCCGCCCAGGTGCCCCTCTGGGCCTCTTTCTTGAGAGGTAAAAACGAAAAGCACTAAGCCATGCATGCCTCGCCTTCTCCCTCAATATTTTGTCACCACCAGTCACTGGAACAGAGCTAACGCGCTCGGCAAGCTGCCGCGCCCAGTGGGCACGAGGGGTCACAGATGGGACTGCGGGCGGGGGGGCACCTAGCCATCCCTGGTTCAGCCTGGCCCAGCCTCCCCCCTCCCTCTGCCCAGACCGCAGCCAATCGGCGCATCACGCCCGCACAGCTGGCCTCCCCGCCGAGTGCCAGCTGCACACTCACAGTCCTGCTGCCGGGAGCCAGGACTCAGGGCAGCGAGGGGCTCCGTTCGGAGACCTCCGTGCAACAGACCCCCCACCTCCCTGGGACGCTGCCGGCCCCCATGCAGCCCCCCAGGGCACCCCAGCGCTACAGAAGCAGCCGGAGAAACACCGGCCAGCACTGCCCTTACCAGGAGTCCCTGCTGCTCAGGTGAGTGGGGCCCCCGCCCGCAGGGAGGAGGAGGCAGGTGCGCTGAGGAAGGGAAGCCCTGGTCGCCCGAGCCTCGCCTGCCCCGGCCAGATGACAGACACCCCGCTCCGCCCCCCCTCCTTCCGAATGAAATCACAAACTCCTTCCTCGGGGCTTCTGTACAACCGGGTCAGCGATTTCGACGCTGTGCCCAGAGCGGGGTGACTGTACCTGCTCGTTGAGCGGGGCCCCCGAACCTGACGTACCCCGACCTGGCTGAACCCACAGGCGTGTGTCCTCTGCTTTCTGTCTGTTTACTCAATCTGCGGTGTCAAAAGAGAGCGGATAATACATCCGTCATAATAAATAAGGTGTCTGTTGGGAGAGGCTTTGGGCCAGGGAGAAGTGGGGAGTGCCGTTTGAATCTGTTAAATATTTAAACGTATATTAAAACCTCCATCAGTTTGTTAAATATTCATAAAGTTATAGTAAAACCTCCACCAGTTGGAGAAATCGAAGAAAATTCTCCTATGAGTGGGTCAAAACCATCTGAATTCGAGAAAAGCAAAGGAATTATTTTCTCTTTACTTTTAAGTGCATCTTTGATCAAAGAGCTATAGCAGGATACTCATAGCACCTCCCGAAAAGTCACGTCGGATTTAGCATCGTAACCGTGACCGAGAATCAATGTTGCTACATGTTGAAAAATTGTTCTCCTCCAAAGTCGCCATTTCCCTGAAAGACTGGCCCACGTAAATCTGCTCGGCTAAATGCTTGGTTGAATAAATTGTTGCCTGCCCTGCCTCTCAGTTTTAAAGATCAGAGGCAGGAACGCAGGGAAGGTCTCTGATCACAATGCTGGGTTTTTCTTTATTTTACCTCCAGAGTTGAGGGACAAGGAGGAGCCCCACCTTTAAAATTAGCTGATTATTTCGATCAGCCTGAAATAGAAATTGTTTTGCCGACAAGGATGCTTCTATTCGGGAATAGATGCGAATAGATGCTTCTATTCAGGAATAAGCGCCCTCCTGTCTCTTGGTGTGATGTCTTCTGATAATATATTTCACACTGAGAAACCATTTTCTTTTACTGAGCCACCGAAGCCACAGACTCCAATGCATGCATTTCAGGGGCTGCCAAGATTGCCACATTCTCTCGCTGCCCCCCTGGGTCCCTCTCCCTCCACACGTAGAAACTTCATACGGGTGACCCTGGGTCAGCAAGAAGCTGGACGTGCCCCGGGCAAGATCTTTGCTGGAAGCAATTCTCCTAATCAGATTTCCTCCTTAATGTCCTGATCCATTCAGCAAGTTGGATGACAGCTTTAATGCTGATGAAACAGGGGACAGCAATGATCCAGAACAAATCTTCCAGAATATTCAGTTCCAGAAGGATCTCATGGCAAATATCCGCTGCAGGCCCTGGACCATGAGGCAGAAGCTGGGGGCTCTGAGGTAAGGGGTTCCCTTGTCATTACCGATTATCGTGAGTGTGTTTTCCACGAAGCCGCCCGGTGCTGCCCAAGGGAATGAGCGATCAGACCCACGCGACAGTGATGGTCCGAGGTTCCAGATCTGACTCCGGGAAGTCATGGGCACCTCCAGGTGGCCAGTTTCTGGGTGTGTGTGTGTGTGTGTGTGTGTGTGTACACGTGTGCTGGTGGAGAGTTTGTGGTTCTCTACCTCCCTTTCCAGTGCTAGATCTTAGCATCGTGTCTAGAGGTGAAAAAAATAGCCAGACTTGGCGGAGACAAGTCTATAAGCAGGAATGAAAATAGACATTAATTTCACCTGCTTGGTCGTTACTCCCACTGGGGGAACCAGATACTATGATACTCAGAGTTCCATCAAAGAGTCTGTTTAGATCATAATGAACAGCTAAAGAGTTGAGGACGCTTTGCCCGAATCTGAATACCACCCCCACCGACCGTCAGCCGTGCGATACCGCGTACTTCTCTTAATTTCTCTATCGCTGTCCTTTCTTTCAAGTTGACATGATGGTGGAGAATAGTGCCTGCCTCTTGCTTCCAAAAACTGTGCACCACTAAGCAAGCAAGGTGTTTGTTAAGGATTCACAACCCCTGGTTGCCTGTAGGCCTGTTGAGCCAGAAATTACGGTGGAGCCGGATTCTCGCACAGAGTCGTGACACCAGGGCTTTTCTTTCCAGGAAGCAATTTTACTCCTGCCGGCACTGCTCAGTTGGGTTCGTACCCGAAAAACTGAGTCCCAAATGCCATGTGGTGTGGTTTTTTATCTATTTTCTACTTGTGTGTCTCCCATGCATGGTAACACGCAAACGTGCCGTCTGATTAAGTGGCCTCATGTTACAAGGTCGTGGTGGGTATTGTCACGGACGCAGATAGCCAGGGTGCCTGGAAGTTATTTTTTCCTCAAGGAGGGGACCCGACCACAGTGGGAGGGGCTCAGGATTTCTAACACGCATTCGGGCAGCTTCCTTCACATACTGAAGCTTGACATCCGCTCATCGCTGTTACGGGGTTAAACAAGGTCAACCATGTGAGCGATTTGCAACGTCTCTGGCCCCTGGTGGTCACGCCCGGCCAGTGAGGACTGATGGATGATGCTGATGTCGGGAACACAGCAGAGGGGGTTAATTGAATGGCCTTAATGAGCGCCCCGGACCTGTCAAGTGGACCTTCCCTGAAACAGACAGTAGCCCTGATCAGCAGGGACCCTGCGTGGACAGGATTAGAAACTTCTCTGTGCCCCTTTCCAGATGCCAAGCACAGAGCCCTTCCTCCCCGCGTCTACCACTATTAGGCTTTGCATTTCTCTCCCGTCACATCATGCCGTCACTAGATTTCACCACAGGCACGTTCTTCCCGTCTGGCCCAAGATGCAGCTGGCCGTCGGGGGGCTGAGGCAGGTGGCCAAGGTCTCCTTCGGTTTCCAGTCTCAGTGGTTTCTGGTTAATCCTCTAGTCTGTTATGCTCTCACCACTTCTGCTTCTTTGAGTGAGGATGGCATTTTCAGATAGAAGACTGACACTCAGAGATGTCAAGTACTTACCCTGGGACACACAGCTTCTGAGGGCCGGAGCTGAGCTTTAAACCCAGGCTCTCTGACCCCAGTTCCAATGTTCTACTGAGACATAGCAACTCTTCCAAAGGAGTCATTGGAGTGATTTATCCAAAAGTAGAAAGAAAGAAAGAAAGAGAGAGAGAGAGAGAGAGAGGAAGGAAGGAAGGAAGGAAGGAAGGAAGGAAGGAAGGAAGGAAGGGAGGGAGGGAGAAAAGAGAGAGGGAAGAAAGGAAGGAAGGTAAAAGAAAAAGTCATGTGTTGTATCACAACCTTTTGAGTTTATTTATTCTTTTATTTTGAGACAGAGAGAGAGAGAAAGAGTGAGTGAGTGTGGTGGGGGGGGGGGGGGGCGGAGGGGANAATCCCAAGCAGGCTCCATACTATCAGCACAGAACCTGAGGTGGGGCTCAAATTCAGAAACTGTGAAATCACAACCTGACCTGAAATCGAGAATTGGACACAACGAACTGAGTCACCCAGGCGCCCCTTACCCCCCTTTTTAAGTTTATTTATTTATTTTGAGAGAGTGAGTGGAGAGGGGCAGAGAGAGAAATGTGTAACAGAATTTTTAAAAATCGGACAGAAATGCTGTTAAGGATTGATGATTGATGGTTAGTAGGAGTAAGTAGTAATCACTAATTACCTAGAGCCTAAGCCATTTTTACCTTCGGCCAGAGTGCAGCAAACGATAACTTTTCTGTCAATATACTTCCTGAACCAAAGGGCAGAATCCAGGCCCTCTGCCTTGATGCGTGGCCAGCCACCCAGTAGGGCCCTACGGGGTCACACGGCGCTGCCTGGGCACGAGCCGGTCCCCGGAGCACCCCCACTGATCATCCCCGGTCCCACACATCTCCTCCCTCGTCACCTTGAGAAGCTACCAGAGCAATGAACGCCTCACTAATTGGACCCGCTGAGGCGTCTAGAAAGCACAGAGGCCACTGGAGCCTGACGGCGGGGGGGGCCCAGGGAGCGAGGCGGACACGGAGAAGAGCAGGGAGCCCCGGCTGGGTCTGCAGCAACAGCATCCTCTCGGGGTGGACAGAGCACGGGTCTGTTTCCCTCACGGGGAAGCCGGTGGTCAGGGCCCCAACGAGGCCAGCTCGGGTTCTTGAGTGCGTGCCCCCGACCCTCCGTTACTGTGGCTTTAGGGCTCTCGCAGGCGATGAGAGAGGGGGCGCCTTCCAGGCCAACTCTGTAGCATGTGCTGTGGGTCCCACTCTGCTCGACCGAAGGAAGCGTGCAGAAAATGTCTGCAGGAAGAAAACAAAAAGTAATTAAATGAAATCAATCATGTCACTTGTACAGGCATCTTTTAGATGCTCTCCAGGGTAGGGCATGACCCCTCACCCTTGCCTGCATTTCTGGTTCCGACCGGAATGAAGCCAGGGCATGGGCTAGCGGGGCCGGGATGCTGGGGTGATCAGAATGACGGCACGGAGCTCTGAAACCCAGCAAACACTGCGATTAGGTCACGTCCGCTCGGTGGAAAAGGGAGTCAGCTAGGTCCTGGTGTGCCTCAGGGAGGGGCTCAGGGCCAGGGGGCGCCGCTCCAAGGCTATCGAGAGGCACATGCAAGACGCCCCAACAGCGAGCGGGCAGACTAACGATCGGGGGGCTCTGGGCACCGAACACAATCAAGGGGAGGGGCCTGACCATAATGAGGGTCTCATCAGCCAATGTCAGATGAGGTGGCCTTGAAGGTGACCCTCATCTCCAAGAGCCCTTGACTCCTGTCTGCCCCGGTAGTGCCAGTGTGGATTGTCTAATCCTGCTGTTCATTTAGGTGTGGACTTGACCATCATCCCAGGGTACTCAGTCCACCTCCAGGATTAATGGTGTAGATGGAGACCCCCAAACCGGTCGGGGTGTGTCTGTAGTTAGTTTGTGGCTGCGGAGACGCAGTGCTCACCAGACACCACCCTTTTATCGCAGCTAGGTCTGACCTGCAGTTCCAGAGAGAGGCTGCCAAGGTCAAGTGCAGGGGCCGAGAGGTCAGTGCCGCTCCCAGGACTTCCGACGCCCCGGACTCCCAGCCGACAACCGGAATCAGGGAAGGGCTGTAAGAAACTCAGCTGCTGGGCATCTGGGGGTTCAGCCTGTTAAGTGTCCGACTCATGATTTTGGCTCCGGTCACGATTTGCGGTTCCTGAGTTTGAGCCCTATGTCGGGCTCTGAACTGACAGTTGGGAGCCTGCTTGAGATTCTCTCTCTCCCTCTCTCTCTCTGCCCCTCCCCTGCTCATGCGCTCTCTCTCAAAATAATTTTTTTTAATGGTTAAAAAAAAGAAATTCAGTTGCAACTCGTGTGGGTGTTAATGCATCATTTTCTGTGAATTTATCCTTTTAAATGTTGTTTTCTTTTTCCAGAAAATATTTGTTTTTTTAAATTTTTTAATTTTTATTTTATTTTACTTTTTTAATAGTTTATTGTCAAGTTGGTTTCCATAGAACACCCAGTGCTNGTTTCCAGAAAATATTTGTTAAGGGAGCCTTCTGGCTGCTGGAGGTCAGGAAACGAACGGTTTGCACATTCTCAGAGCCGGCTCCTTGCCACGGTGCCTTGTTCCTCACGTTTGTCACCTGCTGCTGTCACAGGTTCACACATTTTGCCAACATTCCAGCTGTGCTAAAACTGTGCTCACTGTCACGTTTCTCTTCTCTCAGGCGAGCGAAGGAGATTGTGCTGAAGTTCGAAGGGAGGCTGACCAGGACCCGAGGCTACCAGGCGGCGGGTGCAGAGGTGAGAGCGACACAGTGCTTGCCATCACACACAGGCTGTGTGCAGCCACAGCGGTAGAGCGATGCGGGGGCCTGGGGGTCTGCATGTTCCAGAACTTGACTTCGGTCCCTGACCATCACTTGCCATTTGTACATGACCCTGGGTAAGCCTAACTGATCCCAGAAAGGATATCTTCCCTTGAGAGAATGATCTAGCATCTTTCCTACTTACTCTCGCCCATACGCCCACACGTGTGCATTTTATTTACGGCGTGTCTTGTAATGGAATCGCTATAGATCTATCCCGACGCTTATTTTATAACTCAGTGCTAAGTTTCTTTTTTGTTATTTTTCCCATGCAGCCCCTTAAAGCTAAACCTTAGTATATCATTGAAATGATCTGTTTAGAGAGAAATTGCAGTTGTTTCCATGAATGTTTAGAAGACAAGGAAAAAAAATCTTCCTCTTATATAGTATCTTTTTAAAAATCTCACATTTCGGTCCCTGGATCTATAATTTTCACACAGAGTGATCACAATATGCAAACATTGTTGTCTTGTTTCTATTTTCTCTTAAACCCATAACACAAGGATTTTCCTGTGTTGCTATGAACTTTTTACACATATTGTTTGTTTCCCGTGACAGATAAGTACATTAACCTAATTAGTTATTTGTCTCCTGGTGAATATTTAAATTGTCTGTAATTTTTCATTATTATTAACAATCCTGCAAAGAATATCTTTGCACATGTTGCTTTTTCTACCTTTTAAAATTCCTTTCCTAGGATAAATGCCGGTACTATAATTATGGTAGAAAAAAATAAAACTTGTTTTTGGTTCTTGATAGGTATTTTTTCCCTATACTTTATTTATTTATTTTGAGAGAGAAAAAAGAGTGTGTGAGCGGGGAAGGGACAGAGAGAGAGGGAGAGAGAGAATACCAAGCAGGCTCCTCACTGACAGCATAGGGCTCAGTGCGGGGCTTGAACTCACAAACCATGTGATCATGACCTGAGTTAAAATCAAGAGTTAGACACTCAACCGCTGAGCCCTCCAGGTGCCCCGGCTCTTGCTAAATATTAACCAACTATTTTCCAAAACCCTTGAGAGTTCATCTTGCCATACATGACAAGTTTTACTGTTTTCATAATATCCTTGCCAATATTGGATTTTTTTAAAGTTTGTTATATTTTAGCAGACTAGGGCTGACAAATACACTCTTTTTAGGTTCTGTGAAACAAACAAAATTCTTAATGAAGTTTAAAGCTGGTCATAAATTTCACTTAATTGAAAAATTATCAAGTCTCAAAGGATCCTCAAGGCTCTGCCTTAGCTTCCTTCTTATTTTCCACGGACTACGCCGGAAAACGCTGATCTGTTCCTCGGACCCAGATTACCCCTGAATGCTTCTGCCTGCCACGCTATGATGGAGCTTCTGCAATAAAGACATGAAACAAAATTAACTTCTTAACACTAACCATATGTGTTGCCCAGCTCCCTCATTTTCCCTAAACAGACGGCATGCAGCGCTCTGGGAAGACACTTGGAAAATACTAGAAGGTCCTAGTCAGACAACCTGTAACACACATAAGACTGTAAAGCACTACATCTTTTATCACAGCAACATCGGTAAGGATTAAAGGTATAATTCGACAGTGGGCTGACTTATTAGACTCAAGGTTTCCAGGATGAGAAAGGGAACCTGAATTTCCAGCCTCACCCAGATGGACTGCCCAAAGGGGTTCAGTGGCACATTTCTAGGAGCCACAGCCCTGCAGAAAGGGGTTCAATCCAGTTCAGTCTAATCCATGTGCCACGCTCTGTCCCAGGCCCTGGGGTCATGTCCCTACTGGGCCACTTCCGCCTTCTGGGGGTGCAGTAAGTGTCAGAGACAAGTCACCTTTCCACCTGTCTACTTCACACTTTGTTTCTCCCCTCCCCGTTCAGAACAACATTCCTCCACTTTTTATATTTATTTTTTTATTTGTGGGGGGGAGGGGCAGAGAGGGAGAGAGAATCCCAAAGCAGGCTCTGAGCTGTCAGCACAGAGCCCAAGGTGGGGCTCGAACTCACAATCATGAGATCACGGCCTGAACCAAAATCAAGAGTCGGCCGCTTAACTGAGTCACCCAGGCGCCCCTATAATTTTTTACACTGGAAATTTTGATACCAACCACTGAGGACCAGCCTCTGCTCCTGCTGCCACGTAGAGGAACGGAAGCCGTCTAGCCTGCTGCCGTCTGGTCATAGCCCTTGGTTCGTCCGATGAGGGTGTGACTGTTTTCCAAATAGTACGTTCTCCGTGACTCCTGGCTCTGAGAGCCGGTCACCCTCACAGGGGCTGCCGCTCTGTGCTGACCTGGGAATCACGGCGGCAGAACACAGGTGATCCTGTGGAGCCCCCTCCGTCTCCACCTGCGTCTCCTTCACCTGGGTCTCCACCTGCGTCTCCTTCTCCTGGGTATCCACCTGGGTCTCCACCTGGGTCTCCACCTGCGTCTCCTTCACCTGGGTCTCCACCTGCGTCTCCTTCACCTGGGTCTCCACCTGCGTCTCCTTCACCTGGGTCTCCACCTGCGTCTCCTTCACCTGGGTCTCCACCTGCGTCTCCTTCACCTGGGTCTCCACCTGCGTCTCCTTCACCTGGGTCTCCACCTGCGTCTCCTTCACCTGGGTCTCCACCTGCATCCTTCTCCTGGGTCTCCCCCTGAGTCTTCTCACAGGCAGCCTGCCTTTAGCACCAGCACGCGTCCGTGTTTCTTACAGAAGCAAAGCAAGGTCCGAGCGGGTGAGGCCACAGGACCAAGAAGCCGTTGCCGCAGGAGGCAGGACACGCCGTTCTCTCTGCCGTTGCTTCCCTGCTCCGACTTCGGTTTGCACGTGTGATTCTCAAATTCCTTCTGGTTCTAATATTCTACGTCCATCGTTTTTTCATGCGATACCAACAAGGGAGGTCACCTTCCCAGGAGCCTGCACAGCATGATTTGGCACCTGCCTGTGCTGGTAGGTGGCTGATTGGCTCCTGGCAGGTCCTGCTTCCCCCCCACACATCCCCCCGTAACCCACTCCCCTCCACGCAGGGGCAAGGGCCACTCTGGAAACAGTGACTGTGCCTGCTGTCCCTTATTTAAACACAGAGAGAGAGAGATAAATGGATGGATGGGTGGATGGATGGATGGATAGATAGATAGATATGCATTCATTACACTCAGAGTTAAATCTCACCCCTTCCCATGACCCACCTGACCGGGCCATTGCCTGCCTACTGGGCCCCCTCCCCCTCTTCCATTCTCTGCTGTAAAATGCCAGCAGGTGCTAATTCGCAGATTGCGTATCATCCTCCCCTTCTAGAGAGCTCCTCTACCAATTTATTATTTTTTGAAATATTGATTTCTTTTTATTCCAGTGTCAGCTCCAGTTTGACCTCTGCAGATAGACCTTTCCTGCCCCCTTTGTTTAAAAGAGCTTTCTCCCCCGGTGCTAAGGGACCATGTCCACAGTGGTGTTGCCTTGTTTATTGCCCTCTCTCTACCTGGATGCGAGCTCTGGGCCAGCTGACATCTTACGTGTCTTGTCCACTTGCACCCACGGTGGTAGAAGCAGAGACGGGTGCTCAGGACATGCTCTCAATGAATACATTTTTCACAAACTGCAATGCATGCTGTTAGAGCACACTTATTGCAGGGGTACTTACAAGTCTTTCCAAAGAGGGAAGGATGAGCTTATTCAGTCCTGAGTCGTACCAAACTCAGTAACCCAGGCCCAGAATTAAAACCCTTTTCTTCCAAGTCTGGCTCTTGGTTTTGCTTTGTTTTGTTTTTGCTCTGCTCTTAAAGCCTCAAATCATTTCAGAGTTTCATGGCTTTCCATGGAGATTTAGTGCAAATCATCAGAGAATCCAGTGTTTTTTCCCATGCCTATGGAATCTTGGTCATTAACAAATCACATTTTTTAATCACATGTACCTCTAGGAAACCCCTTTAGAAGGCTAGTGTAGACTGTGATCGTCAGAATGAACGCCGGGGTCTGGTGCCCTTGAAGCTGAGTTCGGGGCCCCTGACTTGTGTCACATGAGCACCAGAGGCAGGGGGAGGAGGTTTTGTGTCTCCCATTTACAAATATTGCTCTGCATTAGTCTGTTCCATGCACTGAAATTCTCATCGAAACTCAACCAAAATTTAAATTGAAAGAGTAGGTCTGAATACCACTGATTGATTCCTGCTTCTTGTACAGATGAGGCAACTGAGTCCCAAAGAAAGAAAATACCTTTCCCAGGAGCACATGGTAGGGTAACCATTGGACTGGAGCTGGAAGCCAGGTCTGAGGTCCTCCAGCGCCTCTGACCCCACAGGACTCCGGAGGCCAGAGACCCAGATGCTTTCCAACACTAAACCCTCGCCCAGGGCTCTGTGAGTGCCCTACCTCTGCTTGCTGGGAGGGCAGAAGAGCAAAAGCTTTGGTCTCCACCTCGTTGTCAAAGGACGTAAGCCACGGGGAAAACAGAAGGGCAGCACGAGGCGGGGTACGAAGAACAGTACAAGAATATTGATTGCCGGGAAGTTTACAGAGAAGCGTCTGCCTCTCTCTCCAGAGAATCTGTGTGGAGCCATCGCGGGCGTGGTCAGGTTTGAGCTGGTCTTGATCATGAACAGAAGGCCGACAACAATTGCAATGTCTGATAGATTCCGAACAGATTTTCATTTCACGCGTCTGGCCTCGCAGACACCCCGAATGGCATGACCGCGCGGCGGCATCAGGGCTGGGCACTGTCTCGGAGCTCGGAGCGCTGTAATTGCATTTGGAGCCCTTCTTTCTGCAATGATATCATTTGCTTCCAACACAAGCCCAGATTGTTTGTGTGTTAACGCACGGCCTGCCAATCCCGTGAGAGAGCAGAGTCGGCGTCAGAGCGCACTGTCCTTTATTCTCCTTGGAGGAAGAGGTGGGGCGGGGGGGGGGGGGGATTTTAAAATTTTGGCACTTGGGTCTTAAACACACAAGACAAATTTGCGGATCCCCCCACTGGCAGCCTCTGCCAGGAGAGAGGGCGGGCGGCCAGCACAGGTGCGGGCGGGAGGCACACAGTGGGCGCGGCTGGTGCTCAAGATACATTCTAGATTCTTCATCCCCAAACGAAGCTGGGGGAGTTGTGGTCACCAGGACAGTTTGTTGGCCGTGTGGACTCCTGGGTGCCAGCCCCAGAGTGGACATCATTCCTCAAGTGATTTCCACTGTTCTTAGGCCCCAGAGTGGGAGCGGGAGGGATAAGGCAGCCTGTGACCCTGGACCACCTGCACTTGAATACGGACGCCGCAGCTCAGGGCCCGAGGCAGGTTCCGCAGCCCTGACAAGAGCTCGGAGCCGACAGGGGCTGCTTTGGTCCCAGGATTGCCTCAAGTCCAGTGACGTCATGATTAGAGGTATCGGACGGCATGTCTGGGAGCCCCTCCCCCGCCAGGGACCTTAGCATCACCATGTCGTTCCATCCTGACAAATATGAAGCCCTCTAACCCTGCTCCCTCCTTTTCAGCTCTGGCGGAAGTTTGCGCGCATGGCCCGTAACTTCATGGTCATCTTCATCCCCTGGGAAATGAGGATAAAGAAAATTGAGAGTAAGTGAGGGCGCTCGGGGGAGGGGGCGGCGGATGTGGTTGCAGCGGCCCAGTGACAGGGTGGCCCGAGAAGGGGCTGAGTGTCCCCATCCTCGCACTGCACGCGGGACGGTGGAGATGGAAGGCATCTGTCTACCGCTTCCCCAGACGACAGCCGCCCCACATTCGCTGCGGCTCACAGGTCATTCGAGACTCGGACCCGACTCAGACCCAGAAGATCAAGTGAAAAACTGCACAAGGTTAGGAGGCTGATGTGAGCAATTGCCAAACAAAACCTCAGAAATCTGCATTTCATTGGGGGTGATTGGAGCCACTTAGAAAACATATTCTAAAAAATAAATAAGCCACATTCACAAACATGTACACACAACACACACACACACACACACACAAATGCACATATAACACACAGCACACAATGCCAGGAAAAAACTCAACAGTGAGTCCGAAATGGAGGAAACTGTAAAATTGGACCACAGCATAGTTCAAGAGTCTTGTGAGAGACTTAGCTGACTTCATATTTGGAAGGTGTGGACTTTTGTTACATCACTTAACAAGTTTAAAGCAATTCCAGTAAAAATCTCAATGCAATTTTTTCTGTACTCAACAAAATGATCGTAAAATATATATGGAGGAAAAACATCCAGAAGACTCAACATAAAAACTTTTTTAAACAGAAATGCAGATGAACTTGCACAACCAAACGTTCAAATACACTGTAAACACACGCCCTCAAAGCACTGCCGAGGATACTGGACCAGCGAATGGGACTCTTACAGAGTACAGTTAGAGCCTCCGCTTCAAGGTCCCATTAATTATTAGATATAAAATAAGAAGCCACAGAAGAATGACGAGCTATAGGGCATGCAGTCTCAGAATGTATCCGGACAGAGGCCTATCCAATCGTGAAGGTGAAGTAGGAAATCATCAGGGAAGATCGGGCTGCATTTAATCACCTGTAAAGGAAACTGAACATCCATCAGACAACAAAGCAGAAAGTTGGCAGATGGAGAAAAGTCCATTTTCAGTATTTCGGTGGAATTTAGCACGTGCGTGTGCAGTGGGCGGGACTGCTGGTTGGGACGGCATCTCCGCGGCATCTCCAGAGGGATGTGAGAATTTGTAACAGAAATCTCCTCCTTGGTAAAACTCTTCCGTCCCTTAATAACCAGAGAAAACAAGAGCCACAACAAAATCAGCACAGGCCGACAAAGTCGGGGCCCCACCCGCATTTCTTGACTTGGCTGGTGGGTGTTGATGNACTAAGTCCAGCACTTCGTGCAAAGTGGAGCCAACCCACCGTGTTGTGCAATTTGCCTTCCAGGGTCCCGTGGGACCAGCCGAAGCCACTCCAGCTGAGACCACATCCTTGCCTCGCTCTTTCCCCTGACCGCCCCTGACCCCCACACCCCCTTTCTCCAGAGAGCCTCCCTCAGTGTGTCCCGAACTTGGACAGAAATTATTTACGACAGACTCATTTACGCCAGTGAATCCCGTACCCCATGGAAAGTCAGAAACTTCCAAAATGGCCAGTAGTGGGGCTGGGTCAAGCAAATTGCGGAAAATTCGGCTGCTGAAGCAATACAGTTTATTTTATGAAAGAGTATTTTTTTTTTTTGCATGAGAAAATGCTTATAAAACATTGATAGCTCAAGATGCATGTTGTAGAGAGATGCCAATTTTATACGAAAAATCTATACATGTGGGATAATAATGAAGGATCACATTAAAAGTTTGCTGGAAACTCTAATAGTGATTTTAATTTAGTGACCTAGACTAGGTAATGTTTTTTTTTTCTTTGTGATGTTTTGTGTTTTCCTGTTTATTATGACCAACATAAACTAAATTTGAAATAAAAATTCAAGGGATTTTTTCAAGTATTGAACAAATCACACACATCTTTATCTAATTTCTGTGCTCCCTTATCTTCTCAATAGAAATTTGGTTTTGAATACACTTTTCTTTTAGAATAAAATATATAGGAAACTGCAGATATATAGGAAAGTTGTAAAGAGTTTCTGTAATTCCTTCACCCAGTTTCCTCTAATGTTAACATCTAGCAAATTGCTGTATATCTTGAAATTAAAACAAAAGAATTCTAAGAAAATCCTGCAGATTCTCGAAACTATAACAAATGAAAAATATATATGTCAAATTCTTTAAAAATGCTGATCCTTTTTTTTTTTTTTTAAAGAGTTGGGCTTATTAAATTTTACTTTTGTAGAGAGAGAGTGCATGAGCAGGGGAGAGGGCCAGAGGGGGAGAGAGAGAGAATCCGAAGCAGCCTTCACACCCCGTGCGGAGCCAGATGCGGGATCGATTCCACAGCCCTGGGATTATGACCTGAGCTGAGATCAAGAGTCGGATGCTCAACTGACTGAGTCCACAGGCACCCTTCAAAAGATGCTAATTCTTCTGAACATACTTAAAATGTTATAAATCTGACAAGTATTTGAGAAGTATTTTAGATGAATATGTCATTAGGGGAATTATGAAATTAGGGATTTTTTTCTGTGCTTATACCTGGAAATGCTAATGAGCATCTTGACCCACGTAAATGACTATTTGGCTGGGAACCCTGACTGGCTGACTGGCCTTCTTGTCTGTCCCCCAGTACACAAACTGCAACGTTGCTCATGGAGAATTTGGCACCGTGAGGGTTTTATATTGTTTATCTTGTTTATATTGTTTGCTTTTTGGGTTTTTTGTGTGTGGTTTCTGTTTGGGGGGGTTGTTTTGGTTTGGTTTGGTTTATTTTGTTTTTACTGCTCTTTTTGTCTTTCTTTAGGTCATTTTGGATCTGGTGTTGCCTCCTACTTCATATTCTTGAGATGGTTATTTGGAATTAATATTGTGCTCACGATTATGACAGGCGCTTTTATCGTCATTCCAGAGGTAAGAACTAGTCCCAGGGGAATACAAATGCCAGTTGTTACAAACAAGAGATGTAACAGCGGCTGCATAATGCGACTGCCCTCATCACCCTTGTGTTCAAGCAGGACACCCAAACTTTCTGTGAAGGGCCAGCTAGTAAATAGCTCAGGCTTTGTGAGGCCGTGTGGCCCCTGTCACACCCCTCCATCTGCCATAGTGTGAAAGTGGCCACAGACAGCACGTGAACAGTGTGACTGTGTTCCAGTCAAATTCTATTTTTTAAATTTTTTTAATGTTTATTTATTTTTGAGAGAGTGAGAGAGAGAAAGAGACAGAGCGTGAGCAGGGGAGTGTCAGAGAGAGGGAGACACAGAATCCGAAGCAGCTCCAGGCTGCGAGCTGTCAGCACAGAGCCCGACGCGGGGCTTGAACCCACGAACCATGAGATCATGACCTGAGCCAAAGTCGGAAGCTTAATGGACTGGGCCGCCCAGGCGCCCCCAGTTGAATTCTATTTACAGATATTGAAATTTGACTTCCATATCATTCTTAAGTGTCACAATATATTCTTCTTTTAATTCTTTTCCAACCATTTAAAAAATACAAAAGCGCTTCCTAGTTCTTAGGCTGTTCAGAAAGAGGTGACAGACAAAATGAGTAAATGGGTTACTTCCTGTGCCATCAAAGAAACCCTGTGACCTCAAACACCCACCTGGAGAAGCCCCCTCCAGCCCAGAGACAGAGCACCCGGGCGGGCCGAGCAAACAAAGAGCAAGTGTCTCCGCCCAGGACTACTCCTCCATCAGCAAGAATCAAGCAGAAACCCAGCCCCCAGAGATCTCAGAGGCGCAGCGCCTTCGCAGCCGTAGGGATCGCCACCCCTTCTCTTCTGCCCCCCCCCCCCCAGGGCNCCAGGTAAGGTCATCTCAGGCAACTTAGTAACTGCAGTCACAGAGATGGGAACAGGACGCTGTAAGTGACCAGAGGTTGCAGAAAGCGAAACATCCTCCGTTGGCTATTTGTAGGCCTGTGACGGAGCTGCGAGTTTGGTGAGGGGCAGGCCCATCCGCGTCTGGACGCGGTTTGCACTTCCAGTCCGTCACCAAGAGGAGGCGCCGTGGGAGGAAGGCGGGGCGGCTGGGGGTTAGGGGTCTTGCACGTGTCACCTGCAGCCACTCACTTTCCCTGCCTGGGCCTCATTAGTAAAATGGGCAGGTTGGCTCCAAAGACGGCTAGGTGCCTGCAGGCTTCACACCCCCCCGCCTCTGCCCTGGAGGGAGACACAGCCGACTGACTGACAGGCTGTAGTCCAGGGAGAGCCTGGCCCTGCCCCGCATGGCTCGCCTGGCACTTCCAACTGCCTTGTGTGCACCTGTGTGTCTTCATCACCTGCCCCAAGAGGCATCTTAGCTAAGAGCAGGTACGAGTGCTAGGGGTAAAAACAGATCATCACCATCATCACCACCATCATCATCTTCATCACCATCATCATCATCACCATCACCACCACCACCACCACCACCATCACCACCACCATCATCATCTNCATCACCACCACCACCATCACCACCATCATCATCATCTCCATCACCATCATCATCACCATCATCACCATCATCATCATCACCATCACCACCACCACCATCATCACCATCACCACCATCACCACCGTCATCACCATCACCATCACCATCATCATCACCATCATCATCACCATCATCACCACCACCATCATCACCATCACCACCATCATCACCATCACTATCATCACCATCACCATCACCATCACCATCATCATCACCATCATCACCATCACCATCATCACCATCATCACCATCATCGTCACCATCACCATCATCATCATTACCATCAAACAGACAAAAGCCTGAGGAGGCGCACAGTGACCTGGGGCCTCCACTTGGCAAGGAGCTTTCCAGCTTCTAGGAGCTTCTAGGATTCTCCAGAACCCCCTGGAAGACAGGCTGTTTGCTAGATGTTACAGTTTCAGAGAAGGATGGGAGCAAACTCAGGAGCAAGAGCTGTGGAGGGAGAAGACAGGCAAAAGCTTAGAACCAGAGACGGGGGGACGAGGGACGGTGACTCCTGCCTTCAGATGCATCTAAGGGGTATCGTGGGCAGGAGGCACCCCACAGGCTCCCTGAGGTGGGGTCATGCCCCCTCGGTGGACAGTCCTGCAGGAAGACTGAGTCGGCTCGAAGGAGGCTTTGATTTCACAGTCACACTGCCCAGCGCCCGGGCACAGCTGCCGTCAGCGACCTCCCTGCCACCAGAGTGGGGCACAGCAGGGGCGCTGGACCCGCTCGTGCCCCCTTGTCTGCACCCGATGGGGCCGCTCGCCGGGTCACCGCGGGGCTCCGTGGGGACCAGCAGCAGGGGCGGCCGGGGCCCACCTGACTCTGGCCTCACGTGCCCAGCCCCCCTCCTCTCTCGCAGGATGGCCAAGAACTCCCGCACGAGCCTCGCCAGAGCCTCCAACGAAAACTACACGTTCTGCTGGCGCGTGTTCTGTGCCTGGGATTACCTCATCGGAAACCCCGAGGCCGCCGAGAGCAAAACCGCCGCCATCGTGAACAGCATCAGGGTGAGTGGGCCGCGCGGTGGGGCCGAGGGCCGTCAGGGCTCCCCCGACCTTGACCGCGGAGCCGCTGGGCCTCTGCGGATGGCGCCCTCCGCAGCGAGTGCAGGACAAGACATTGAAAACGCTTTATTTTAATTTTAAAATTCCGCCCCCTAAAATTTCAGTTGCTGTACTCTTGATAATTTGCATAAGGGATTGCAAGCATCCTGCAGGGGACTTGTGCATAAGTGAATCCACGTGTGTTGGCGATGTGAGTTTTAGCGCTAGCTCGTGATGCAGTGAGAAGCTCGCAGGACTCAGGGCTGCTGAGCAGCTCGGCGGCTCAGTGCTGCCTCTTTTGGGGAAAAACCATTTAGATCATTTCACTTATTAAATAACGGAGCAATTCCATTATTTCCAACGGAGTTGGAACTTCCAGCTCCTCTCACCAAGCCCCCATCTCTCTCTATATATATTTTTTTTTCTTTTAATGTTCATCTATTTTTGAGAGAGAGACAGAGCGCAAGTGGGGGAAGAACAGAGAGACAGGGAGACCCAGAATCCAAGGCAGGCTCCGGGCTCCGAGCTGTCAGCACAGAGCCGGACGCAGGGCTTGAACCCACCAACTGCTAGACCGTGACCTGAGCCAAAGTTAGATGCTTAACCGACTGAGCCACCCAGGCGCCCCTCTATTTTTATCTGTTTATTATTATACACAGCACTGATGTCAACAAAATCTCAGAGAGAGGTTACACACTGAATAATCATTTCTTATCATGAATTGTTCTAAAGACTCACGATTAACAGAAATGCTTCTAATCCGAGTTTGTCTCTTTTTAAAGGAGGCCGTCCTGGAAGAACAGGAAAAGAAAAAAAGCAAAAACCTGTACGTATGGAGATGCCCCACGCTTTATTCACTGATCCGCTATTTTAATTTGCTCCAGAAATGACCCAACTATCTGTATCTTGTTTTCACACACGGTCAGGCAGCTCTTCTTCCTTCTTTTTTTTCTAAAAAAATTTTATTTATTTATTTTGACAGAGACAGAGAGAGCAGGGGAGGGGAAGGTGGGGGAGACAGAATCCCAAGCAGGTTCTGTACTGTCCGCACGGAGCCCAATGCGGGACTGAAACTCACAAACTGCAAGGTCATGACCTGAGCTTAAACCAAGACTCGGGCGCGTGACCGACTGAGGCACCCAGGCGCCCGTCTTCTTTGTAAAATCTGACCTTCTGGTCACGTGACACACCGTTGGGAGCAGTACTTAGGAGCGGCTCCTCCCTCCTTAAATCAGGCCACAGGGTGAGAGCTCTAAAGCTGACGGCCTTCTTCTACTTAGATAATAAAAGAGGTATTTTTAGCACTGATTTCTAGTTTTCTAAATTAAGCAAAGACTACTTTATGTTTTTAATGTTTACTTATTTTTGAGAGAGAGAGAGAGACAGAGCACCAGTGAGGGAGGGGCAGAGAGAGAGGGGGACACCCCTCACTGGCACCCACTGCTCGCTGCCCCAGGACCCCTCTGAGGCTGCAATGTGGGCGCCCGCCAAGCCCCCACCGAGCACACGCACAGGAATCGGAGAGGCTGGGGGCCACCCCGGGGGCCCATGCCCAGGGAGCCGCCCTTGACCAGTAGGGACGAGACTGATGCCAGAAGCTTCCCTGTGTCTCCTGAGATACAGCTCAGAAGCGCCTCAGAAGGCCTTGCTGTTGCCTCGACTGTGGCCAAGGGCACCACATTCCTGCCCCGACCGGCCCCGTCCCGTGTCCCGCACAGACCTCCTGGGGTCACGTCCCAGAAAGTGCTTGCAAAAACAGGCCTTTGCCTGAGGCTCTGCTTGTGCGGAAACCCAGGCTAAGACTGGCCGCACAGTTGGAAGAAGATGCCTTAAAGTTAAGTTGGTGGGGACGCCTGGGGTGGCTCAGTTGGTTGAACATCTGACTTCAGCTCAGGTCATGATCTTACAGTTCGTGGGTTCGAGCCCCGTGTCGGGCTCTGTGCTGACAGCTCAGAGCCTGGAGCTGCTTCGGATGCTGTGTCTCCTCTCTCTGCCCCTCCCCTTCTCTCTCTGTGTGTCTCTCTCTTTCTCAAAAATAAATAAACATTAAAAATATATATACAAGCAGTTGGAATCAGTGAATTTGCCCCCAGAGTTAGGAAGGAAAGAGTAAACCCCGTTCCATCTCATGGCACTTGCTTGCTCTTTACTTCCTCGTTCATCATCTAAAAAAGAGCTAGGAGGCGTTTTCACGCACTGGGCCTGCTTCAGGAGCCGAGGGCACAACCGTGAGGAAGAGCAGACCATTTCAGAGCGTACATTCTCGGGGGAGAGACAGCCAAGCACCTACCGCGTGAATCTGCGCACAGCGTCAGATTCACGACACTTGTTTCAAGTCCCCCAGACGGCAGCGGGTGGATTTATAAGTCGGATTTATAAGTCCGTGGTCCCTCGGGAGATGAGGGGTGGGTCCCGTGCCAACCGGGCGCGCCGCCCGCACGCCGCCTCTCCCCGCAGGGCGGTGACGGTGTGCCTGAGGGTTGTTGCCAACATCTTGGTGCTTCTGTCGCTCGCCGGAAGCATCTACCTCATCTACTTCGTGGTGGACCGGTCCCAGAAGCTGGAGCAGTCGAAGAAGGAGCTGACGCTCTGGGAGAAGAACGAGGTACCCGCGCCTTCCCCGCATGCACCGTCGGGGGGGACGCGGAGCAGCCTGCCCTCCGCTTCCTGGCTGCTCCTGAGGCAGACGGGCGGGGGCATCTCCCTGACCACCCGTCCTGCTGTCCACCAGCACCAACTGCAAGGACTCCGAGCTCCCGGGGCCACACCCGGCCCGGCCGGACGGCTTGGGGTCTCTGTCGGGAGCGGTTCTGAGTCGACCTCACCTTCGAGCGTTCATTCACCTTCACCTTCGGGGCTCGCGGACTGTGCTTTGCTGTTCTCGCGCGGTGCTTCTTCACCTACACGTTTCCAGACGCTGACTTTCCCTGCAGAGTCGCTTTAATGACCCAATCGCAGTCCGGGGCACCTGGCACAGTTGACCGCATGCCAGCTCTTACACACTTAGGTTGTTTCTATGTGTCTTTTTGTTAACATTTATTTAGTTTTGAGACAGAGAGAGGGAGCACAGCCAGGGAGGGGCAGAGAGAGAGGGAGACACAGACTCGGAAGCAGCTCCAGGCTCCGAGCTGTCAGCACAGAGCCCGACGCAGGGTTTGAACTCACGAACCGTGAGGTCGTGACCTGAGCCGAAGTCGGACGCTTCATGGACGGAGCCTTTAGTCCTTTAGGACTGAGGTTCCTGAAAGGTTCCTAAGCAGGGACAAGCCCACGAGGAAGCGGCAGGGCCTCTCGAGCAGGCGGATCGGCAGGGACCTGGCGGAGGTTGTCCACGTAGGGACCACACCGCCCCCGAGAGCCCACCGACCGCGGGGAAGGCCGGGAGCCCGGTGCGAGGCGGCGAGTCCGGGCCGTGGAACCGCGGCTCACGGCCGGCGCGCTGTCTCCGCAGGTAAGCGTGGTCGTGTCCCTGGTCACCATGCTAGCGCCGTCAGCCTTCGACCTCATCGCCGCCCTGGAGATGTACCACCCGCGGACCACCCTGCGCTTCCAGCTGGCCAGGTGCGGGCCCTGTGGGAACGCCCACGCGGGGCACCCCGTCCCTCGAGAGCAAGCTGTTCACTGCCCTTAAAGCTTAGCACAGAGCATCCCTGTGGGTGCATCGTGAGGAAAGCAGGATGCACAGGGAGAGAAAGGGGAAGGAGGAGGGAAAGGGGGTGGGGAGAGGGGGTGCACAGGGCGGCGCCGGGACGGTGGCCGGACGGGACAGCAGGAGTGAGGCCGAGCGTGCAGGCTGCTGGGTGACGGGCAACCACATGCATTCCCAGTGCCGGCTTCGCCTGGTCTCCCTGGGGGCCCCTTCTCCCGGAGGGCAGGGCCCTCGTCTACGCGGTGGACCAGGAGCGGGGACTGTTGGTGACGGGGGCAGAGGGGGTGTGTCACAGCCCCGCTTTACACCTGCTTCCGCGTCCGCTCTCGTGCCCCTTGGCAGCGTTCTGTGGAGCCGGTCGCCCGTCAGCTTTGGGCAAGGCTGCTCTCACTCCGGGGCGGCGGGCGTTTTCCCCAAAGACCAGAGAGTAAGCGGTTTGGACCCCAGCAGCCCCGCTCACCTCTGAGGTTGTTGCAGCAGGAAAGTGGCCAACTGTCATTTCAAAGGTAGAAAAACACGACTAGAAACAGCAAGGGTCTCAGTGTGGTTCAGATGTGCGTCTCCCTGATGATGGGTGATGCTGGGCATCTTTCCAAGTGTCGGTTGGCATCTGGATGTCTTCTTCGGAAAAGTGTCTGTTCATGTCTTCTGCCCATTTCCTCACTAGATTATTTGCTTTTTGGGTGTTGAGTCTGGTAAGTTCTTTGTAGATTTTGGATACTAACCCTTTATCCGATATGTTGTTTGCAAATATCTTCTCCCATTCTGTCGGTTCCCTTTTAGTTTTCCGATTGTTTCCTTCGCTGTGCAGAAGAGTTTTATCTTTTTTTAGAAAATGTTTATCTATGTTGAGAGAGAGTGTGTGTACATGTGTTAGCAGGGGAGGGGCAGAGAGAGGAAGAGACAGAATCCCAAGCAGGTGCCTCGAGGTCAGAGCAGAGCCCTATGTGGGGCCCGATCCCACAAACTGTGAGATCATGGCCTGAGCCAAAATCGAGAGTCTGATGCTTGACCCACTGAGCCCCCCAGGTGTCCCAGAAGCCTTTTCCCCTGATGAGGTCCCACTATTTCATTTTCGCTTTTATTCTCGCCGTCAGAGACATGTCAAGTACGAAGTGCTACAGCCAAGGTCGAAGAGGCTGTTGCCTGCTTTCTCCTTTAGGGTGTTGATGGTTTCCTGTTTCACATTTTGAATTTGTTTTTGTATATGGTACGGATAATGGAACGCTACTCAGCGATCAAAAAGGGTGAAATCTTGCCATTTGCAACAACACGGATGGGACTAGAGTGTTTTTCACTAAGCAAAATCAGTCAGGCAGAGAAAGACAAATATCATGTGATGTCGTGAAACATAACAGATGAGCATGGGGGAAGGAAAACAAAAATAAGTAAGAAAAGAGAGAGCGGCAAACCATAAGAGTCTCTTAAATAGGACAAACTGAGGGTCACTGGAGGGGAGGTGGGGGGATGGGCATTAAGGAGAGCACCTGTTTGATGAGCACTGGGTGTTATATGTGAGTGATGAATCACTAAATTCTACTCCTGAAGCCAAGACTACACTGTATATGGACTAACTTGAATTTAAAAGGAAGAAAGAAAGAAAGATGAGAAAAGAAAAGAAAAGAAAAGAAAAGAAAAGAAAAGAAAAGAAAAGAAAAGAAAAGAAAAGAAAAGAAAGAAGGGAGGGAGAGAGAGAAAGAGGAAGGAAGGAAGGAAGGAAGGAAGGAAGGAAGGAAGGAAGGAAGGAAGGAAAGAAGGAAGGAAGGAGGAAGAAGGAGGGAGGGAGGGGAGCAAGGGGCGTGCAGAGACCCCCCAGGCCGAGGGGGCTCCGGGATGGGGTTCTCAGCCCGGCCCACACCCGGCTCCCCCCGTGTCAGCCCCGTCCTCACCCGCAAGCCCCGGGGAGGATCCATCCTGTTCCACAGATGGGTCTCGTGACTCACATTCAAAACTAGAGACACAGGGTCCTCACACAGCGTGAGGGCTCGCATGTGGCCTCGTCTCTCACGGCGGGCGTGTGTTTTCAGGGTCCTCGTGCTGTACCTGGGGAACCTCTACAGCCTGATCATCGCCCTCCTGGACAAAGTGAACGGCATGAGCACTGCTGTGAGTGCGTCCTGGGAGATGCCGTGTCCAAGGCGCCCCACTTGGTGGGGGAGGGAAGGGGTCGCCAGGGGTCTTGGCCGGCGCCACGTTCCAAAGGCTTCGATGGCAGAAGGGGCCGTGGCGCTGTGCCCACCGGGTCTTGACTCGTGATTTGCCGCCACCTGCCCTGGAGTGTCCCCGTCCACGGGCTGCGCTTCCGTCTGCAACACGGATGCCGACTCCTGCCTGACGCGCTCGCAAGGGCGAGAAGATGTGCCAGGTGTACCCTAGGCCAGCGTCTGACCCTCACTAAGGACCAGGAAACGCTGTCCGCTGCAAGGCCGTGCTCACCGCCAGGGCCTGCGCTGAGGGGGCCATCCACCAAGCTAGAGACAGAGAGTGGAGAGACAGACGGAGACAGAGAGACAGAGAGACAGTGAGAAAGAGAGACACGAAGGGAGATTATTCCCAAGCAAGCTCTCCTGGGTGCCCGTGAGTCTTATTTACAAACACGTGAACAGTCTTCTTTCCTCCCTTCCCTCCGTCCGCAGGAAGCCGCTACCACCGCTAACACCAGCCACTGGACAGGTTCTACCTCCTTCTCTGCCGCCAGTGCGGCCCCTGAAGGGAAGGAATGGCCCACACGTGGGCCCAGGACAGAGCTTGGCAGCAACAGCACGTGGCCCCCAGCAGAGACTCGCCTTCCGACCTCCCCCTGGGCCCTCCCGGAGGCCAACAGGACCGCCGTCTACACCCAGAGCCCACAGGACCAGTGCTGGGAGACATACGTCGGGCAGGTGGCCCCCTTCTCCCTCATAAAGCCCCTCACGCCCACCTCATCGCTTCCTCTGAAGGCTCAGTAGCCCTATTTTCTAGGAAAGGAAACTAAGGTTCAGGGAGGGCCTCTGGTTTTCTCCGACTTAATCACAACAATCAGCACTGAGCCCCGTGCAAGCGTGAACTCTGGGCCAGCCCTGTGCTACGTGCTCAGTCCTCTTGAGAACCCGGCAGGACCCTCCTTACAGACACACATGGGGAAACTGAGGCTCCAGGGCTTGTTAACTTGCCCACGGACACAGACGGTAAAGAGCTGAAAGGAGGTCTGCGCCCAGGCGTCCGCTCCAGACTCTGCCCTCTGTCCACCCCGTACGGGATCTCATGGGTCTCATGCAGAGAGTCTCAGCCCCCCCACCCCCCCGGGAAGTATTGTCTGTCCCGTGGACTTGAGTCACCGGCCTCAGGTGGTCTCCGGCGGCTCAGAACCACAGAGCTCAGGATCCATCCTGGCTTCCTGTCATGTCAGACTCAGACACCAAAATTCAAATTCACATTAAATATTCGTGGAACACGCATTGTGCACAGACACGAAGATGCCACGGGAGGGCCCACAGGGGCTGGCGGGTGGGGGCCCTGCAGGGAGGGGACATCAAGGCCCCCTGTGTTCCAGGAGATGCTGAAGCTTTCCATCATCGACATGCTCTTCACCGTGGCCAGCATTCTGCTCATTGACTTCTTCCGAGGGCTTTTCGTCCGGTACCTGAGTGACTACTGGTGCTGGGACCTGGAAAGCAAGTTTGTAAGCGTGAGGCTGGGCCCGGGGGAGGTGCGTCCGGCGGGAGCCTCCACTCCGGGGGCGGCTGAGGGAAGGGGGGCGGGGGCGCAGCGCTGTGTTTCCTTCTCGTTCTCACACTTTCTGCTTCCTGGGGTGGCCACGCAGACCGCGGCCGCTCTCGTCTGCAAGAGCAGAGGACCCCCTCTGCGCGTGACTATCATGAACTAGTTTGGGCAAAGAACTTTGGAATTTTTTTTTTAACATTTATTTATTATTTTTGAGAGAGAGAGAGATAGAGAGCAAGTTGGGGAGGATCAGAGAGAGAGGGAGACGCAGAATCCAAAGCAGCTCCAGGCTCCGAGCTGTCGGCACAGAGCCCGACGCGGGGCTCGAAACTACAAACCATGAGATCATGACCTGAGCCGAAGTCGGATGCTGAAACCCACTGAGCCCCCCCAGGTGCCCCTAAAACTATTTTTTAATGTGAAAATTCCTTTTCTCTTGTAGCCTGAATACGGGGAATTCAAAATAGCAGAGAACGTGTTACATTTAGTCTACAACCAAGGAATGATTTGGTAGGTGCCAAAGCTTCTTCTTACCTTCGCTTACCTCTCATCCAGGCTACGGGTTTTTTTTTAAGTTTATTATCTGTTTTGAGAGAGAGCGTGAGTGGGTGGGGGGTGGACAGAGAGAAAGGGAGAGAGACAGAATCCCAAGCAGGCTCTGGGCTATCAGCGCAGAGCCCGACACGGGGCTCGAACTCACGAACCGTGAGATCATGACCTGAGCCAAAATCAAGAGTCAGACACAACCGACTGAGCCCTCCAGGTGCCTCTGGACCAAGATTTTGACTTACTCGGCCTGGGCGGCGCACGACTGTAACACACACGATCGTAAGAATTAAAAGGTACATAGACAGTTCTGAACTAGACCATCTTGTGTGTATAATACATTTAGCAATGGCTTTTAAAGAATTTTGCAGAAAGGAGCAAGAAAGGAAATAGTCTGTATTTAGGCCACTACTGGTCACAGCCCCTCCCCCCAAATATATATATATTAGAATAAGCTGCCGGGGGTGGGGGGGCGGCTGGGAACAGGGTCTACTGAGCCCGTGGGAGTTCCAGGAGGGGCCGTGTCACGGCTGGGTCCAGCCCTGCCCTCGGACCCCACTGTCCCTCCCACGTGCCGCCATATTTTCATGGAGACGTTGAGCCCAGGGCCATCTTCCAGACCCAGTGGCCCATCCTGGGATGAGGCCAGAAACCAGAAAGCCATTCACGCAGAGCAACTCCTGGCCAATGCAGCCCTTTTCCTAAAGATACCGAAGACCCCAAAGGGACCCCCACATACGTGTGACTGTGGGGGCACGGAGTCATGCCCGGGTCTCCGGTGCCGCCTACCGGGCCACACGCAGCGCTGTCCAAACACAAGCAAGAGAAAGCAGCTTCCATACTTCTGTTCGGGCGCTCCAGACAGTCAGGAAACAGTCTCTCTCCATAACCGTTCAGTGAAATGCATGAGGCATAGAGAGACACGAAACAATATTTCTTCAACCAAACCTGCACCTTGATAGTCTGCTCCACCTTGCAAAACTCCCGCAAATACAGTATCAAAGGTAATACATAGCATTTACTTAATATTTGCTGCATATCAGGCACTTTTAAAACTACAGTCATCTCACACCACCGAAGAAGGGTAAGTACAGTTCATAAGATACTTCTACAAGGAGGCCACATTCATGGGCCGTCTGTTACAGTATCGATATGCTTCTATCTTACTGTGAGTTATCGTTAACCTCAGTGCCGACTTTATAAGTTGAGCTTAGTCATAGGTGTGTATGCTAGCAAAACCCAGCGCGTGCGGGGTTCAGCATCCGGGGGTCCCGGAGCAAACCCTGCAGATGAGGGGGGGGCTTTTGGTAAAAGCAAAAAAGCAAAGATCCTCTTTGGATTTCTATTAGCGACAAGAGGTACTAAGGCTGCTCTTCCGGAAAAGCGGGGTGGATGGGGCGCCTGGGTGGCTCAGTCAGTTAAGCGGAAAAGCGGGGTGGCCTGCGGCAAACCGTCGGACACCGGGGTGAACGTACCCGCCCCTCACCGGCCGTGGAGGCAGACACAGCGCGTGGCACAGGGCGGCGGGGCAGCGTCATGCGGGGTCACTCGTCACCCGCGGGAGTGACCGGCTGTGCCCCAAGCCGGGCGGCCGGCCCCCAGCCTCTCCGGGGGTTCTCCCGTCCCTTAGGCAGCGGGTGGAGACCCCCAGGAGTCGCAGGCGGCAGGACGGGGGGCGCCGCTCACCGCCTTCCCCTGTGCTGCAGGATGGGGGCCTTCTTCTCGCCCTGCCTCCCCGCCTTCAACGTGCTCAAGCTGATCGGGCTCATGTACCTGCGGAGCTGGGCCGTGCTCACCTGCAACGTGCCTCACCAGCAGGTGTTCCGAGCCTCCAGGTGAGGGCCTGGGCCTCCTTCCCGGGGCCGCTGGCCTCCAGGGGTGTCCTGGTGGCCGCCTGTGCCACCCCTGTGTGCCCTCCATGCAGGTCCCCCGAGGCCCCGGCCCGTGCCCCCCACACCCCCCGGCTTTGCCCCACTCCCTCCTCTCCAGCTCCTCACACTTGTTTTTAAAGTGTGCACGAGGCATGAAGGTGCACGAACGGAGCGCGAGTGGGGAACCAGCACCCAGATGGGGAGGCCGACCCAGGGCAGCACCCAGAAGCCCCCCTTGCGCACGAGGCCCCTCATCACTGACCCCTAAGGGCGCCACATTGCCTGGTCTTCCGCCTTGTGTAAACGGGCGTGCACGCAGCATGTGCTCTTGCACATCAGGCTTCCTTCCCTGGGCCCCGTGCTCGTGCGGCCCAGCCTGCGGAGGAGAGCACCCCAGTGCCTTTACCCCACCGCTGGGGAGCGCGCGGGCTGTTCCCAGCTCACCCCCGCAGCTGCTGCTGGGCGCGTGGGCTGTTCCTTAAGTGTCTTTTTAAACATTTTTTAAGCATTTATTTATTTTGAGAAAGAGAAAGAGAGAGAGAGCAGGGCAGGGGCAGAGAGAGGGACAGCGAGTCTCAAGCAGGCTCCACGCTGTCAGCGCACAACCTGATGTGGGGCAGGACCCACCAACCTTGAGATCACGACCTGAGTGGAGATTAAGAGTCAGACCCTTAACCAACTGAGCCACGCAGGTGCCCCCAAGCATCTTTTTAAAATTTTTTAAATGTTTATTTATTTTTGAGAGAGAGCGAGAGAATGAGAGTGGGAGGGTCAGAGAGAGGGAGACACAGAACCCGAAGCAGCTCCAGGCTGTGAGCTGTCAGCACAGAGCCCGACGCGGGGCTCGAACCCACGAACCGTGAGATCGTGACCTGAGCTGAAGTGGGACGCTCAACCGACCGAGCCCCCCGGCGCCCCCTGCAGGAGGAGGGATTTTCTGTCCATAAAGGGCCAGGCCCAGGGTGTTGGAGTTGCTTTGGGCACATGCATCGTCATCAACCATCCCAGAAGGAGCTCCGCCCATGGCACGCGGTTTCTTCGCAGATCCAACAACTTCTACCTGGCGATGCTTCTGTTCATGCTCTTCCTGTGCATGCTGCCAACCATCTTTGCTATCGTTCGGTACAAGCCGTCGCTGAACTGCGGGCCCTTCAGGCAAGTCACCTGGGTTCTGTCTCTGCCCGGAGCGGCTGAGCTCTGAGGGAAGGGCCCCCGCCTTGAAGAGAATTCCCGGACTACAGAACAGGTCAACAGCAGAGAAAGATCTCGAACCCACAGCCTGTGAATCCAACACCAATGCTATTTCCTTGACAGCAGGCTGCCCTCACATAGCACCGTCTCCGTGCTCATCCTGAAAACACGGAGCCTATTAAAAAAGTATAGCTCTTATGCTACAGAGAAATCCCCCCTGGGCGATCTGTCCCTTCCAGAGCTCAGGATGCTTTTAGTAAAAGACAGCCCACGTCCCTTTTAACTCTACATTACTTATCTAACTGCCTAGAGGCAGCAATTTCTAGAACTCTCCACCTAGCACTTCCTTTAGGTCAGTTTCAAAAGTATAGGGGACATTTATAGTCTATCTCTGTGTATGTTCTTTTTTTTTTTAATTTTTAATGTTTATTTATTTTTGAGAGACAGACCATGAGTGGAGGAGGAGCAGAGAGAGAGGGAGACACAGAATTGAAGCAGCTCCAGGCTCCGAGCTATAAGCACAGAGCCCGATGTAGGCCTCGAACCCACGAACCGTGTGATCCTGACCTGAGCCGAAGTTGGGCACTTAGCCTACTGAGCCACCCAGGGGCCCCTCTGTGTACATTTTTTTTTTAATGTTTTATTTATTTTTTGAGAGAGAAAGAGAGACAGCATGAGCAGGGGAGGGTCAGAGAGAGAGGGAGACACGGAATCTGAAACAGGCTCCAGGCTCTGAGCTGTCACCACAGAGCCCGACGCAGGGCTTAAACCCATGAACCATGAGATCCTGACCTGAGCCGAAGTCAGATGCTTAACCAACTGAGCCCCCCAGGCGCCCCAAAATGTGTACATTCTTAAAACACACTGACTCCACCTTCAAATCTAATATCAATCAGACAACTCATACCAAGTCTTGGGAACGTTACATGACTTGCACATTGGGGTATTTACTCTACCTTTGCGCCTGACCCTGAGGATGGGACTCTGACCGTACGCCTGTTCCTTGACGGTTCATAGCGTCATCTGCCACAAGCAATGACACTGGGGTTCTGTCTTTGTCACAGTGGGCAAGAGAAAATGTACGATGTCGTGTCGGAAACCATCGAGAAGGACTTCCCCGCGTGGCTCGGCTCCGTGGTGGGGTATGTCAGCAGCCCCGTGGTCATCTTACCAGCCGCGCTGCTGCTCTTGTGAGTACCCCACACGACCCCCCGTGCCCCCCCACCCCCGCCAGGCGTGGGAACTTCCGCAGCTTTGGCCAGCGAGAGAGCGCTGCCTCCACTAATTAGATAAACTCAACGAGTTCCTTGCAAAGTCACATGTAGAGCCTGGGGACCCAGGCGGGGACTGAGTCCTGCCCGAGCAGGGGCGGGGCGGCCGGATTCCTTCAGCAGAGCAGGTGGGCAGTGGCTGCGGCCGCTGCGATGGGGCTGAATGCCACGGTGTCCTATCGGNGGAGTGGGGCCTGGGCAGGAGGTGAGGCCCCCTCGTGGCCTGTGTTCTTCTGTCCCAGCATGCTCATCTATTACCTTCAGAGCATCGCAAGATCCTTAAAGCTCAGCAACCAGCAGCTCCGAATGCAGATCCAAAACGTAGGTATTGCCTATTGTCTGCTGTTGTGAATGTGTGTCCGCGCGGCGGGCCTCACCAGCAAGGGGAGGCAGGTGAGGTCGTGTTTCCAGATTACAAGGACTCCGGGCGACCGCTGGGTCTGAGGCCATGCCTCCCCCGGGCTCCACAGAGTTATTTCTAAGAAATCACAGGGACAGCCCCCATTTGCCCAGGAAGCAGCGGACCCCCGTCCCCTGCTCCCCCAGGGGCCCTGCGGGTTCCCTGGGCACTTCGGCACCCTCTCATGGCTGCCCGGGGGACCCAGGGTGCCAGGCGCTCTTCTGTAAACTGTGACTGGCTCGGAGGAAGGAACAAGGGCCCCTTTCTCATCCCATATCAACTTGGACATCTGAGCTCACACACTCTGGACCCAAAGACGCACCTTTTTCATGACTCTTAGGCTCTGGTCGTCATCACCCCGTCTCCCTCTGGGACTTAGCTCCCAGGACGGCCAGAAGGAGACTAACAGGTCTAGTCTCTGCAAGGTGTCCCCTCTGTGCACACCACCCCCGGCCAGGACAGGGTGAGGGAGAGCGGTTCCGGCTCTCGGGCTCCGGCTGACCCTGCCCCACGCAGCCGAGAGTGGGCGGTGCCTCTTTGAATTCCATTCTTGGGGCGCCTCCCTTGCCCCACCCCAGTCCCAGAATCGCATGCAAAAAACACTCGCCTTGTTCAGCTTTTAAAAACACAACTCATGTGAGTATCAGTTCAGGTAAGGAAACACTCCCATAAAGAATCATAAGCAATGAATTTGGAGCCGCAGAGGCATTTTGGGGAAACATACATCTCCCATGTTGCTGATCCCTATTTTCTCCTCTGTGTCTCGGGTGAACCATGCGGGCAGAACCAAAACATGTCTATCAAATAGCTCGCCCTAAAAGTAAACTTTGCTGGATAAAACTTCAGCTCTGGGTGTCAGCGTTTAGTCATTTAAGTAAGGGCTGCGTCCTAAGTACCCCTCCCCAAGTGACAGCAATCGCAGGGTCATGGCCCAAGTCATGAGCAGTCACACATAAGTCCCCCCTCCAGAATAGTATCCATTACTTCTTCCTGCTAAACCCAACACAGACATGCTGATGCCATTTGTATTTTAGGCCAGATCTGAAGACAAGAAAAAGGTTGCCCAACTGGTAGAGGGTAAGTAGAAACAAAAATGCCTGATGCCTCAGTTGGGGGAGCATTTAAAAATAGAGCAGTTTGGGGGCACCTGGGTGGCTCCGTCAGCTGAGTGTCCGACTTCAGCTCAGGTCATGATCTCATGACTCATAAGTTCGAGTCCCTGCATCGGGCTCGGTGCTGACAGCTCGGAGCCTGGAGCTGCTTTGGATTCTGTGTCTCCCTCTCTCTCTGCCCCTCCCTTGCTCACGCTCTGCCTCTTGCTCTCTCAAAAATAAATAAACATTAAAAAAAATTAAATACAACAGTTTAAGGCACACCACCAATAAAAATGCCTGGTGAACTGTGGTTTTCACAATGAACTAGCCTCAGTAAAATAAAATCTAGGGCTATAAATATTGGCTGAAACATGATTTTTGCATCATACCCAGGCCTGTGAATAACACCAAAACATGTCTGAAATCAGGAGAGTTTGAGGCGGCAGAGAAGACGCGGCCGAGAAATCTGGACAAAACCCGTCCACCCGGCGTCCTTGTCTTATTTACTTCCGTACGCGTCTCAGCGGCCACTTTCTCCTTGTGAGACCCCCTCCCAGGTCCGTGCCCAGGTGCACCCCTGAAGGCACCCCTCATCCCACTGGCGCCTGCGATGCCAGCTGGACACGCCTCCCCTCCCCAAATTCTCCAGGGGGTCCAGGGACCGCGAAGAGACCACGGAGAGATCAGCCCACAGCGTTGAAATGACACAGTCCACGTTCTCCTGTGGAAGATGAACGAGATCGAAGCCCTAAAAGGCTCTGCGGGCCGGCTCTGGGTCTGCTGTGATAGAAGGGATCTGTTCCCCTCAAGGGGGCGTTGGGGTTGGGGGGGGGGACTGAGGAAGAGCCAGGAGGCCCAAGGGTTAGACTTGGCCCACCCCTTTTCAGAAAGCACCCTATGCATGAAAATCCGCTGCAGGAAGAGACTGTAGCTCATGCCATCAAACCTCAGTGACAGTTAAGTACTATTTGGCAACAGGACATAATTAAGTTTAGTTCAGGTGGTCTTCAAAACCAAGGGTCTCCGGGACCTCTCCTGGGAGGGCAGAAGTATCGTCCGATGGCCGTCTTTCCGTTCCAGGCTACATCTTCTTCCAGAATGCTCTGTGAACTGCTTCCAAAAGCTCATAATTGTCGTATAAGCTTTATTATGTGCATTGCATAGGTAAACAACCAGAACCCCAAAGCTGGTCAAAGCACCCCGCTTTGCCTCTGGGGGGCCTCACACGGTGCATCTATAAAGCCTTGGGGTTCATGGGAGTCCACACCCCCTTCAAACTCCCCGTGAAGAAGTGATTGGAGTGTTTGCTGCCTGCGGGGTAGGGGTATCCGCAAGCATTCAATTGTCGGCACCCCCAGCAGCTGGAAGTCATGACGTCTGGCAGCTAAACGAGCCTGAGCACGTCACCCCTGCCTTCTCACGTACCCCCTCTCTTCCTGCAGCCCGAAGCCAAAGCCAGGACGAAAGCACCAAGAGGCTTCCGAAGGACGGCGACCTCGGCGGCCAGCTGTCCTCGGCTGCTGTGGGCACACCCCCAAGCAACGGCGCCGTGGTCAGTTTGGACTCTTGCAGCAGCAAGCGTGCCAGGGCAGAGGCCGCGGCCCAATGCACGTCCCCGAGTCCCCGGCCAGGCCCCGGCAGCCCCTGCCCATCTCCGCCCGGCACGTCCAAACCCAGGCCAGAGCAGGACACGAACAGGTGAGCTTACCTGCCGGCCGGGCGGAAACCTGCCTCCCCGACCCAACCGCGCCACCTGCCAGGGATGGCCAGGGCCGTAAAGTGCGGGTGAAGCACGCTCAGGGGTCTGAGGGCCTCAGCAGCTTCAGGAGGCCGGGGCCATCGGATCCCAGTCCCACCAGCCGGCCTCGGGGCCCTCGTGCTGAGAGGAAATAGAAGGACAAAGTGAGCCAAACGGGACAAATTCCTCCCCCACACCTTCCGCCAGGTAGCCCGTAGGCAAACGCCCCTGCCGACCCAGGGGGAGAAATGCCCTTAATAATTGTTGGTTCTTTTATTTTTGAACTCCACGCCGGCCACAGTATTGGCAGGATCTTTTATATTTTAGTTCTAGGCTGGCCAGGTTATGGGCAAGGTCGCCCTGCATGACCTGGGTCCGTTGTTTGAGCCTTGCTTACACGCAAGGCAGCAGAGGCTGGAGTCCGGAAGCGCGCTGACCCCGACTCACGGAGCATGTGATTTCAAGTCGAGCTTAGCAACAGTGAAAGCAATTCAGATAAAATGTGGGGGTTGGGGTTGGGCTTTTTTTCTTAAAGACAATGACCAAGTTAACAGAGGATTTGGAACCTTGCTATACGAGAGCGGATGGATGGGGCCTTGGCAACGAGGGATTCCGAACCTTTGGGGGGGTGGGGAGCTCCTGAGCGGCTGGACAGCGCGCGGCAGGGACGGTGTGGAGTGTCCCTAACGTGCGCTCCGCCGATATTAGTCCCACTGTGTGCTCCTGGGCCAAACGGGGCTCATAGTGAGATATAGGAGCACAACACAACCCTTTGCCCTGCCCCCTCCACGGAGGCGCGCTGAGCACAACATTACGGTAAGGGTTCTAGAATTCCTGGGCACGGCCGCAGAGACCCGCTAACACTCTGGAACATGGGTCGGGGAAAAGGCCAGGAGCACGGCCGCCCTTGCTCGCGGTTCTCAGGAGGCCTGGGGCTCGGCGGGCACTGCGGGTACCGGAGCTCAGCCCCTCTGTCTTCCAGGCGCCCGCGTGTGAGCGCAGGTGACCGGTGCAGGAGCAGCCCCCGCGCGCCCGGGACGCTGACGAAGCATATTGAAGACGCTCGCTCAGAACCCCTTTTCCGAAGAGACGTTCAGCGGATCAACCCTCCTCTTGACGTGCGGGGCCCCTCGGCCTCGGTGATGTACAGCCACAGGCCCCGCGCCCCCAGATACTACGTCATTAATGAACGAGACCCTCCCAAAACTTCCCATCCAGCTTTCTGGCCGGAAAGACGTTTCCGGATGGAGGCCCTAGGGGACGCGGTGGAGGTGTGTCCCAGGGGCACGCGACAGGCTGTGCCCAGGACCCCCCCGCAGGGCGGCTCTCCAGAGCTGAGTGAGGAAGAGGAGGAGGCCCAGAAGAGAGAGCTGATGGCAGGTGCGTTCCGCCCGCACTCCCTGACGGGCCTCCGAGGGGCTCCTCGCTTCTATGTTGGCCAACGGCCCCGGAGGCAGACACCGGGCCCCGAGCACCAGGAAAGGGGGCCGCATGGGTCCTGGAGTGACGGCCTCGAGGCTCCACTCGACAGGCCGCTGTCCGTGCACAAGAAACCACACTCCCAGAGCCCCCTGTACCCACAGCGTCCCCCAAACCTCAGAGGCAAGCCCGAGTCTGAGCTGTCGCTCACGGAATCAGATTCGGTGTCGGCGGCGTCCAGCAGTGACCAGCAGCTCAGCAGCCGTGAGTGGCACTTCCCGGTCCCCTACGGCAAGGGCAGGTCCCCAAGGCCAGCACGTCAGCTGGGCGGGAGGAAGACCACATCCAGGCAGGAGCTGATGGTGGATCTGAATGACCTGATTTGTTCCAACGTCTAGGGTCTTTGCCTGCTCCTCCAGAGCCCAGCTGGAGGACCAAGCAGGGCCGTCTGACGGCAAAGGGCCCTCCCTCTCCGGAAGGAGACTCACACACAGCCCCAAGACCAGCTACACATCCCGTTCCTCCATCAGCCACATGCCAGTGGGCTGTGTCCACGGGTCTGTCTGTGGCCAGCACCTCTGGGACGTCAGGCTGTCATTTCAAAAGCTTCCACCCCCTCCCCCCGGTCACGGCACCCGCCAGTCACGGGCAAAGCCAGAGGGCTCATCGAGACTGCAGAGCCCCTCTGAGATTTCTGTGTTGTCCTCAATCACGGGTGCGACTCTTTGTACCCTGACGCCCGCCCTGTCTGATCTGGCACACGGATCTCCGTGCTCCCGGATGAGCACCCAGGACCTAGGCTTCGCGGTGCTTACTCAGCTCCCGTGAAGCATCAGGTTAGGAATGGCAGCTTATCCTGCTTACCGGGCTGCGTGCACATCTGTATGAACTAGGACTCTAGGAGAGGAAGTAACAGAATCCCCGAGTTTGGTGGTGCCTTTAACTGGGAAGGATGGGAATCAAGCCGGCTTCAGGCCTCGCTGGACCCGGGTGTCAAACCTCTCCAGGATTCTGTGTTTTCAGCTCCCGGCTCTCCGTGTTTGTCGACCGCATTTCCTGCTACTGGCGACAGCCTCCCTCCAGGCTGCAGGTGGAAGAGGAATTCACAGGCGCAGAAAATGCCACTGGAGGCCAGCCAGCTGGTGCGCCCAGGGGAAGGGAGGTGTCTGTCCCCACGTCCCACGATCTGCACCTGTGGGGGCTGACGCCCCATTCACAGGCACCGCGCGGGGCTCTGCAGCCGTGTGGGTCCCGTCCGCCTCGGCCAGCCGAAGGCCACCCCATTCCTGCTTCCACGACCCCTCCTGCCACTCCAGATTGTGTCTTTCAACTTCACTGTCTCCTCCACCAGCCTGTGGAACAAAGAGGTGTTTGTTCACTTCCCCACCCCCCCCAGGAACCAACACATAATAGGGATTGTCCTCATTTTCCATTGCTGTGTGACACTTGGTGGCTTGAAGCGGCACACAGTTATCATCCTATAGTGTCTGGGGGTCGAGCCAGACACAGCTGGGTGCACTGTTCAGGGTCTCCGTCAGGGGTCCGCCAGGCATCTCATAGAGGCTGGGGGGTCCCTTCGGGGCGGCTCACATGGTTGTTGGCAGAATTCACCTGCTGGAGGCTGTGGGCGGCCCTCTGCCCCAGAGGCTGGACACACGTCCCTGCAGCGTGGCCTCTGCACAACACGGCCGTCCGCATCACCAAGCAGCAAGAGGAGACCCCTGCAGCTCTGAATCTCCTTCTCCAGGGAAGTCCTAGACGCTCTCGTCAAAGAGCCCACCTGATCAGGTCAGGCCCACCCAGAACAATCTCCCTTTTCATCACTTCGAAGTTAATTGGTCAGAGACCTCCATTACGTCTTCAAAATCAGTTCGTCTTTACCATATAACAGAACCTGATCGTGGCAGTGAAATCTCATCCTATTTGAAAGTGTCAGCAGCTCACGGGGGGGACGTACGGCAGGAAGCGGGAATCCTGGGCCGACACTTTCCAGCACTGGCTCAATCCCAATGGCTGGATGCACTAACGAACGAACTGTACTGATGAACGAATCACAAACGACAGGGCAATCGGATTCCTGTCCACGACCCACTGCCAATTCTACCATAAGAAAAGTTCCGTGGAAATAACGCCACTCTACAGGTAGACACAGATGAACACTCCGCCCCAAGTTCATGACAAGGTGTGCACAGATTTTCAATCTACGTCAAAACCACGATAGGCCCAGGGGGTGCCATCGCTCAGGTAGAACAGTTCCACATCATGAGAGCATGTGCCCACCAAGCTGGGTGAGGGTCTCCTTTCCAGGGTCCCGGTCTGGGGCTGAGGCTTAGGGCTCCGTGAGGTGCTGACACACTTTGGAAAGGCGGGGCCTGCCTCCAGGCGCCTGTGGGAGCGGCTGTACTTGAGGGTGGGGGCAGGCGAGCTCCGAACATTCCTAGGAAAGAAGAATGTTGCCAACACACGCCCACGGCTGTTTACCCGGATCACCTTTCTGAGTGCAACTGTAGCCTCCCTGGGCGCCTGCGCTCAGGGTAAGAAGCAGATTCACACAGAGCCTGGTGTGGTGAGCACCCCCATTCCCGCTGGGTCAACGACCGCTACAATTTTACTTTATTTCCATCGATCACAGTGATCACAGTGTTATTCGCAGTAAAGAATTATTACAGAAATAATAAAAGTGCATGGTAATTCCCACACGTAGGCCCGTACCCTTCACGATGTCAAGAATGTGGCATCTGTCCATAGTTGTTTATAGTTACATACGTTGTGTGTGCGTGTAAATATGTGTGCATAAGCATCCACAAACATACGCAAGCACATGTTACTTAAGCAAATACTATCATACTGCATGTATCCTTGTACATCTTTAAGGGTTTGAGGCCGATCGATAAAATATATAGATCAAGTTCACTTATAAGTGCTGTATAGTGTTTCATCATATGAATAAACTCAATACCTATCCATTTCCCTTTGATGGACATTGACATCATTCCCACGTCAGCTAAGATTCATGTTGCAGCCAACACCTCTTACACACGTCAGCTGCGCATGTGCTGAGGTGGGTCCTCTGGAAGCGGGTTGGGGGGGCCGGTCCCTGGCGCACAGGACAGATGCGTGTTCAGTTTCCCCGGCGGCTCTTCGGTGAATCTCCATGTGCCCAGCCCTTCACACCAGTTCCCTCTGCACATGATGAGGGCCCTTTTAGTTACTGCCTCACCAGAACTTGGTATCATCACCACAGTACGTAATTTTTGCCAACCTGCTGAAAAAAAATCCAAGTTAAATTTAAAAATATTTAATGTTTTTTTTTTTTANATGTTTATTTATTTTTAAGAGACAGAGAGAGCTCAAGTGAGCAGGGGAGGGGCAGAGAGAGAGGGAGACAGAATCCAAAGCAGGCTCCAGGCTCCGAGCTGTCGGCTCAGAGCCCGATTGGGACTTGAACTGACAAACCATGAGATCATGACCTGAGCCGGAGACGGATGCTGAACTGACTCAGCCAATCGGGCACCCCAAATTCCAAGTTATTTTAATTAATCTGCATTTCCCTGGTTGTTAGCCTCTAGCCCGGTGTCGACTGGCCACTCGTATTTTCTCATCTGCGCACAGATGGCCTGTCCACGTTTGCTTGGTTTTCTGTTGGCAGAGGCCACCAGCTGCGGCCCTTGCCTAAGCTGCAGGCAGCAGAAAGTTCCAGGCTGCGCTATCAAAACACCTTCTCGTAGCTGACTCTTCACACACTGCTTTGGCTTTTGGTGATGGTCCTTGCGGGTCGTGGGGGTGATTCACACCCGCCCTTCTGTCAAACTGTCACTGAGGACATGGTCCACACTATTACTAAAAATCTCTCCCAAACATGCCTATGTAACAGACTCCCCTCAGGTCTCAGAAATCATAACAACTGTTTCCATTAAATATGGAAAGCAAATCCCTCTTGATAGGAATAGTCTGGTAAATGTCGTCGTCCCTTAATGATACCTCCCTCGGTCACTGCTCGTGTTTCGGAATTCACAAAGGCCAGAATATCTAGGGAACGGTTCTGTGCACCTTTAAAAGACTAACGTGTGTGGGGCGCCTGGGTGGCTTAGTCGGTTAAGCATCCGACTTCAGCTCAGGTCATGATCTCGCGGTTCATGGGTTCGAGCCCCGCGTCGGGCTCTGTGCTGACTGCCGGCTCGGAGCCCGGAGCCTGTTTCAGAGTCTGTGACTCCCTCTCTCTCTGACCCTCCCCTGCTCACGCTCTCTCTCTCTCCTAGAAATAAATTAAAAAAAAAAAAAAAAGACTAACGTGTGTAATCTGAGGTGCCATTCCTGTTCTCCAGCTACTCTGTGTGTGTGTTGGTGTGTGTGTGTTTCCGTCCTCTTTACATTGCTGTGGTTTTGAGTTCACTCTTTGCCTATTGCAAAGAGTGTTACCCTCACAGGAAGCAGGAGGCAGTAAAGCACGTTAAGTAAACAGAAACTGGGCATGCGCCACAGCTCTGCCCCTTACTGTCTTCGGGGCCATGGATACCTGAGGTGATTCTCTGGCTCTCAGCCTGTACAACGGGCTGGTTGTCTGCATCTCATGATGCTGTGAGGGTTCAAAGGCGCAACACAGAGCAGGTGCTCTGGACCGTGGCTGGCGGGTAGCACACGCTGAGAGCAACGGGCTGTGGCTAAGAACAAACACGCCCGCGCTTCCAGGTGTAGACTTGCCTGCGTGGACAGCACCTGCCCGACTGAGCATCATAAATACACGCACAGTTCCTCGTCGCTGTCCAGGAAGAAAGCAAACACCCCACCCAGGGGCTGTGAGGGATGGAGCGTGTGCACACGTGGGCCCACCCCCACCCGACACCCCCACACCGTGGTCTGGAGCTGGTTTGGGGTGGAGGCCGCTGGGCTCCCTGCACCATCTACACCGATTTACAGTTCAGCCAGGTCCCCAGCACGGACGGCCCTGACAGCTGGGTCACTCAGAGGCCCGAGGACCTCGTGGATGGGGCTCTGGTCATTGGCTCTGAATGGCGGCCACCGGTCCCACTGAGGAGCTGGTCTCGTGGACGGGCCTCCCTCCCCTGCGAGCCCAGCCCCCACGGCCTCCCCGGGCAGCACGGACCCAGAGGTCTGCCCCAGGCTGCCTGCTCCTGCCAGTCTCCGGCTGCCAGAGTGTCACAGGCCTTGGGGATCAATACTTTGTTCCTCAAATATTCCATCTACCCGGGGCTTCCCGTTTTCTGGGAGCAAACATTAAAAGCTTTTACAGTGCTAAAAATTTTTTTCCATCCTGTGCTACATTTATATAAGAATAAAAATCTCCTAAGTGTTTAATGTCTAATGAAAGTCACTTTGGGGCGCCTGGGGGACTCAGTCAGTTAAGCCTACGACTTCGGCTCAGGTCATGATCTCACAGTTCGTGGGTTCGAGCCCCACGTCGGGCTCTGTGCTGACAGCTCAGAGCCTGGAGCTGCTTCAGATTCTGTGTGTGTCTCCCTCTCTGACCCTCCCCTGCTCACGTTGTCTCTCTCTCTCTCTCAGAAATTAAAAAATATATATATTAAAAATAAACACATGGATGTATAAATATACACACACATCTCCAGTTCTTTCTCACTCAAGATATATACGATGTATTCCGTACGAACCTTCATTGTATGCCAGGCACCATTCCAATTGTTACCCATCTGTTCAAACCTTTGTCCCATGCGTCAACCCTAGGAGTTAGTGTTATTATTTTTCTCATTTTCCAAATGAGGATGCTAAGGTCTGCAGGGGCCAGGCATGTGCCGGGGTCACAGCTAGTTAAGTGGCGATGCCGGGATCCGAATCCAGGCAATCTGAGCTGAGCACTGACTCTCCTACCCACAATACTCTTCTTCTTAGGTATTTATTATATACCTTCCCTGTCAGTACACGTATAAAACTTTTTATAGGGGAGAGTTGAGAATTTAAATAATATTAAGCCAATTTTTGAAATGAGTTTTCAATACCATTGATTCCCTTTGTAGAGAATAAATTGCCCTCAGTTAGAACTTCCTATCAACTATTGCCAGACAGCTGCCCTGAGCTCCAGAGAGGATCTCCTGTTCGGGCCCCGCTTCCCGCCCCCCTGTGCCTCCCTGTTTTAATGGCTGCATAACAGTCCACTAAACGAATACCTTGTATTTACTCTTTTATACTTTTTATTTATTTACTCTATCGACAGATTTGTGACAAACAGACTTGTGTCCAGTTGCATGATCAATCTTCTGCTTTGTGCACGAGTTACTGGGTCAAAACACAAGTAAACTAACATTTTGATAGGTTGTTTTTCTCCCAGAAGGTTACATAAATTTAGACTCCTGCCCCCAGTGTAATAAAAAGGAAAAAATGGTTTCTCCTTTCACCCTCCAACCCAGGAACTAACAGACCTCTTTTTTTTTTTAATTTTTTTTAATGTTTTATTTATTTCTAGGAGAGAGAGAGAGACAGCGTGAACAGGGGAGGGTCAGAGAGAGAGGGAGTCACAGACTGAAACAGGCTCCAGGCTCTGAGCTGGCAGTCAGCACAGAGCCCGACGCGGGGCTCGAACCCACGAACCGCGAGATCATGACCTAAGCGAAAGTCGGATGTTTAACCGCTACGCCAGCCAGGCGCCCCACTAACAAACCTCTTTACCTGCCCGTCTGATAGGTGTGAAAGCGCACCCTTGTTTTACTGACCGAGTCCTTAACTATGAGGGTCCTACGCATTTTCATGGTCCGTTAATTGTTCCACAGAGTACCTGTTCACATCTGATGCATTCGTGTTGTCTGTCCGGTTGTTTGCAAATATCCTAATAATTTGCAAGAATACTTTGTACATGACAAAAACTTACTTTTAGTTAAACATACTCCAATTTTTCCGTCAGACTATTACCTAACTTTTTGTGGTATTTTTGATGTGTTTAATTTTTTTAAAAACATCTATCTTTAAAAATTATCTTATTTAATTTGCGAGGTGGGGGGGACAGAGGAAGAGAGAGATTCTTAAGCAGGCTTCATGCTCCGTGCGGAGCCCGATGCAGGGCTAGATCCCAAGCCCTGGGATCATGACCAGAGCCAAAATCCAGGCCCAAGCTCAAGAGACTGAGCCATCCAAGCTCCCTGGTGCTTAGTTGTTTTTTGTAAGTGTGGTTGCCTTATTGATCTTTTCTTTGATGGCTCCTAGGCATATCCACGTGTTACGTCACTTTACCCATCACACTGGCACACAGAGACATTTATTCGTGTTCCACTTCATCTTGGACCAAACGGAGGCTCAGAGAGGTTAAGTGACTTGCCCAAAGTCACACAGCCAACACTGGATGAAACCGGGCTGGGAACTGAGGAGTCCCTAAGTCCCCATCCAGGGCTTCCTTACAACCTGGCACCCATCACATCTTCCGAAAAGGGTTTTCAAGTAGTCGTTTGGTTTACAACCATTTTTTCACACCTTTACATTAAACAATGAGCGCAGGAACCAAAGCACAGACAAACCTCGCGCTGACGTAAGAGGCGGCCCTTGCATTCGCACCAGGGGGTGTGCCCCTCGCTCACCTGGACGCGGGGAGGCCTCACCTCTCCCCCGGAGCCCCTCTGCCCGGGGGCCCCGCAGGCACGCCTCCCGGACACGTCCACTGAGGCCTTTCAGCCCCTCCGACCCCAAGTGCCAGAACGGAACGCAGCAGGGTCCCCAGGGGCTCCGGCGGCCGTGCTACGAGGCCAGCACGTCCCCGTGGCCGCCCCGCGCCCCCCGCGCCCCGGAGCCCCCGCAGCAGCCTTCCCAGAAGGTCATTTCCAAGGCGAACTTNGCCTCGGCGCGATGGAGCCGGCGCTGGCCGCGCAGGTGAGCGAGGCGGTGGCGGAGAAGATGCTCCAGTACCGGCGAGACAAGTCAGGATGGAAGATTTGCCGGGAAGGCGTGAGTGAGCAGCTGGGCAGGAAGCGGTCGGTCGTGGGGCCTTGCTCCCTGTGGCCGGGGTCTCCCAAGACCCTAGGCTCCTCCTCACCCGCTCCTCGCTGCATTCCAAGACCCTGGAGCTGGACTGGGGGGGGAGATTCCTTTGAGGGTTGTTTCCTTTAAAAAAAAAAAAAATCCTGGGCCTATTGTGTGCACTATGACCCCGGGAGAGAAGTGTCTGTCCTTTTCATTGGGTGACTTGCCCAAGGTCACCTGGCTAGCACATGGTGCTTAGGATTTGGGCCAGAAAACACCAAGTGTAGCATGAGCCCCCCTGCGTTCCCGGGAGGGTAGCATGGGAATTCTTTTTGCCTGTGCACCTCATGATTTTTAGCCAAGAGACCGAAATTACTTGAAGAAGCAAAACGCATGGTTATTTTTCTAAGGTTCGAAAACCCCCCAGAGCTCTTCCAGTCCGCCAGTTAAGAGCCCTTGCTCCATCACGTTCAGCTTTGTCCAGGACCCCTGCCCTGACACACATGAGCGGGGTCGCCTTGGAGAAGCCCACCTCTCAAGACTCCAGACTTCCAGACCAGGGGAAGGGGCCAGGCGATCGCCCAGAGCCTTTCTTGCACTAAATCCTATGATTCTGTGCCTTTTGACAGAACGGAGTCTCAGTTTCCTGGAGGCCATCTACGGAGTTCCCAGGGAACCTGTAAGTGCCTTGTCCACGTTCGTCAGAAGTGCCACGCCGTTCTTGATGTCTCTGTGGGTTTGCTTCCTAAAATAATTCCAGTCTCCCCTAGCACCCTGGAATCGACTCGCCAGCATCGTCCAGAAAAGCTGCTTGTTTTTATCTCAGTCATTTCCAGCAAACTGTCTCTTGTAAAAGCTTGCCATC
>NW_027531904.1:9931588-9953946 GCF_008692635.1 Crocuta crocuta
CAGCCCCCGATCTGCAAGCCTGTCTCAAAGAGCAGTGACAGATGCGGCGTCTCTGCCCGACACGTGGTCCCAGGATAAACAGGTTTGGTTGATGCCTCGCATCACGTTTGTTCTCATGCTCCAGGTACCGGGGAGAAGGCGTCGTGAATGGGACCCCAGAGAAAGTGTGGGGCTGCGTCAAGCCACTTGCTGGGACCCTGAGAGACAAGTGGGATGAGAATGTGAGCAGCTTCGAAATTATCGAAAGCATCACTGACGTAAGTCTTTGCGAGGGCTGTTAGCCTGGCCGTAGCCCGGCCCCATCCATCTGGACGTGGTCCGTGATGGCTCTTGGTGAGGGGAGGACCCTGTGCCCCACTGGCGCCCAGCAAACACGGGCTCCCCACGGCTCGCAGCACCCAAGCCCGGGTCCAGGTGGGAGACGGTGTAACCAGTGAGGCGGAGAAGCCCTAAGCGGGGCTCAGACAACGCAGCAGCTGATGCAAGAGCGCGGTGTGAATCTGGGCTCCAATGCTGCTCAGTCAGTGCCCGGATTTGACCCACCAGCTCTGGTTTTAAATACTGCCCTTTGATGCGGCCCTGATAATGAATGCAGAGTCCTGGCCAGAGGGTCAAGGTTCTCTGTCAGTGGCAGGGCTATGCCAGGTGGCAGCTCTGGATGCCAGTCTCTCCCTTGGTAAGATGTGTGTCATCTGAGCTAGCGCAGCCCACAATACAATAACATGCTGTAATCACGCCGTCTTCAACAGTAGCCACTAGCCCCACGTGGCCACGAGGCCTTTGAAATGTGTCAAGGAAGTGAGTTGTTAATTTCATTTCTTTTTCAACTACTCTCAATGTAAGTTTCAATAGCCAGTGGAGCTGTTAGCTACTATAATAGCACAATTCTAGATGGTTCTGTCCTAAGAACATTAGGCATCAGGAACTTAGAGCATGAAGAACCCACCTCATTTTGATTACAGAAGTTAAGAAGGAAAAAAGCAAAGTCCAGACAAAACTAATAAGCAAGTTGCCTTGGGGAGGTGTGGCCAAGCTGTTTGATTTTGACATCTGCATCCCACGCCCTCCTGGGTGTGGACAGAGGCGGCTTTGTGAATCTTCAAGTCATACTTCTGTGGGCTGGTCGTTCAGGATGACCCGGTTGCTCTTAGCCTCGACCGGAACTTCCAGTTCAGTCCATTGTCACGCAGTGGATGTCCCTGTCTGCTGAAGGGTGGGGCGCACACTCGGTACAAAAGACATCAGGACAAAGCTGAAATTGAATCCCACATGGTGACGTCATCACATGGCAATTCTCTTTTACTCTCTGATAGTTAGAGGGGAAGAGTCTCAGGTGCTAATGTGCCTGTGACACCCATTTGACACTCGCTGGTCTCCTTAGTAACAAAGCAGCCAGCCAGCCTGCACCTTAATGAGAATGACAATCTAACGGACCTTTGTGTGTATATTTTGCAGTGGCCTCTATGCCAAGTGATACTTTCCCCCCTCTTAAGATAGCTAAACAGCTTCATTTTTAAATAAATTTATCCAGGGGGCACCTGGGTGGCTCAGTCGGTTAAGCGTCCGACTTCACCTCAGGTCATGATCTTGCAGTCTATGGGTTCGAGCCCCACATCGGGCTCTGTGCTGACGGCTCGGAGCCTGGAGCTGCTTTCAATTCTGTGTCCCACTCTCTCTCTGTCCCTCCCCCGCTCATGCTCTCTCTCTCTCTCTCTCATAAATAAGCATTATTAAAAAATATTTTAACTACATAAATAAAATAAATTCATCCAAGTTTATAAAAGTGAGCACACTTAGATAAAGATATTAAGTGAATAACCGCATAGGGGCTACCAGAGATAGTAAAAAAAATTGTGAAGACAACATATAAATAATGATACACAGTGCTTCAAGTTGAGAAACTATGGATTAATTAATGGCCATATAACTGTCATGACAGAATGACCATCAATGGAGTTTTCTTCTTGGAAGTGACAGATGCATTGGTTTTGGATGCTTATGCTTTTTTAAAATTTTTTTTAAGATTTATTTATTTTTAAGAGACAGAGTATGAACAGGGGGAGGAGGAGAGAGAGAGATACAGAATCCGAAGCAGCTCCAGGCTCTGAGCTCCGAGCTGCCAGCACAGAGCCCGACACAGGGCTCGAACCCATGAGCCGCGAGATCATGACCTGAGCCAAAGTCAGATGCTCAACTGACTGAGCCACCCAGGCGCCCACCATCCCTTATTTTAAAAATATGTTGATGTGATGTGGGCCAGGAACGAATGGTCAAGAAAGAATTCTTAAGATGTTTTAAGTGCAATAAGATGGTTTATTAAAGCCCAGAGACCGTCCCCATGGCCAGAAAGAGCTGCACTGGGGTCGTTAGGAAAGACTAATTATATACTTGAAAGTAGAGGGGAGTAAAGACAAGGGGAAGTTTCTAGAAGGACTTTCCTATGCTAAAGATTCACAGGATCCTGTGATTGCCAGGCTAAGGCTGTTTTCCAGTCTAGCAAATCATTAACTGGAAGACAGCAGGGAGTTCCTGGAAGAATGTTCTTCTACTCTGCCCGCCTCGAGTATTTGTCAGTGGGCTGCAGGCTATAAGGAAATGTAATTTCATCTACGTTTCTGTTGCCTTTATTCTCCTCATCATACATGAACAAATTTTCCTTAGTCAAAATTTTATATTATTTTTTTCTTCAACTCATTTTTCTATTGCATGTAGGCTACAGAATTTTATCCCAATATATTTATTCTTCAAAAACCTCATCCTATATCATAAATATGTCTATAAATTGAAATTAAAATTTTATTTTTTTTTAAATTTTATTATTTCTAGGAGAGAGAGAAAGAGACAGCGTGAGCGGGGGAGGGTCAGAGAGAGAGGGAGTCACAGACTGAAACAGGCTCCAGGCTCTGAGCCGGTAGTCAGCACAGAGCCCGACGCGGGGCTCAAACCCATGAACCACGAGATCATGACCTAAGCGAAAGTCGGACACTTAACCGACTAAGCCACCCAAGCGCCCCGAAATTAAAATTTTAAAAGTCCTATATCTCCTATGACCACAAGTTTCTACATATTAAAAAAAAAAATTTGGATTGAGGGGCGTCTGGGTGGCTCAGTCGGTCAAGTATCCAACTTCGGCTCAGGTCACCATCTCACGCTTTGTGAGGTCAAACCCTGCGTCAGGCTCTGTTAAAAAAAAAAATGAATAAATAAATAATTTTTAATGTATCTAATGAATCTGGATTGAGATAGGATTATAATTTATTAAAATAATATGATTATAGTACAAATGTTGATGAAGGACAATTAACCACAAAAAGTAAAATATTTTACATCTCTTTTCTTCTTGAATTAATTCACACGTCCATGAAAAGATAGACCTTTCCCTTAGAAAGTTAGAGGGGGCGCCTCGCGGGCTCGCTCGACGCAGCGTGCAAGTTTTGACCGTGAGGTTGTAGGTTCAAGCCCCACGCTGGGTGTAGAGATGACTTAACAATAAAATATTTTTAAAAAAGAAGAGGGAAGAAAGCGCCTTCAGCGGACGGTAGCTGCACAGCTGCTGGTGAGCTCAGGGGAGAAGTGGCCACCGGCCGTACCTCCTAACCGTCCGTGGAGCGGCAAGAATGGAGGGAAGGAGCATCCCCTGCAGAGCCGTGTGTGTGAGCGCGAGTGTGACCAATCTCCAATACTCGAGCTCTGAGTTGATAGATAGATGATGGATGGACAGACGGATGGTTGAGACGCGACTTGTGGCATTGATCACACGCTCGCACCTGCGTGTCTCTTACCAGTGTGCCTTCATCTCCGCCTCCCCACACCCTCCTTCAGGAACGATGCATTCTGTAGCAGGGATCGAGAGGAGAAGCCGCCTAGTTACTAAAAACAATCGCTTCTGCCTTTCCTACTACAGATAGGAGTCCTCAGAGAAGGCCAAACGGCCTTGTTTCTAACAGCAAACTTTGGCCTTTAAAAAGAATATGCATTTCAAAAAAAAAAAGTAGATGCTCAGGAGAGTGGAGAACAGGAAACCCGGACTGCGGGTGCCCGTCCCTTGCCTGACTGTGGGAATCAGCATCCTGACGTGCATGTCCCTTGGGCGCCCTGGGGACTTGGGCGCGGGAAGGCAGGTAATAGGATTCCATCCAGGAGGGGGTGCCGCGCCCCGGTGTGTCGGGAGAGCTTGCGTGAAGGTGAGCGGCTCTCAGGCGGGTGGTTTCAGGAAGAGCCCAGAGAGGCTGGTCATCTGGAGAAGGAGTCCCGGCCCCCACAGGGACTCAAACCCGAGGACCCAAACCCCGGGGGCGGAGACAGCTGACAAAACACTCTGTCCCCGGCCCCCAGATGGCCCCGCCCCAGCCACGTCTGACCTGTTCTTCTCCTTTGGGAGCCTGAGAGGGCGGGCCGCCCCAGGAGGGGACAGGTGGGCTAGCGCCTGGGTGGGTTAGGGTGACCTTGGCTTAGGGAGCGGGAGAGGGGGCCGCTGGGGTGCGGGGATTGGGAGAGGCTCCATGGCTGGACCTGGGGAGCCGGAGAGCCGCGGGGACACAGCATCTCAGGGTAAGGCAGGTGCAGGCTTGGCCTGCAAACAGCACCTCTCACCTCGCCCGTGTCCCGGCTGCTCACGTCTCAGCACCTGAGCTGTGTGGTGAATTCCTCCGTCTCCTCACCTGTCCAACAGGTTAATGGCACCCAGTTCTCAGAGCTAGGTTGGGGNGAGCTTTGTCCGGCCAGGCTCCCCCGGAACGCACAGTCAGCGGTCACTGTTGGGACACTGAGACATAGCTCGGAGTGGCCCTGACCTGGAGCCTGCAGTCCACGGGCAGTGCTGCCCCTCCCGTTTCCCAGACCCTGGGCTGTGGGTGGGAGCAGGGAGCCCTCCAGCTGGCAGCCCGACTCCCCTTTGCTTTGACAGACGCTGTGCGTCAGCAGAACCACCACCCCGTCCGCCGCCATGAAGCTCATCTCCCCCAGAGACTTCGTGGACTTGGTGCTGGTCAGGAAGTATGAGGATGGGACTGTCACTTCCAACGGTGAGTGCCGGCCCGGCTGCCACCAGGGACTCGCACCTGTGTCCCTTGTGCGTGGACCTCGCCTCATTTTTTATTTATTTCTAGGAGAGAGAGACACAGTGTGAGCAGGGGAGGGTCAGAGAGAGAGGGAGACACAGACTCTGAAACAGGCTCCAGGCTCTGAGCTGTCAGTCAGCACAGAGCCCGACGCGGGGCCCGAACCCACGAACCGGAGATCATGACCTAAGCGAAAGTCGGATGCTCAACCGACTAAGCCACCCAGGCGCCCCTATATATTTTTTCTTTAATAAATGTTTATTCAAGAGAGAGGCAGAGCATAAGCGGCGGGGGACGGGGGGGTGTTCAGAGAGAGAGGGAGACACCGAATCTGAATCTGAAGCAGCTCCAGGCTCCGAGCTGTCAGCACAGCTGGTGTCGAGCCCACCAACTGCGAGATCATGACCTGAGCTGAAGTCGGACGCTTAGCGACTGAGCCCCCAGGTGCCCCAGTAACTTATGTCTAAGTCACCGATTTGCCCAGCTCCCCTAGTTTCTGCAAGTCTGTACCGCTTTGTGTGACTTCATGGAGCCTCCGTGCGCAGCGGGTCACAGCCTGGGAGCGCCTCCCCGCGGGGCAGTGACACCGTCCCCTCCTTCCCAGCGGGGGCACAGGGCCTGCACTGCGTGTCTCACCCGGGAAGCGGCAGCCACTGCCCTTCCTCCGAGGCCCCCACGTGGGCGCACTTGGGGGAGGGGGGCGCCTCTCCTCCTGCCGCGGAGCCTGATGCTGTGAAACGTTCTTTTCTCTAAGATGCTGGCGGGCTTGGGAAGGCTGTGGGGGGGTGTGTACGCACGTGTGGGTGTGAACGTGTGAGTGTGTGGGCTCGTACGTGGGCATAGTGTATATGCACGTGTGGGTGTGAGCATGGCACGTGTGGGTGTGTGGGCTCGTACGTGGGCATAGTGTATATGCACATGTGTGTGTGAGCATGTGGGTGTGTGGGCTCGTACCTGTGCATAATGTATATGCACGTGTGTGTGTGTGTGTGTGTGTGTGAGCAGGCACGTGTGGGTGTGAATGCGTGGGTGTGTGGGTTCGTACGTGGGCATAGTGTGTGAGCACATGTGTGTGAGTGTAAGGGATGCGGACAGGGGACGCTCGGGGACAGGTCACAGGCACCCGTGCTGGCCCCTCGGGCTCCCGATGCGGGTCTGCGGGCATGAGGGGCGGCGGTGCCCTGTCCGAGGCTGTCGCTCCCTGACCCTCGTGCTCTGTCTTCCAGCCGTCAACGTGGAACACCCGTCATGCCCCCCGCAGCCGGGGTACGTGAGGGGGTTTAACCACCCCTGTGGCTGCTTCTGCGAGCCTGTGCCCGGGTAAGGATGGCCTCCCGCACGCCGTCACATGCCCAGACCTACGGGCAGTTCAACTGTGGACCTTTGTTCAGTGAGCACGTTAGTTACAACTTGCGATCACAAATTAGCCTACAGCTCTGTAGGCTGTGACATCACGCGTCCCTGATGCTGTGTCCCCAGTACCAGGCGGGGGAGAGGACCGAGGGAGGCGTTGTTCTTGCTGTTGAATGCGTGGACTCCTCCCTCCGGCCCCATAAGACAAGCTGGGCAGATGTGGTCCCGTTTAGCAGATGAGAAAACGGAGGCTCAGGGAGATCCAGGGACCTACGTCGGGTGAGAGGTTGCAGAGGCTGGCAGCGCAGAGCTGGGGGGCCCAGAGCGGCTGAGCGGCCCATGTCCCCCACAGGGCTGTGTCCCCTCAACACGGAAGAGGCTGGCGGTGCTAGGGGCTGACGGGCACTCCTGAGAGCGTGCGTGAGCCAGCCCCCGGACCTGCCCGGGGCAGCTTTTTACTAGAACTTTCTGTGTACATAATAACTGAAGGTCACCTGACCGTGAAAGACATTGCACTGCGATTGTGACGCAGAGTAACCGTTCCGTCGGGGACAGACTCCAGGACGGAGCAGCGTGCCTTCACCACGCAGTCCCTGCGGGCCTGGCTGCCCCGGGGCTCTACTGACGCCNGCGGTCGTACGCACTCACCGCGGCCTCCGTGTGCATCTCCTCTTCCCCCCGGCCTGGCAGCTGACTCCCCCTCGCGCCCCGTGCTCACCCGGAGTTGTGTCCCGTACCTGCTCGTGTTTCCAGGCAGAGCTCATGCGGGGGTTGTAGGGCTCAGGTGAGCCCGGGGGGAGGAGCAGCCAGAGGAGGGGGTGCCGTCCAGGCTCAGGGGGCTGGGGCTGGGGAGCCGCGGGCGGAAGCCGCAGGACGTGAAGCTTTGAGACGGAGGGGGTCCTGGCCCCAGGCCTGACTGCGGGGCGGGCAGGGTCTTACAGGGCCTCCTCGTCCTGGACCTCGGCCTCTGTGATGTCTGAGGGGACGCGATGGGCAGGTGCGGTGCTGCGGGGCTTCCTGACGACCGGTGTCCGTGTCCCGGCCCCGGCGAGCGGCCCCGGCGCCCTGCCGCGGGCACGGGGCGTGACTCAGCTCTGGCCTCCCCAGGGAGCCCGGCAAGACCAGCCTGGTCACGTTCTTCCAGACCGACCTGAGTGGGTACCTGCCGCGGAGCGTGGTGGACTCCTTCTTCCCCCGCAGCATGGCCGGCTTCTACGCCAACCTGGAGAAGGCGGTGAAGACATTGTACAACTGACGTGCTCACCCGCCGNCCCCGCAGAACTCGGCGGCCCGGGTTCCCTCTTCGGAACCCGCCCGGGGACGGCTCAGCTCCTCCCGCTCGAGGGCCGCTTGGGGACCCACCCCGGTGCCCCTGGCTGTGCACACCTCCTCCAGCCGGCCACCAGGCTGCGGTCCAAACTTCATGCCAGTCACAGTCAGAGACCTCCGTCTCTGTTGGTCAAAAGGAACCCCCGTCGACACTGGAAAGCAGGCCGTGCTGCCCCTCAGCATCCAGGGCTCTGTCCGACCTGTGCCGCGGGCCCCACGGTGCCCTCCCGGTGACCCTGCGCCAGATGGTCCCCTTTAAAAAGAAGCCCCTAAAAAGCAGCTTGGAACATACTGTTTTCACCAATGAGCTAAGTCTCAAGGAAAAATACATTCAATATTGCTTTTGTTGTATTTTCCATTTGAATGGGTTGTTTTCTCTCTTTCCCCTGAGTTAACTCCCGTGTCCCCAGGAAGTTCGCCTCCATCCCAAGCCAGCTCTGCAGCCTTGGGGCAGGAACTCTCCAGAAGGATTCCGAATGGGATTCCGGACGGAGCAGCCGCTCCTGCCTCCGAGGAACCCTGGGGAGGCCTTCTCTCCCTTGGCGATTGCCTTCTCTTACCCTCTGCACTAGAGGCCCGGTCGGGCCGCACTGGGGTCAGCACGAAGGCCGGGAGAGCAGGTGCCCCCCAGCCGCGCCTGCACGGGCCTCGCCCACCGCCGTGGGTCCTCAGAACCCGGGAGCCCGGCCTTGCCACCTGGGAGGGGGCTCAGCAGCCCCCCGAGACCCCCTCCCTCTCTCTGGTCAGGACCACACAGCCCTGTGGAATTCTCCGGCACCCCTCCCCGGCCGCCCCCCCCACCTCACTGGTGAGGAAGACCCCTGTCTGACCAGAGCCCTGCTGCTGCGGCTGGAAGTGTCTGCGGGAAATTTCCAGAGTGCTGTGCATGGGGTCTCCCTTCCGAACGTCGGCCCGGCCCGCCCGTCTCCTGAATGTGCTGAAGCCTGAGCAGGCTTTAAAACGGGAAGGCTCGGCGTGCAGGGGTGAGAGAGCCCCCTTCTCTGCGGGCGGTGACGCGGCTTCGGATTCCACAGTCACGCCGGCAGGATCACCCCGCTAACTTCCCAGGAAGTCGTCATCAGCTCTTGAATTTATTTAGATGCCATGTACCGTTCTGTGCTCGCGCCTCCTGAGTTGATTCCCCAAATGCAGCCAGTTGTGGGCGCGCCAGCTTAGGGACCCCGGAAGGCAGTGTCCTGGCCAGACGGGCCCCCCCAGGCCGCCCCACGCAGCGAGGTAGAGAGTCGTGCTCCCCAGGGCCCCTTGGAAGTAAGTGCTGGCCTCGGGGTGAACCGAGCACTGGACCAGGAGTCCTCCGAAAGCACGCATCTGGCCCGGTGCCGGCTGCGCAGACCCCTCGCATCCCTGTGCGCCGACTTCCGTCTCTGGGACAGCACAGCGACATGAATGCCAGCCCCAGCCCGGCGCTCGGGGGTCTGTGCAGATGGAATAGTGCAGGGCTGGGTAAATCCTGCACCAAACCAAGAGCCAGGACTGCCTGGGAGAGGCCCTCGGAAGGCTCACTTCCGTGCGGCGTTGACGTAAGGCCGCGACCCTGGGGCCCCCGAGGGTGGCTGGAGACCCTGTTTGCAGAGGCTGTTCTGGGCCTAGCCTCAGCCCTGGCGAAGGCTGCGGGGGAGGCCAGACCTCCCGGGGAGGGGAAATCCCAGCACCGTGAGGGGCAAATGGAGGGGCTTTTGTTTTGGGACCTTGCTGCTTCCCGGGCTGAAGATGCCCTCCGCCTGGACGCTGGACAGCTGACCGGCGGTGGCGTCCTGAGCGGCCCGGTTGTTGATGAGCTGGGCGAGCGGGCAACCTTCTGACACCCAGGTCGTGCCCCAGCCCCGACACCAGCCCGTCCCTCTCGCTCACTTGGCTTGTCCGGCCTCGCAGGAGGCTTTCTCCGTGACCCTGGCCCGCGGCCGCAGGGTGCTCCTGCCTGTCCCCTCCTCCCAGCCCTGAGGGAGGGCCACCTCCTCCTCCCCCGACGTGGCCGCTTGCCCGACAGCTGCCCGATGACAGACATCGCCACCGTGCGAGGTGGTGGGGGCAGGGGTGTGCCTCCAGGCCCCTCAGCCTCGTCCCCCAGCCCCGGGCGGGCACGCAGTGAGGCCCCTGGCGGCGGGTGCAGGACTGAGTCACACCTTCCAGGGCTGGGGCTTCAGGGTCTCTATGAAGCCCAGGGTGCTGGCCCACGTGGTATCTCGGAGCTCGTGCCTGCATCCGGGGCTTCCCAGAATTCAGAAGGGGGTGCACGAGGCAGCAGGCAGGACAGGGCCACGCTAAGCCCACGGCCTCTCGGGGCGCAGGGGACGGCGAGCAGGCGCCCGCGGCCGTGAGGGCACTAAAGGCACTTGCGAGAAGGTGAGGCCCCGGTGGCTTTTCCAGGAGCTCAGTGCCAGGAAACGGTCTTCACTTCCTGTGCACGCCGCAGAAGCCACCAGATCCCGCCGGCAGGGTCCCAGCGCTCCTGGCCCGGCAATAACTCGTTTTCCTGTTGTGGGGTCTTCGCGACGGACACTGGGCTGGGGCAGGGCTGGAACGCCTCCGCGGGCGGCCCGAGAGCGCTGGCAGCTGCTAACACGTTTCTGTGTCCTGAGCTCGGCAGTCAGGCCTTACGGGGGCCCAAACCAAACACCCCCCGGCTGCTTACCTCGTCATTTACCAGCGTGGCCAAGTCACCTGGTGTCCCCATCAAAGCCATGGCACCAAACCACACTCTGCAGACACTACTGCCGTTAGGAAGACTGTCCATTGAACGCCAGCCCTATGCTTGGCGCGTGGTGGGTAAGTGGTAGCAAGGCGGCCTGTGCCGGGGGCACACCCGCCGTGCCGGGGCACACCCGCCGTGCCGGGGGCACACCTGCCGTGCCGGGAGTTTCACGCCCTCTGCTCCCCTGGCCCCCAGCCAGACACCACCCTCGCTAGGGTCGAGTCTCCAACCCAAGCCAAACCAGTTCTGCAAATGCTTTGTGCGGTAGACTGTGTTTCCCCAAAGTAGCCCAGAAGCATCCCCCTCCCCTGGCGCCTGGGCCGGGTCCCACGCGGAAGGCACAGCGGAACATGCCCCTGGGGCTCCGAGGCAAGGTCATAGAAAAGACACGACTGCTACCTGAGCCTCGCTCTCCGGGACACTGGCCCTTGCTCCCGGCCGCCATGTTGTGAGGAAGCCCGGGCCACCCGGCGAGGCCACCTGTGAGGGTTCGGGCTCACGGCCACCACTCGGTTCCCAGCCACCAGCCGGCACCAACCGCCAGACCCGTGGGACAATGACCCTTGGGGGCTGCGGCCCCCGGCCCTTGAGTTGCCCTGGCTCATGCCCAGGAGGGCAGAGTGGCCTGTCCTCTCCACCCTCGTGCTGGGCCCACAAGAAGCACAAATGCTGTTCAGGCCTGGGTGGCTCCGCGGTTCTGGGACGCGGGAAATCTGCACAGCAGGACGCGGACTTCATATCAAACTGTAACGTGTCCGTTTTATTTACAGCACCACGAAATGATCATCACGCTCTCTGTCCACAGCCTGAAGGTGGTCCCGGCCTCGCCGGGGTGACTGTGCCCCTCCTCTCGGCTGGCTACCGTACCAGGAGGTCTGGACCCCGGGCAGCAGCCGCCTGGAAGCCCGACTCTGCCTCCCCCTGCAGGCGGGGGCGAGCAGTGACCCTGAGAATTCGCGGCTGTGAGGAGCTGCGCGCTACCGCTCTGTGCTCCCCGCGGCTCTGCCTAGGGGTCCCCAGCCGCCGAGGTCCCCGAGGACTGGAGGCCTCTCCTCCTGATGACGATGGTGACGGGGCCGTCAGGCAACGTCTTGATAATGTTCCAGGCCTCAAACCGCGTGAGGCCCTGCGCAGCGGTGCCGGCCAACTGTAAGATTTCATCTCCCGGCTGGACCGTCTCGCTCTGCTCCGAGGCTGCCCCTGGGGGAGGAAGAAGAAGAAGAAGACGGTGGCTCGGGTGACGGGGGGAACGAGGAGGGTTACCTCCTACCCGCGATGTCGGGGGAGCCGGGACGGCTCGGAAGGGAGCAGGAGACCCTCCCTCAGGGGTCTGCTGCTCTTTCTGCAATGGGGCATCCCCTCAGATGGTGACCTTGAGGTTGACAAGCCAGGCCCCAGCTCTGTGGCCCTTGGGAAAGGTGTGGCCCATGCCGTCCCCAGAGGAGGGTGGTCCCGGGCAGCTCCGAGCCCAGAGCCCCGCTGAGGAGACGTCCGTGGGTTGTGGAGGCCTCAGGGGCACCAGCCCGCCGCCTCCGCTCACGGGTGGTCTCTCCCTTCTGACGAGCTCGCCTGGCATCGGGTGGCGTGGGGAGGGGCAGGCGAACCTCCCAGCACACTGTCCCCGAACGGCCTGGAGAGGCCCCCTGGGCCCCTGTGAAGTGGACGTAATCGTGTGCGGCCCCCACCCTCAAAGCCGTGTACGGAAGCAGCGTTACTGTGTTGTTCGTGCTGAAAGAAGATTTACCGTCTGTTCGATACACTGGGATTCAGAAACACTGGACAGAAGGGAACAGGAATGGCAGTAGTGAGAAACTGCTGAGGGCGTCGGGCCGTCGGGCACACCAGGAACTGCGTGAACGCACTGTGAGTGCGGCAGCAGCCCCGCTGCACACGCGAGGAGGACCCCGCCAGGCCTCAGAGCCGCTGGGGAGCGAGCGGGGCCTGGGTTCGAGCCCAGGCCTTCTGGCCCCAGCGCCGCATCTCCCTGCAGCCAGCAGGCCCAGCCCCGTGGGCGCAGACGGGACGCGGGCAGGGAGGGGTCCGTCCTCAGAAGCACAGCTGACGCTGGATCCAGGTCTCCTGACTGAGTTGCACACTCAGCCCAAGTCGACCTCCAAAAGTTAAAAACGTCGTTCCCAGAGTTAGAGTAAATAGAGATTCTTTGGGGGGGGGGGCGTGGCCCTCGGTGCACCCCGGGGCTCGGCGGCCATGGCGGGGCTCCGTCTGACAGGCCCAGANAAAACCCGAGCGACCCCCACGGGCTCCACACGTGATGAACAAAATGCCAAAATGTTTAATGAAGGCAGGAGCCGACAGGTCCAGGATTAGGGGAGCCCAGGGAGGCCGAGTGTGTGCAAGTAGGAAGTCAGACGGGTCCTCATTTTAAACTTTGATACTTTGTTCATTATGGATTTTTTGAAATTCATTTTAATTTTTAAAAACATCGCGTTGAGGGCACCTGGGGGGCTCAGTTGGTTGGGCGTCCGACTTCGGCTCAAGTCATGACCTCCCGGTTCGGGGGTTCGAGCCCTGTGTTGGGCTCTGTGCTGACAGCTCAGAGCCTGGAGCTGCTTCAGATTCTGTGTCTCCCTCTCTCTCCGCCCCTCCCCTGATCGCGCTCTGTCTCCCTCTCTCAAAAATAAAATTTTTAAAGAATTTTAAAAAAATCATCGCACCAATCACTGCGGGTTTCGGGACCCCTTCAGTGTCGTGTCCAGGGCAGTCCGAACGGGCCTCACCCTCGTCCCCGCCCCGCCCACGAACCAGGCCCAGGGAGACGAGGACCCAGGGAAACAGAAGTAGCGAGGGCACGTCCGAGCCACGCGGAGAAGGCAGGAACGGCGGACTCGAGTCCCTAAGTGGCCTGCCCACCTCCTAGAGGGCGTGGACTTGTAGGAACCGACATGGCCCAGAAGGTGCTCGGAAGCCTTCGGGGACCTGGCCCATCACTGGCGGCTGGAGGGAAGCCGGAGAGCTGGGCGCAAGCTCACCTTTGAAAATCCTGTTAACGGTGAGGGGCTTGTCGCCGAGCAGGGAGCCCTTGCCGCCTTCCAGGCTGAAGCCCAGCCCCGCCGAGGTCTTCTCCAACGTCACCGTGTGCACCGTGGCCTCTGCTGCAGGGGGAGCACGGGGACCGGGTTAGGGAAGCCCTCTCCACCAGGCCACGGACGCCTGGGCGTCACGCTGCCCACGTGGCAGCCCACAGCAGGACGGGCCCCATGTGGCCACAGGGCTTCCTCCCCCCAGCCCAGGGTGGGGGGTGCTTACCGGAATCCACGGAAACATCGCTGGCCACAGAAGCCGAGGCCGTAGAATCCGTGGACGAGTTCAGGTCAGGCGTGGCCTCCAGGGCCGGCTTCCTTGTGACGATCACAGCTTGCTTGGGGTCCCGCGCTTGGCGGAGGATGACCAAGGCGTCGTTGTGCGTGGCCCCTTTCAGGGACTTGCCGTTGATGGAGAGAACCTCATTGCCCTTCTGAATAGTTCCCTCCTGGGAGGCCAGCCCGTTGGGGAAGACCCTGTGAACCTGGGCAAACCACACGGAGTCAAAGCCCAGAAGTCACCGGCGTCAGATCCAGACCCTCCCTGCACGAAGGTCCAAACCAGTTCCTCAACCCTACAGGCTGCTCAGGGGGAAAGAAAATAAGAATAACTGCGTCTCAAATCGGGGTGCCGGCACAGGGCCTCGTCGCCGGCCACCCTGAGCAGACATCACTAGCAAGCACGGCCAGCCCGGTCCTCAGAGCCCTTCCGAGCAGTGTCCTCGACTGCGTCCCCACGACCCTAGTTACACCCGGCCCTTCCCGGCAGCATTTCCCAGAGTGGTTTTCCCAAAACACCGATTCTGTGCCGCATCCATAGGCGTCGCATTAAAAAAACGAAGTTTCCGAAGTCTAAGAGAGTTAAGAACGCTGGAGAAAACAGAAGTTCTGAAACACATCTGCACTCTGAGAAGGTATGAGAGGCTGTGGTGCTGCTGTGGGAACAGGCGTGACCCCCAGCACTGTTTCTATACAGAACCCTTTTTTCTCAAGCAGAAATTCTTGGGCCTCCAGCTTCCGCAGAATATGCTTTTTTGAGAAGCGCTAACCTGAGGGGGCTGGACATTTTTCAAACTCCCCCCACCCGGAAATTCTGATCCAGTTAAAAGGGGGCCACCCCTCTGGGTCCCCTTTCTGCAAAATATGTGCAGTCAAAAAATCTCATGTCTGGGACGCCTGGTGGCTCAGTCCGTTGAGGGTGTAACTTCGGCTCAGGTCGTGATCTCACAGTCGGTGGGTTCGAGCCCCGCGTCGGGCTCTGTGCTGACAGCTCGGAGCCTGGAGCTGCTTCGGATTCTGTGTCTCCCTCTCTCTGCCCCTCCCCTGCTCGCACTGTGTCTCTCTCTCAAAAATAAATAAACGTTAAATATTTTTTTTAATCCAGTGTGCTTGCCTCTTCTTCTAAAGAGGAAAATTCTGCTGTGTGTGGTTAGGAGGAGCCCGTGACAGTGGGCATGGGCTGTCACCGGGATCCCTGTTTCTCTAAGTCGTCTTGGTGTCTGAAAACTTCTGCGATGTGGTCAGAGGCGGTGAGGATCCTCAGGCCACGGACGGGGCCCAAGCACAAGCAGAGGCCCGGCTGGGCGTCTCAGGCCCCTCGTCTAAGGGCCATGCGTCAAGGGCAGCAAGCCCCCCTTCTGAGGCATGGGGGAGAGGGGTTTAGACAAGCCAGTGGGTGCCCAGCGTGGCCCTTGGTCCTGGACGGTGCTCAGCGTTAGTTCTCTTTCAGTGACCGGGGAAGGGACAGAGTGCTCAGAGGCCTGCTGCGTGTGCCTGGCCGCGTGCACCGCCTCCCCCGGTGTGGGAGCGGCTGCCGCGCTCAGCTCGCTGGCCAGACGGGGTGGGCAGACGTCACTCCTCAGGGCAGACAAAGACCCCGAGGGCTGTTCCCACGGGCCGGCTCTCTCCTCTCTTCAGATAGAAAGTCACCGGCACAACCCGGAGCCCTTTATAGCCCTCTGTGTGCTCAGTGACAGAAATAGGTCCTCAGCGGTTTCGGGTGCTTTTTGTGTGGTCGAGAGCCTGCTTGCAGAGAAGGAAGTCACAGCTCACACATGGGTGACTCTGAAATGACCAGCAGGAATTGGCCCAGTCACCTGCCGGGAGGGGTGGTGTGTTCAATGCTGGCCGGGATGGCCCTGTGGCCCCAGCCAACCCCGTCTCCAGGCCCACACCCCAGCTCGCCAAGCGGGCAGAACCGGGGAAGCCTTCCCGTGCAGGGGAGGGCCCTCTGCATCACGTTTTCCGCGCTGGGCATCACGGCGAGGCCATCAGCCTCCAACCCCGGCTGTGCCGCCTTCCATGGAGGCCGCGGTCACAGGCCATTCTCGTCTGAATGCTTAGTAGTTACAGGTGACTGGTCTGTTTGTCCCAAACGAGAGATGTTGGATAAAATCCGCTTCGAGTTCTTGTTGTGGCTGTTGGCTTGAAATTCGCATGACGTACGATGGGCCACATTAAAGGGAACTGGTCAGTGGCATTTAGCAGGTTTGAGGTGATTTTTTAAAAAGTCCCCCCCACCCCCCCCAGCAGAACCTCCAGCAACGCAGGCAGGGCCTCAGCCTTGCGGGATTCCGGTCGTGCAGTCCTGGTGAGGCCAAGACGCCTGCAAATCTCTTAGGGTGATTCAGACCCTCGTGGCGCATCCACGCTGTCTGGGGCACACGCACACCTTGTTAAATCAAGGGCGGTGACGAGGACAGTGGAGTCACACAGGTGACCGTTACTCTGCTTCTTGGAAAAGGTGGGTCCTGACAGCCCCCATGGGAACCCCGCGCGGGGGCCTGGAGCCATCGGCCCCCAGTGTGAGGCCCTTCCTGGCCCCTGTTCTCCCTCCGGGGCCATGGCCTCCAGGCTCTCACGCACCCCCAGTGTCGGCCACTCACCGTGATCACCTTGTTTTCCAGGTCGGCTCCTCCCGCCAGGCTGAAGCCAAGGCCGGCTCCCTCCTCCTTGTGCAGGATGGTCACGTGGATGCTGTCTAATTGCTGCGGAAGGAAACGCACCTATTTGAAACATTCATTGCACCAGCGTGAGCAGTTTAACAAGCGTGGGGCATCGGGCCCATGTGATCTCGAGCCCCAGCTTGGCCACGTGCCAAGTGATGTCACCTCCTCAAACCTGTTCTATCATCTGGACAGAGAGGACTGTGCTTTCCGGGGTCCTGGGAAGCTTCGTGTGTGTGTGTGTGTGTGTGTGTGTGTGTGTGTGTGGCAGCAGGCGCAGCTCTGCCCCTCCCCAGCCGCCCCGCCCTCAGCCACACGTGCTCGGACCCAGGCAGGTGCCGCTAAGCCAGCATGTCGGGGACGCAGCCCTGCATGTCAGCGTGGGGCGAGGCCAGCCCGCGGGCCACTCGCAGCCCCAGGGCTCAGCCCCGTCCTGCAGGAAGTGCTTGCTCCTTGCCTCTTCCTACTCCTCCTGGGGGCGTAGCAGCCCAGGAAGGAGCCGCCGGCTCCCAGCAGCCACACACACGTGCACCCACGTGCACACGCGTGCCCGCAGAGGCTCACACACACACACACGGGCTTCCCGCCTGCACGTGGGCTCACAGGGCACCCAGGCAGTGCTTCTGCGCTGCCTGAAATCAGAGAAGCTCGTTCTGGTCTTGACCTGGGACCTCAGGCTGAAATGCAGTCGGGGGGCAGATCTGCAGGCAGATCACTCACAGGAGCAAACTGTGCAGATGGGAGACATTTCGGGGCGAGGGGGTGAGGGGAGCTGCAGAGAACCAGGCAGTGCACCCCCCGCACGACAGAGCCTGCCATGTAGCAGTGTAGAGCCGGTGCTACCCGACTGTTCCCTTTAAGCAAAGAGAAAAGCCAGGCGGCCGGGTATCAATTCAGGTTTTATCATATTCAGACTATAATAGTTTATAACATCCCCACGCGGACCAAGTAAAATGCACCTGTGGTTGGACATGGCTCTTGGTCCAGCAGTTTGCACTCTGCTTCCAGGGAGGAAGCTCACGTAAAGAATTCCCTCGCTCCGTCTGCCCCGGGGCCCCCGTCGTGCAGCTGAGTGCGGCTGACTCTGTGATCCTTGATTTGGAGTCCCCAGGACCCAGAGGGATGGAGGGATCTCACGCCCACCTGCACCCCAGCGTCAGCCCCTATCTCCCCCCTTTGACCCAAGGGTCAGGTGACTCGCCCTGTAAGGGGCCCAGGTCCACATGGCCTCCAAGAGGCACCCTGCACGAGACCGCTGTCCGCACTTTACACGACACTTCTGCCTCTTATTTCATTTGAATAAAGCCCGGGGGACGTGGTCCCATGCATGAATCAAGCCCAGGGCTTCTTGTGCGCCTCAGGCTAAGCCATCCCCTTGACCTGGGGATTTCCAACTATGCTCCCCCCTCATTCCTACATCCCAGGCTGGACGATTCTGGGGCAACACGCCTGTGCAGATCTGGGGAACCCGTGCTCGCTGAGCTGAGCTGACCTCCGCTGGGGCCCGCCACTTCCTCCCCACACAGCTTGCGGCTATGCTCCGAAGCCTATGGGAAGTAGGACTTTCACAATGACTTGAGTGACACGGTGGGGAGGGCCCATGCACGGCCTGGAAGCAGCCATCTCTCTGTGCAGGGCGGGTCTCCGGGGTGACGGCTTGGAACCCGGCCGTTTACAACAGACAGCGCGCCGCCCTCAAGCATCTGGACATGAACGCCAGACCGACGGCCCGTGCGATGTGCACGGGGCACAGAACTCGGAGACAAAACTTCTGTGACCTTGAGCCTCCCCTGTCTCCTTTATAAACTGGTTAAAAAGATGCAAGGAGCCAATGATTGCAAGCACTTGAGAAGCCACCGAGCTCCCTTCGAGGGGTGGGTCCAATCTCTGGGGCCCAGTGAGGCACCTTCTCCCTCCCACGGACTCCGACACCGGGACCGCCTCCCACAGCTTCAAGGAGCTGCTTCCGCTCCGGCCACAGCTCAGAGTCCAGCGCTGGTCACTGTAGATGCTTGCAAAGGAAGCCTACCTTTAAGGTCGCCTCATCCAGAACCTTCACTTCCTCGATGAGCTTCTTCAATTCCTCGGCGCTCAGCAGGGAGATGACCGACTGGCCCGACTGAGGGGAGCACTGGTCCCGGCTGTCAACTTCTATGGGCTCCCCGAGCCCCTCCGTGTACTCTCTCAGTTCTGAAAGGCTTTCACACAGAAACAGCGCACATTGACTGCGTGATCACTGTGCTCCCGGACGGGGCTGAGCATTGATGTGCGTTCTGTTATTTGATGCGAGAAACCCGCGTAGATACCAATATCCTTCCACCACAGCCACGCGGAAACTGGGGCTTACGGAGGGCGAACGCCTTGTCTGTGGCCACACGGTTGCAAAACACCCAGATCTGGGACTCACAATCGCAAGCCGTGGTGTGTCCGACTCCAGACTCAGTGTGTCCAAACCTCAGTACCGCCCCCCAGAGTCCAGCGGATGCTTTGGGCAACCTGCCCCAACGCTGACGGCCTAGACATGTACCCCCCACCCTCCCTCACAGCTGCCCCCGGCACCTGCGTGCCCCCCTTGGCATCTGCGTGGCCCCATCGGCACCTGCGTGCCCCCCATGGATGGGCACCAAACGACCACAGACAGCACTCACGTGGCCAGCAACTGCCCTTCCTTTCTCTTGGGAACTTATTCTGGTATTTGTAGCCGGTTCTTTCCAGCTACACCTCCTATTTTGCAGGAAGCTGTGGTTTCAGTGACAGGAAACTATCGCTCCCTCTGGTTGGCAGACCTTTACTGCCAGAAGGCGAAGACGCCCGCAGCAGTAAATTCTAGCAGTGAGCCTGGTAGAGAGCTCCCCGGGCAACCTCTCAGCCAGAAAGAGCCCACTACCGGGCTGCCTTTCCCGCTGCCCGGCTCTGCCTAGCGCCCCGCGTGCTGGCCCAGCCATTTAGACCCCGCTCTCAGTGTGCGTCCAGGGCCACGCCTGCCCCTTCCCAGGCTGTCTGCAGCAGCAGCAACGTGAAACGTCAAGGTCAATGGGACCCAGACGTTTCTCGGCAGCATCAGAATTAGACATAAAGCTGGCCAGTGCAGACTTGTTCTGATCCAGGACAGGACCGTGGGGACACGCCTCCAGCGTTTGAAGCAGGCCCTGCCCACCTCCTAATCGCAGCCCAGGAGCAGACTGAGGGTGCGGAGTCGGCGCGCCAGGCATCCTGACGCCCAGTGCAGGGGCCTGAACCCACAGGCAGGGTGCGCCTGTATTCCCTCTGGGATGGGGGTCGGGGGACGGGGGTAAGAGCTGCCAGCGGGTCATCACCTCCCGGCTCCAGCCTGGCCTTCCTGAGCAGCAGCGGGACACGTCCAATGTGCCCTCGCTTTCCAAACCCCCATGGGCCCTTCAGCCGGGACCACCGGCGCCTTCCCCGGTCCCCTGCTCCCACAACAGGTGCTGGGAGACCCCTCCTTCATACGGAAGGTGTAACGCACACACACGCGCGCACACACACGCGCACACGCACCTACAGGAAGGAGCAGGTAGAACAGACCTTTAGAACACCTGAGACGCTGTTTGAAGGGCAGGTGCAGGTGCGGGAGAAGGGGGGACGGGGAGGAGAGAAGAGGGGTGAAGGCGGGCGCAGGGCGTACTCACTTGAGGGAGAACCCCGTGTCCGAGGCAGGCGATTCCACAGCCCCGTTTGCGGCCGGGGCGTCGCTGGCCGCTGATGCAGGGCAGCCGCCGTCCTTGGGGGCACAGGGGCTCGGGCCCCAGGACACAGAGGACGGGAGGCACAGCAAGGACTTCATGACGGCCGACGACACTCGGCTGCTGATGGAGTAGAGCCGACTGCACCTCTCCTCCAGCGGCGCCGTCTCCCAGGACCGCGTCCTGCACAGCGGGAAGCTCCGAGCCCGCTGGCTGGGCGCCTTGACGACCGGGCCTGGGGGCCCCTCAGCGTGTGCGGACAGCAGGCTCAGGAGGGGGTCGGGGTCAGCGGGGAGGGCTTTCTGGCTGGACTGCCGTCCTGGGAGAGAGGACCCCGACGCCCCCGGGTCCCCGGGCTTGGAGGAGGCGGGGGGGCCCCGCGGCACCTGCTCCCGCTCTGGCGGCCGGGGCTCGGCGGTGGGGACAGCCCCTTGCTCTGAGAGGCCAGAGCCCCGACCTCCCTCGTGCTCCCCCGGAGGCTGTGCTGCCTCCCCGAGCGAGGCCTGGAGGCTCACTCTCTGGGCTCCTCTGCTGGGCAGCTGAGAGGAGGAGCCAAAGGTCTCAAAGGAGCTGATTCTCTGCTTGATGGAAGAGAAGGCCCGCGTGGGCGGCCCCGGGGGGCGCTGCCAGCATGCGACTGGCGGCTGGGCAGAGGGGGCCGGGTCGGGTGGCCGCCTCGGCTCCGCGGCCCGCGTCCTCAGACTTTTCAAGCTCTGGCGAAACCAGGCTGGCTTGGGGGCCACGGGAGGGCCCTTCTTCACGGCACCGCTGTCTGCTGACTTGCAAACCTTGGGGGCGGTCCCGGAGGCGTCCGGCTTCGACAGGGTCCCGTCTGGGGGGCCCTGTACCCCGTCTTCTTCCCCCAGGCTGACCCCGGGCTGCAGCGGTGTGTGGCCGTGGTTGTCGCTCATGATGGGGCTGAAGAGGTTCTTGATGCAGTCAGAAATTCTCACCCAGGGGTCTTCGGCCGAGATGTCGAGGCCACAGTCCATCCGCGCCTGCCTCTTAAGGAGTGGGTGTTTCACCGGGGATGTGGGGATCGCTGCAGAGCAGAATCAAGGCCAGGACAGAAACACTGCCCCTGAGCTGTCGTCTCAGAGCTTAGTGGCAAGCGGACATCCGGGGGAGGGGCACACGCACCGGGCCCCAGGGTGGGGCGGGGTGGGGGTGGGGAAGCACCTTCTCCAGGTGCCGTCGATGCCTGCCTGCGACGACAGGGCAGAGTTCGCGTCTCAGCATTTCAGAGCTGGAAGCGCTTGCAGGGACCCCCTGGGCCAATCACTGGCATCTCACAAGGGAGGAATCCAACATCAGGAGGGTGAGGGGCCACCCATCGGTGCAGACAGGGCCAGACCCCCCTCCCCCGCTTCTCTGTGTCCTTTCCACTGCTCTAAGAAGCCCCCCAGTTAAGCCGTCACAGACTGAAAGGCCAAAGCAATTTTCTTACCTTTGCAACTTTTGAGCCGAAGGTCACGAAATGGTGGCCATATTTGGTTTAGACCACCCAGCTCATTAAAAAGCAATGCGGACGCGCCTTCAGATGGGGCGCACCCGGCTCCCCTAAGTTCTTCACCCACCCCCGCCGCCCACTGGTCAGCATCCTACATAGTTGTGCACCCCCTCTGGGAAGCTGGGGAGACTCTCTTACCCAGGGACAGAGGGAGGCCAGCCTCCGAGCCCCACACGGCAACAAGGCCAAGTGGGTGTGTGTGACCCTTCCGTGGCCCGCAGGTCTGCTCTCTCCCTCGTTAGGAGGATTCTGCTCCGGATCTGTGCCCTAGGGGGTGACTGACCCGCAGCAGCCCAGGGTGCCGGGCTTTCCCCTCGTCTCAGTGCCCAGCCTCAACGAAAACAGACCAAGAGAGCATTGTTTAAGCCTCAAAGATATCCGAGGCGCCCTGCACAACCCGGAAGAGGAGCATGGTACTACCAGCTCCAGGGCTTTGCCAAGGGGCCGCCCTCCCGGCCTGGCTCTGGTTCTGCATTTAGAAATCACTCTGCTGCAAGGGGCTGTCACGAAGCTGTGTGGTCGGAGCGTCTGCCCGCCAGCCCTTTGCACCCTGGGGTGAGGCTCTCTTGCAAGCAGGGCACCGAGGCATTCTCTGCTGGGTTCCTCTATCGGGGTGACTAAGGGAAGGGAGAGTGGGGGGGGGGTGAGCGGCAGCCGTGGGGCACCTGCTTCAGGAGAGATGGGCCAGAGGTTTCCACCCATA
>NW_027531904.1:9953968-9993074 GCF_008692635.1 Crocuta crocuta
GCCTCCGTCCCTCCCTCCGTCCAGCACCCGGCACGGAGCCTCAGGAAGCCGGCACTCGGCACACGTTAGGAATCCACACCTAACCCGGCCACGCGTGAGCGCGCAGCTCAGAGAAGCAGACGGCTCCCGGGGGCACAGCCGGGCGTCCATGCTGGCCTCCCTGACCCCCAGTCCTGCGCCCTCTGGAGCAGCCACAGGCCACACGGGTTCAGCCANTCGGGTCAGAGCCCTCCAACCTTAGTCCAGACCCACACCCCTACCTCATTCCCCAGACCTTTTCTCGAAAGGCCCTTCCTTCCAGAAGACGGAAATGAGAGCCTACCTGGGCCGCCGCCTCTGCTCGCCCGCTCGGCCTCCGGGGGGGGCGCCGTCTGCGGGTCCGCCGGGGGCCCCGGGCAGCAGGCAAGGGCGCGGGGGGCTCTCCCTGTCGTGTCTTCCTGCAGTGGCGGCCGGGGCGCCGGCNTCCTGTGGTGTAAACAGGAAGTGAAGCCACGTGGAAACGGTGGCCTCCAGCCGTGAGAATGCAAGGTGCACCCGGGCGGGGCGCCCCCTGAGCTGCTCCCGCCGCGGCTTCCCCGGGGACCCGCGCCCTCGGAGGCCTACGACCAGAGCACAGCCCACCCGCGGAGCAGGAAGCCCCCAGGCCCTGAGTGACGGGGACACGGAGCTGGGGTGCGAAGGCCCCACCACATCTACCCCTGCAGCCGGGTGGGGCCCTGCCCCGGTGGGGAGGGGAGGGCGCAGCCGGCCGCTAGTCTTCAGACACTGAGAGCAAACGGGAGTCAGTGGCCTTCGGTGCCTTCCGCTGGAGGGTGACAGACCCTGGGCACCGGGCCGTCGCTCCCCCCGCGGCACCTGCGCTGGCCGGGCGTCCGCCCAGGCAGATGCAGGTCCCCACTGAGGCTCCCTCATGAAGCAGCCGTGGGACGAGGCGGACAGGGCCCCACGCACCCGGCCACCACCCGCCTGTCCCCACACCACAGCTGAGATGCTTCGGGGCCCAGAGGAAGCAGAGGGGTGACTTCCCAGAGAAGCGCCTTCTGTCCGGCTCTTGAACAGAGAGTGAGAACTGTCCCGGCAGAGAAGCAGGGCGAGAGCTGCTCCCGGGAGCCGGGCGCTGGCGTGAGAGCGAGAGGCGGGAGGAAGGAGGAGACGGGGCGTCAGGGCCGTGCCGCCCCCGCCTCTGTGTCCCCTCAGGCCCACGTCGGGAATGACCGGCTGGCTCTCTGGCTTCCTCCCGAGGGGAAGAAAAAGGGAATGAGTGCATCGTTTGGGACTAAAACAGAAACGGCAAACGTCTGTGGCCCGAGATTAATACCGACGTCGGCAATGACCGTTCTTCGAGAATGTGAGGGAGAACTGAGCTCGGGGAGAGACCAAGCGACTCAGGACTCCGTGCGCTCCTTGAACTAGACCTCTGAAGGAGCAGGCCTTGGCCATGGCATTCAAAGCTCAAAATACTAGGCCGGTGGCCTCTAAGACCCTCGTCACCCAGGAGCCGTGGCAGGTGGCTGGAATTTAACTTCGCTCATTTGGGAGCTCTGCGAGGTGACACTTGTCTGTGTCCAGGAGTTGCTGACACTGTCACAGCCTGACACTCAGGCACCAAGCCCGGGACTCAAAGCAACTTTGCATCTTGGAGCAGACACAGGCCTCCTCTGGTTTTTTCCTGGTACCCTCTGCGCGGGACGTTGTTTTCCTTTGGTCTTAATTATCCCCTGAATTCAGTTCAATTTTACGCAGATCTTTCTCAAGGTCATCTTCCCGAGCACAGTGCTTGGTGGGCGAGGCAGGGGAGACAGGAAGAGAAAAGACAGACTGTGGGCCGACAGGGGAGGAGGTGGATTTTCGGCACAAGAGCTGGTTGGAGCTCATTTCCCAGNACTGTCCAGGGAACTTGGAGACCATCTCTCCCCACCCCCGCCCCCACCCCCAGTGAAAGTGTGTGGCGCTGAGAAGTCATGTCCAAGGGACAGAGCAGAGGGAAGAGAAGAGCAGTGGCCGGCGGTGGTGGCCGAAGCCGCACAGCACGGAAGGCTGCCTGGAGGAAGTGCCCCCTGCCTGCCGTCTCTGCAGAAACCCCACTTGTTTCTGCTCACCCTGGACACCTGCTGCCCCAGGGACACCCCGCCTGGCCAGGAGCCCCAAGGGCCTCCCCGGGAAGCCCTGTGGCCCCGAAGACCTGCCCTGGCAAAGCTGCTCCCCCGTTTCTGAGCCTCCAGGAACAAAGCAAAGAGCCTGGCTTCTCAGCCTCTGTTCCTCATTTGCCTTCTGGACCCCCAGGGAGATGCCACACTTGCTTACAGCCCGGGGCCAGGACCCGCCTGGACAAGCCAGCCCACCGAGTGTTGCTAAGCCGCCACATCCTGCAGCTCCGCGGGGACCGGGACGCGCTTCCTCCTTCAGTCCCTGTCACCCTCGCACTCTGCCCTCCCCTCCGCCCCCGCCCAGCCCGCCGCTCCGGGGTCCTTCCCCTCCCGGAGTCCGGCCAAGGCAGGGATGTAACGGGCAGTGTAGCTAGTGGTCGACCCACTGGCAGTGGGGGCTTGTGCTCGGTCCCCTCTTTTGTGACCGGGACGCTCCCCCCAGGTGGGCTAGGGCTGAGCTGGGCGAAGCACGCGCAGTTCAGACAGTGGCCGGTCGCCCGCCTTCCCCTGCGGGGTGGCGTGGGGCGGCAGAGGAAGGAAACTGAGGTCTGTAACAGACACGGTGAGGGGACAATCACAGCAGTGACTCGCGTGCCTGAGGTCTGGTGCGGCAGCACCCGCGGGGCTCGCAGGGGGGCAGCAGCGGCCCCGATTAAAGCTAAGGAAACTGAGGCTTGCAGAGCTGGGGCTCCCCCCGCCGCACCGACAAGGAAGTGGGCAGGCAAAGCTAGTTGGGAAGGAAGCCGGAGCCAGTTTCTCACCATCACGTGGGTCGCCTCACGCATGGAAGACGCTAACTAGCCCTTGTCCGCTTTGAGCCTAACTCGGGGCAAGTCTCCCAGCGGAAGGGCAGGCCCGAAGAAAGCGTGTGCAGCGGGCCCTGTCTGCCCGGCACGGGTGGCCTTCGGGGATCGGCTGGAGCTCCCATCGTGCGGAGTCTGAAAAGTGACCCCCGGGAGAGCAGCCTTGAACTCCTGTGTATTTGGAAGGGAGCCCGGGAGCCCTGTGGCAGGAACGGGGCTTTGAGTCTGGAACCTTCCGGCCTCGAATCTTCGAGCCGAGCCTCTCGCCTCTGGCGGAGCAGGGAGAGCCCCCTCCCCAGGGCCACCCCTGCTGCTGGTGCCCAGGAAGCACCGTGCAAAAAAATCAAAATAAAAATCCAAACATCAACCACAAAACCAACCGCTCTTTGGCTCTGGAGCTCAAGAGAACACTCAGCCTGTCAGACACAGCTCTTACCTGGCCACCCGCGGGCAAAGTGTGCCCTGAAGGGCACAGGGAGCTCTGTCTCTCTTCCAGACTCTTCTGAGGGTCACTGTCACTTTTAAAGTATTTTCTGGGCGGAGGCTTGGGCTTGGAGGTCGTGGGTTTTCTCACCAAAATCTCGAAGGATTTCTTCAGTCTCAGCGGCCGGTGGCTGTCCGGCAACCCAGGGAGGGGCGGGCTCTCCTGGGGTGGCCGGGAGGGACCCACGGGAGGCGCCCCCTGCTCCTGCGCGGGGGACAGGCTGGGGCCGTGCGCCTGGACTTCCAGGTCGGAAGGCGGTGGCTGCTCGCCGCCACCGCTGACGGGGCTCCCTCCCGGGGACGCGGACATGTAGCTGCTGTCGCTGCTGGAGCGGATCATGACCTTCTGAGCCCTGCGATGTGGAGGTGCTGAGTTCTTCTCTCTCTCTTTCTCCAAGGTCGGCCGCCCATGCCAGCTGCTCTCCAGCCTCGGGACGCCTGCAGCAAAAGCACAAGGGAACCCGCACAGCTGGGCTGGGGCGCACACACCCCCGCCCCGGGCTGCACACCGCACCCCGGGCCGTCTGCTTCTCAGCTGAGGTCACCTGGGGTTTGGAGCCCGGCCATCTCGGGTTGTCCCAGAAAAGCTGTAGGAATCCAGCTTGGGAAAATCACTCAACCTGGGTCTCCATGTGATGGGCATGGAGCTGTGTCCCCAACTTGCAAGAAGGGCTTGCTGTCCCCCTGTGAGAAGTGCTGGTGGCACATGCCTGCCACCGTCCACCTCTCTGGGGACTGTCAACAGGAGCCGCCTCCCCCAAGGGGAGCTCATGGCCAGCGACTGATGGAGATGGGCTGTGAAAGAGCGCCCATGTCTGCCAAGCCGGACAATTCCAACGTGTCTTTTAGCTCCAGAATATTCCAGGGCTTGGCTGAAGCTTGCATCTCAGCTCACCTCCTCCCCCCTGCCCAGCCCTCTTCTCTCCTCTCCTCCCCAGGCTCTGATCCCTCGGACCCTCCGAGGTAGCATCCTGCGTGCAAAACACCATCTCAGAGTTGGCTTCCTGGGGGACCCAACGAGCAACACTCCATTGTTTCACCTGTGAAACGGGGATAATAATTCCAGGCTCACCGAGCTTGTTTGGGGGCTCAATGTCAAAGAGAACACCTGTGAGTGTGCATTGAGCCTTGTACCAAAAGGTTATCATTTCTTCCAGCTGAGGAAGAATCAATACCTTTATGACTTTCTAGACAGTTTCATAGCCATAGTCTCCTTTCTCTTCCCTCCATCCTGGCCCTTCTTCCAGAGCCAGCCCTGCACACACACCCGTTCTCGGCACCGGGACCGTCCGCACAACCCTGAGAGGCCCTTTTCTGTAGCAGCAAACTGCCCCCAGTGTTCCTTTTCTAGAATCAGAGCTCAAAGGAGTGGGAGCAGACTGAGACTCAGCCTCTTGCTCAAATTCCAGCTCATTCTGGAAGGCCAGGAGAGTGAGGAGAGACCCATGGAAGAGAATCCTAGACCTTAGGAGAACACTAAGGTCAGCCAAGCTCACAGTTTGAATCCTTGTTAAAGAAAGAGATTTCTTTGGCCTTTTCCTGGCCATAAAATAATGCATCCTCATTAGAAAGAACTCAGCCCCCAAAAGAAAGACATGAAAGTAAAGAGCCACCCGCTGTCCTATCCGCTGGAGAAAACCACTGTCCAAACACATGTGAGTTTCTCTGTTATATTTTCCCGAGCATAAATGCTGCGTGGGTGAAGACGGTAGAAGATTTTCAGACAGTGTGGCCTCCTTGTCAATATTGGCCCATGGTTCTGTCACATGCTCCGTGATGACGTGGCCATCGTCCCCCAGCTGAGCACTGAGGCAGCTAGTGCCCAGGGACTGAAGCCAGTCAGCTGGTCCCCGTCCAGATGCTCTGTGCACCACACAATGTGATTTGGGGTAAAAGAACCTCTCAGGGCTCCACTTTTTCCTTAGGAATGTGCCTTAAAATTATATGTAAAGATCTGGTAAAATAATGCATGAATTAGTTCCAGTGTCTGACGTGACAAGACCTTAATAAAGGTTAGGTATTATATTATTAGATTTTTTTCTAAAGAGTCTATTATTATGAACTTGGGGTTGAAAACTCAAATGTGTAAAGGGGCAACTGTGCCAAGGGCAGCCTGGCATAACACAACAGGGGGCAGGGGGAACGACAGAGGCCGGGGGAGAGCCTGCCCAGTAGAAAAACACAAATTCAGATGTTTGAACATCGCGTGCCTCCCACACGAAGCAGACACGTGCGCCAAGCTCAGCTGCTGGGCTGCTAGCTTTCAGCCTTTGTCCCCGTAGCGTGCCTGTCAGAGACGATGACGATCACATCACTGAGGTACAAGGCAAGTTAGTGGCTAAACCCTGAGCTGTCTAAGAAGGCAAAGATATTCAAGTCAAAGTTCTGTTTCCCTTACCTTCCAGACTCCACTGATGCCTCTCCTTCCCAAACTTGACATTTTCCACAGCCTGGGCCACAGCCTCTTTGAGTTGCTGTTCCGAGACCTAGAAAATACCGGTCACTTCCTCAAGTAAACAGCAGCAGCGTCTGCATCAGGCTCCGAGTTCTATAGCAGCTCCCAAGCATGGCCCCTGCATGCCAGGGTCTGTCCTCCCAACCCACTCTGCAAATAGCTGACAAAGTGCACTTCTAGAAACACCCTATGGATTCCAGGGTATCCGTGGTTCCCACGTGTATTGTCAGTAAAGTCCAAAGTCTGTCAATAAAGGAGTTTCTGAGGTGGCCACTCTCAACTCTCCAGACCTTCTCTCCGTGGCTTGCTGAAAAACTCCAGGCAAGGTTACCACTTGATAGTTTACCTCTGGGAGCATTCCACTCTTGGCAATGCTGCCATGACATCATCATCACTATCACTATCACCATCATCACCGTCACCACCATCACCACCATCACCACCATCATCATCATCATCACCATCATCATCACTATCACTATCACCATCATCACTGTCACCACCATCACCATCATCACCACCATCATCATCATCATCACCATCACCATCACCACCATCACCATCATCACCATCATCATCACTATCATCACCATCATCATCACTATCATCACCATCACCACCATCATCACCACCATCATCACCATCATCATCATCATCACCATCACCATCATCACCACCATCATCATCATCATCACCATCATCATCATCATCACCATCATCACCATCACCATCATCATCACTATCATCACCATCACCATCACTATCATCACCATCATCACCATCATCACCATCATTACCATCATCATCATCATCATCATCACCATCACCACCATCACCACCATCATCACCATCACCACCATCACCACCATTACCACCATCATCATCATCACCATCACCATCACCACCATCACCATCATCACCATCATCATCACCACCATCACCATCACCATCATCACCATCATCATCACTATCATCACCATCATCATCATCATCACCACCATCATCATCATCATCACCATCATCATCACTATCATCACCATCATCATCACTATCATCACCATCATCATCACTATCATCACCATCATTACCATCATCATCATCATCACCATCACCATCATCACTATCATCACCATCATCATCACTATCATCACCATCACCATCATCACTACCATCATCATCATCATCACCATCACCATCATCACCATCATCACCATTACCATCACCATCATCACCATCCCCATTATCATAACCATCATCACCATCATCAGTCACCATCATCATCATCATCACCATCACAATCACCATCATCACCATCACCATCATCATTACTATCATCACCATCATCATCACCATCATCACCATCATCACCGTGATCATCACCATCATCACTATCATCACCATCATCATCACCATCATCACCATCATCACCGTGATCATCACCATCCCCATTATCATCTCCATCATCACCATCACCATCATCACCATCATCACCATCACCACCATCATCACCATTATCATCGTTGTCATTGTCATCATGATCACCATCACCATGTTGCTGTATCAGGTCACTAATCTACCTTAGAGTAATAGTTAAGAATATAATTTTTTTTAATGTTTTTTATTTATTTCTAGGAGAGAGAGAGAGACAGCGTGAGCAGGGGAGGGTCAGAGAGAGAGGGAGTCACAGACTCCGAAACAGGCTCCAGGCTCTGAGCTGGCAGTAAGCACAGAGCCCGACGCAGGGCTCGAACCCACGAACCGCGAGATCATGACCTAAGCGAAAGTCGGACGCTTAACCGACTAAGCCACCCAGGCGTCCCAAGAATATAATTTTTGAAGTCACACAGACTTGTTTAATTCTAGTTCCCCCACTTTCTAGCTGTGCACTCTTAGACAAGTTACTTAACCTTCCAAGCCTCAATTTCTTCTTCTGTAAAGTAACAATAATATAACCTACTTCCCAGTGAAGTCAGAGGGATTTTAGATAATATACCATTTGGGTGACACCTGGCTGGCTCAGTCGGTTAAGCGTCCAACTTTGGCTCAGGTCATGATCTCACCATTCCCAAGTTCAAGCCCTGCATCGGGCTCTGTGCTGACGGCTCAGAGCCTGGAGCCTGCTTTGGATTCTGTGTCTCCCTCTCTGTCTACCCCTCCCCCGCTCACACTCTGTCTCTCTCTCCCTCTCTCAAAAATAAACATGAAAACTTTTAAAAGTAATAATAAAATAAAATCTTAACATATTACATGAATAGCCACAGACCCTCCCCTAGCTCCTCATCCCCCACAGAATACCATGCAAACCCCTAAGCATCCCGTGTGACTCCGATGCCATGCCGACCTGATCCTTAGCCTCTGCACCCAGCACCCACACCCCAGCCCCATGCCCCTTCCGTGGAAGTCCCTTCTTGACTCTGTAGCTTTGAACTTTTTGTCCCACTTCATGGCATGGCCTTCCTCAAATCCTTTGCCTGGAGAAAACCAAATTCTGGTAACTCTTGCTTTATACAAACTTCCTTTCTGTATCCCTCTATTCCCAGAATACCTACCGCTTTGTATTGTGATTATTCATAGGTCGTTGTCTCTAGCAAGACCCTGAGCTTCCAGAAGGCAAGACTGTGTACTATGAACTTGTTCATCTCTGTGTGCTCGGTGCATAGCTCCAGACAGTCACGTAGTGAGTGGGTCCCTATTAGATGCACGGATGAATTGATACCTGGCATCCACTTGCAGGGATGCTGGGTCTATATTTTCCTGCCCTAGAGCTTGTCACCAGCTGTAAGAGCTTCCCTAAGCTGATGCCAATTGCCTCCGGTATCTAAGAGTTGGCCCATGGACCCCTGCTGCAGACACTTGTTATTATACCTGGAACAGGTTCTTGGAAATTCAAGTCCAAACCCAGAGAGCATCACCTGTGTTTATCCATTTCTTGTCACAAGTATGGAAAGAGGGAGCCTGGGTGGGAGAAGACGTCTCCGTGAGGTGTTACCTGTGGGTCTGGATGCCGGCTGACGATGATGGGGACGGGTCCAGGACTGCAGTGACTCAGGATGGCGTAGACTTCGTTGAGCGTCAGGCAGTGCACGGGGGAGTCATTGATTTCCACGATCTCGTCGCCACAGCTGGGAAAGCACACACAGGAAGCCGTCAGTGAGCTATCCAACATGGCGTTCGGATGCTCCCTTCCCTGACGTCCCACTCAGGGACTTAGGTCTCTGGTGACACCTAAAACTTACCCCAATAAACAGAGCTCCCCAGCCACCCGACTGACATTCAGAGCGGGACAGACCAAAGCAGTGCACGCCCACTCCTCGCTGCACGACCACAGCGTGGGGGACATTTCCTACCTGTTTCATGGGTCAGTGTGAACAAAAGTCGGTCTGAACTTTCCTCCTCATTTTCCCCACTAAACTATGTCTAACTGAGATGGAGGGTGTAGGTTAACCAACTTAAGCGATTAACCGATTAACTGTGATATAACCAATCACTCCTCTCTTTGAGCCTCAGTGTTCCCATCTGTAGAATGGCTAGGAGGAAAGACAGATGCTTTGTGCTAACAGGTGAGGAAGATATAACTGGGCTGAGAGCAGTTGAAGCCCTTGCAAAAAGAAGGAAGGAGAGAAAGCATGGAGTTCATTCTTGTTGGAAGACGGGGAGCGAGTTTCAGAAAATTTAGATTTGTTCTGTTACATAACCAGAAAAGAAAAAGTGAGGTAGAAAAGATAGGGATGTAACCATACATGGAGGATCTGTGCAATCCAACCCCCATCAGAGCTGGGGAAACCAAGGCACAGAGGGTGAAGTAATCTCAATAAGACCTAGCTTACAGTAAAAAAAAAAAAAAAAAGGCTATTTCTGGAAATGGCCAATTAGTAAATGTTTTAGGCTTTGCAGTCCGTGCTGTCTCTGTCACAACGACTCAGCTCTGATGTTGTAGCATAGAAACAGCAGCCGTAGACAATGTGTCAGCAGATGAGTGTGGCTATGTTCCAATAAAACTTTATTTAAAAAACAAAAACCAAGCAGGTAGTAGGCCCCAGTTTGCTGACCACTGGCCTGGCGGGTTATTAGCACAGCGGGAATCAGAACAGTCTCTGGGACTGAGCTCACTGTCGCCCCCACCGTGGTCTGCTGTCTCCCACCACAGCCCTGCAGAGCCGGTCCCCCTTCACCTTTGCTAAGGAAGTTCACATTTTCATTGATGTAACTGAAGACCAGAGCCACATCGCACCAGGTGCCAAGGAAAGCAGAAGCTTCCGGAACAATCCCTACCCAGCTGCAGGTCTAGGAGGGGGGGGACTCTGTCTGGAGGAATTAGAGCTAAGGCCGCTGCTGTGACTCTGCAGTTACGTCCCAGGTGACAACACGGCAGCCAGCAAATCGGCTGTCACCCTCCTGCACGTGACAACAGCAAATCCACCCGGAATCTAAGGCACCATCAAGACACCGTCCTGGGCAGGCGTGACCCTTACACAGCCTCCAGTTATAGGAAGACCTTCAAAACCATGACAAAACTCTTCTGAGTTGGCAGGACTCGAACCCAGTGAGAGAAGGAATATGCAAAGATGTGCTGGGAGAAAAATACCCGAACTGCAAATATCGTAACAGGTTAAACTGGGGTAAATGGCACCGAACCCAGCTCACTTACTGGAGAGGACATTCAGATTCGGCTTCTCTTAGAAGTTCTCTGCAGAGACTTATGTCTGGAGTGCTACACGTATTTGGTTTATACCATCAAGAAACTGAGTTGACGCTACCGATTTGCTTCGTAAGTAGGCATCTTTACCCATACGGGGTACGCAGGCAAACCCCACTGGGGCCCCTGTTTCCGTCACCATAAATCCTGTGCTGGTTAGGCCTGGATTAAAGCGTGTTCACTCCCTGTTTTCCGTTTTAGACTGGCATTGCCTGAGATAATGCCTCTTCTTTTCTTCTTCTATTTTTTTTTTTAATTTAAGGACAGAGCCAGGAGGAGAGACAGAGAAGGAGGGAGAGAGAATTCCAAGCAGGCTCCACGCTGTCAGCACAGCGCCCCACATGGGGCTCCATCTCGCCAGCCGTGAGACCACGACCTGAGCTGAAATCAAGAGTCGGACGCTTCACCAGCCCAGCCCCCCAGGCGCCTCAACAATTCCTCCTAAACTGCAACGTGCCTGCGCATCCCTGAGCATCCTGTTAGAACGCAGAGTCCGCTGTGGCAGGTCGGGGAGGGGCCCGGGCCTCGCACGGCTGCCACGCGCCGGGGGACCTCGCCGCCACCGGTCCCGGGGCCGAGCTGGGGGCCACGCTTGGGTCATTCGAAGTATCTGTCTCCAAGCTAACCTCCTGGCCTTCTAAGGAATTCCTTCCCTCGGATGTAAATCAGGGTGTTATTTTATCTTTCCAAAAACGGAGATAAGGACATACCGGAGCCGCCCATCCAGATGTGCCACAGACCCCGGGGACAGCGTGTGGACGAAAATGCCGGAGATGCACTGNGCAGGAGGGTGGAGGCGGCGGCGGCAGGGGTGCGGGCCCACCTTTCTGCAGAGACACCTCCACCATGACCCTGTAGGTGGGCTTGGCCGCGCTGGCGGGGGCGGGGGCGGGTGGGGGGCTCTCCAAGCCGAAGGGGCCGCTGTCCTTGGTGGCGCACGTGCTGGAGCTCAGGGAGCGGCACAGCGGGGGCGACAGGTGGCTGCTCAGGCAGTGGGGCGCCGTCAGGCGCGTCCTCACCGTGAGGGTCAGGAGCCCTTTTTTGGCTTGCTGAAAGGAGAGACGTGTGCTGCAGCGCTCAGCAGCTGTGCGCGCGAAGGTGTGTGCGTGTCCGTGTGTGTGTGCGTGTCTGTGTGTGTGCGTGTCCACGTCTACGTGTGCATGACCGTGTGTGTGTGCGTGTCTATGTGTGTGCGTGTCTGTGTGCGTGTCCACGTGTGCATGACTGTGTGTGTCCACGTCTACGTGTGCATGACCGTGTGTGTGTGCGTGTCTGTGTGTGTGCGTGTCCACGTCTACGTGTGCATGACCGTGTGTGTGTGCGTGTCTATGTGTGTGCATGTCTATGTGTGTGCGTGTCTGTGTGCGTGTCCACGTGTGCATGACTGTGTGTGTCCACATCTACGTGTGCACGACCGTGTGTGTGCATGTCCGTGTGTGTGAGTGTCCACGTGTGCATGACTGTGTGGCCTGGGGTCGGCCCTGCACCGACAGCGAGTGGTCACCTTGAACTTCCGCAGAGCATCCTGATGTGTTAGTCCAGCCATCGATTCCCCGTTGAGCTCCAGAATTTCATCCCCTGTTGGGAGAGGGAGGAATCACAGTGGAGAAGCGTGTGGCCCCGGGGGCGGGGGGCGTGTTTGCAGCCGGTGACGAAGCCTTCCTCGCCTGGGACACCCCCAGGCCGGCGGGCAGTAGTGACCCGCCTTCTGAGGCCCACCCTGCGTCCCGGGCTGAGATCCAAGCTCCTGGGCTGACACACAGGCCTGGCCTGACCTGTCCGGCCCGCCCCCTCCTCCTTGACCCTCACGCCAGGGGCTCCCACGGCTCATTTCCTGACGCCACCCCGCCTGCCTGTCTCGCAGTGTCGTCTGCGACCAGGGCTCCCCAGCCGCGTCCACCGCTAGCCGTCACAGCTCGGCCCCGTGGGTGGGTGGTGACCAGTGACCCGGGGAAGACACCCCCTCCCGGCGGACGGCTCCCAGGCCAGGGGATTTATCTAATTACATGGTGTGTCCCCAGGGCCAGTTCTGGGGAGGAGGAGGGGGACCTGCCCGGTGCTCAGGACACATGAGAAGGAGGTGGTGCTTCCAGAATGCAGCATAGCCCCATTTTGCAGAAGAGGAAAGTGTACCCAGAGCAGTCCCAAGTCACCTGGTGAAGAGAAGTAGGAAGCCGGCGTTTTCCCAGCAAGCTGTTCCCGCACAAATATGCCTAATAGACCCATTTTTTTCTGTATCCAGAAATCCATCATTGTGGGGATGGAAAACCAATGTCTCCAGTTCGTTAAATGTGCTCAGCACACAAACATGGAGCATTTGCTCTGCGTTCAGCGCTGCGTGTCGGGCACAAGCACTGTCCTTCACGCAGACGTGCGGTCTGGTCCTTAGCAGGCGCGCCCGCTGCCACCTAACTGTGGTCTCCATGCAGACAATCCACCCCTCTTCTCCGGCCGTTTGAAAGATGGTTCTGCCTTTGTCTCTGATAGCCTGAAGTTCCACTGTGATGCCCTGGGTGCTTCCCCACCCTGAAATGCCATGCCTTAAAATGATTCTGGAACATTCTTGGCCCCTATCTCATTGCCCTCGGCTTCTTTCTCTCTTTCACACTGTTCTTTCTTTCTAGAATGCATCCTTCTTTGGGCCTCTCTCCCAACCCTCCATGTTTCTCTAACGCTCCCCTGTTCTTCTCCACGGCTCCGCGCAGACCGATAGATAACTCCCGGCTCCCGACTCCCCTCACGGCTGCGCTGTGTCTGCTGTTGACACGTCCACTGAGTTAATGATTTCAATCACATGCCTTTGGTACAAGTTATTTTTTTCGCCATGTTCTGTTCTTCTCTTGTTGTTCATATGCCCTCTTTTACCTTTTCAAAGATCTCTTTTTAAACACAGTAATTCTAAACAAATACAAAACTTCTAATGCAAAGCAATGCATGTGCCCCCAGGTTTCTTTACAGCATTATCTATAAGAGCCAAAGTGTGGAAACAGCCCAAGTGTCCATTGGTAGACGAATGGATAAAGAAGACGTGTATATATATGCACACAATGGAATACTACTCAGCCATTAAAAAAAAAAAAAAATGAGGGGCGCCTGGGGGGCTTAGTCGGTTAAGCGTCCGACTTTCGCTTAGGTCATGATCTCGCGGTTCGTGGGTTCGAGCCCCGCGTCGGGCTCTGTGCTGACTGCCAGCTCAGAGCCTGGAGCCTGTTTCAGTCTGTGACTCCCTCTCTCTCTGACCCTCCCCTGCTCACGCTGTCTCTCTCTCTCTCTCTCCTAGAAATAAATAAAACATTAAAAAAAAAAAAAAATGAAGGCTTGCCATTTGCAACGACCTGGGTGGAGCTAGGGTGTATAATATGCTACATGAAATAAATCAATCGGAGAAAGACGGATACAAAACCATGTGATTTTGCTCATATGTGGAAATTCAGAAACATAACAAACAAATAACGAAAAGAGAGACGAGCCAAGCAACAGACTCATAACTACAGAGAACACACTGGTGTCACCAGAAGGGAGGTGGGGGGCGGGGGAACTAGGTGATGGGCGTTAAGGGGGGCACGTGTCGGGACGAGCACAGGGTGATGTGTGGAAGTGCTGAATCACTACATTGCACACCTGAAACTAATATAAGACTGTATGTTACGTGCACTGAAATTAAAATAAAAACAATTAAAAATTGCATAACAAAAAAAGTCATTCTACAGTGTCTTTTAGATTGCTGTGTGATGTTGGGGTTTTGAGGGCTACTACTCGGGTCCGTCATTCCTGCCAACTCCCATTAACAAGGGACATTTCCTGATGTCCTGTGTGGTCTTGGTGTCGAACTCGTTTTTCTGGGGGGCCAGCTTTTCTCTGGGATTTCCCCGCACCCCAAGCTGCTGAGCAACAGCGGTCCATTACCTCCAGGAGGCAACCCAGGGCTTCCACGGCTTCCGGACAAGTGTTAACGTTAGGTTCTCAGCTTGGGGCGTCCTGCACACGGTAGAGGCTATCAGTGTGGCCACAACACTCCCACGTGACACAAGTCCTTCCTTTCCTGTGGGAGACGTCTTTTCCTCCCACCCAAGAGCCACGGGCACTGCTAGGTTCCCTCACTGCTTCCCTGAGCCTGGTGGCCTTTCACAAGGGCAGCTCGTGAGGCTTCACATGGACCCACGGCCATGTCTCCTGTCCCGTGTGGGCAGCAAATCCGGGTCCCTGGCCCTTCAGCCCTTTGGGCACCAATTCCACGGGCCATCACATCATCAACTCCTAAGACTTGGATTTAAAGTTTAGATGTGCCCCATTATCCAACATGTCTACATGTCGAAAATCAAGGGCGGAAGTGGGCTGGGGAGAGGATTCAAGTCAGTGTCATCTGTGAAGTTGCCAGAATTAGACCAAAAATGGAAGAATCAGTCTTCATACTTAGGAGAGTCCAAGCTGTGTGGAAACAGACAAGTTTTATAAGTAACTAAAATATAACAATTATGTCAGAAGGAAGACTATACAAAGAACATATTTCAGAAATGATCGTTCTTTTTCTCCCCCATCCCATGGACAAGAGATTGAGTGATTGATTACAAAGGGTGGAGCCTAAGTGTGCCATTAAATGCCTTCCTCTGCTTACTTGTTTAACTGAAGCACAGCTGACACATAACGTTGGTTTTAGGTGTGCAACATAATGATTTGACAATTATATACATTACGAAATGCTCACCAGGATGAGTGGACCCACCCACTGTCAGCACCCAAGGTTGTTACAATTCTGATTCCATTCCGTCTGCTGTGCTTTTCATCCCCACGACTTCTTTCTTTTGTAACCGGACGTTTGCACCTCTTCAACCCATCACCTACTCCACCTGTCTCCCTCGCCGCCAGTTTGTTCTCTGTGTTTACGAGTCGGTCTCTATTTTTGTTGCTCTTGTGAATCATGTGGTATTTTTGTCCGACTTCTTTCACTTAGCACCATACCCTCTAGATGCATCCGTGTTGTCACAAGTGGCAAGATTTCATTCTTTTCGTGCCTGAGTAATAGTCCATTGTATACACACACCACACCTTCTTCATCCATCCATCCATCTATCCATGGACACTTGAGTTGCTTCCATAACTTGGCTATTGTAAATAATGCTCCCATATACAGGGGGCTTCTACCTCTTTGAATCAGTGTTTCCATTTTCGTTGCATAAATACCCAGAAGTTGAATTGCTGGGTCACATGGTACATCTATTTTTAGTTTTTTGAGGAAACTCCACACTGTTTACCACAGTGGCTGCACCAGTTCACATTCCCACCCACTGGGCACGAGGATTCCTTTCTCTCCGCATCCTCGCCAACACCCGTTTCTCGAGAAACGGCCATTCTCAGCGACACGAAGGGCTGAGCTTCCCTTGCGAGCCCCAGCAGAACTACTCTTTGGATAGTCCTGTTCCTTACGGGGCCATAGCGGGTGGAAAGCGATTAAACTCAGTGTTGCCAAATAAATCTTACACAATCGTTTCTTTCGCAAGCAGATTACAAATAAAACCTCATTAGCTTCGATCTGTGCTCCAGACTTTTGATGCAGCTGGATGTACCTACCCACCTCCAAGGGCAGATTCTAGAACTTCACTGTGAAAGAGTTACAAACGGTTATTTTGTTAATCATTAGAGCCTGGAATCAAGGACTAGCTGAACGTCTTTCCCACTGAATTTTTATGATTGGTATTAATGAAGGGGGGGAATGAAGCTGGACAGGGCAGGCTTGTATTCCGGAAAGAAAACAGAATACAATACGCTTTTTCTCGCCACCTCAACTCAACTCCCTCACCTTTTATTTAAGTAAAGAGAAGTACAAAAGATGACCAAACAAAATATGGTACATTCTCAATATTCTGACTCCCCGTTTCTCCCTTAATCTCATTGATCCCTTTTCTTTCCCTGCCTCTTGATTCAGCTTTTCCCCTAGAAGCTGCCTCCCTCCTACTGTCTTCCCCTCCTTCATCAACCCTATAACGCAAGTATTTTCCAAGTGGCTGCAGCCCCCAGTCTACACTCAGCCCTATTCGCTCCCTGAGCTGAAGACGGTGACATCTCCTGCTGGAAGCGCCCCCTGGTGGCTGCTCGGAGCCAAGCATCTTCCTTGGCCTTTTCGTCTGGTACCTAGTCCTTCTCCAGGTAAGTTTACAAAGACCGGAGCATTTTCTCAGACCCAGAGAGGCTGAGTCATCTGCACCTGCCCCCTCCCGGGAAGACGGGCTCAGGGCAGACCCTGAAGAGCCGGAGCCTGGCCCGCAGGACAGTCTCTCAGAGGGTCTGACGGCCCCGGGCTGCGGCTGGCCCACTTCATGCTGCTGAACCAAGTCCCAGCCGGTCCCTCCCAAGTTACACAAACCGCCGAAGGCTCCCCACCGCCTCCTCGGTAAAATCCGCACGCACAAGTTCACGTGATGTTGGGGTCGGCAGCCCTTCTCTATGATGGGCCGGATAGTAAATACGGGGAGCTTTGCCGGCCGCGTGCGCCCTGCACAACTTCTCAACACTGCTGTCGTGAACGCAAGAGCAGCCTCACACAATGGGCGAGTGAATGAGCCACACGCCTGGCTCCGTCCTCATAACACTTCCTCGTGGAGCCCGAAATGCGAGTTTCATTCAGTTTTCTCCCGCCACGAAAGACCTGCACATTCCTTTGACTTTTTTCAGCCATTTAGAAATACAAGATCCAGCAATTACGCTATTAGGTATTCTCCCAGAAGGTACAAAAATACAGATTCGAAAGGGCACATGAACCCCAATGCTCATAGCAGATTTATTAACAATAGCCAAATTATGGAGAGAGCCCAAGTGTCCACCAAATGATGAATGGAGAAAGCTGTGGTATATGTATATATACAATGGAATATTACTCCATCATCAAAAAGACTGAAATCCTGCCATTTGCAATGATGTGGATGCAGCTACAGAGGAGTATTATGCCAAGAGAAACCAATCAGTCAGAGAAAGACAAATACCATTTGATTTCACTCATATGTGGGATTTAAGATACAAACCAAATGAAAATATGGGAAGGGGGGATAAAGAGAAAAGGGGGAAACAAACCATAAGAGACTCTTTTTTTTTAATTTTTAATGTTTATTTTTGAGACAGAGACAGAGCATGAGCAGGGGAGGGGCAGAGAGAGAGGGAGACACAGAATCTGAAGCAGCTCCAGGCTCTGAGCTGCCAGCACAGAGCCCGACGCGGGGCTTGAACCCACGAACCGCGAGATCATAACATGAGCCGAAGTCGGACACTTGACCCACTGAGCCCCCCAGGCGCCCCAAGAGGCTCTTAACGACAGAGAACAAACTGTGGCTGCTGGAGGGGAGGGGTGGGGGGGCATGAGGAGGGCGCTCTGGGAAGAGCCCTGGGTGTCATGTGGAAGGGATGAGCCACTGATTCTACCCCTGAAGCCAACACCACACTGTATGTTAACTTAGCAGAATTTAAATTTAAAAAAAAAAAGAAAAGAAACGCGAGAACCAGTGTCTATCAGTGAGTGTGAAAATGGGCAGCGGGCCGAATGCCCCAGGGTTTACTAACCCTTCTCTAGGCCGGTTGGGTTCTTAAAGGTGGATAGGCTCCCCGCGGCTGACAGAATGTCCTGAACGGGGGGTGGGGACGCCGTGAGGTCATCTGTCTTCAGCAGCCCTGTGCCCCCCGGTGTCTGGCCTGCGGGGCCTCCCGCTGCTCCGCAGCCCCTGAATTTCGCCCCTAGTTGAAATTTGGGAGCATCCCCGGGCCAAGCCTGTTGTCCAGTACTCCAAATGACTTCGGGGAGCGTTTGGGGGGGGGGGAGAAAGCCCTGGGACCCCGGGACGAGACCAGAAGGGCCCTCAGGATGGCCAGGGGCTTCTCCCGGACGGGAGAGCGGGCGGACCGTGAGCTCTTCAAAGGAGGGATCACATCTGATCGTTCTCTCGGTTCCTGGAGCGAGAAGACAGCGGCTTACAGGGCACGCTGATCAGGCGCATTAGAAGCACAGGGCCCGCCTCCCGGTGATGGCGGGTCCGGGAGGGCAGGAAGGAAGGAAGATGGTGGTGGGGACACCGGCCACGGAGAGGGGCCCTTGGAAAGGAAGGGGCACCCCGATCTTCTGTCCCAGGCTGGCTACAGGGCCTGGGCCGTGTGCAGACACACCCAGCCCGGTGCCAGCCACGACGGAGCCCTCGGGGACATGTGCCGCGGTCCCCAGAACACACGCAGGCCGGCTTCTGATGGCTAAAGGAACGTTTTGCATCGCACTGTCTCCTACAAGCTAGTGACTGAGTCCTCAGACATCACCCAGCGAGGGACGAGAAACCTACCTTCTTGCAGCCGTCCATCCGCTGCCGCGGCTCCGCCTGCAAAGATGGTTTTGACGTAAATTCCGATGGGGCCGTAGATGCTGTCCCTTCCCCCGACGATGCTGAAGCCCAGGCCCTGGGGGAAAGAAGAGGAGACGATGCGGCGTTAGGAACGTTCCACACTGAGCGCCTGCCCCAACCCTCAACGGAGGACCCGGAGAGGAGAAAGGTGCCCTTGGTCTCCGACGCGTCGGGGCCTCCCAGAGGAACGGGGAAGCCATGACCTCCAGGCCAGACCGCCTGGGGCTCTCCCACGGAGAATGATGTCCCGACACAGAACTCGTGCTGTGGCTGGAGAATCCCAGACGAGACTGAGCCCTGGGTCTGCCCGTCTCGCTGGCAATTCGGGGCACATCATGTCCTGTCTCCCAGCCCCCTGTAAAATGATGCTCATAACCTCACAGGATTGTGTTTGAAAATTCAAAGAGGGGATCCTGGGTGGTTCAGAGGGTTAAGTGTCCAGCTCAGGCCATGAACTCGCCGTTTGTGGGTTCGAGCCCCGCGTCGGGCTCTGTGCTGACAGCTCGGAGTCTGGAGCTGCCTCAAATCCTGTGTCTCCCTCTCTCTCTGCCCCTCCCCTGCTCACACTCTCTCTCGCTCTCTCTCAAAAATAAACATTTTTAAATTGTAAAAAAAAAAAAAAGAAGGAGAAGAAGGAGAAGAAGAAGAAGGAGAAAGGAGCCTGGGAGACACGGTGTCAGTTCGGCCTTTAACTAACAAGCCCCCCGAGCAGGTCCGGGAACTTCCCAGGCCCTCAGTCTCCTCAGCCAGAAAAGGGAGATGACCACAGGGCTGTCTGTCGTGAGGATCCGAGACGTTCCTCGCAAAGCCCTTGGCACAGCACCTGGCGTTTTGGTAGCAGCTTTCTTGCCCGATTTGATTCTGACTCTGACTCAGAGATCCTTCTGGCTGCTTCCTCCTCCTCCTGAACTCCGCTCTGACCCCACTCCTACTTGCCATCCGGGGCGACTCGACCTTCGTCCCGAGCCTGGGCTGTGTGGGTGGACGGTGGGGGAGTTGTCTGGCCTCTGAACCCACCGGCCTGCTCTGCATGCAGGCCTCTTGCACCGAGGAGCCCGCCTGGCTCAGTCCCCGGGCCCCTGCGGTCTGCTCAGCCCGCCCGGTGACACGCGACGTGGATTTCGTGAGTGTGCCTTTTACAGACGCCGAGATGCATTAAACCATTTTTGTTCTCTTTGCACGGGCTTTGGTGCCCTTTGTTTTCTTCTGGGCCGTGCAAACAGTTTAAAAGCCAACCATTTTGTAAATACTTCTGCCTGAAGCTGGCGGGGGTGGGGTGGAACGCACTGTGACTTACTGGCCAGAAAGCCCAGCTGTTAGGAGGGAAGTCGGCACTGGAGGGGTTTCTCCTTCGTAGGGAGAGGCCAATCATGTCAGCATTTTGGGCTCCTGTCTTACGCGGCTGCCTGCTGAGCTCGCAGGAGGGGGAGGGGCTGAGGGCAGGGAGGGAAGACCCAGCGTGAGGAGCCCCCTCCTCTGACCGGATCCGAGGCATCAATGACACCTTCCCCTCAGGCCACATGCTGAAGTTTTACTAGGTGGATTTAAAAAATAAAAAATCCTTTCATTGTTTAAGCATCTGAGTTACTTGGGCTCATCTGGGAACTTTGCAGCCACTGCCCGTGTCTATTCCAGAATGTTCTGGAAGCAACACGAAGAGACATTTGGGATGTCCCCCCACCACCACCACCTCTGCCTTGTCCCTCCTTTCAGGACTTCTCAGTTGTGGAGCAGAAATCAGCATGAATATATCAATTTGGGGGACACACGTGGATAGAATATGTCCCTCAAACTTCAAAGGCTGGAGCCTTTGGCAGGTGAGCAGGTAGCAAAGGTGATGGACAAGTGGCCCTTATGAAGGAGACCCCAGAGCGCCCCCTCGGGCCCGCCCTGCGCAGACCCGGAGACAGGACCCCGGCCACGAACCAGGAAGCTGGTCCTCATCAGACACCAAACCTGCCAGCACCTTGACCTTGGACTTTCCAGTCCCCAGAACGGCCAGAACGTGCTATCTAAGCCACAATCTAGTCCAGGTTCTTGTTACAGCCGCCTGAACCAACAAAGACACTGCTTCAGTGATTTGAATTTAATCGTCAGGTAAAACTAACTTCTAAATATTTTTAAATGTTTATTTATTTTTGAGACAGACACACACACAGATCACAAGCAGGGAGGGGCAGAGAGAGGGAGACACAGAATCTAAAGCAGCTCTAGGCTCTGGGCTGTCAGCACAGAGCCCGACGTGGGCCTTGAACTCATGAACCATGAGATCGTGACCTGAGCTGAAGTCGATGCTCAGCCAGCTGAGCCACCCAGGCACCTCTAGAACCAACTTCTAAAACTATCACCCCCAAACCAAGTGGATGACCAGTTGCCCTGCGGTGATGTGCGTACGGTGAAGCAGACCTGATCATGGTCCCCCAAGCCCTCCACAGGCTGTCTGGACCCTCACCCCACAGTCGGAGCCCCCACGGGCCGTCTGGACCCTCACCCCCTCAGTCAGAGCCCCCACGGGCCGTCTGGACCCTCACCCCGCAGTCGGAGCCCCCATCCCTATCTGCCTCCTTCCCCAGACAGGAAGGCTCCTCAGGAGCTGGGCCCACGCGGCAGCCTCCGCTGGCCGTGGCCCTCGCTCACCTTGGCCTGGCCCTTCATCAGCACGATGTTGGAGATGACGGAAGCCTGGAGGCCGCCTGAGGGCTGTGCCAGCTGAGCCGTGCTGAGTGACCGTGTGGGTCTCGAGCTGCCCTGCGGGGAGGAGACGGGGGCGGGGGGTGAGCCAACGGCACACACCTCAGGGGGCAGGGAGGCCCCAACCCCCTCTCCGGGGGGTCCCACGGCAAGACCCCCGACCGTGGCCAACAAGGCGTGGTGGGAGCCTGGTGGAGGGGGGCTGTCTTCCGTGGTCTGGGGGTTGCAGCCCTGCTGAGCCCACCTCCCCGCAGAGCAGCAGCTGGGAACCCATGCGGCTGGTCCAGACAGCAGGTGCAGAGTGCGTGACAGACCACAGTGCCCACCGAGGACGGCGCGCCCAGCAACGGGAGCCCCAAGGAATGCCCCCACCAGACTGTGCCCACTCACACACGTGCTGCGTGCCCTCCCTGGGCCCGGCCTGGGGTGGTGGGCAGGGAGCCTGGAGACTGTTAAATGCGGAGCATGAATCCCAGGGGAGGCAGACAGGTGACGTGCAGTGTGACAGAGCACGCCAACGGGACGTGCACCCTGGGCGCCTCAGGAAGCNGTCAGAGCTTAGACTCTGGGGCCCTGCCACCTGGGTTCTTTTCCTGCCTGGTGACCTCGGGGAGGTGACGCACCCATTCCATGCCTGTTTCCTCTTCTGTCACTTTGGAAGTCATCTTTCATCTAACGCTGGGACACTGAGGCTCCCAGTTTGCAAATGAAAGACAGTAATTCCAGGAAGGGAAGGGGAGCTGGAAATGAAACTCACGGGCATCTACGGGGTACCGTGCAGGGAGACTCAAACATCACTTGTCTATGGAGCACCCCCTGGGAATGCTCTGCTCTGCAGGGGGGAGGCTGAAAGAGGAAGAGCGTGAGGCTGGCGGGTCGGGCGCTCCCAGCACTCGCAGTGTTAGCAGGCGTCTGAATGGCGGGGGAGGTGCCACCATTCAGACCTAGAGGTCAGCAGCTGGACTGACCAGCAGCTGGACTGACCGGCACTAGAGAGGTGCCGGTGGTCGTGGGGGCAGCGTGAGTCCCTGCCACGCGGGCCCAGGGGCTCGGGAGACAGCGGGAGGGGATGGACACGCCCGGCTCTGGCCCGCTCACAGGTGCCCGTGGTGGGGACAGGCAATGTGGGGCCCACGGGTGTGGCTGGAGTCCCGCCTGGGCCCTTCTCTGTAGAGATGCGTGATCTCAGGCAGCTCCTGGCCGAGGCCCCAGCCGCGGTTTCCTCGCTGAGAAATGGGGCTAAGAGCACAGGAATTGGCTACCTGAAGGTCTGACCTTGAGCCCCGGGTGGTGCGTCCTCGGTGATACCGTGGTCCAGGCCCCCCCCACCCCGGCTCCCCTGCCCCAGCTCCGTCCCTTCGTCCTTACCGCAGACTTCGCTGCTGGGCAGTCCAGCTGCTGCGAGAGGGACTTCCTGCTGCCGCACAGGGCGTAGGGCTGCCTGTCCGCGCAAGAGTTCTTGGTCATCCGAAAGTCGACTTCTGCTGTGCAGTAGGGATTAACACCTACACGGGGGGAGGGGAGGAAGAAATCGTCTGCGCTCTCAAAGCACAGAGGTCAGCTGAGAACACCCTCCAGGCCACCCCAAAGCCTTGGGTGGGAGCAGCCCAGGCCTCTCCAGCCCCACCCCTGCCCCAGCACAGGGCAGCCCCAAGGCCCTTCTGTGGACACAGGCCCCGGGGTCAGGACAGAGCGGGCTCCCCGAAGCACCTGGCGGGTCTGGAAATGACTAGTGGGTGTGCTCCAGCCACAAGGCCATGGATGAAGGTCATCATCTCAAGTCAGCGGCGGGGGGTGGGGGGTGTCCAGGGGGGAGCTGAGCTGAACACAGTCAAATACACAGCAATTGATTGAGGTCGTTGAAAATGTGGTTATGAAATCTGATGCAAAAGCCAAAATAACTTTTGAAAGGGAAACTACACACTGTGGTGATTGTATAATAAATAATACAAGTTTGTAACTTCCGGTTAAGTTGAATTATGGAATGGAAAAATCAGCGGAGATGAGTAACTCCATTTCTCGAAGGAGTGGGCAACCTGGAAAATGCAGTGTCTAGCATTCATTAATGAATGACACCCAACCGATCAGCTACTTGATTTCGTGTAGAGGAAACCAGAAGTGGAGCTGAAAATTGCACGAAATCCTCCAAATCCCTGCAAGACTCCAACACACGCACACCCAGCAAGAGGCAGGAAAAAGCAAGCGAAAGTGACCAAATAACAAAGTGTAGAAAGCAGGTAGGTGAAAGCAAATATTATCTGTTAAACTAACACCAATCGCTGAGCATCTCTCTAAAAAGATTGCCCCGTTTGCTCTCGAGATCTTACTGTGCGTCATAAAACAAAACAAACAAACAGTGAAAGTCGGGCAGAAACTGATTACCCATAAGCGGTGCTGGAATTAAGTGACCACTTAAAATAGTGTTTATCTCGGGGCGCCTGGGTAGCTCCGCGGGTTAAGTGTCTGACTCTTGATTTCAGCTCGGGTCACGATCCCAGGGTTGTGGGATCGAGCCCCATGTGGGGCTGTGCGCTGACGGCACGGAGCCCGATTGGCATTCTCCCTCTCCCACCTTCTCTCTGCCCCTCCCCCTCTGGCGCGTGTGCACTCTCTCAAAAGAAAGAGAAAAGAGAAAAAAGCTTTTACCTAGATTCTTGCTTCAAAGCAAACAACAAACATTAATCACAGGTATAGTAGGCTTATTTAAAAAAAGGCAAATCGTTTAAAAATGAGAAGGAAATACAGCCTAATATTTAATAGTGGAAGAAATTTTAACATGATTAGGAAGGGAAAAAAACCTATAGATGTGATTATATAAAGGTGTTCTTATCTTTATGTTAAAAAACTTAGAAGATAAAAGAATAAACTGAAGAAAGTCTATCCAACAGATAGGATAGCCAACTATTACTGTAACTTGGAGGCTTCTTTAAAGTTTTTTTATTGCTTATTTATTTTTTTTGAGACAGAGAGAGAGCATGAGTGAGGCGCAGAAAGAGAGGGAGACTCAGAATCCAAAGCAGGCTGCAGGCTCCGGGCTCCGGGCTCCGGGCTCCGGGCTCCGAGCTGTCAGCACAGAGCCTGACATGGGTCTCAAACTCACAAACCATGAGATCAAGATCTGACATTAAGTCAGACACTTAACCAACTGAGCCGCCCAGGCGCCCCTCAGAGTCTTCTTATAAACTAATGATATTACTGATCACACCAATTAAAACAAACAGGTGGACTCCCAAAAAGCAAATGAATAAAGAGACGCTTCGAGTCATGTGTGGAGGAACTCCTCCCGCCTGCGCTCGGGGCCAGAGCGCCGGGCAGGTCAGGCGCAACTGAGGCAGTGAGAGCGGGCAGGAAACACTACTGAGATTCTCCTCCCCCTCCAGTCCCCCGGTGGCGCTCCTCGGGGACGGGGCTCCCCCCCAACCTCGGGGTCAGCGGCCAGGGAGCAGGCAGGGCTGGGTTCATGGGCATGTGGCCTGTGAAGTCAGCCACACAGAACCCCAACCATAGAGCGGCCTTGGCTTGCTTTCTGATGCATCCATTTTGAAATTCTCAACAATATTGGACGGGCCCACATTTCCATCTTACACTGATCCCCACAAATTGGGTTGCCGTTCCTGCGTGCAAAGTGGGCCAGGAAAAAAGCAGAGGAAGAAGGAAAAGAAATCTGCAGCAAATATATATTTTTGAATTTTAACACAGTGTGGGCTATGATTGAAGAGACAGATGTTCAAACACATCCTTGGAGTATCAGCTACTTAAATTTGGCAGCAGAGATCAAAATCTAAGGTGTGTTTTCCTTCTGAAACTCCATTTCTAAGAAATCATTCTAAAGGGGGAAATAAGCAAAAATGTATGATTTTTTTAAAAAAGTCACTAGCAGTCCAAAAATAGGAACTGAGCTTGGGGAACAGTGTTTTGGATGGCGCACCCTACGGCAGAGTTATATGAGACAGAGTTTAAGGGACTTGCCCAAGGTCACATCAATAATGAATTCTGGGAGCAGGTGTGAGCTCCTAACCCTGCGCGCATCCACTGCCCTTGGTAGTTCCCTTGGAAAATCATCACAAACGCAAACGAGTTTCTTGTGCAAGCTCCCCAGTGCTTAGTGGAAAACTGAGAATAACTTAGCTAATAGTAGCGCGTTCGTTAACTAGATCAGGTACATCCGTACAATGAGGCACCCGCTGAACGTGGTGTGTAGGAAAGAATTTCCAAGGACACGAAGTCAAGCCGTGCTGTCCTGAGCACAGGCATACATAGTCTATAGGCATGTGCAGGCCTAAAAGGGAAATAATGAAAATGTTAACCTAGATTATTTCTTATGTCAGCGTTTGGTGTGGTTTCAGTTTCTTCAGGCTTTTTTGCATTCTTCAGATGTCCTGACTTTGGATTGTGGCTATTCGATTTGTAGCCACCAGGAATCACGACGGCCTCCAGCCCCCACCCCCATCCTGGTGCAGAGGAGGTGATAGAGACCCTGGGAGAGCAAGGGGCCTTCCTAAAATCGAGGGGCACATCAGAAGACAGATAGGAGGAAAGCCTTTGTCTTTTATCCCTTATGCTGGGTCTTCCCAACATGGCGCCGGGGCCCAGCTAGAGGCAGAGCTGCCAAAACCATAGAGAGGCTCCCCACCCCCACCCCCACCCCTGGCTGGCCAGGATGCACACGCGCAATGACAGGCAGTCGCAGAGAGGCAGGAAGACCGCAGCTGTGTTTGACCCAACTTGACTAGCCAAGACCCACCCTTCTCCAGATCTCCCCACGTCCCTGATATGCCTGCTCCTCAGCGCCAGCGAGGCTCTGTTCCTGAGGACAGTTCGATGACGCACTTACTGGTTGAGTTGCTGCGTGTCCTTTGGTGACAGGCTTTGGGAAGCAGGAAGCTACTACTTTGCGGTTCTACTTTTCCAGACTTTTCTTGAGAAGTTGTGGAAGCTTCCTGCAAAACAGTTCCCACCTTTTATTCAGCAAGTTCGTCAGAACAGGAAAACGTGCACAGAACACCAAGGCTTTGACACTGACTGTGGACGGACTTGGGGGGTTGTCCATCTCCCCCAGGAGATTATAGGGCCTATGAAGGCAGAAATATAGAATCACTGCCACCCATTCATCCACAGATAGTCACTTGTTTCATAAAAATGGAATGACTAGGTATACTGCATAGATACTCAACGAAGGCAACAGATGTCAAATAACCACGTCAGCCATTACATGTCCGATTCTTTGTGAAGTGTTGGGGAAACAGGTGTGAACAAGCCAGACAGGACATTGACCCCAGAGCAGGGCTGCTCTCGTGAAGGAAGAACAACAGGAAATGAGCAAACAAGAGTGACAGATCATTACAAAGAACGGCAAATGAGGTGGAGAAAAGAACTCAAGAGAGACCCCAATGGGAAGCTCAAGAGGGATATTTCAGAAAAGAGTTAGGGTCAGCTCCTGTAGAATGAATGTTATAAGGAAAGGTTTTTAAATATTGAACCATCCGTGCATTCTTGAGAGTATTATGATTTTATTATATTGCCGATTTCCATCTCTGAAGATTTAATTGAGGGCTTTTAAAATCAACATTCTCAAGTTATATCTGGTTACGGCTCTCTTATTCTTCTATCATGTCATATTGATCACATTTTCCATGCTCCTTTCTTATGCTAATAATTTGGAGACTCTCCCTTTGTGCTGAGTTTAGAAGCAATATGTTAAATGGTATACTTGGACTCATTTCTCCGCCAGGGTGAATAATGAAACAGAAAACATATGTGTCCGGAATTTTAGGGACAGAGGCTAGAGGGACAGAGGGATAGAGGTTGATAATGAGGATAATAGTATTAATTATTTTACTTCTCTTCCTAGAACTGTTTTTATATAACTTTGTTACCCACAATGATCTTGACTTAATTCTTGAATTATGTTGGTTTCATTACTCACTGCCATAATCCTTGAGTGTGTACGTGTGTCTATGTGTGTGTGTGTTTTCTCTCAAGAAAGTTATGCAGATGGAAAGCTCTCTGAATAGTTGCATGTCTGAGAATGTTATTTTGTGGTCATCACACTTAAATGACTTGCTGAGTGTAGAATTGCTGACTGTAGAATCTTTGGGTATTCATTTTTTGATCTAGAAACCATAGTTGCTTCAAATGCCCCCTGGGATGCAGGGTTCCAGGGCAGAGATCTGTGATGGGGTACCTGCCACCCTCTTCTAACTGATGCGCCTGCCTTTCTCCGAAGCCAGCCTTGTCAGCGCCTGGCTAATGTCATGAGTCCAGTGTGTGTGGACTTCCGGCATCTGGCACATTTCCCAGAGTGGAGGGAACATCTATCATTGCCTCTCACTTCATACCCAGCAACCTGGCCTCCCCTCCAGCCCTTGGCACTACGAGTTGGCGGGTTCTGGGGTCTGCCTCACTTACTTTCCAGGCGTTTTCCTCCATGTGGTCAGTGGCGGGCTAATTAGCCCTTCCTCAATCCAATGTCACCTGCCTTATTCACGCAGATAGTTCTCATGGGCTCCAGAACACGGTTACCCCCTTTCCATGGCTTCCTGTTCTGACATGCATCTCTCCCTGTTTGTATATATATTCTTTAAAATTTTGGTAGACCTTTCCAAGAGGTGGGGAAATTAGTAAAACGTGCTCTGTAGCCATCTGGAGCCATAAGTCCACTCCCAGCCTTTTTTGTGTTTAAAATTGCATTCAGTTCTGACCCAAGGGGATGCTGCAAGGCACCGCGTATCAGTTCCCTGTTATTTCCTGTATATATCGGTGCTCAAGGCCAGGCCTCATCTTCGTAGCATTCACTCTGTTTCAGCAGTAGGTGGTGCTATTATAACCCAAACAAAACTTGTCTTCTGTTATGAGGCTCCCCTGAGAGTTTTCCAAAGGAGACAGAGCACCACATCTATGGAAGTTGGCGTAGTGCGTTTGAAATTTTGAGACTCTATATTCCTAGGACTTAGCATAATGATTTGTTCTTTGAATTAATTACTTCATGCAATATAATGTTCACAACAATATTTCTTAATTACAATACCCCCTGAGGCTTTGTCCTAATTCTAATATCAAGACCCCCTTCCTACATCATCGCCACTTCTCCACGCTCTCCAGTGAGAGTATGGAAATAAACAATAAAATGTGAGTTCAGTAGCTCTTTTGGGTTCATTGAGCGTGGAGAGGCCTAGAGAAACAGCCAGTGTGTCTACTTGTCCAAAGTGAAGCCTTATTTGCAAAGTACATTTGAAATGCAGATTTCCCCCATATTTCTAATAAAATGCAGATAAATAAGTAAGTGAGGTGTATACAAGCATAAATCCTAATGATTTTTTAAAATAATGTTTGTCTAGCTTGGAATAACAAGCATCATTAAAATGTCTATACTACCCAAAGCAATCTACATATTTAATGCAATCCCTATCAAAATACCAATAGCATTTTTTACAGAGTTAGAACAAACCTACAATTTGTACAGAACCACAAAAGACCCCAAATAGCCAAAGCAATCCTGAGAAAGAAAACCAAAGCTGAAGGCATCACAATTCCGGACTTCAAGCAGTATTACAAAACTGTAATCATCAAGACAGTATGGTACCGGCACGAAAACAGACACTCAGATCAAGGAAATAGAGTAGAGAACTCAGAACTGGATCTACAGCTATATGGTCAATTAATCTTTGACAAAGCAGGAAAGAGTGTCCAGTGGAAAAAAGAGTTTTTTCAACAAATGGTGCTGGGAAAACTGGATAACGACACGCAGAAGAATGAACCTGAACCACTTGCTTACACCATACATAAAAATAAACTCAAAATAGATGAAAGACCTAAATGTGACACAGTAAACAATGACAATCCTAAGGGAGAAAACAGGCAACAACCTCTTTGACCGCAGCTGCAGCAACTTCTCCTAGACACGTCTCCAGAGGCAAGGAAAGCAAAAGCAAACATGAACTATGGCCACTTCATCAAGATAAAAAGCTTCTGCACAACAAAGGGAAACTAAAAGGCAGCCTACGCAATGGGAGAGGATATTTGCAAATAAAATATCTGATAGAGCGTTAGGATCCAGAATCTAGAAAGACCTTATCAAACTCAACACCCAAAAAACAATTAACCCAGTGAAGAAATGGGCAGAAAATATGAATAGACATTTTTCCAAAGAAGACATTCAGATGGGCAACAGACACACAAAGAGATGTTCAACGTCACTCATCATCAGGGAAATACAAATTAAAACCACGATGAGATATCACCTCACACCTGTCAGAATGGCTGAAATCAACAACACAGGTAACAACCAATGTTGGCAAGGATGCGGAGAAAGAGGCTCTCTTTTGCACTGCCAGTGGGAATGATACTGGTGCAGCCACTCTGGAAAACTGTATGGAGGTTCTGTGAAAAATTAAAAAATAGAACTACCCTATGACCCAGCAATTGCACTACTAGGTATTTACCCAAAGAATAGAAAAGTACTGATTCAAAGGGGTCCATGCACCCTAGTGTTTATAGCAGCGTTATCAACGATAGCCAAACTATGGAAAGAGCCCAAGTGCCCATTGACTGGTGAATGGATAAAGAAGATGTGGTATATATGTATCCAACGGAATATTACTCAGCCATCAAAAAGAATGAAATCGTGCCATTTGCAACAACATGGATGGAGCCAGAGAGTATTATGCTGAGCAAAATAAGTCAGTCAGAGAAAGGCAAACAAATAACATGATTTCATTCATATGTGGAATTTAAGTAACAAAACAGATGAACATGGGGAAGGGGAAATAAAAGAGAGAGGGAGGTAGACCCTAAGAGACTCTTAATGATAGAGAACAATCTGAGGGTTGCTGGAGGGAAGGTGGGTGGGGGGTGGGCTACGTGGCGGTGGGCATTAAGGAGGGCACCTGTTGGGATGAGCACTGGGTGTTAAACGTAAGTGATGAATCACTGAATCCTACTCCTGAAACCAATGTAGCACTATATAGTAACTAACTAGAATTTAAATAAGAATTTGGGGAATAAAAGAAGAAAAAAATAATGTTTATAAAAAGCTTTTTAGTGACATACACACACTTATATTATGGTAAAAAAAAAAAAAAGGTGTTATGAATGGAGTCTCACTATAATCATGTAAAATAGGCACAGGGAAAGGACTGGAAATAAGTACATCAAAATAGTAACACTCATTCATTCAACAAATGTTTATTAAGCACTAGCTATGCACGGGGCTCTAGTCCGAGGACTGAGGAGTACCAGTCAGTAGACAGGGTACTGATCTTATGAACTGGCAGAGCGTGTTTGTGGGGGGTAAGGGAATTACATGTTCTTATTTTCTTATTTCCCAGCTCCCTGTATTTTCCATATTTCCTACAAGCATGTATGACCTTTACAATCAGACCAGAAGCAAAATGCCATCTGACATTTATTTCAAGTGTCCCATGAGTCAACTTAAGACAGTGCGCTTCCTATTCATTTCTTTTTCCCTTTCCATCCTCTTTATAAAGCTCCCTGCCCAAACCATCATTTAGAAACTGCTCAGCAAGTAAAGCCAATGGATGCCGTTGTTGGCAGAAGAATCGTAGGAAGTGGAGATTTTTCTTTTTTGGCCCAGATTTCCTGGAAATGGTTAATGTCATGTTCAGAAGAGGGAAGCTTTCTTTTGGGGTTTCAAGGTTGGCTGTAAGAGACCTTATCCCAAACCAGCCAGATGAACCGCTTGCCTCCTCTGCTGTCTGCACGTCAGGGGTTCAGCTGCTTCTTGAAGCAGCGACAGTGATCTCACTGTGCCCAGGTAGCTCATGGACACCCCTGCCGCCCATGCACAAGGCAGTACAGATGAGTCCTTTCCCTCGAAACCCCGCCGCCTCCAACCAGACCTGTCTCAGATGTAGGAGGCAGGCGATGAGTCCCTTCCCTCTGCCACGGAGCCAGGCTCTCAACTAGCTGGAGACTCTGACAATTTGCATCCACCCGGGCAACTGCCCAGCTCCCCGACAGTTGTATGAACTTGACGTGTTTCTCTCTGACATGGCTGTGGGGGCAGCTGGCTCCCTGGACGGCTACTGCAGGGAAGAACGGAAATGTGCTACCACAAACAGAAGGTGACATCGAAGGGAGAGTTACCTGTCCGACGTGTAAACAAACCAGCAACAACAAAAAAATCAAAAATGACACGGCCCCTGAAAGTTCCCAAACAAGAGGCCGTGCATAAGTTTGGCAGACCTTCTATCTCCTGGGTACCAACAGGGATCCAGCACTCATCTGCACTCTGGGACTATTTCAAGGTTTTGTTCGTTCTGTTTCATCTGCACAGCTGTGAGCTGAATGGTTCCTTGAACAGAAATGCACTGTGGGAGGGAGTGGGTAGAGCGTATTACTCTGGACTTGTCGCTTCATTGTTTGGACTCCGTTTTCCCCTTTGTAAGCCAAGGGGGTCCACTGAACAGCCTCCCTAATCACTTTCAGCTCCATACTTTTGAACGCCGCGGATGGTTCTGTTTAAAGATCTAAAGGGCTACTGTCTTCTCGGAAATGATCACATGTTAGAAGATCGCCCGCAAGAACAGAGTATCTTTCCTTGGCTCCCAGGGGCGCCCGGTCACTCTTGGGCAAGGATGTCCTGGGCGGAGTGGTTTCTCATCAAAGGAGTCTCTGTGGGCTCCCCGTGGACGTTTGCTCAGGACGGCGCCCTTCCAGCACACAGAACAGAGTTCTTTTGTTCCTGCTCGCAAGGTGGGGCTCCCCTTGAAGCAGAGGACTTGTCACTGAGGTCAGGGGCTGGCAGAGACATCACCAGACACATTGCTCCTTGCTCCCATCACAGACGGCAGCAGCCAGCAGCGGCGCTGTGGGTAGTGTGCCCGTCGTTAGCTGGCCTACAATCTCTTTGTTAATTAGCCCACTGGTGCCCGAGTCGGGAATGAGGTAGACTAGCAGGAAGCTCTTGGTGGTATTTTTCCCGACGCGAAGATCAGCTGTGTCACTTCAAGGGTTATGCAGCCAACCCTCAATATGGAAATACTCCATGACCCCGGAAGGTAAACTCAGGGATGAATTGGCAGAGTTCTGGGTCACTGTGTCCTATAAGCAAGATCACTCTGGAGACTAAACTCATCCCCAGGGGCTAGAAGGGTCCGTTGTTCAATTAGGGTCACTCATCTTGTCTGTGGGTCCCTGATTGCTGGCATAAGCTGCACGCTTCTGAAGTTTGCTGACCGCCTTCCACTTCAGTATGAGCCGTTTCATTTTCTCTTTAAACTGAGACACCATAGCGGTTCCAGTCTTAGGAGACCACAAACTATAACCCAACCGTCCTCAAGATCTGAGACTTGCTTCCCGTGGTTGGGCTGACCATGCAGCAACAGGCTTTGATCTGTGGGTCACAAGGATGAACAACTGGGCTCGGCAGAGCGGCTCTGGGATGGTCACGTGGGATGCCAAGGCCACGCACCTCCCGATATGGACAGGAAGGGCAGGAACCAAAAGCCTAGGGGTCCTTCTCAAGTCCTCCTGTCCCCAGGACTCAGTCACCTGTGTCTCTACCTTTCCAAGTACCCCAACACGCCACTCTTGCCGGTTACACCCCCGTTCAGAGTATCCCTCCTACCCTGGAATATCACAAATGCCTAGGGGTCTAGAAAGGGTACTTTAAAAGGGTATTTTTAACAAATGGGGGCATATGGGTGGCTCAGTCGGTTAAGCATCTGACTCGATCTCAGCTCAGGTCATCATTCCATGGGTTTGTGGGATTGAGCCCCATTGTGGGCTCTTCACTGATAACACAGAGTCTGCTTAGGATTCTCTCTCTCTCTTTCTCTTTCTCCTTCTACCCCTCCAACTCTCTCTCTCTCTCAAAAAAAAATACTTTTGAAAAATTTTAAAGGAATATTTTTAACAAATGGCTCTGGGACATCTGGATGTCCACATGCAAAAGAATGAAGCTGGGCCCCTTACAACACACACAAAAATTAACTCACAATGAATCATAGACCCATTTATAAGCTGCAACTAAAAAACTTCTTAGAAGGAAACACAGATCCTCATGACCCTGGGTTAGGAAAACACTTCTTAGATATGACACCAAAAGCAAAAGTGACAAAAGAAAAGGTAGAAAACGGGCTTCCTCAGAATTACAAAATTTGTGCCTCAAAAGACACCATCAAGGAAGTGAAAAGACAACCCAGAGAATTGGAGAAGGTATTTGCAACTCATACGTATGATGAGGGACTTGCAGCAAGCACGTATAAAGAACTCGTACAACTCAATAATAGAAAGACAAATAATTTCAATTGTTTAAATGGACAAAGGATCTGAAGAGATATCTTCCCCGAGAAGTTACACAAGAAGCACCTGAAAAGATATTCAACATCATTAGCCATCGAGGAAACGCAAACCAAAGCCACAGTGAGGAGGCGCTGCTTCAAGATGGCGACTCGGAGGATCCTGAACTCACTTCCCCCAACAGACACGTGAAATCTACTGCCACCTGTGGAACAATTTACTCCATGAAAACAAAAACAAAAACCTAAAACACCTGCGGAGACCCCCCTTTACATCAGACAAATGAGAGAGGGTGGGGGGTGATGGGAAGGTCTGAGACGCTGTATCACGAAGCCACTCGTGAGGAGGCGGCCCACAGTCAGGACGGGGCCCAAACTCGGAGCTTTCCCCTGAGGGCGAAGAGCGTATGCCCCCCATAGCGGGCACCCTAACTTTAAGGCTTCTGATAGATGAGCCCCCAAAACATCTCGCTTTGAAGAGCCCTGGGGTTCGTACCCGCTGGACCCTGGGGCCGAGGCCAGCCCAGGACCATCCGCGAGCAGGCTGGCGCACGCTCACCGCCCCAGGGCCCAGACTTTATGCAAAAGACACTCATTTTTTAAATTTTATTTTTTTATTTTTTTTTTAAATGTTTTATTTCTAGGAGAGAGAGAGACAGCCTGAGCAGGGGAGGGTCGGAGAGAGAGGGAGTGACAGACTCTGANTCCTTCTTTAATTTTCTTCTCCTTTTTATGTTTTCGGCAGGTGCCACCCCTGTGTCCCTGTCTGCCAGGCTCCAGCCAGGGGATGTCACCCCTGTGTCCCCCTCTGCTGGGCCCCAGGGCACCACTGTCTCCCAGAGGGAAGCTTCTGCCCAATCTGATGTGCTGGTTTTTACATCTGGTGACCCAGTTTCTGCAGCTTCGATCCACCCAGGGGACACCTTTTGATCGCCTGGCTCTGGGGCGGGGGGCTTGTGCTCCTCGGTCCCCTGGGACGTAACAGTTGGAGGGACAGTCCTTGCATGTGACTACCCCCAGGGCACCTCCCCGCGGCCAGACTGAAACCACCAGCCCCCAGCCTTTCTGAGAAAGACACCTGCTCGCTAGTCCCGGGGCTTCAGGCTTAGGGGCAGGCCCCGGGTTGGCCACGCATCTCGAGGCTGCGGAGGTGCTTTCGGGGAACGTGGGCCGGGGGGTAACCTCGCCTCGCTCCAGCCCACCGGGATCCCCCGGGAAGGAGCTTGTACGGAGCACAATTTCCCCCGACGCTTCCAGGGGTCACGTCTACATCGCCCGGCCCTGGCGGCCAGCGGGGCTCACCCTCCCCCAATCCCACGGGACTGCATACATGCAACTGCTTTCAAAGCTGCTGCCCGAGGGTCTGGCTTCCAATTGATCTGAATCTAGATGCTGACTGAGCTCCTCCCCTTTGGGACACTGCCTGGGGGGCGGACCTATTAAAAACAAGCCCGCTTGCTTGGACAACCGCACAGGTTTGAGACTCAACCAGGAGCTGGACCAGGGCTGAGTGACACGTGCTAAAATGGATGACCCTTAAAAAGTGGGAAAAAGCCTGTCACAGAAGGCCACAAACCAGAGGATTCCATTTTTGTTAAAAGTTCAGAATAGTCAAATCTTAGAGAGAGGAGGTAGGTTAGTGGGTGGTCAGGGAGGGACAGGAGCTGCCTTCTTTTCCTGGTGATGAAAATGCTCTAAAGTCAGATAGTGGCGATGGCCACACAACTTGGCAAATATTCTAGAAACCACTTGAAAGTACATTTAAGGGGCGCCTGGGTGGCTTAGTTGGTTGAGCATCTGACTTCGGCTCAGGTCATGATCTCACAGTCTCATGAGTTCGAGCCCCATGTTGGGCTCTGTGCTGACAGTGCGGAGCCTGCTTGGGATTCTCTCTCTCCCCCTCTCTCTGCCCCTCCCCTGCTCACCCTCTGTCTCTCTCTCAAAAATAAATAACCATTAAATCAATTTTTTAAAGTACAACTTAAAAAAATTGTTTTAAGTTTATTTATTTATTTTGAGAGAGAGAGAGACAGCATGAGCAGGGGAGGGGCAGAGAGAGGGGGAGAGAGAGAATCCCAAGCAGGCTCCGCACTGTCAGCACAGAGCCCAACATGGGGCTCGAACTCATGAGACTGTGAGATCATGACCTGAGCCGAAATCAAGATGTTTAATGGACTGAGCCACCCAGGTGCCCCAAAAGTACACTTTAAAAGGGCAAATTGTATGTTGTGTGGGTTATATTCTAATTAAACCATTTTCAAAGGAAGCTTCATTTATTCATTCACAATATCCCTGCTTCTCCTGCCAGCGTGATTTTGTAAACATGCAAATGCTTGTTTACAGGAGGCGGGTTGAATCTCTGCTGCATCTGTCTCTGACAGAGTCAAGGTCAAATCTGAGCTCCCCGGCGCCCCGCCCTTGCCTCCTCTGAGCTTTTGGCCCCAGGGAACTGCATCCCCTGCCCTGAGGAGGACCCGCTGCATCCTGTCCTGTATTGTGGTGGCCCGTCCCTGCCTGTCCCTGCTCTGATTCCTTCTTCAAGAATAAGTTCAGGAGGGGCGCCTGTGTGGCTCAGTCGGTTAAGCGTCCGACTTCAGCTCAGGTCATGATCTCATGGTCCGTGGGTTTGAGCCCCACGTCGGGCTCTGTGCTGACAGCTCAGAGCCTGGAGCCTGTTTCAGATTCTGTGTCTCCCTCTCTCTCTGCCCCTCCCCTGCTCACACTGCCTCTCTCTCTCTCTCTCTCCCAGAAATAAATAAAACATTTTTTAAAAATTTTAAAAAAAAGAATAAGTTCAGGTGCCCGACCTCTGTAGTGACGTCTCCATGCAAATTCGGGGACCCTCTCTGCTGACCCGAGGAAGGCGTAAAAGGAGAAAGGCACTTAGGTGGTTGTCAGCCATTGTTTTAACGCCTGATAGGACAGCGCTTCGTCACTCTTCTTCCAACCTCGTGCTACGCGCTTGTTTCACACGGTGACTTCATGTTGTCTGGGTAACAAGCGTTGCCTCTTACCAGTTCTGTAAAAGTTCTCCTACATTTAAAGACTTTTCCCCAAAAAATGGAGTATTTTTCTCCCCAAACAGGGTTTCTATTCCTACTCGTTTAATAGAAATGTCCCCCCCGTAGAGTGTTACTAGGCCTCGCGGGATTTTCAAAAGGATTAAATGAAGTAATAGAAGCAAAGTACCTGGATGGATGAGCAGCAAGAACCCTCATGTCCCCAACAGTCCCCAAGCAGTGCCAGCCTAGTTCCCGCGTATTTCTCGGGTCACATCCTCAACGTCACCGCCTCTGCAGAGACTAGAAATTTACTACGGGAAATAATTGGATCAAATGCACGAACGTGCGTGGAAACATGTCCTTCTCGCTGTTGGTGATAGAAAACAATGACGAGGCGGTGCTCAGGGTGTAATGACATATCTGATCCTCCTGCTAAAAACAAGTCAGAGTGTCGGATGGAAAGGGAAACAGCAAACATCACTGAAACAGCAAAGGAGCGAGAGCGCTCAGAGGTAAACAGAGGCTGCACCACAAGTTTCGTGGCAGGTAGGGAGCCCAGAAGCCGGCTGATGCCCCGCGATCATTCTATGACCCGGCTGAACTCGACCTTCACCTTCTAGAGCTTTGTGGGCCACTGGGAGCAGAAGGAAAGTCCCGACTTCTTCTCAAGATACGAAGGTTAACAGGACGCTCCTCTTGCGTAGAAAGAGCCTCCAGGATTTACATCGTCATTTAAGATGGAGGCTGGAAGCAGGTCCATCCCACCCTCGGGAACGCAGGAAAACTGTCGGTCTGGAAACGGCCCTGGCTGGAGGAGGGGAAAGCCTTCCTGAGTTGCTGGTGATTAACAATTACCAGATGGCCCTCACAAGAGCTGGCCGCCCTAACGCGTACCGCATGCACATCTTGAAAGAAACCGCTAGGCAAGAATTTAGTTGACAATGATTCCAAGCTGCCGGTGCGACCGCCACCTATCAGGAGCAAAACGGAATCTCCTCTGGGGGAACAGGCTTTTCCTTAGGTCACAGGGATGCCCACGGAGACACTAACAAGACGTACGAGCTCTCAGAGAAAAAAGTAGAAATAATAATAGTAATAAGCAAACAAATGGGGGCGCCTGGGTGGCTTAGTCGGTTAAGCGTCCGACTTTCGCTTAGGTCATGATCTGGCGGTTCGTGGGTTCGGGCCCCGCGTCGGGCTCTGTGCTGACTGCCAGCTCAGAGCCTGGAGCCTGTTTCAGTCTGTGACTCCCTCTCTCTCTGACCCTCCCCTGCTCACGCTGTCTCTCTCTCTCCTAGAAATAAATAAAACATTAAAAAAAAAATAAGCAAAGAAATGGGTGAACGGCTGGAACACATACCGGCATAAAGCACCGGGGGAGAGAACCGGAAGGAACAGAACACACAAAATCAAACCTGAAAAGACTTCCAAGTGTGGGAAAAACAGATACAGAAAGCAAAGTAAACACATTTACATTTTTAAAGAAATAGAAGAGACGACTGAGCGATTTGGAGAGAGAGAAACGAAAATTTTCTAAACAGACCTGAAAAAGTAGCGAGAAATTTAAAAAAATAATGATAAAACCATCGAGATTGGAAAGTAAATAGGAGGATTGGTCAGTGGGTGGAACAGCACCCGAGACGGGGCAAGGAACTGAAACGTAGATCTGAACAAGACGCCCAGACGATGCCCCAGAGGGACCACGAAGGAGGGTTCAGAAGCACGGAGGGGGAGCGGGAAAGCCCGACATCTAATCTGCGTTCCAGAAGGAGTCACTGCGTATGAGCCTCGATGAGGTTCTTCCCGCCCCGAAGAAATCCTCCGTCCGGAGTGGTGAAAGCCAACAAATCCCAGATAAGAGGAATAAATGGAAAAGGGTACTTAGCTCCTCGCTGAACTACAGAACATCGAAACGTAGAGTAGGTCTTTACATCGGCCAGAGAGAAGACAGATGGGCTTTAAATGAGCAACGATTAACCCCAAAGCTCAAGGGCAGTTGTGAAATAATCCGTCCAAAGTGTCAAGAGAAGGCAGCTGTCAACGTAGACTCAGAGACCGGCTGACAAAGCTTTAAGAGTGAGTGAAACGAAGCTCTTGCGAAGAGAAAACCTGAAGGAGTTTGCCACCAGGATATTGTCGCCAATGAAATTCCAGAGAAGATGGGGGGGAGGGGAAGGGAGGGAGGGGGAGGGGGAAG
>NW_027531904.1:9993124-10022056 GCF_008692635.1 Crocuta crocuta
GAGGGGGAGGGGGAAGAAGGGGAGGGGATGGAGGGGGAAGAGAAGAAACCCCAGGTTGAAGGCCTGTGATACAAGGAATGTCAATAAAAGAAAAACCGGATATTTGGATAAATGTAAACAAAAATGACTGTGGAATAATAACTATACTTGTGGCTTCACAAATGAAAGCAGAGCTAAGTTACCTGAAAATAACAGGACATAAGCCGAGAGAGTTCTATTGGAATGAAAATATTCAGTGGTTTTCGTGTGCTCAGAAGGTAAAAACGGATCAACTTAGCACCCTGAAAACCCGAATGTGCGTGCCAAACTTTCTGGGATCATCACAAAATGACAGAAACACAGTTAGAAACAGAAACAATGGGGGAGAAATAGAACGAGAAAATGTAACCAACAAAAAAAGACAAGAAAGCAGAGGGAAAAAAACAGGAAAAGTAGGAAACTATTTAAAATGAAATAAGTTTATACACATATGTGTGTGTGATTTAAGAGGCTCTAGGATCCAACTAAAAGACAGGGGCGCCTGGGTGGCTCGGTTAAGCATCTGACTTCGGCTCAGGTCATGATCTCAGGGTTCATGGGTTCGAGCCCCGCGTCGGGCTCTGTGCTGACAGCTCAGATTCTGTGTCTCCCTCTCTCTGCCCCTCCCCCACTCATGCTTGCCTCTCTCCCTCTCAAAAATAAATTTTAAAATAAATTTTTTCTAAAAAAAGACAAGGATTGTAAGGATAGATTTACTTTAAAAAATTTTTTTAGACTTTTCACTTTTAAATAAAAACTTTAATGTTTGGAGAAGTTTTAGGTTTACAACAAAATCAAGAGGGAAGTACAGAGATTTCCCACATGCTCAGCCTCCCCCATCATCTGCTCTCCCACCAGAGGGCGCGTTTGTTACCAGGGGTGAACCCACGCTGACACGTCACCATCACGCTGAGCCCTCAGTTCACCTTAGGTCCCCTCTGGGTGGCGAACAGTCTATAGGTTTGGACAAATGTATAGTAATGTGTACCCATCACCATAACATAATACAGAGGATGGACTTCACTGCCCCTGTGATCTGCACATCTCTCTCCGCCAGCCCTGCCCCAGGAAATCACTGATTCTTTACTGTCTCCATACTTTACCTTTTCCAGAATGTCACGTGGGCAGACTCGCATAGAGGTGACCTTTTCAGATTGGCTTCTTTCACTTAACATTATACATTTTAAGTTCCTCCATGTCTGTTCATGGCTTGGTAGCTCATAGGCCTCCAGGGCTGAATAACATTCCATCGTCTGAATGGCCCACAGTTTGCTTATCCATCCCCTCCCGAGGGACATCTTGGTTACTTCCATTCGGGGAAGTAACCAATCTTATGGTTGGGTTTTAAGAGTGTTCTGTATACTTTGGATAACAGTCCTTTATCAGATGTGTTTTCTGCAAAGATTTTATCCTGCTTGGTGGCTTGTCTTCTCATGCTCTTAATCATTGTCTTTCATAGAACAGTCTTTTTAAATTTAATGAAGTCCATCTTATCAGTGGCTTTTTAAAAAAAATTTTAACTTTTATTCATGTTTTGAGAGACACAGAGAGAGTATGAGTGGGGGAAGGAAGGACAGAGAAGAAGACACAGAATCCGAAGCAGCTCCAGGCTCTGAGCTGTCAGCACAGAGCCCAACGTGAGGCTCAAACCCACAACGAGATCATGACCTGAGCTGAAGTCAGACGCTTAACTGACGGAGCCACCCAGGCGCCCCAGTGATTTATTTTGTAGATAAATCAAACAAATTCTAACCAAAATAAGTCTGGTGCCAATTTATAGAAAAAGTAGATTTAAGCAAAAACAATTAATAGAGTCAAGTCACTATGAAACACCTGCTTCAAATCATGAAAAAGACACGATTCCCAGCTTGTTTGCGCGTGTATCTGAGCCCTCCTGTTCCGACAGAACAAGGGACATCTAGCCTAGATCTTTACCCTCCACCCTGAACACTGCTAGATCCAGCCGATGACCATCAGAAAGTGTGTAGACTCTTTAGACAATATAATTAATAGGAGAAGGATACAAGTTTTCCTCAAACATACATAAAATATTTACCAAAACGAATCCAACAATTCTCAATAACCGCAACAGCCTGGAACAGTCCACACGTTCTGACCACAGCACCATTAGCCACGAAGCCTGAGAAAAAGATACCTGGAGACACAGAAGACAGATTCGTGTCGCCCGAGGTTAGGTGTGGTGCGAGGCTGGGTGTGATCGCAAAGGAGGGCTTGGGGGGAGATGGAGCAGCTCTGTATCTTGATCAAGGTGGCGCTTCCACAGACCTACACGTGGGATAACACCACACAGAACTGAACACCCGTCGTGACAACATTAACTTTCTGGGTTGATGTCGTGCTGTGGTTCCGCAGGTGCAGCCCATGGGGGACTGGGCAGGGCCGTACTTACCGACGCGGTCTTTGTAGCTTTGGGTCCGTCTACAGTTATTTCCAAAATAAGTCAAAAAAAGCTTTTCAAAAGAGTAGCTGGAAAAATGCCCATCTGTTTGAAAATCAAGAATCGCACCTTCTAAATAACTCACGGGTCGGAGAAGAAATGATATTGGAAATTTTAAAGCGTTTAGAGCTGAATGACCATGCGAATTTAGGTATCGGATCTTGTGAAATGCAGCTAACGATAAAGCTATTCTTTAGAAGATGTTATCTTACATGCTTATATTAAGAAAGATAAAGGCTGAAAATAATGAATGAGCTAATCCACAAAGGAAGTAGAAAAGAGATGGTAATAGAAGTAAGGACAAGATTTATGAAACATGTAACAGAGGGAAGGACAAAATTAAAAGTTGGTTCTGAGAAAACATTGGTGAAACTCCAGCAAAATTAATGAAAAAAGATGAGAGACAGAGAGAGAGAGAGAGAGAGAGAGAGAGAACACACATAACGTGAAAGGTTAAGAGGGGACATGATTACAGATGCAATACAGATTTAAAAGATAAGAGAATATTATAAACAACTTTATAGAATAAATTTGAACAATTAAATAAAATGAAAAAATTCTGAGAAAAAAATCCTTATCAAAATCAACTCAAGAAAAGTTAGAAAATCTTTATAAGTCTGTAAAAACTAAGAAACTCTCAAGTAAGAGAACCCTGGGGTCAGATGGTTTTACCGGGGAATTCTACTAAACATTCAAAGAATTAATATCGATTGCATACAGACTTCCAGAAAATAGGAAAGAGTACTTCCCAATTCATTTTATAATACTAGTATTACTTTGGTGCCAAAAGCAGAAAAAGGCAGCACAAAAAAAGAAACTTACAGATCAACGTTCTCATGACTGCAAAAGTAGGAATCCTTAGCAAAACACTACCAAATAAAATTCACCAATTTATAAAAACAATTGTACATGGTGACCATGTGGGGTTAGTCCAGGGATGCAGGGAGAGTTCATTTAAAACTCAACTATGGGGGCACCTGGGTGGCTCAGTCGGTTAAGCGTCCGACTTCAGCTCAGGTCATGATCTCACGGTTCGTGGGTTTGAGCCCCACATCAGGCTCGGTGCTAACAGCTCAGAGCCTGGAGCCTGCTTCAGATTCTTTGTCTCCCTCTCTCTCTGACCCTCCCCTGCTCATGCTGTCTCTCTCTCTCTCTCAAAAGTAAATAAAATATTAAAAAAAAAAAAAACTCAACTATGGTAGGGTGCCTGGGTGGCTCAGTCGGTTGAGCATCTGATTTTGGCTCAGGTCGTGACCTCACAGTTCATGAGTTAGAGCCCTGCATTGGGCTCTGTGCTGACTGCTCAGATCCTGGAGCTGCTTCAAATTCTGTGTTTCTGTGTCTCTCTGCCCCTTCTTCCCTGCTCATGCTCTGTCTCTCTCTCTCTCTCTCTCTCAAAAGTAAATACACATTAAAAAATTAATTAAAAACTCAATTATGGTAATCTACTGTATTAACAGGATAATAAAGAAAAAAAATCACATGATCTTATCACTCAATGCAGAAAAGCATCTGACAAAATTAAAATCCGAGTCATAACATAAACTCTGAGTGCACTAGGGCTGAAAAAAGAACATTCTCAACCTCATAAAAGACATCGGCAAAAACCCCACAGCTATCAGCCGTCTTAATGAGGAGAACTGAATGCTTTGCCTCTGAGATTGGACACAAAGCAAGAAAGCCCAGTCTCAACACTCGTTGGCCTTGGTGCTGAAAGTTCCGACCACTGCAAGATGGCAGCAAAAGGAAATAAAAGCAGAGAAAGGAAGAAATAAACCTGTCCTTATTTACAGATGACCTGACTGTCCACATGGAACATCCCAAGGCATCTTAGAAAATAATTCATAGGGGGCGCCTGGGTGGCTTAGTCGGTTAAGCGTCCGACTTTCGCTTAGGTCATGATCTCGCGGTTCGTGGGTTCGAACCCCGCATCGGGCTCTGTGCTGACTGCCAGCTCAGAGCCTGGAGCCTGTTTCAGAGTCTGTGTCTCCCTCTCTCTCTGACCCTCCCCTGCTCATGCTGTCTCTCTCTCTCTCTCTCTCTCTCCTAGAAATAAATAAAACATTTAAAAAAAAAAAAAGAAAATAATTCATAGGATGAATAAGTGAGTTCAGCGATTTGCAGTAAACATGTTTATGTTTATTTGCAATAAACATAACAAAAATCAATTATAATTTCTTTCTACTAGCACAGACACTAAAATCTAAATGCATACCATTTACAATCAGTCACTAAAAAAAAAAATACTTAGGCATAAATCCAGCAAAACACAGTCAGAACTTGTACACTGTGAACCACAAAACACTAATGAAAGAAATCAAACTGCTCTGTAGATAAGTAGATGGAGAGATACGCCATATTCATAGCTTGGGAAACTCAGTATAGCAAAGGTCAGTTGTCCCCAAATTCATATATAAAGTTCGTGTGATTCCTACTAAAATCCCAATAAGACATTTTGTACATATAGACAAAATCATCCTAAAATGTATATGGAAATGCTAAGAGACTAGAATAGCTAAAACACCTTTAGAAAAAGAACAATAAAGTAGGAGAAATCAGCCTACCTGATTTTGAGATGTATTATGTAGCTACAGTAACCAAAAGCATGTATTGGAGAATATAGACTAGAGAACCCAGAAATAGGATTACACAAATATGCCCGCCCAATTTATAACAAAGATGCAGACGCAACTCAGTGGAGCTAAGAGAGCCTTTTCAACAAATGGTGCCGCAGCAAGTGAACATCGATGGGGGTGGCGAGGGGGGTGAGGAACCAGGAAGCGTGGCCTGCAACTCATCTCATACAAAAATGAACTCACAAAGGACCGACATGTCAAATATAAAGTTATAAAACTTTTAGAAAAAATAGGAGAAAATGTTCAGGATCTAGAGCCAGGGAAAGAGTACTTAAACTTGGCACCAAAAACGTAATTCATAAAAGGAAAAATTGATAAATTGGACTTTACTCAAATTAAAAACTTTTGTTCTCTGAAAGATCCTCTTAAGAGAATGTAAAGACAAACTACATACAGTCCTGGAGAAAATATTTGTCAACCACATATGCAATAAAAGACCAGGACTTAGAATATATAAAGAATTCTTCAAACTCCGCAGGAAAAATAACAATCTGATTAGAAAATGAGCAAAAGACGTGAACAGGCATTTCTCTGAAGAGGTAAATAAGCGCATGAAAAGATGTTCAACGTCATCAGCCATTAATGAAATGCAGGTTAAAACCACAATGAGATTTTATTACCATCAGAATGGCCAAAATAAAAAACAGTAGCACCGAATACTGTCAAGAATGTAGAGAAACGAGGTCACTCATACTTTATGTGAACGTAGAATGGGACAGCCATTCTAGAAAACTGTTTGGCAATTTCCTTAAAAATAAAACATACAACTATTATAGAACCCCAGAATTGTACTCGTGGGCGTTTTCCCGGTGAAATGAAAACATATGTTTCACTTGCACAGGAATATTTGTATCAGCTCTACTCATAATGGCCAAAAAGTGCATCTAGCTTTATTTATACCTATTAAAACTTGCAGAGATGCACAAGGAGGCAGGTACAAAAGTCTCTAAGTTAAAGAGGAGTAGAGGCAAATACCCTGTCTATCAATAGTAGAATGGATAAATAGTATATCTACAGAATAAAATACTATAAAGCAGTGAAAAAAATCATTGAGCTACAACAAAATGAAATAAGAGGCGCCTGGGTTGCTCAGTCAGTTAAGAATCTGACTCTTGGTTTCAGCTCAGGTCGTCATCTCAGAGTTCGTGATTTCGAGCCCCATGTCAGGCTCAGTGCTGACAGTGGGGAGCCTCTTGGGATTCTCTGTATCTCTCTCTGCCCCTCTCCCCACTTGTGCTCTCTCTCTCTGAAAATACATAAATAAACTTAAAAAAAAAAAAAAAAAAGAGCGGCACCTGGGTGGCTCAGTCAGTTAAGTGTCTAACTTCAGCTCAGGTCATGATCTCACGGTTCGTGGGTTTGAGCCCCACATCAAGTTCTGTGCTGACAGCTTGGAGCCTGGAGCCTGCTTTGGATTCTGTGTCTCCCTCTTTCTCTGCCCCTCCCCTGCTCTGTCTCTCTCTCTCTCTTTCTCTGTCTCTGTCTCTGTCTCTCCTAGAAATAAATAAATATTAAAAAAAAGAAATGACATGAATGAATTGCTGGGACATAATCTGAGTAACAGAAGCAAGTTCACCAAAAAGCAATCACTGTGCAGCTGCATCGGTGTCGTCCCCGTGATAATTAGACCCGAGGCTTCCCAAGCTCCATGACAAGAAGGTGTCCTCCCTGCTAAATACAAATGAATACCCTGGAAAGTATTCAACAGATAGCAATAAAAGAATTCTGAAAGCCACACAAGAGACAGCTAGGCGGGTAGGAAGATCAAGACCTGAGGAATGGCAATATGGTGAGTTCCCTGGCCTTTCTTTTTACCTCCTACGTGCCCAGGAGAGCCCTCCTTCCCAGCCTGCAGATGGGCACACACCAGAAATGAACAGAAAACAGCGTTCTCTCCTGCCTGCCCGGAAGACCAGGAAAGGGGGGGGGGTCGGCAAGCGCCAGCAGGAGCCCCAGCCCCTTCCCACCGCCAGGGCACCGGCGGGGGGGGGGNCCAGCTGGCCCGGCCCCCACTGCAGAGCTAGGGCTCGTGCGGGAGCCATGCACCTGCGGGAGCCACGCACCTGCGCGGGCGGCATCAGCCAGTGCTTCCCTTCCCCGCCCCCCACCTCCTGGCCCAAAAGACCGAGGCCCGGCCACTCCTGCCCGGCCCGCCCTGAGTGGCAGATGGTCACCGGGTTTCCTAGGCAGGCCAGAGACGCTCCTTCCACCCCGGGAGGCAGAACTGGAAGGGATACGTGCCAGCGGGGCCAGAAAAGCTGAGCGGAGCAGAACAGCGCCGCCAGGGCTCTGGAACCTGAAGTGTCCTTGCAGCAGAAGCCCACAGGACTAGTCCGGAACCACAGGCTGACTGTGAGTAGGGACTGCCTGCTGAAACACGTGAGTTAAGTCGGACCAAGAGACTCTGGGCACAATAATGAAAACATCCAAGTTACAATTAACAGTCACTTGTAATGCCAAGAACCGGGAATGCGTAATTTGGACGACGAAAGGCCAACATCCAACGGACACACGGGCCATCCTGACGTCGGATGCCCTGATGAGGGCTAGGAAGCTGTCTTCATCCACCGTCATTCACACATTCTCTTGAGTTAAAGGAAAAATTTGTATCAACAAAGAAACAGAAGGTTTTTTTTTTAAGGAGCACATGGAGATTTAAAGAATTGAATATACGAAACCCAAAGAGATCGAGCCCAACATGACTCACCATTAAATTTCTGAAAACTAAAGACAAAGAAAAAAGCCTTAAAACAACCAGAGAGAAATGACACATTACCCTTAAAAAAAGAAAAAGAAAAGAAAAGAAAGAAAACGTCAATGCAAATGACAGATTTCACATCCAAAATCGGGGGGGGACAGAGGAAGGGGCACAATACTTTTCAAGTGCAGAAAAATTTATGTCACTCTAAGTTTATATTCATTGATAAACCCCTTCTGGGATGAAGGGGAGATAGAGATGTTCTCAGATGATTGGAAAATTAACAGAAGGCACTGCTGGCAAATCTACCCTTGAAGAATGGCTGAAGGAAGTTCTCCAAAGTTCTGGAAACTTCAGAAAGGAAAGAAAAACCATAGAATGCATAAAAACAGAAATAAGCCTAATAGATCATCTGTCCCTCCATGAATTTAATTATGGTTCATGGGTGAAGCAAAGGTTATACCATCACCTGATGTGGTGCCCATGGGTGTAGAGGAAATACTGGAGGTAACAGTAGTCAGAAAGGAAGAGGGGCTCCTGGGGGCTCAGTCGGTCAAGTGACCGGCTCTTGGTTTCGGCTCAGGTCACGACCTAACAGTTCGTGCATTCGAGCCCCACGTTGGGCTCTGCACTGACAGTACGGAGCCTGCTTTGGCTTCTCTGCCCCTGTCTTTCCGCCCCTCCCCTGCTTGCACTCTCTCTCTCTCTCTCTCTCTCTCTTTCAAAATAAATAAATAAGCTTAAAAAAAAAAGGAGAGAATAACGGGGCCTCCATGGAGTGGGGTTTTCCACGCATCACTCGAAGTAATAAACTGCCAGTGCCGATGTGGTGATTCAGCTACCATGATGAAAGCTTTCAGACGTTATAAATAAGCCAAAATGGCACTCAAAAACGTGCCCGCGCGGTCCACAGGAAGGCAAGAGAAGAGAAATGGTAGAGGAAGAAGCAGAGAGAACAAGCAGAGCAATACTAAGGTGGCCGACCTACACCCTAACTCAGCGATTGTCCCTTTCAATGTACATGATCTCAATGCATTGATGACACAGAGACTGACAGAGTGATCAACCTGTAAAACAACCCAACTGCACACCGTGTACAAGAAACTCACTTGAAACATAACAACGTAGGCAAGTCAGAATAAAAGGATAAAAAAAGAAAGGCGTGCAAAAAGATTAATCAAAAGTAAGGGCAACTAAAGAATACATCATTCGGGTAAATAAACAGATACAGCAAACTGAAAAGAAAGTTGGAGAATTATACCCCCAAATTAAGGGTAGTGGTTACCCTGGGCTGGCATCAGGCAGAAGCACTCAGAGGACCCTAAGTTGATGGCAAGATTTGTTTCTTTTTTTAAAAAAAAATTTTTAGTGTTTATTTATTTTTGGAAAAGAGAGAGAGAGTGAATAGGGGAGGGACAGAGAGAGACTGAGACGGAATGTGAAGCAGGCTCCAGGCTCCAAGCTGTCAGCACAGAGACGGACTCGGGGCTCAAACTCAGGGACCTCAAGATCACAGCCTGAGGCAAAGTCAGATGCTTAGCTGACTGAGCCACCCAGGCACCCCCTGGATTTGTTCGTTAAACTTGATGGCTGATATACAGATATTTAGGGCATATTTATATTTTTTTAGAGTGCGTATCCATTTTACAAATTTCTTTTTACATTCCCAATATTTACTAAAATATGTTTTTGAGATCGGGAAATAAAAAATTACCGCACGTCCCCGTGGTGGATTCTCACGCAGCCTGTGACGTTTTTCCAGACCCTGTCCTGAGCTGGTGGTGGAGGTGCACACTGACGCAGTAAACCCTTCCCGCCTGTAGCTGGGGTTACAACTCATTCTTTGGGGAACGTAGACATTTGCGTGTCTGTGAGAAATTAGTGCGGTGCAACAGGGAGGCGCGGCCACCCAGAAACCAGGGGGAGAGGGCTGTTTCAAGCAGGGGTGGGGGGCAGGATAAGGGGAGGGTCAGGAACAGCATCCGCAGATGATCCCCAGAAGCTGAGCCCCAGAGCGGGGATGACAGAGATCTGGGTTCATGGACGTAAGTCGGGAAGGCACTCCGGACAGGAGGGACCAGCAAGGCCGGAGCACAGAGGCGGTCGGCAGCAGAGCGCGTGAAGCAAGCCCCAGGGGGAAGCCTGCCGCGCGTCGTAACCGACGTGTGAAGGGCCGTGTGGAGAAGGATGAACCGAGAAGGTAGGTGGTTTACTCCCTCCTCCCCATCCACCCTGTTCTCCGGCTTCTTTCCACCAAACCCCTTCGTAGGAACCGAATGGTGTCCTGACAGAACCGAGATGCAAAGGACCAGCTTCCGGGCAAATGTCTTCTGAGCCTGGGAACAGGGACCAGAGATCACATGGAGGCCGGAGCAAGTGCAGTGACCGTGCCTGCAGGCCTGCCCGCCCGGCCCTGCACGGGGACCCCCCGCCTCACCCCCACCGCGCCCCCTACACGCCAGGGCTCTGTGGGAGTCCCCAGCCCCCCTCTGGGCGGCTGCTCTCGGCCTCCCCGAGCTGCTGCTCTGCGGCAGGAAGGGGCAGGCAGCCAAGGGATTGGGTTTCCCACTGGCCGAGGAGGCCTGGGCCTCAAAGCCAAGGCCGAGCTGCTCACAGGCAGCCGAGCAAAGGGGCTTGTCTGCTCGCCCGCCGGGGCCCGGCCACCCTCCCTCCGCGCACAGCGCAAGCTGGCGATTCAGACGGTTGATCTGACCTCACGTCTCCTGAGTCACCCTGCAGGAGTGCTGACTTAGCTTAACCAATATTTTGAATTTGTAAAGAAAAGCAGGGCTTTCCACACTACAGAGGCCTTTCCCATGTGGATCAAAGCACCCTGCATTCTTTGAGGCAGCAGCCCCTGGGGAGGACCCCCCACGCGTCTGCTCTCATCTGCCAACGTCCTGCTCGCAGACCCCGCGTGCAGGGACCCCAGGCCCCTGCCAGACGGCACGTCCAAGGCAGTGCCCAGCGTAAACCCGCGTGGTGGCTCAAAACCCGCCTGCAAGCTCAGGTTATGCCAGTAGAGTCTCGGCCATAAGGGCAGCCTCGTGGTACTCATTTATGCAGCCATTCTCTCCACAAATCTCTCCAGAGCGATTACTAGGGGTCAGTCTTTGATCTCCCCCTGCCCATCCAGTGCCGTAAAACAAGTGCCAGCTCTGAGGCCTCGGTGGCGACCTGCTAATATTTAGCTGGAGGGAAAATAAGAAACAAATGAGGTGGGAGGCATCAGATGGCATCCAGGGGCGCTGGGCCCCCAGCCCCATGTTGCCCCTCTGTCCGTCCCATTGAGGGCAAATCCCACCACTGGTGAGTGCAGCCCCGGGCCAGAGGGCTGGTGGGGTGGCTGTTGTGGGGGACACTGCCTAGGGCACTGGGGGTGTCCACAGGCTCGCACGCGACGCCCCCTGTGTTCAGGACAGCATGACTCGAGTCCAGTGGCCAAGAGCCAGCAGACGGCTCTGCCCGCATCACCGCGTTCCCATGCAGATCTCGGACAACTTGTCGGAACTTGACTCTTGAAGTCCTTACGAAGGGTTACTTGTCCAGGGAGGAGGAGAGAACCTACACTTTGAGCTGTATGTGACCTTGACTTATAACTTAACTACTTAGACATTGGGTATGTGGAGCTCCATCTGTGCTGCTGGCCCGTCCTGGCCACGTTAGCGGCAGGCCTGAAGCAGCGTGATCGCGGGGTGGTGGGGAGACCCAGAAGTGCAGGAAGGGGCACCTGGGTGGCTCCGTTGGTTAATCATTCTTGGTTTGGCTCAGGCCCTGATCTCAGGATTCGGTTGATGGGATCGAGCCCTGCGCTGGGCTCGGCTCTGACAGCACGGAGCCTGCTTCGGATTCCAGACTCCGTGCGTCCCTCTCTCTCTGCCCCTTCCCTGCTTGTGCACACACAGGCACTCTCTCTCAAAAATAAATAAACTGAAAAAAAAGAAGTGCAGGAAGGAATCAAGAAGAATGGAAAGGGCACACGTGGGAATTAATGTAAATGAATATTGACTTCATAGCACAGGAAGAATGATCTATTCTTGGGATTTGCACATAAATAGAATTAACATGCATGACGGTAATATCAAAGTGGGCAGGTGCAGATGGAGTCGTGTGTTCTAAGGTCTTAGTACTATCTGAGATATGATAAAAGTACTAATTTATATGAGACTCTAATACATTCAGAATTAGGTTGCATATTTTAATGATGAAAAGAGTAGCAAAAAAATGTATAACTAACAAGCTAACTAAAGGGGAAATGGAATAGTAAAAAATATATATATTAACCTTAAAGAGGGAAATAAGAGAGAGAAAACAGAGTGCTAATAATACCTATTATTATAAGATAAAGATTGTAAGCTGGGAGAAAACTAACCTAATTATATTCTACTTACATGAGATAGTCCTTAAATGTGTGAACGCAGAGGGAAAATGTAATCAAAAGACAGTAGATTAAGCTTTACTAACAGCAAACAATATTTTAGCAAAAATTATCACCAGACAAAAGATAGAGATTTCTAAATTATAAAGGTGATAATCCACCAGGAAAATATTTTTTAGATTGTAAATGTCTATGCAAATAAAATATGCCTTCAAAACGTATAAAGCAAAAATGGGCAGAACTAAAAGCAGAAAGAGATACGCAATCGTATTTGGAGACTTTAACCCACTTCTGTCAGTAACTAATAGAGAAATGGATCAGAAAAGAGAAGATCCAGAAAATGTGAGTATTGAACTTGATCTAACGGGACATACATAGAATACTGCATCCAGCAACAACGTATATATTCTATTTCAACAATTTTCCATTGTTAAAGTTACTCACAATACATTCTCTTCTCCGACCGTAGGACAACCATCCAGGAACCAGTACAGACACAGAGAAAGTAGAAATCTCCCAACTGCCTGAAAGTTAAACAACATGTTTCCAAATAATCCACGGGTCACACAAGGAATCACAGGAGAGCCGAGACATGATTTAAAATAATGAAAATATGGAATATAAAATTTTGGAGGAAGCTACTAAATTTAGAGGGAAATTCACAGCCATAAATTAGACAAATAAATGAATAAAAGCTGTAGATGGGTTGTCCAAGCTCCCATCTCAAAAAGTTGAGAAAAGAACAAAACCTTAGGCATGAAGAATGGAGAAGAAAGGGGTAATAAGGATAAGAGCAGAGGTTAATCAAACAGAAAACACGAAACAGAGAAATTCAGCAAAATCAAAAGCTGATCCTTTGGGAAGCCATAGAATCGATACCCTCCTGGAATGGCAGATCAATTAAAAAGAAAGAGAGAACACGAAGTATCAATATCAGAGATGAACAACGGCAATCACTGTAGTGACGGATCTGCCCATGTCCAAAAGATGACGTGTACACACACAAATTAGTATAAATAAAACAGGGGAAGTCAGAATGACAACTTTGTGCTCACAAATTCAGAAACTCAGATGAAAAAAAATTTCTAGAACAAAAATGTATGTTACCCAAACTGATACAGGAAGAAATTTAAAAAACTGAATATTCCTGTATCTAGTAAATAGATCCAATGATAGTTTAAGACCTTCTCACAAAGAGATCTCCAGACCCAGATGGTTCACAGGTGAATTCTCCCAACTGTTCATGAAAGTGTAGCTCCGGTATTATTCAAACCATTCCAGAAGACGGAAAAGAGGGAATGCTTCCTACATCATTCTGTGAGGTCAGCACACCCATAATATGGAAACCAGATGAGGGCATCACAAAGAAAAAAAATTTTAGGCTATATCTTTCCCACAAACACAAACAGCAAATTTTGCACACAAAATATTAACATATCAAATCCATAGTTATATCGAAAGGATAATAGATCTTAACTAAATTCAGTTTATTCCAGGAGTGCAATGTCGTCTTAACATTTAAAAAAAACCTATCAGTGCAACTCACCACATTATTAAGAATAAAGCAAGGGGGAAAAAACCATACGATGATCTCGATTAGTGCAGAAAAAGTCATTTGATAAGACTTGACGATTGATGTGGGGGAACATAAAACGTCTTTTCCAAATACAAATAGAAAGAAACTTCCTCAATTCAATGAAGAGTATCTAAACAGAACACAACTACAGCAAACATCACACTTATTCACAAAATAATGACACTTTCTCATGAGACCAGAAGGAGACAAGGATGGCTTCTAGCAGCCTTGCGTGGCGGGCGCCGGCCGGTGAAGACATGGTCATGTCTGCAGAAAAACAAACCCAGACGCTGAAGTCAAACTTTGGAGAGTTGTATCGTGCAAATGGACCGGAGGAGTCAATACTGGAAACCCATCAGTTCTTTTTAAATACCCCTATAGAGGGATGCCCAGGGGGCTCAGTCGGTTGAGCGTCCGACTCTGGCTCAGGTCATGATTTCATGGTCTGTGAGTTCAAGCCCCGCATCAGGCTTTGGACTGACAGCTCAGAGCCTGGAGCTGCTTCAGATTCTGTGTCTCCCTCTCTCTCCACCTCTCCCCTGCTTGCATTCTCTCTTTTTCTCTCAAAAATAATCATTAAAAAATTAAAAATTAAAAAGAAAGAAAGAAAGAAAGAAAGAAAGAAAGAAAGAAAGAAAGAAAGAAAGAAAGAAAGAAATACACCTATGGAGTCAAGGCAATTCCGATAAAAGTCTCAACAGCATAACCAAGTCTAGTTTGAAGAACAAAGGTGGAAGACTTACCAGAGATCAAAATATATATATTATAAAACTATCATAATTAAAACTCGGTAGGGACATCTAGATGGCTCAGTCGGCTGAGCATCTGGCTCTTGATTCAGCTCAGGTCATGATCCCAGGATCCTGGGATGGAGCCCTGCATCAAGCTCTGCACTGAGCATGGAGTCTGCTTGAGATTCTCTCTCCCTCTGCCCCTCCCGCTCTGCTCATGCTCGCTCTCTCTCTCTCTCTCTCTAAAACAAAACAAAACCAAAAACCTCTGTGATATTAGTACAAAGAAAAAAGACTAATGGATCATAACGAGAGAACAGAGAGACACCGAGAGATACATGACACAGACATAGATAGACACACAGATGACAGATGGATACGGATACGGTGGCTCTTGACTTTTTATGATAGAACCGCTGTGCGCTGAAGCACGGACAGGCTCTTCCAAACCTATTGCTGGGCCGATGAGCTATCCATATAGGAAAACATTTTTAAACGTACAGTTCACAGTGTATACAAAATCAACTTCATCTGAACTGAGGATACAAATGCGAAAGATCAAACAACACAGCTTCTAGGAGAGACATGGGAAAATACCTTTGTGACCTTGCGGCGGACAATGATTTCTTCAAAGGGATTCCTTTGTCCCCACCCCTGGGAGACCTGGGCCAGAAAAGCCTGCGCAGCGAGGGGCCATTTGGTTTTTAATACTTGACTTGCTTTATGGATTATTAAACATATAAAACCATAAAGTAAAAATTAAAATTAAAAGGTTGTGAAATGCAACTCCGAACCACAATGAGACACCACCTCACGCCTGCCAGAACAGCTAAAATCAACAACACAGGAAACAACAGGTGTTGAGGACGCGGAGAAAGGGGGACCCTCGTGCACTGAGGGTGGGAATGCACACTGGTGCAGCCGCTCTGGAGAACAGCACGGCGTCCCTCAAGAGACTAAAAAAGAACCACCCTATAATCCAGGAATCGCACTACTGGGTTTTTACCCCCAAAATACAGTAGCACTGATTCAAAGGGGTGCATGCACCTGTCCGTGTCTAGCAGCGTTAAGGACAAACTGTGGAAGGAGCCCAAGTGCCCACCAATACACGAATGGATAGACAAGACGTGCTGTGTAGACACACGATGGAATAGTACTCAGCCGAGACATGGATGGGTCCAGAAATTTCGCTGAGCGAAATAAGTCAGTCAGAGGAAGACGAATATTATATGATCTCACTCGTGTGTGGAATTTAAGAAACAAAACAAATGAACAAAGCAGGGAGAGAGACAGACAGACAGACAGACTTAACCCTGGAGAACACACTGCTGGTCACCGGAGGGGAGGGGCGGGGGGAAGAGGNGCTACCATGACACTGCACACTAACTATATCGGAATTAAAATAAAATAACACATAAGAAAGTAGGGATCATAATTAAAAGTAAATAAATCAGAAGCATCCCTTTGTGAATCCGGGGCCAGGCCCGCACCGAGGGAGGCAGACGGGTGCCCCTCCCTCCACCAGCTCCCCCTCCTCCCCACCCCCTACCCGGCTCCTGTAGAATGTTCTGGGGAAGTGAAAGCCATTCGAGAAGGCTCCTTCGAGGATATAATTCCCCTCTATGTGGGACCCTCCTGTAAGACAGCTGCGCGGGGAACGCCATAGCTCAGAGGAGGGGACAAGGGACAAGACTGATTAATTATGCTCACAACTGTCCCCTTCTCCAGACAGGAAGGAATAGTGTCAGACGTGGCTCTTACTCCCCAGGGGGTAGCGTATACAGCGGGTGCTGCACCAGCGTCTGGAGACAGAGAAGGAAGAGGAGAAGGGAGAAAGGAGGCAAGAGAGCCAGGAAGGAGGAGACGGGAACGGAGCGGGCCAAGCTCCAGCTCCCCTGCCCGAACGTCCTTCCCTCTGGCCCAACATCCGACCTACAGGGCATTTAAAATGCTCCTTCCACTCGCAAAAAGGCTGCATTTGGAGACGCCCACGCGCGGGCGTTTCCTCCTTGTTCAAGGTCTGTGTGATGCCCTGAGTATCGTCGGGTTAAGTCCGGCTCTCAACATCCTCCCGCGTGAATCCCGCCCCGGGGCCCGGATGCGCCCCCGGAGCAGGGGCCCGCCAGGCGCTCTGTGCCCCCCGGGCAGCCCTGGCACCTCCCTGGGCACCGACGTCCTCCGTTCTCCTCGCGCCAAATGCAACGCAGCCAATACGGCTTTTTTTTTTTCATTTGGCTGTGCCTCTGACTTCCTCTTCTTTAATTTTTATATTAGGCGTTTCTTGAGGACAGACTGATGTCACAGGGACTCTTTCCAGATGTTGTTTTGAAATCAGCGTAACCATGACATTGCTGGAGGCTGAGGAGCCCGTCTGGGCCAACCGAGCCGCGCCAGGTGCAGGGCGGGGCAGGAGCCGGGCGGGGACCAGAGTGTCCCGGGAGAAGGGGGGGCGCGGCTGTCAGTGCTGAGGCTCCTTCAGGAAGGACCCCAGGACCCCAGGACCGGCTGTCACCTCTGACCTCCATGCCCTGGCACTTTTGATACGGGACCTGCTCAGACCCTGAAACCCTCGCTTGCTCAGAGTGCGCCCGGGGAAGGCTCGAGGTCCCCTGTCTCCTGAGAAAGAAGCGCAAGAGCTCGGGTTCCAAGCTCGCCCGCGGCCCTGTCTCCGCCCGCCCAGTTCATCCGTGTCTCCGACGCAACTCAACGGTGCGCAGCACCCCTCCCCGCCGCAGCAGACGTACCCCTCCCCTACCTGTGGCAGGGGCACCCCCTCCCCCCCCCCGAGCCCCCCNCCCCGCCGCAGCAGACGTACCCCTCCCCTACCTGTGGCAGGGGCACCCCTTCCCCGCCTCTGAGCCTCCGCTGATGCCCCTCTGCCTGCTCACACCACCCCCTGTGATCTGGGCTTCCTTACTTGGATATCCTGCCTTCCGCAGGCACCCCCTCCAGGGGGCCCATCTGCAGACAGAGCTGCACATCCATCCGTGTTCCCATGACCCCCCCTCATGTGTGCACCCACACCCTGAAGCAGGACACTCATGTGCTGTCCCTGCGTCCAGGGGCACCACGGAAGCTGCCGCTCATGCACACTCCCGGCCCGGGGGAGGCGCTCCGTCAGCGCTGCTCGATTCACTAGGTACTTAATTACGCAGTGACAGTCGGTGTCCCCTCCTCCAGCAGAAATTGTAATAATCGTAATCATACTTACTAAGCAATCACTATGTGCACTGTACTCTCTTAGGTGGATTTTCTTATGTAAACACTTATAACTTAATCTGGATAAAAACTCACAGGAGCTAAACAATGTTAACATTCTCCATTTAACAGTGCAGAGGAGAGCTCCTCTGCCGGGCGGGGCCGCACCCCTGCTCCGCTTTCTGGGTTTGCCCATCCTTCTTAGAGTAAAATTCCAAGTGTGGCCTGGCTGCCACCCGACTTCATCTTCCGCCACCTCCCGTGCCCACACCCCCCAGGCACACCCTTCTCCTTGCCGCTGCAAATCACTCTTTCCTTTGTGACTTTGCACATGCTGTTCCCTCCACCTGAAATGCTCTTCCCTACCTGAAATGTTCGTACGACTCCCTCATCCACCTCTTCCCGGTGCCTGCCTGCATGTCACTTCAGAGAAGGCTTCGTGGTCACTGTCCCAGAAAGGGCAGTGAGCTCTCCGCGTCACCATCTCCCGTTCCCGCGTGAGATTTCCCCGGAGCCCATCGCTGTTTCGTGTCACATCACAAATCAGGTGCCACCATCTGCCCCCCGACCAGAATGAGAGTTGGGTGAGGCCAGGGACGGAGCCTGTGTGGCCCACCCCCCAGACAGGGCCTGGCGTAGGTCGGTGCTCCGTGAGCGCTGAATGTGCGATACCCAGGGCCACACACGCCCCCTCTCTGGGAGCCCCTGCAGCCCTTCTTGATCCACTTTGCACACGACCTGAGGGCAGGGACGAGCCCCACAGCGCCCAGTGTAGGGCCTGGCGTGTGACACGTGCGCAGGAAATACACGTGCGGTTAAAGAGAAGCATAAGCAAGACTTCGTGCTAGGAGTCTGTTGGAATCTGAAAACGGCGTTTGAATTTCACTTATCTGGGCTCTAACCTGGATGCTGTGATACTGTCGTTAATAAATCTGACTCTTAGGGGCGTGGGGGGTTCAGTCGGTTAAGCGTCTTGACTCGATTTCAGCTCAGGTTGCAATCTCACAGTTTTGTGAGTTCGAGCCCCACGTTGAGCTCCGTGCTGACAGTGAGGAGCCCGCTTGGGCTCTCTCTCCCTCTCTCTCTGCTCCTCCCCTGCTCACGCTCTCTCATAAATAAACACATTAATTAATTAATTAATTAATTAGGCTCTCAGCTGCTGGATTATACACTTGGCATCATTTGTGACAAACCAGGAGCCCGGCCAGGCTCCCCAAACCCAGTGGGACGCTCTTCCCTCCTTCGGTCCTACTGGGTGAGCTCAGGCCACACCAACAGAAGTCACATCGTGGGTGATGGTGCAGGACACCGCCTCCCGGGCTGGGGGAGGCCTCTGGGGAAGCAGCCTGGGCCTGGAGCTCCGCACTCCGGGGCCAGAGCTGCTACCCTGCCACACAGTGTTCCTCGATCTTTACTAGACACACATGCTGAGCTATTACTTTGCTCATCAAGGAAGCAAGTTGTGCAAAGGGCCTGGGCCCCCTCCACACGGAGTAGAGGGCCTTCCCTGTTCTCTGTGGACAGTCGTGTGACTCTGCCCACTGGGACTTAGCAGCAAGGTGTGGGAGGAAGCTTCCGGGCTGGGAAAGCCACAGGAGCTCCAAGGTTCAGGGCTGCCCGGACCGCTGAGAAAGGCCACCTCTGATGGAAGGCCGAAGGCACAGTACCGGACGGAGTACCTCGGGCAGCCTCCACCCCCTGGCACCCTGCAATTTCCATCTCGCCGCCAGAACCCAACTTGAAACAGGGGCTGACAGGGGAGGGCATTCTGGATTTGGGCAGGTCTGCAAACACCGCTCAGCTTCCCCATCGGCCTTCCCGATGGCCCCTCGTGTGACCTCCAGCGCTCATGCCCGCGTGGGGTCAGCGCCCAGGGAGCAAACGCACTGATCCTCTCCTCCTTGCTCCGTGGGACGCCCTGAGAGTCAGTCCCCATCAGGTTCCCTGCTGGGGGGACAGGAGCTGCCCGGCGCGTGCCAGAGACGGAGAGGAAAACTTCCAAGTGCACTGACCACCGCGTTTGCACTTTCCGGCAGGGACCTAGGCTCCGTTTGCCTCCCACTGACACAAATCTCACCGAGTCGCTCGAGTGAGAAGGTTAGGTGAGCCTGGTTCCCTGCCACGCTCATCGTTCTCAACTGTGCAGCCCTGCCTCAACTTCTCCCTCGCTTTTGTTCAGAATTAGAACTCTATGCCTTCCTGGGCTCAGAACAAACGGGCTCGAAGGCTTTAATTCAGAGCGCGCGAAGCCAACCATAGAGCCTTCCGGGCCCGCGGGTCCCGGCCATACCTTCACGAAGAACATCGTCTTACAGCGCTTGCCCCGGTCGCTCCCAGCCGCCTCCGAGGCCAGCGCTAGGTCAGGAACGCTGCCGGGCCCGGCCTCCGACGTGTCTGCCAGCTGCACGGGCGAGTGGAACGCCCCCTCCTTGCCCCGGCCCAAGGGCGCCTCAAAGGGGTCGGGGTACCTCTCGTCGGGGCTGGAGCCGTCGTCGCTGGCCCTGGCGTTGCAGAGCATCAGGGAGCGGGAGATGGACCGCAGTTTCGTGGACTTCCTGCTCTTCCCGGCGCGGCCGTGCGGCTCCATCCTCAGAGAGGAAGTGAGGCTGCCCTTCTTCCTCTCCTGGCCCGCGGCCCTCGGCTGCCGGGCGCTGACTGGACTGGGCTTAGCCGCCGCCTCGTCCGTCCCTGGAGGAGACAGGAAGCAGAAAGAAGCCGTGTGACTTGCCAGTGACACGTGGAGTGACGAGAGCCCTGCTACAGAGCCCGCGGGTGCCGTGCCCGGGAGGCGGGGTGGCGGGGAGACTGTCCCGCGTGGCTCTGGCCTGTCTACGTGGCCAGCCAGGTGGGCTGGGGGAACCCGCCCTCCATTCCCAAGATCCTGGAGACCTGGGCTTCTCACATCCAAGCCCTCACTCTGCAGACAGGGAAACTGAGGCACCAAAGCCGCAAGGCGCCCTGGTGGAAGATCCGCAGTCACAGGATGCTTTTGGAGACGACAGAGGCCCACGCTTTGTGGCGTCTGCGCGTCCCACAGCTCGGAGGGCTCCAGGCTGCACAGCAGAGCGGGGAGGGGCCGCTGCCGTGCACCTGCCTGTCCCGTCTCCACCCGCGGGGAGGCCTGCAGCATCTCCAGAGACAGCCCGGAACCTGGGGCCCGGTCTGCTGTGCGCTGCTGCCTCGGGTCCTCCTTCCCAGGTGCAGAGCCGGGGGCCCCGCTGGGGCTGTCACCTGGTGCCCACCCGCCACGGTTGGTGTCAGTGTCAAAGAAGGTGGCGCGTGGGAAGGGTCTGCCAAGGTGCGTCGCACACAGCAGGCACTCAGCNCGGCCCAGCTCAGCTTCACCACGGAGGTGCCTCCCGCGGCGTCAGCTTCCCGGAGACAGGTGGCCAGAGGGGTGCATCCACCCAAACGGGCCCCGACCCAGGCCCGAACCCCCCGGCAGAGCCGTCGCCGGGACAGCAGACTGTGCGACCGCTGCTCGTGCCCACCCAGCGTCCATCTCGGCGTTTCACTGAGCACAAGCCCTCCAGAGCCCCGCAGCGGGCTTCCTCTTAAGAGAAGACTGCTGTCAACGCCCTCCCGTCGTATCGGGCTAGTCACCAGCCTTCCCTAGGACCCATCGCGGTGCACGTGAGTGCATGAAAGAATGCATGCGGGGAAGGGTGCCCTGGGTGCTGTCGTACAGATTAACTCGACATCAGCGCGTCCCGTCACCCAGCCTCATGCCGGGATCTCTGGGTCCTTCTTTTCCTTTTTTTAAATATTTATTTATTATTGAGAGACAGAGACAGAGGGTGAGCAGGGGAGGGGCAGAGAGAGGGGGAGACACAGAATCCGAAGCAGCTCCAGGCTCCGAGCTGTCAGCACAGAGCCCGACGCGGGGCTCGAACCCACGAACCGAGAGACCGTGACCTGAGCCGATGCTTAACCGACTGAGCCCCCAGGCGCCCCCTGGGTCCTTCTAGAGAGCCCGCAGAGCCAGGCCGCTGCTGAGCCCCATCCTGGCCGTAGGATTCTGAGCCCTGCAGGGGACACCCCGCCCTGAGCAGCCCGGGGCCGTGTGACACGCGTGGTCACCCGCCAGGCGCCGGGCTCCGGACGACAGTTGTGCTGCGTCTCCACAGCCGGCCTGATGGTACCTCCTCAACAAGGACTAGGTGTCCCCCTGTCCCCGTCCCCAGCAGATAACGTCACCTCCCACTTCCTGGAAACACAGACGCTGGCGGAGCGCGATGCTCGCTACTCGCTACCGTCTACAAACGCCTTTGCCGCCCGTCTGTCCACACCCTACACGCCCTTGGCAGCGGGACATCCACCCTCCTGTTGAGGCCGGCCCACCGCCCGTCACCAGGACCCCACTCCCGCAGCGGGCTGGGACACGCACAACAAAACAACAACAGCTAATGTGTATCCGGCGCTTGTGATACAGTGAGGTTCCGACTGCACTACTGTGTAGTCCTCACAAAACCTACTTGAGGCCCCATCGATATCCTCGTTTTATAAAGAGGTTAACTGACGCACAGAGAGGTTAAGTCACTTTCCCAAGATCACACAGCTAGGACTCGGTGACAGCGGGAGTTAGAGCAGGCGGTGGGACTCTGGAGCCTGCACTTTTCCACGGCGTCACACGGGCATTGATCACCGTCCCTGTCACGAGCAGGTCACCTAGTCTCTCCTCCGTACCAGCTCTTCAAAAGCAGCGTGCAAACAGCCAGATCATCTCTGCCTTTGAAAAACTACCTGTCAACCCACAGCCTCTCTTTCATCTCTTCTTTTTCTTCCTTGGTCTTCTGTTAAGGTGAGAATACTCACCATGAGACCCGCCGTCTTCTTTTTTTTTTAATGTTTTTATTTATTTCTGAGAAAGACAGAGAGACAGTGTGAGCAGGGGAGGGTCAGAGAGAGAGGGAGTCACAGAATCTGAAGCAGCTCCAGGCTCTGAGCTGTCAGCACAGAGCCTGACACGGGGCTCGAACCCACAAACCGTGAGATCATGACCTGAGCCGATGTCGGACGCTTAACCGACTGAGCCCCCCGGGCGCCCTGACACCCGCCGTCTTGACAGATTTGTAAGTGTGCCCAGTTTTCCTCGGCACAGGTTGGCGGCGGAATATTATTCCTTCTTATCTCCCGGAACGGACGGTCCCCACTCCGCACTTTCTGTCCTCAGGCTCACCTCCCCGCGAGCCACGGCCCACAGTCCACTTCCTTCCCCGGAAACCACTGAAACTCTCACTGTATCAGTTCTGCAATTTGCGCCCCAAAGTCGTGAACCCAGGTCCGGAGGACACAATCTGCTGCTTTGTTTTATGAGGAAATTACTAGAACCAGGAGTTCAAAGCTCAGATCTATTGGCTGAAGGATGCTTTTTAGTGTTTTTTTTCCCTTTCTCATGACTCACCTTTACTTCAGATGCCACACCTTTCAAGTCCCGGCGGAAAATGCTCCCTCCCTGCCACTCCCCCCCCCGACACACGGGAGCTCCTTCAGTTCCATCAGTTCGACCTCCAGCACTAGTAACGCTCAACGCAAACCTTGCCGCAAGTATTTATGTTATGACCAAACTTCTTTGCGTTTTGCTTGACCTCATTAGGACCCCCCACAGTTCACCTCAGCCTCATGGAGGAAGGTGTGTGTGTGTGTGTGTGTGTGTGTTGCTCATAGCCACCCCTGGTCCACCAGGCGTTTGAAAGGCTGAAATAATCAAAGTTTTGTGTTAAAGAGCCTTCTGGGCCTGCGCTGGTACTGAACACGGAGGCTGTAAATATGGAGTGACTGAGGGCCGCTGCGTGAGGAGGGCTGCCGAGAGTTAAGCCAACGCAGACAGCACAGAAGCCACAGAGGTTGATGGACAAAGAAGAGAGAAAGGAAGGAGGAGAGAAAGAGTAAGAGTGACACGGAAGAACTCAGATGGTATACTATGAGCACCTGGATCCAGCCATGCCTGATGCCATACTATCTATTTACTTACACAAGCTAATAGACTTCTCTTTTTGCCTAAAAGAAGAAATCCTGGAATGGCTGTTCTTCTCCCTGATACTAAAAGGGAAGCAGTGACACCCAGGGGCCAAGAGGCTTTTTCAAACGTCTTTTATCCCGTCCCAAGTCTAGGAGAGGAGTCAGTCGTCCGCAGTCAAATGGAAACTCTCCCCTCCAGCGCCGGGCTCTGGTATAAAAGCCTGTGCATTCTTTGCCACCGAGCTTTGTCACCATCTGCACGGAATCTCGGGCTGGAAACCCAATTCTCTTCCCGTCCACATTCTCCCCCGACCCCCCCGAAGCTCACTCGCTGTGCACTTTCCAGGACACGGACATTCGGGGTCTTCAGGACCAGGTGACAGGCTGTGTGTTTCACTCACCGCTGGAAAGCTGGCCGCACGTGGGATTTAGGGGAGCAGACGGCCCAGACTCCTCAGGGGACACAGTGCTGGTCCCGCGGACCATCCGCAGGAGCCACACGTGAGTACTGACGGTGTTTAAAAATAAACTTTTCCAGAGGGAACCGTGACTCTCCGCAGCCTTGGCTCTCGAGCGCGGTGGCCGGGGCCGCGGATGGGGGGCCAGTGATGTGCTGGGGGGCAGGGGGGCCTTCGGTCCAGAGCAAAGGCGGTTTTCAAAATGAGCTTTGTTTTCATGGAAAATGTAAAACAGGGAGGGAATCATCGCAAAAGTGTCGTCGAGAAGCGGCCAGAATCGGGCTTCTGTGGGAGATTCCTTCCCTCCAGGCCTGGCGGACAGGGAGAGAGGCAGGCAGGCGGAGGCAGTAATTGGAAACACAGTGCCGGGGTCACGTGGCTCCTCTGCGCTTCGGTCATTGTGCGCAGAACCCTGGAGCCGGCTGCTGCTCCTAACGGACCACACGTCGGCAGAGCTTGAGGACAGCCCCCCCCGCCCCCCCGGGACGGCGGCCCATCTGGATGTCTCCACGGACGGATGGATGTGCTCCCTCTGCTTTTGCCCTGGGCTCCGGGGGCGCTTGCCAGGCTCTTGTGGGATGTCCTCTGCCCCCCGTGAGTCCTCCATGAGACGGACGCAGGGGTCTGTTCCAGAGGCTTCCTGGGGAAGCGCAGAGAAGGTTTCCCGCACGGCTACGCCCATGGGACCAGCTGCTTTCGCTGTGCGGCAGAAAAACCCAGAGGATCTGGCTTCGCCCCAGGACAGGGCTCTGCCCGAAGGCCTTGTCCTCCCGTCCGTGAGGGTGCTTGCTCTTCCCTTACATCTCCCACGGCGGGCGCTCTGGGGCTGCAGGCTGTCCCCCCACGCACTCGAGGCGGGTGCCCCCAGGCGGGGGTGAGGACTCACGTCTCTCAGCAGCCGGAGACCAACAGTAGCTGCACCATCATCCATATAGAAGGTGCACAGCCAGGGGCGCTGGGGGCTCAGTTGGCTGAACGTCCGACTTCGGCTCAGGTCACGATCTCTCGGTTCGTGGGTTCGAGCCCCGCGTCGGGCTCTGTGCTGACAGCTCAGAGCCTGGAGCTGCTTCAGACTCTCTCTCTCTCTCTCTCTCTCTCTCTCTCTCTCCCTTTCTCTCTCTCTCTCTCCCTCTCTCAAAAATCAGTAAACAATAAAAAAAATTTTTAAGTGCAAAGCCAAAAGTTAGAGCCAAAGTGCACAGAAATGGCTAGTTCCTTCCTCCTTTCAAGGAGTTTGAGAAACTTCTAGACTGTGCTGGGGAGCAGAGTCAGCCCTCCCTCCCTTCCTTCCTGTTTGTTCCATCCAGCAAACACTTGTTGAAAAAGCGTGACGTGCCTGTCACTGCGCTGGGCAAAGCTAACTTGCAGGACGAAAAGCCACAGTATCTCCATCTGGATAAAATACACTGAATTCACTGGAGAACTTCGTGAGGGTAAATGGCCATATGGAGAAAGGGGAACTAGTTGATTACATGTGTTTTGAATTTCTGAGTTCCCCGACAGTGTCTTCTATCAAAGGCAATTTTTAAAGTTGGGTCACTCCGGCCCAGGGGGTATTTTNGCATCTCTGGGCCTGTTTCCCAGCCGGTGCACTGAGCAAGCGTGTTGAAGCTGGTTCTATACCTGTGCTTGTTCACCCCTCCACTGTCACCTGCTGGAGGGGAGAGATGACAGCTCCCTAATGCCAAGTCTCCGGAGCTCTGCTGGGGCTTGGCCGGGGAACGGCATCGGCATGTTCAGTGAATGAGCGACTGGAAGGTGAACATCTCAAAGGCCCTTTCCAACAAGGCTTTCCCACACCGTCTAAGGCCAGATGCGTGCGGGTCACTACATGTCAGTCCAGGCGGGTAAGGGCCCCGCGTAGCTGGTAAAGCGCTGCTTGTGGCTGTGGCTGGGAGGGTGTTTCCGGAAGAGATGAGCGTTTGAATCATGGCCTGGATAACGTAGGTGGATGTCATCCAGCTCCCCGGGGGCCTGAAGAGGACAAACGGCGGAGAAACGCAGTGTCGCTCTGCAGGGGCTGGGACGCCCCTCTTTTCCTCAGACGTGGGATGCCTGCACTTCTGGTTCTTGAGCCTTAGGACTCAGGCCGGGGCTTGCACCATCGGCTGCCCAGGTCTCGGGGGCTGTGGGCTTTGAGCGGACTACACCCCCGGCTCTCCTGGGCCTCCCAGCTTATAGGTGGAAGATCATGGGACTTCTCAGTCTCCAAAATCATGTGGGCCAACCCCTCAGAATACATCTCTCTCTTTATCTCTCTCTCTGTCTTCCTCATCTATCTCTCTGTATAGTCTATCTATCCATCCATCATCTATCCATCCATCCATCCATCTATCCATCTATTTATCCATCCACCCATCCATCCATCTATCCATCCATGTATCCATCTATCTATCCATGTATCTATCCACTTATCCATCCATCCATCCATCCATCCACCCCCCCACTGACCCCACCCATTGGCTTTGTTGCTCTGGAGAATCTTGCCTAATGCCAGGGAAAACATCCCACCTAGGACCACAGAATGAAGGACCCCAGGCAGCTGGCTAACCCCCCAGTGACACGGAGCTCACAGCAGTGACCGGTCCCCCCCCCACTACCACCAGATAGATCTTCTGGAACCTGCTTCTCTGGAAGCGCCTAGAGCATGTGTAAGACCCAGAGAAGCCGCTCACCTTCCAGCATCCTGGAAGGCCGTCTCATCCATTCGTGTGTGGGCACAAGTGGGGTCATCAGGATGCCCTCCCCAAGACCCAGGCCTCTGAGACAAAGCCCAAAGCAGGGCAGGACTGTCCCCCTCAGCGTGTATGCTCTGTAACGCTGTGAAGACTGAAGGTATAATTAATCTCAAGAAGGACCTGGCTACGTTCAAGAAAGTCATGTCCACCTGTCACTGTTCGGGCGGGGTGGGCCAAGGTCACTCCCCATTCAGTCCAGGCACGTGGAACAAGGCGTCACACAGGGACGCACCCAGGAAATGCTGTTCTACCTGAAGCGGGTAGCCAGCGGCACGAAGCCACACACAGCGGTGCTTGTCACCAGGCAGAGGGACAGACAGGAGCACAGGTGTGCTGGCTGAGGGCTGGGACCCGCAGGCCACCGTAGTCTGCACACCAGCTGTGCCGTTCACCTGTGTTCAACGCCTTTGCGGCTTAGCCGCTGGCCCGCCGAGCGGAGATGACAATGCCAACTGCCCAGAAAACCGAAGAAAACCCCTCCACGAGGTACTACCTAGCTCACTGCCTGACACAGAGTATGGACCAAAAATAATCACTCAAAAAAAGTAAAATAGTGGAATCAACCTAAACGTCCATGAGTGAGAGGCAGTGTTGGGTATTTTCTGGTACATTCATACCCAATAAGACGGCTGCAATCACTGTCCATATGTGGACGTGGGAAGACATCCACCATACATTCCAACATAAAGAAACACCGCAAATAATTCTGGAGACTAGCTTTCTTTACAGAAATGGACTCGGATTAGTAACTGTTAATGACCTTCTTGTTCTGGAAGGTGCATGAAGTGCTGGGGATGGTATTTACAGAAAGCTTTTCCTTTGTACTTACTCATTTCCCAGAGCTGATTTCCTTTTACAGCCATCGTGTATCACACAACCAGAGAAATAAAGGTTCCTATTTTGAGGAATAAAATTGAAAAACTATGGCGGATTTTTGTCGACAAGCAGTTCTGAGTAACCTTACAATGATTTCCTCAGGTTCTGAAAAGCCTGGTTGAAATTTTTACTAAGATCGCCTGGGGTTTACAGATGAACTCAAGGAGAAAGTCTTGCCATCCAAGAACGTTTCTTAATTATTTCTGTCTTGGTTTTTAAACATTTATTCAGATTTTCTTTTCAAACCTTCAAACAAATTTTATATTCTTCTTTATATAGGCTCTGAGTATCTCTCGTACCTGTGTTCTCCAACTTTTTTGTTTCTATTTTGAATGGAACCATTTGTAAAACATATTTTCTAGATCGTTACTGCTTATACATAGGTTATGAATCTTGCATATTTATCTCATAACAGGCAACCTTACAGATCTCTCACGCTCCCCCACAGTCTAGCTACTCAATAGTTTCTCTGGAGTTTCCCACCAATTCCAACTGAATGTTAAAAATTTGCTTTATTTATTTATTTTTTTCTTTTTTTAATAGTTTATTGTCAGGTTGGTTTCCATAGAACACCCAGTGCTCATCCCCACAAGTGCCCTCCTCCATGCCCATCACCCCCCTTCCCCTCCCCCACCCCCATCAGCCCTCAGTTTGTTCTCGGCATTCAAGAGTCTCTCATGGTTTGCCTCCCTCCCCCTCCCCCACTATTTTCCCCTTCTTCTCCCCCACGGTCCTCCGTTAAGTTCCTCCTAATCCTCCTATACGTAAAAATTTGCTTTATTTTAAAATATTTAAACTACTGGGTCGCCTTGGTGGCTCAGTCGGTTGAGTATCCAACTTCCGCTCAGGTCATGATCTCGAGGTTTATGAGTTTGAGCCCCATGTTGGGCTCTGTGCTGACAACCCAAAGCCCACTTTGGATCCTCTGTCTCCTCTCTTCTGCTCTTCGTCCCGCTCATGGGCTTGTTCTCAAAAATAAATAAAAGCATTTAAACTAAACTAAAATGAAATGAAATGAAATACTGGATGTAAATCCCTTAATACAATTTATTGACTACTTATCACTGCCACTACTTTCATCACCACCATTATTATTTAAAGCTAGAAATGCTTCTCTGAATACCTCTGTGGCCACAACCCTGTGAATTTTGAAATGTAAAGTTCTAATTGTTATTTTTCAAATGCTCTGTAACTGCAGTTTTGATT
>NW_027531904.1:10022188-10024330 GCF_008692635.1 Crocuta crocuta
ACCCTCCTACACTGTTGGTGGGAATGTAAGCTGGTGAAGCCCCTCTGGAAAACAGTGTGGAGGTTCCTCAAAAAATTAACAACAGAAGTCCCCTAGGACCCAGCACTAGCACTGCTAGGAATTTACCCAAGGGACACAGGAGTGCTGATGCACAGGGGCACATGTACCCCAATGTTCACAGCAGTGCTCTCAACAATAGCCAGAACAGGGAAAGAGCCTAAGTGTCCATCAACTGACGAATGGATCACTGTTCATTTCTTATGGTCAAACTTCCAAGACTTAGCCTTGTTTCTCTTATAATTTTTTATTACAAAATTCCAGTTTAATTGCATTGTGGCCACAGGATGTGTCTTGGACATTTTTTATTTGTTGGAATTTACTTTGTGAGCCCATGTGTGATGTGATTAAGTGCTTCAAACATGGTGCACACATTTCCAAAGAATCCATAGTCTCTCTTTGGAACTTCAAAGATGTATATGCCCAAATACACATGTACAAATGCATTACATTACAAATCCATACAGATGTATATCCAGTCTTGTAAGTCAGGTAATGCAACACCTCGATTTCTTATATTTTGTCTAATTAATCTGAAAAAGCTTAGACGGGTGTGTATACAAATCTGATGCCATAATTTCTAATATAGTAACAACAGTTTTTTTGTTTCCTATATGTCAGTGACTTTATTGGGTGCAGAAAGGGTACCAATGTTTGTGTCTCCATTGTGTGTTCTTTTTATCGTTTGTAAGAAGTACTTCTTGATTTACCGTAATTTTTATTTCATCTGACAGAATTAACGTCGCTGCCTCACTTTCCTTTAATCTGCGTTTGCTCCGGGTATGCCCAGTCCCGTGCTTTTAACTTCATGTGATTTCATTTTAAATGAGTCTCTTGAAAGTGAGATATATCTGGGTTGGGAGGGAGAATTGGTTTTTTAAGGGTTTTTTTAATTTCTTTTTTAAGCTGAATCTAAAAGTCTTCTTTTAATTTTTATTATTATTATTGTCAATGTTTATTTATATTTGAGAGAGAAAGAGAGATAGAGAAAGAGAAAGAGAGAGAGAGAGAGAGAGAGAGACAGAGCATGAGTGGGGGAGGGGCAGAGAGAGAGAGAGAGACACAGAATCGGAAGCAGCTCCAGGCTCCAAGCTGTCAGCACAGAGCCCGACGCGGGGCTCGAACCCACAAACCGTGAGATCATGACCTGAGCCGAAGTCAGACGCATAACCGACTAAGCCACCCAGGCGCCCTAGAAGTCTTCCTTTTTTTAAATGTACAAGTAACCGTCCAACAAATGGGGCTATAACTTTGACTCCCCCAAACTTAACTACTAACCACCTAGTGTGGACTGGAAGACTTACGACAACATGAACAGCGGAGCAGCGCATATTCTGTACATTAGGTATACTGTGCATAGTGTTCTTACAATAAAGGAAGCCGGAGAAAAGAAAATGTTATAAGAAAATCATAAGGAAGAGGAAATACATTGACAGGACCGGACTGGACTTTACTGAAAAAATCCACATCTAAGTGGATGCACGGAGTTCAAACCTGTGTTTTCAGAGGTCAGCCGCACAACCTTATACCCTACATCACCCTTTATACTCACACACATTTAATGTGTAACCTTACGTCTCGTATATGAATTGAAACATCTTCCGCCCATAGTGCTCTGTTTTGCTCTCTAGGTGGCTCCTTATGGCTTCCTTTTCCAGACGCCTAGACAGTTATTCCCTCTTTCCTGTCCTCCTTAACGACTTAGAGATCATACAGTCTGTTTTTATATTACTGGTGGCTCCATCCAGAATCTCCTAGCGCCATATTGGGGCCTCTATTTTTTCTCTGCGTCCGTTCCAAGAAAGCACCACCTCTGATGGGTCTTCCCTCACTTCCTGCCGCCTTCCGGACCCCAGGCCTCAGTCTCCAAAGTCCAGAGAGAGTGACTGTCTGCGAATGTGATACTTAGTTGCTTTCAAGATAATGTTTATCACATGTACCACCTCAGGATCCTGTTAAGAACGATGGCGTTCATCATCACCATCGCTAGCCCTTCTTGCCGCCGCTTTCCAGGGCCACCGTGGTCCCCTGAGCCGTCCGGGGCCCCTGGTGCCCCATGAACCTGTCCCGACCCCCCCCCCCCCC
>NW_027531904.1:10024556-10057969 GCF_008692635.1 Crocuta crocuta
CCCCCCCCCCCCCGTGTCCCCTGCGTCTCCAGCCGCAGGCCCAGTCCTCTCATCTCCATGCTGTCATTCCCTGGAGGACACTGAGTCCTCACCGCCCTTTGGGTCCCATCCTTAGACACACTTGTCCAGAACAAGCCCACAGCCCCGTCTAGGCGCCCCGCACGGCCTGAGGCGGTGCCAGTCTGTGTTCCCCACGCTCCCCACGGCGCCCAGGGGGTTGTCCGCCGTGTCCAGAGCTGACCCACCAGGCCCGGCCACTGGCTGCGCCCGGTAGCTCGATAACTATTTACCGAACGCCTGTGGATGCCCACATTTAATGTGTAAAGGCGCTTCCCAGCCAGACAGGATGCGAAAGTCCAACCAAACGTCTTACAGACTCTGAGAGGTCACTTCTCCTGGACAGTCTCTCACGGGAAACACTTAGCGGCCGGAGCCCTGCGACAGCCCGGTGAGTGTTCTGTTGTGGGTGAGCGTGGAGAGCCCTGGAGCTCTCTTCAGGCGTGGAGAAGAGTGAGGTGCATCTTTCTGTGCTACACAGTGTGTGTGCGTGTGTGTGCATGCACGTGTGTGTGCGTGTGTGTGCACGCATGTGTGTGTCCAGAACTAGAAAAACCCAGAATCAGGGCGCCTGGGGGGCTCAGTCGGTTAAGCGTTCGACTTCAGCTCAGGTCATGATCTCACGGTTCGTGGGTTCGAGCCCCGCGTCGGGCTCTGTGCTGACAGCTCGGAGCCTGGAGCTGCTTCGGATTCTGTGTCTCCCTCTCTCTCTCCCCCTCCCCCGCTCACGCTGTCTCTCTCTCAAACACACACAAATAAATAAAAACATTTAAAAAAAAAAAAAAAAGGAAATCTGGTGGAGAAAGATGCTCAGACCCGCGCCCGTGAGCAACAATGGCCCGGCCGGCCCAGGGACCCGGTGCAGCCTCGTCACCTCCGCCACCACCTCCAGGCAGGAGACACACAGAAATGCAAAAGCACAGCTAGGAGTCGTCACAGCATCTTTGTCCGCAAGAGCTTTTCACACTTCGTGGACCTACAGTGGCCAGTATGTGTGTGTGTGTGTGTGTGTGTGTGTGTGTGTGTGTGTGTGTGTGTACGATGACTGCTTTAGGTTTGTATTTTGGTAAGAGATTATATGCTGTCTCAGGATTATTTCTCTTTATCTCAACACACGTGCCCAGGCACACACGCATGCCCGCACATGCACACACACGCATGCCCGCACACACAGGCACACACACGCAGGCACACACGCACACACATGTGCAGGGGCAGGCACACACGTATGCACACGCACACATGCACGCACACGTGTGCAGGCACACACAGTCACATTATCCGCGCTTCCTCACTGCACGGGGAGCGGGGAGCAGGCGGCCCAGGACGCGTCGGGGGTGGGGGGCTCCTGCTCCGGGGGCTGGAACCCGCTGCCGCGCACTCAGGGAGCAGGGGGTGGAGGAGAGAGAGGGCACGAAGCTGGGGGCTGCCCTCCCAGCCTTCCTGCTGCCCCAGATCTCCTGATCCGTTTAAGAAAAGGCAAGAACAGAGAGATGGACCCACGGGCGACGTAGTCCTGGAGCCCCGCCTCGACGAGGGGACAAGGCCACCCGTGGGAAGACAGCGTCGGGAACATTTGGGACTTAAAATGCTCCCCCTAAACCTCCCCATTCCAACCCCATCCACTGTTTCTTGAAACTTTGTAAATCTTCTCTTACCGTAAGAGTTTACATTTTATATCACGATGCGTACCACGTAAACACACATAGATGTGTCTGTATATAAATGTTTATAAACATAGATATATTATGTACATAAATATATACAAGTAAGACCAGAGTTCCGTGAAACAATGCCCTGACTATGGTGTCATAAAGCAGAAACATGACAGAGGTCATACGAAAGGCCATTTTGCCCGGAACGTGATGCAGTTTGATTGGACTCCATTTTTTTCTTGTAAACCCGTTGCTGGTCTCCACACCCTAAATTGACCTCCAGTCCGCTGGTGGCCGTGATTGGAAGCTCCGCCCCTAAGCGGTCCCTGATTTCCCACAGCAGCTTCCCACGGGGGGTTTGCTGAGATTTCTCCCTCGGCTCCGTTCTTCTGAGCCACTGAGTCTGCGTCCGGCAAGGTCACCACGCTTGGTGTCCTTCCTCCGACTCAGGGGCCGGGATGGCCTCCGACAGCCCCCGTTTCTTCCATCCGGAAGAAGGAGGAAGGGGCTTGTGGGCTCTGGCTCGGCCTTGCCGGCTGCGATGGGCCTCAGGGAGCGTCCCCGAGGGTGGGCTGTCCCCCAGCGAGGCGGCTCCCGGGCTTTCGGAGGGCGTTTGCGGCGGCCGCCTCTAGCTGTCAGAGCAGGCAAGTCCCAGGCGCGTCGCTGCGCGCCCTGCGAGCATCTCCGGCCCAGCTGTGCACGCACACCTCGGCCAGAGCGGGACAGCACGGATCCCCGCGCAGGCGGTCCCCACTCCTGCGTCGCCGCAGAGGCGCCGCCAGCCCCGCGCTGCACACCTGTCCTCCAGCACGGCCCGCGTGGCCGGCAGCCTGCTCCCCTACAAATCCTGCTTAGCCCCCCGTCTGCTCTCCAGCCCTCGCCGCAGAGGCAGAGACCCGCAGCGTCTCCACCACACGCGGGGCAGCCCTGCCCCGCTACAGGCCCAGCACACGCGTCCCTATTTCTGCTGGAGTCTGAGAGAAAAACTTGAAATAAATTCCTATTTCAAGCTGCCTTCTTAACCACACTCGAAGCTCTTAGAACAGGTTTCCTTAGCCTCGCCCGGCATTTGTGTGCCCGTGTGGAGGAGTGTGTTGCTCTCTGCACTGATCTGTGTCTTAGGATCAGAACGCGTCTTCTCTGTGAAAATCTGCCAGCAGCCCACAGGGACAGCACATACCGGCTCTACTGCTGCAGTTAAGGCTGGCGGTGTGGGGGTGTGGGGGTGCTGTGGGGGTGCTGTCCTCCCCTTACTTAGGCCACAGATAGTTCCCTGGGACTCACTGGGGGCCAGGCAGTGGTGGTGTCATGGAGGAAGACGTGACCTTCTACAGCCTGTTGGAGAAGGCAGACGTGTGGGTGGAGAACATTCCCGGGCTGGGGGGTTAATCATACAGGTTTGAATCAGGCGCCACCGTCTGAAGTGAGGTGATGGGTGCCCTCACCAAGGAACTAGCCCACAAGCTGAGGCTGGAAAGCCGAACGAGGGTTTCCCATCTGGAGAGAGGAAGGCAGAAGGTTCCAGAGAAAGCATTTCGCGTCAAGAGAACAGCACGCACAAAGGCAGAAGACTTATAAGACCCTTCTGTCATCATGTCAGAGCAAATCTCTCGGTGACCCTGGAGCCGGGGGTGCGAGCAGGAAGCACAGACCGAATTGCCGATTTGGGCTGATGAGACTGAAGAGCCCATTGGGAACAAGGACCCCATCCCGCTGGTGGGTGGATTTCATTTCCCAGAACCGCCCCCCCCGCCTCCCTCACAAGCCCTGGGGCCACTGGCGGCCCCCGAAAGGGATGGGAAGGTCCCCCACTCCTGGCGCCCCTCTGCCTGAGCAATTCCGCTTTCGACTGTTTATCATGAGTTTTAATGAAAGACTTCAATTCTGAAAGGTTCCCATGGATAGAAAGAGCTCGCAAACGTCTGCTCTGGGGACTTATAAGCCAACATTTTACCCAGGAAAGATACGACTGTCTTTGTGATTAGGAAATGTAGACATTTGCCGAACCGTGTAGCAATGAAGGGTGTAGACGCGGGAGTCAGGCTGGGGTGAGGGTCCCAAGTGCCCCTTTCTAGCCGAGTGGTCCTGGGAAAGTCACCTCACCTCCCTGTTCTGGGGACACGCGACCGAAGGAGGGGGGGGCCGAAAGGCTCAAACAAGATGCCACGAGCAAAGGCTTTAGCGCAGTGCCCGGCGCAGGCAGTGCCCGGCGGACTGAGCATCGCTGAAGAGCACCACTGGCAGCTGAATGAATCACAAACAGCAGGGCCTCCAGGAGGCGCCTGTCCCCCCCGCCCCCGCCCCCTGCAGCGCCTGCCCCCGTCAGCTCTGGGGGGCAGGAGGGCCCCCCGTGGAGGTTGGAAATGCTGAACGCTGCTGAACTGCAGGACCAGAAGGGAGAACAGAGGAGAAAAGAGCGGGCGGCTCCTCTCCCTCCCGGGGGCCTCGAGGCAGGGTCCCCAAATTGGCTCAGAGCTGGGCTCCTGGGACAAAGATGCCACTTTGGGGGCCTCCTCCTGGAAGGAGGGGATTTCATTTGTCATGAGGAGAGGTTGTTGCCCTGTGTCCGAGGGGGGCTGCTGGGGACTGAGTTCTCTGGCGAAGACACCAGCACCTCCTCACCCAAAGGGTCACCCACCCTGGGACCCAACCAAAGTGGGGGTCAGTGGGGGGGGCTGGCCTACAGCACGGGAGTGGCTGCCAGCAGAGACACTGCCCTCCCCCGGTCAAGGTCAGGGACGTCCATGGTCAAGGTCAAAGACCCCCGTGCTGCACATGCACCTGGGGAGGAGGAGGCTGGTGGGCAGGGCTCCTCAGGCGTCCCCGCCCCTGCACCGAGGGTGAGGTCTCAGCCGAAGGTCAGATGGCCCAGAACCAGAAGCTCCCGGGGACGTGGAGCAAACACAGCAGACACGGGAGGTCGCCCATCCGTCCCCCCACGGCCCCCGAAGCTGCTTCCCCCTCGTGGGGGGCTCACGACTCCCACCCAGGGATTCTGGCTTCTGCCCCTGCCTCTAACGCAGCACGACTTCCAAAGGTGACATCAAGCTCCAGCATCCAAGACCCTCCCCAGGCTGGTCAGAGGGGCCGGCGGAGGGGCCGCCCTCACCTGGGCCCACCTACCTCCTCGCACACGGTCCCCGGGCAGTCACCTCCCTCGGTTTTCTCTCCGGCTGCCCGGCAGAGATGGAGACACCGCTTATCCGGGGGCCCCGGCCTGGGTCAGAGCCGGCAGACGATGAGAAACGGACCTCCTTCCTCACACAGAGGCCGGTGGGTCTCCGGGTCCGATCCCAGGCTCCCCCGGCTGGGATGCTCTGAGTCAGACGCTGTCCTCACCACCTGCCCTGGACAGGTGACTCAGGGCCAACGTGTCCGGCCTGGCACGGCTTTGCTTCGAGACTCCCGACCCGAGCCATCTGATTTCTCCACGTGAACAGCCTCGGTCTGAAAGGGAGGCTGCCAGCGCCGGGAAAGTCAGCCTAGGAACAAAGGCCACCATCTGCTCGGCCACAGAGAGCCCCGGGGGACCGGCCCCGGCCCCCGGCCCCGGCACGCCTCCCCGGACATCCTAGCATCGGGGAGGGCGGGAAGGCATCAAACGGTACCATGCCTGCCATGCTGCTGGCTTCACACAAACGTCAGCTCGCAGCCCGCCGCCCGTCCGGCAAGCGTCATCACACCCGTCTCACGGGTGGAAAATCACTGCACTAAAGTTCATTGAGCACCTGCTATGCACGGACCTGGTGACCACGGGTCATGGCCCGTCATGGGCTCAGCAAAGTCCAGCAACTTCCTTGAGGTCGCCCAGCCCGGACTCTAGTCCTGACCTGCCCACCACCAAAGCCCACGCTCTCTCCACACCACCATCCTGCCCCCCGTCCCTAAAATGGACACCGGCTTTCAGGGGCTGACACACCGCAGGGGTTCTCAGAGTCTGGTCTCGGGATCCAGGCTCCGAGCTGTCAGCACAGAACCCAGCTCGGAGCTTGATCTCATGAACCGCGAGATCATGGCCTGAGCCCAAGTGGGGCTTAACCGACTGAGCCCCCAGGCGCCCCTAGAAATGCAGTTTCTGAGGCCTTGCCCCAGACCTCCTGAGCCAGGGCCTGTGCGGGCGGGCCCAGCACTCCGTTGCGGAAGCCCATCAGGTGGCTGGAGCCTGAGAACCAAGGCCGTCACTTACAGGGGCGCGTGGGGTGCCCCCGCAGATGGGCACAAGGCACCTCTGTTCCTCCTCTCGGGACGATGGCCTCGTGACCGGGGTGCTCTTCCCCCGCACGGCCCCGTGGAGAGCTCGGTCTAAGGGCGGCATTCAGCCCTCTGCCCCGTGAAGAGCTGCCCACCCGCGTCCCCGAAGCACAGCCTCGTGAGCGGCTGGTATGTGCGGGGCTGGGACCTCTGTGCGGCCCTGTCTTCCGAAGAACGGAATGTGCTCCGGGCTCCCCAGCAAGTGCTCCGGGGCTTCCTGGGGGCTTTAATGAGGGCGTGGGTGCCCGTAGGAAGCCCCTGGAATTCCGTTGCACAGGTCCAGCCGCTGCCCGGCCGCCAGGCCCACGGTCACAGTGTCGGGACACAAAGCCGCCCTGGAGACAAAGCTGGCTTTGTCAGTGGCCGTGGGGGACAGTCCCACATCGCGGGGCTGAGTCGAGGGCAGCGGAGGAAATTCTCAAGAGCGGGAAACGTAGGCTGTGGTCAGCGCCATCGTCTCCATTCACAGGCACTGACAGTCTCTTTTCGCGGGGTAGGGGGGGCAGTGCATGGGGCTTGGGTCCAGCCGTCGGCTCCCAGGCCTGTCCCCATCTGGCAGAAAGGCTGGGACTGACCCAGCCCCCTGGGCCTCTGGGGGCCAGCTTCACCCTTTGCAGACCCGGGGCCTCCTCCCTGCACCGGCCCGGGTCCCTCCCAGTCACCTGTGCCTGAGGCCGGTTCCTGCCTTCCCCTCCTATCAGACGGCCTGCCTCGCTTAACCGTTAGAAAGCGAGTTCATTCCCAGGTGTGGGTGAGAACCTGCCCAGACCCTCACTGGCCCGGGGTGCTGCGCACCTCAAGGCAGAAACAGCATTGCACAGACCCCTCCACTGCCTGACACCCCGCAGGCCAGCCCGCCACGCGCCTGCAGACAGCGAGGCAGGAGCGGGCTGCAGGGTCTCACGGCGGGTCCCGGCCACGGCTCAGCGGCAGTTCACCCAGCTGCCCGGGGGCCTGCGGACTCACGGGCAGCGCTCCCGAGGGGTGCGGCAGTGGAAGAGGGAGCCCCCAAGACACCCCGCACGGGCGCCATCCATCGCACCTGTGCGTGTCATTCGTCCCCGAGCACGAGAACCCAAGCTCACCTCCGTGCGATCGCCCTGTACGCCTGCACACGCACATGCTTACACACGTGTGTGCCTTCACGCGCGCACACGCACCGTCCCCATTCCCAGTTACATGAAGACTGGCCTGCACCTGCACGCAGCTCTCCGGGTGTTAGACCCTGAGGGGCACTCTACTCACGTTACCACCGCGGCCACCACCACCCCCGCCCGCATCGCCACGAACGCCTCCCAGGGCCTCTGGCTCCACATCATTTCCACACGATGACCAGTCATGCTGTTTGAAAACATGACCTTCAGCTGACCTTCACCTACACGAAACCCTCTAAGGACTTTGTGTTGCTATTCAAATTTAAATTTTTTTTAAATTTTAAGCTTTAAAGCAGTTCTTTTTAATTTTTTAATGTTTTTTTTTTTTGAGACACATATAGAGCATGAACGGGGGAGGGGCAGAGAGAGCAGGACACAGAATAGGAAGCAGCTCCAGGCTCCGAGCTGTCGGCACAGAGCCCGACGCGGGGCTGGAACCCACGAACCGTGAGATCATGACCTGAGCCGAAGTCGGACGCCTAGCTGCCTGAGCCCCCCAGGCGCCCCTAAGACAGTTTTAAGTTAAGGGAAAAGCTGCAGAGCACGTGCGGAGAGGCCACACAGCCCGCGCACAGCTTCTCCTCCGCTTCGTCAGAGCGGCGTGTCCTCGCGCCGAGCCGCCGGCCCGACAGAACCCCGCAGGTCACCTGCGGCTTCGCTGCCTGCGCCGCGCAGCTCGCTGGGCCCCGGTGAAGGTGTGACATCACGTGTGCAGGGCCCACCACGGCCCCGACACCGCCCTGCGCCCCTCGTACTCACCCAACACTTCGCCCTGCCTTTTCCAGACCAAGTCCCAGTTCCTTCCACGTCCCCACAGGTTTACGTGACGTCACCCGTTTGTCCTCCCTTCCTCAACAAGCCGGGCCCGCATCGCCCTAACGCATTTGTGCACTTGTCAGGCAGCTCTCTGCCAGATCTTCATACAGCTGCTGCTCCTGCCTTGATACCCCCAGTGGGGCCTTCCCTGCGCACCCCTCCGAATCTAGCCCGCGGCACCCCCTGGGACACCCCCTATTTCCTTCTTCGTAGAACCTGCCACCACCCGAAGGTGTCTGGTTAGTCTGTCTGGGTACCTGCGTGTCACCCGTCCGTCCCCTCCAGAGCATAAGTGCCCAGAACAGAGATCGTCAGTCTTGTTTGCAGCAGGGTCTCCGGTTCTAGGACAGGCCTGGCCCATAAGGGCTCAATAAACATTTACTGAATGAATCAACCCACAACTGATCGAATAAATAAGTGACTAATGCCATGTATGAGCTCCCACATTTGTTTGCATTTTGGAGCCCACGCAGGGCTCGTACAGACGTTTTCTTATTCAGATGAACCTGATTAGGTATAGATTTAAAGGGAACTTGAGAAACGTAGTCACACTCTCCGCGCCGGCTCCCTCAGGGGCACAGACTAGGAAACAGCGGGGCGTCTCCCCAAGGAAACAGAGTTTACTTCTAGGAGCTCCGTTAAGCCTTCGGGTTGGACACGCAGAGCCGCGTGCTTCCATCCGTGGCCACAGCGTGTGAGGGAAGAGCGCCTGGAAATACGGCCTTGACCCTGACCGATGAGTGGCAGCACCTCGAAACCCTCTGTGCGCCCCGTCACTGTGCGCACGCCCCGCTGAGCGCTGTCAGCACGGAATCCGCCTCCGCGGTCGACCTGGAGGGCAGGGGCCGCGGGTTACCCCTATTTTCCTGCCCGGCCCGGACGGCGAGGGAGTGCGGTGGTAAAACCACTTTCTCCCGGCGCAGAGCCAGGATTTGAGCCCAAGTTATCTGACAACAAAGTGCAGGCAATGCGTGTCCAAGGAACACACACTGAATCACACACACTGGGAGTCCCAGCCCCCCAGCCCGCCCCGCACCGCCCGGCTCAGAAAGGGTTAACTGCCACAGTGCAAGACGACAGTCTGCGCCCCTGCCTGCCTCCTCCAGGCCGCACCAGAAGGGCCGGGTACTAACGAAGGAGGCGCGGGGGCCCAGGGTCAGCTGTGTCCGCTCAGCGGGGCGTGGGCAGGACCAGCGGATTCGGGGTTCGCACGGGGGCTCACCTCTTACAAGAGCGCAGGAGCGGCTGAGTCCCCGTCCCGTCCATCTCGGGCAGGATGCCAGAGGTCCCCCGGCCAGGTGCCCCCCGCCCCCCCCGTGGAGTGAGGGGGCCGGCCCCCACTCCCGTCTCTCTGCCCACGCAGCTGTCCGAGGAGCGCCGCGTCCCCCAGGGCGCCGGAAAGCGACATTCGTGAAGATGAAGAAATCCCCACTTTCTTCTCTTAATTTGTTATTGTCATGACATGACTGACTCAACACGCAAAAATTTCAGATCCCTGCCCGAGGTCACTGCTTGTCTCCCCCAGGCCTCCTGTTCCTCCAGAGGCCGCTGCTTGCTCCCACCTCCGCACCTCTGCACAAGCACGCTGCCCTTGCCAACTCACAGGCCCCGCCTCCTGGCCAACCCTTGTAGCGTCCTGAGGTTGGCTCACCTCCTCCGGGAAGTCCTCCTGGACACCCCTCCCAGCTCGTTCCCGTTCTCCCAAAGCACTCCATGCTGACTCGCCCCTGCATGTCCCATCCAGGAAGAGTGAGCTTCTCCGTGCTAGGGACTGCGCCCTAGGCCTCTCTGTCACCCCAAGTGTACACCCAACAGCTGTGAGACGAAAAGAGGAGGAGAGGGGAAGCCAGAGGAAGGACAGGGCGGGGAAGAGAGAGGGAGAGAGGGAACTTCGTGGTCAGACGTGTGGACTCAGAACACAGACGGAGACAGAGGAACGGAACGAGATGCCCGCCCAGGCATGCACGTGTGCACCCCAGCCCCGNAGCCCTGGCCCAGGAGTCGCGGGCTGGTGCTGACCCCCGGCTGCTGCTAACCGGCTGCGTGACCGGGGACAAGCCACTCCCTCTTCCGAGCTGCAGGCTTCCCCTTAGTGAGAGGCGCTGTCCTAGGACGTAAATAGGAGTTTTCATTCGAAGCGGGGAGGGATGGGGAAAAGCAGTTTCAGGGAGGGGTCTCTGTATGAGAGATGCTGGAATACAGAGGGCAATCAGAGGGCTGATGGCGGGAGGGAGAGGGCGATTTGGGAGACGGACACTGAGGAGACAGCTGTCGGGATGAGCGCTGGGTGCCGTTTGTAAGCGACGAATCGCAGGGCTCCACTCCCGAAGCCGGGAGCACCCTGTGCACACCGCCCTTAGCTCACGTGACAGCAAACCTAGGGAGAAAGACGTAAATAAGGAATGTGCTCACCGCCCGACACGAGCAGCCGCCGCCCCAGCCCACCCGCGGGGCCCCAGCGCCCTCCCCCGGCCTCAGCCCCTCCGCCAGTNGCTCAGCCGTGCGGCCCGCGCCTCGCTGCTTCCGTGTCCTCCGGCCAGTGACAGGCGCACCCACTTCTCCGGTCGGGGGCCAGCCTGCCCTGCCGCGGCGTCGGGAGGCCACGTGGCCCCCATGGCCGTCACCCAGGACCGCGTGAGAGTCCTTACCAGCCGACCCCACCGTCGGACCCAGAGCCCCAGCCCTAACCCCACCCCGCAGACACCCTGCACGCCGCCCGTATCGTCTTCCCTTCAGCCCCGAGCAGCCTACTGCTGGGGGGCGGGGGGCTCCCTTCTTCTAGGCCCCCAGCCGAAGTCTGCCCTTGAACTCACGAGGCCAGCCCGGCAGAGCTGGGGCCTTTAGAGCCTGGGATTCTGCCCCTCTGGACGAGGCAGGACAAAGCAGCCGCTGTGTTTTATTAAACTACATGTTTAAATTCAGTAACACAGCATATCTTATTAGTAAAAGCTGAGCACGACCGAGAGGGTGTCCTGGGGGTGACGGCCTCGCTGCGCCAAGAGCTGGTCTCACGCAGGTGTATCCAGTTGCCAAACCTAATTGAACGGTACACTTCCTGCACGCACATTTCAGCGCATGTACATTTTACCTAAGAGGAGAGTAAACAAATACTGAACTCAGAGTGATTACGTATGTGCTGAAGTGTTTAGAAGTGAAGGGTAGTGATGCCTAAAATTTATTTGGAAATGCGGGGGCGCCTGGGGGGTCGGTCGGTTAAGCGTCCGACTTCGGCTCAGGTCATAATCTCGCAGTTTGTGAGTTTGAGCCCCGAGTCGGGCTCTGTGCTGACAGCTCGGAGCCTGGAGCTGCTTCAGATTCTGTGTCTCTCTCTCTCTCTCTCTGTGCCTCCCCAGCTCGTTCTCTCTCTCTGTCTCTCTCAAGCATTTAAAAAAAACAAAACAAAAAAAAAAAAAAAACCTTCTTTGGAAATGCATCCAAAAAGTAAGATGGGTGCGTGGATGGACAGACGATGGAGGGAGGGACAGACGGGCGTCAAGGCAAGCGGAGAAGAATGTCACTTGCAGAATTTAACAGTAGCTCCTTGGCTACGGTTCTTTCCACGTTTCTGTGCATTTGAACACATTTCATTGTACTATTTTGGAAGACATGCGATGGGAAGCAAGCTAGAGAGCGAACAGCCTGGGGGACGCTCACGTCCTCGGCGGCACAGCATCCGGTGTGGCTTCCGGGTGGGCTTCTGCTCAGGGTGCGGGACTGACAAGCCCCAGGGTCAAGCGGAATCAGGGCGTGCGGGGATGCGGGTCACCGCTGGTCTCGTTCAGCCACGGGGCAGCGTGTGAAACACCTGGGCTTTTGAATGAGACAGACCTGCCGGTTGAAGCCGGTCTTCCGCCCACTGCGGGGACAAGCCCCCCACCCCCGGGCCTCGTCTCTGTTCCGGAAGGCACAGACTCCCGCGTTTGCCCCCCAGGGTTGTGGAAGGTGAAGGAGCGGGTGCCGGTGCTTAAGAGACCTCGGGAGGGAGAGAGGCTGGTGTCACCGAGACCCCATGCCGCACAGCGGGGACCGGCCACCGCGTGTGGGGGCCACGGGGACTGGCTGATGCCCGCAGAGGAGGGTCTGGAGGCCTCGCCCTCCAGCGAAAGCTGGTACTTCCTGAGCTAACGAGTCCCCTTGATTAGTTTCTTTAACCCTGCAAAGAACACAGATGGGTGGAGGTAACTGGAAACACTCACAGGGGCGCCTGACGATTGGGCGTCTGACTCTTCATTTCAGCCCAGGTCATGATCCCAGGGTCGTGGGATCGAGCCCCGTGTCGGCCCCCATCCCCGCGCTGAGCGTGGAGCCTGCTACGGGTTCTCATTCTCTCTCCTTCTGCCCCTCCCCGACTCACACGCACTCTCCCTCCCTTTCTCTAAAATAAAAGAATTTTTTTTAAATGCTCAGCGTGGCTCATTAGCTGGTGAGGTCTGAGACAGTTCCCCTTTCTCACGTCTGTCCTCCGAGGTTCTGTTCGCTTGACCCAGAGCTGCTTCTCCCTGCCCCCACCCTTCAGAGAGCAGCGCAAACAGCAGCAGGTCCAGGGCCCCCCGGCCCACCCACCAGGCCAGTTCCCCAGCGGAGCCCCCAGCATGCCACGTAAGTCTTGTCCGGAGACTTACACACGTGTGTCCCTAACTCGTGTGTCCCACTCCGTCCCCGGAGCCCGGCCTGGTGCCTGGAGCACAGCATCCTCTAAATTAATGGTTGAAAATGAGTTCCAAGTGTTTGAGAAAGTGACTTCACTCTTTGTGGATCGAAAAATAAACAGAGGATGGGTGGTGGGGGGCGGGGCGAGGAGGGCAATAAAATAGACCCAGTACCTCCACGCCGTCCCGAGCTCCACTGCGTGGCCCGAACCACCATACTGGCCGCGCCTCATGTGGTTGCACTGTGTCCTCGGGAGAAACAGCAGCGCGCAGGGGAGACCCCGCTCCCCACGCTCCAGCCCGAGGCAGAGCCGCCCTCGGTTCTCAGAGGCCAAGCCCTCCTGCGGACAGCGGGCCATGGGGAGTCCCGGGGGCCCCCGGGGAATTGTGCCTCCGTTTCCAGCAGGAGGGTTCGAGGCGCCATGGAGGGCATCACGTGACCTAATGTCAGGGATCCAAGCAGCCACGGGGTCACACGCTCAGAATGTGCACGTGTGAAGGCTGAGAGTGTTTGTAAAGGCTGAATCGGTTCCATGAGCCTCGCCTCCACCTTCTAGACAGGGACAGGTGAGTCACTGTGGGAAGGGGCGTCCCCCGGTCACACTGCAGTGTCAGGATTTAACTGGACACGGGCTCATGCATTTAATCCCCACTATCTTACAACTGAACTCAAGAGAAAAGGGGATTTAATCATCACTATTTTTTTTTAATTTTAATATTTATTTTTGAGAGGGAGACAGAGTGAGGGGCAGGTGAGGGGCAGAGAGAGAGGAAGACACAGAATCTGAAGCAGCTCCAGGCTCTGAGCCGTCAGCACAGAGCCCGACGTGGGGCTGGAACCCACCAACCTCGAATTTGTGACCTGAGCTGAAGTCAGACGCTTAACCAGCTGAGCCCCGCAGGCACCCCTAATCATCACTGTTGGGTGATGCTGTGCCCAGATGAGCCCCCAGACCCAGGACCCACGCACTCCTTCCCACAGCTGGAGAAGGGTCAGGTTGGGTCCCGGCCCCAGAGCAGCCCACAGGCAGCGACGGGTCATCGCAGGAGTACAGAACCCGTGGGATCTGGTGAATCACAGCTGCACCCCCGCCCCCAGCTTGCCTTCTGGCCTCTTCTGCCTCCCTCAAGTGTCCCTGAGCACAGTCCCCAGTGACCTTCCTGCACAAATCTCCGTCTCAAAGTCTTACCAGGAAACCCAACCAAACATGGCCAGGCAGCCGGGGACAGGAAGGGGCAAGACCTCCCCAGAAATAATGGTTTCACCAAATACTGAGCACCTACTGAATACCAGGTCAAGCCCAGCCCTTGAAGACCCCCCAGTAAGGGCATCCATATGGCCCACAGCCAAAGCGAGACACTGTGAGGGCTTGGCCCACCTGCTGGAAGAGAGGAAAGGCAGGGCTGCCTGGCCCTCGAGGGCCCCTCCATCCACCAGCCCTGGCTGCTCTGTGAGGGCTCCCGTGTCACAACAGGGGAGGAGCCTGCTTCCAGATGCTTCCATGTTCTGGGCACCACGAATATGATGCTCGGGCCGTTTTGTGAGTGTTATCTCCTTTAATTGCTTCTATGCCCCTGTGAGGTAGGAATCCAGGATCCTCGTTTCACAGAGGAGGAAACCAAGCCACGGAGAGGTTGCACGCTTTGCCCCAAACCAAGGAGCCTGTTCACCTCAGCACCAGGACCGCACCCCAGGCAGCTGGGCCCCGCAGCCGGGTTCTCGGTGCCTACGTCCCACTGCCTTGCTTCAGCCTTGAGAGATGCTTTAATGGAGCCTCACCAAGTGAGCCCAGGGCTCCAGCACTATCTCCCGTATCTTCCTGGAGCTCGAACAGTCAGTGTGCCTTTGACTTGCCTCATTCCCCTTTTTAAAGAAAACCATGTGTTTCCTCTCTGATGCCAAAGTTACAACGGAACTGAAGTCCTGCCAGCGTTGGCTTTAAAAGTTGGGCAGGGGGTTCAGATCCTCTTCCCCGGTGCCTGTTTGCTTGTGCTTCCAGAGCAAAAGGAGGTTGTCAAAGAAACCCTCTATCGGATCTATACCTACAGAGAGGCGGGGAGTCCGGCCAGGGCACACAGGCCCCTCCCAGCCTCACCTCTCCCCTCCCCGTGCCCAGATCTGCAAGGCTCAGAGGGGCCCCTGCTCCGTTCTCTGGAGACTCCAAGCAGCCCCCTCTTCTGTCCGGTGTCCCGCCGGCGGGGGCGGGGGTTGGTCCCTGACAGCTGCACGTTCAGATTCGGATGCCCCTGGCCGCCGAGCGTTGCCAGACTCGCTCTCCTCCCTGGGCGGGGGGCCTGAGAGACCCTCACCCCTCACCTCTCTGCCCAGCAGACTAGCGACACTCAGCCGGCTCTGCAAGGACAATGCAGACAGACGGGCATGTGTCCTGCTGCACCACACACGTGCGCGCGCGTGCACACACACACACACACACACACACACACTACGGCATAACCAAAATCACGCTCTGCCCCTCCCCGGAGGATGTCAGGAAGAGTCAGACCCTCCATCCCCAGCTCCCCGTGACCCCCTGAGAAGCCGCACTTACCGTTCTCCCTCGGAGGGAAGATTCTCTTCTGCAAACTCATGCCGCGGGGCTTTGAGGAGGAGGCTGAGCCGCACAAAAAGTCCCTGGGAGCCCCAGAGCCCCAGCCGCTCGGCGGGGATCACCCGCAGCTTCTGGGCGGGGAGTATTTGCACAGGAGTGAAAAGTACAAAGTAAGTCCTCGTTAGAGCTGGTTTTCCCTCGGCAGGGAGGGAGGGAGAGAAGCCCTTCCCCGCTGCCAGCAAATCTTGAGCGTCTCAGAACGGTTCCTTCCCACCCCTGCCCTTCTTGTGAAGCAACTGTGCATGAAGGCAATGTTATTTCACTGAATCAAGCCCTCAGATCATAAGCCTTTTCCTGTACCGCAAACAGAAATGTAAAACCTCAGACTTTCCTTTGGACTCAGACTCTGTTGGGAGAGGACTGAGCACAACCCTCCCTGAGGTCGAATGTATGGAAAATGTGCTAAACTGTTTAGCTCATCCAAAGTGCTAGACTCTGCTCCCCCCACCCCTCCTCCGACGTTTTTTTTTTTTTAATGAGTTCTGGTGTGTTTATGTAATTGCAAGGGACAAACACAACACCTAAAATCCCTGCCCAAAGTTGAAGTGATTCATTTTCTCCTTCACACACACCACACACAAACACAGCGCCTGTTTAATCCAAGTGAAAACGCCTTTCATAAAATCTGCAAAGGGCTTGGGCACAACGGCTGCTCGTGAATGCAGCCTGTGTCCCCAGAAGGGCAGTTGGGCTCCGGCGAAGGTGGAGGCTGACTTTAATCAGGACAAACAGAAGGCGCTCTGACTCCCGCCCATGCCGGGACAAGCGGGGATAAAAGAAAAGTGGGCACAAGCCCTGGCTGACCGGGCTGTATAATCTGTTCCGCCGACTCTACCCCGATTCCCCCCGCGTGACTTCTCATACCAGGAGATTTTATTTTTAGACTTGGACAAGATGTACTATTATTTTAAGTGACCAACTTGATTGCTGGGTTATATAAATCCTTGGATTCCCCACCGAAAAGACCAAAAGAATATACAATAAGTGGGCAAAGAGTCAAGTGGGGAAGAATGTGACTGTTTGGGGGATGCAGCAACGGATGACAGCACCCAAAGGAAAGCCTGTTCCATCTGATAGAGAGAAAAACTCAACAGGAGGCGAGTGACACAGACCCTGGTCCCGTCCGGGGGTGACCTGTCCCCTCCCGGGAGCCCCCACCTGACCGGCATCAGCACCACCACCACTCAGGACCTTGAAGAATCAAGGCTGCGGAATCAGCATCGCTCTGCTCGAACCACCTCAGGGTCGCTGTGGCCCCTCTGCAGACACGCACCCTCACGTACACCTCGAATAACCGGATCCCAGGCCCGTGCTGCAGGTTGCCAGAAAACCCTGCTATCAGCACCTGGGGCGGGAACAGCTCCCTGAGAGTCATCCCCATCCCGGTTGGGGCCGGGATCCAAAGCGGCTACTTTGCCGCCGGCCCTACCTTGCTCTGAATAACCAAGGGACCACCCCACCGGGCCCCGAAACTGTGGGACCCTCAGCTCGGCCGCCAGCAGCGCGGGGGCCAGAACCCGGCCTTGCCTCCTAGCAGGACCCGCCGAGGCGACAATGAGGGACGGGAACCACATGAACGCGGAACGTTTTGCCGAAGTTATAATGATGCGGTAAGTACGATTTATTGTCATAGAAAGATGTCTGCGCCATGTTGCTGAGTGAACAAATTAGCTCACAAATTGCAGAGTGACTGGTATGATCTATATACTTGAAAGAAGATTAAATTCGGGGAGTGGAACGGAGGGTGATTTCCTCTATGAACCTCCCAATGTCCACTGTGACATCCCCACAATTTAGGCACCGGCAATCACTTTCCATTCATACCATCTAGAGGATGATAGGGGGAAATTTTTTAATTAAAAAGACTTTTTTTTTTAAGTTAAGTCACTAGGGTTAGAACTCCTCTTTACATTTTGGTAAGTCTACAGCAAGGACTATAATTTTGGGAGTCATGGCTTTTGATCATATGAACTCAGCCTTTGACAAGGAATTTTTATCTGGTGTGGCAGGCAGGATATCGGCCCGTACGGAAGGTCGGAGTCCTGTACGAAGAATCTTTGCGTGGATGTGTCGTATTAGGGGTGAGTTAGGGCTGCAGATAGAACAGACCTTGCTAATCAGCTGATGTTAAGATAAAGGGATTATCCCAGACTATCCAGGTGGGCCCCAGGTAATCACAGGAAGAGAAGGTCAGACCCCAAGAAGCTGGATCCCCGGCTTTGGTGACGAGGAAGGGGCCACGAGCCACCAACACAGGTGGCCTCTGGAGGCTGGAGAAGGAAGGCAACAGAGTCTCCCCTCAAGTCTCCAGACAGAAACACAGCCCTGCCCCCCCCGTGCCTTCCACCCCGTGAAACCCTTTTGCCCTCCTGACCCCAGGAAGGGCAAGATCATGCTTTTGTATTGTTTTAACCACTACTTCTGGGGTGATTTCTTACAGCATCAATGGGAAACCAATATGTTTGAGTTGGTTTTTATTTTGTGTGTTTCCTCGAAGCCCAAAGCTTGCCTTTGACGACAAGCAGCGAAGCCCGGAGGATTCGAAGCTTGACATTTATCCCGTAAATACAGGAAGAGCCTGTGATGATAAAAGAGCAGTTGTCTTACTATCCAAAAGGAGAGAAAAGTCTGCCCGCATTGGGGGGAGCTTGGGGCTCGAGGGCCATATGTTGGGGACCCGACTAGGAGCCCCCATTCTGCTACTTCTTGGTTGACAGCAAGGCACCAGGGCAACGTGCACAGAGGACAAGAACAGAACAATGTCGACCCAGTGGACACATCCTCCCACGGAGGGCGTGTGGCCGCAAGACCCCTGTGCCTTGGAAAGGTACCCAGGGTGGCCTGACGTACCAGCTCACCGGGGGGGGCTGCTCTGGCAGGTGGGTGTGGAGGGACGCGGTGAGCCGCGCGGGGGTGAGAGCAGAGGAGAGGCGAGCAGGTGCACTGGAGGCCAGGCGCCCCCGGGAAGCTCCCGTCCTCCCCAGAGCCACCGCGTCACTCAGCAACGGTGGGGGGGGCCCTGGGAACCCACTGAGTAGACCCCGGAGACGACCGCGCGGAATCAGGAGTAAATCAGGAATGACTACACTCACTTTGCATTAGCAAAATTAATATTCCCTCGTCGGCAGAAGTGAGGGTTACGAGCAAATTCAATTACAGAGCAATAGGAAATGCCGAATGTTTACACATAATTTTTTCCTGTAAATAGCCTATCAGCTGTGCGTCAAGATGTGAAAAAATTATCTCTGACCAGCGGGATTATGAGCACTTTTTGTTTCTTTTACTCTATTTCCTAATTTGGTTTCTTTCCCCCCCTAAAAAGAGCAAGTTTATTTCTTAGCAAAAACAGGGGGCGATATCCCTATAGGAAGGTCTGTTTCGTGGGAGGCCAGAGCTGTGCACAGCGGCCCAGACTGTGTTCGTCGTGAAGAAGGGGTTTGACTCGTGCACTGATTTATCCCGGTGCCTGGAACGGTGCTGGGAACAGTGATCCAGGAGTTGTTGACTGACGCCCTCAGCCCTTCTGCTCGGCTCTGAGATGACCTTCGGGCCCGGCTTTCCTCACCGAAGACCCGTTCTCATCGTGTTCCATGTCCCCAGGGTCCCCGGTGGAGAGCTGGAGAGGGAATCAGCGGCTGGGCGCCGTGGCCGTCGAGGTTAACATCTCCGAAGCGTGAGGCAGGGAGAAGCGAGGGCCCCACGGGAGGGCCCTGACCCTGGCCCCCAGCGGTCTGCCCACCACCAGCCCCCCGGGAAGCCCCCAGGCTGCCAAGCTTCCTCACACAGCGACGTGTGCTCAGAAGGTGCTCGAGACAGGAGATCGAGGGGCCACACGGCACAGTTGCAGGGGCCTGGCCTGGCCCCTCCCCGCCGGACCTGCAGCCTGCCCTGAGCCCTGCCCTTGACTGAGGACTCCCTCCAGTTCTCGGCCTCTGACCTGGACGCCGGACCGTGCAGCCTGCCTCTGCTCCTTTCCTCCAACCCGCACGCCACCTGCTTCCTGCACAGGCACGTTCCTGGGGCCGCGGCCCCATCCACGACCAGCTCCTCGCCCCGTGACCCCGTCCACCCCCACGGCGCCCTGGGGCCGGGCCCCCAGCAGCCTGAGACCACTTCCTCCCTCTCCCCTTTGCCTGTGCCTCCGAGGTCCCCAGCGACAGGGTCAAACCCCGTTTCACACCCAAGAAAGCACTGAGCCCAGGGCGCCTGGGGGGCTCAGTGGGTGAAGCGTCTGACTGCAGCTCAGATCATGATCTCACAGTCCGTGAATTTGAGCCCCACATCGGGCTCCGTGCTGACAGCTCAGAGCCTGGAGCTGCTTTGGGTTCTGTGTCTCCCTCTCTGTCTGCCCCTCCCCTGCTCATGCTCTGTCTCTCTCTCTCTGTCTCTCTCTCAAAAATAAATAGACATTAAAAAAAGAAAAAGAAAGAAAGCACCGAGCCCTTGCCTCCCAGCCTCACCCAACATCAGGCACCTCCCGGGCTCTGCATCGTGGCCTCCATCGGGGCCCAGGAGCACGTGGCCTGCCGTGTCCCCCAAGGAGGTCGGCATTGCCTCCCACACGCCCTCGCAGACGGGCCGCCATGCTGCGTGGAGGGCCATGTGACCGCCTGCCGACAGGGCCCCCAAGGGAGCCTGGGCTGGCACGGTGAAACCCAGCAAATGTTGTCTTCAGTCTAATGTGTAGTTATTTTTTTATGTTTTTTAAAATTTATATTTGAGAGAGAGAGATCACAAGTGGGAGAAGGTCAGAGACAGAGACAGAATCGGAAGGAGGCTCCAGGCTCCGAGCTGTCAGCACAGAGCCCGACGCAGAGCTCGAACCCACGAGCTGTGAGATCATGACCTGAGCCAAAGTCGGACGCTTAACCGACTGAGCCACCCAGGCGCCCCTAATGTGTAGTTATTAACCTGAACTCCTTCCTCCCCTGAACGCGGATGGTAAATGTGCCCAAGAATCAATTTTCTCCATCAAGCAGACCATTCATTTCAAAATGTTCGCTGGCCTTAAGATTTACTTTTGTACTCAGAAAATTATAGAGACAGCCTAATATACCAATTTACGGCACTTCAAGTTTCTGGACATCTATTTTAGGGACAAAATGAACTTCCTGTATGGTTCAGAGAAGGACAAAACGCACACTGATTCTCCAGCCTGGAGGTCCCGGGATCCCAAGTAACAAGAGAAGGTCCTGAAATCCTGTGAGGTCATCTGTGGCAGCTCCGGAAACCACAAAGCCCGCCTCACCGTCAGCTGCCCGACGTGAAGGCCGACGCGCCTTAGCCGCACGTCTCTACCTCCCCATGTCTCCTCATTCAATACTCAGTACTTCAAGTTCTTCCTGAAGCCTCAGAGAGGTGGCCGGGGGGCTTGCCGGGGCCCCAGAGGGAGGACCCATAGCTCCTCTATAAAGACCAAAAAAGTGGCTTTCTGGTTCTCAATCATGAAAGAAACTGGTCCCTGCGTTAGGATGAAGGACTTGCTCGTGGGCCCGCCCATGGGAAGGTGGGATTCTTAGAACCCACTCGAAGCCTGAGAGAACACAGCCAGGCAAGCACACAAGTCAGAGCCGGAAGGGCTGAGGGACGAGCTCGTGTGTGCGGCTTGCAGACTTGCAGGGGGACCCTGTTTCTCAGGGATCTACACAGTGTGAGTGGATAAAGCAATGATGATGGACGTGGAGTTGCTCTGGCTGAGGGCGGGGTGGCTAGGCTGCAGCTCTGGCCCCGGCTGCCCCCCTTTACCCAGCAGCGCCCCCACCCCAAGTTCAGCTGAGCACCTCTGTCCTAAAGCGCACCTCTCATCCACCCGTGGAGATGCTGAGGCTGGAGGGGAAGTGACGTGTCCAACGACAAACAATCACAGCAGTGGCGAGGGTCCGAAAGACCACCCGTCCCGACCAGCCCTCTGCCCCCAGAATCTCTTTCTACCTTGGTGACCACTCTGCTGCACGCAAAGGTCAGAGAGGGAAGCCCAACGACGCCCTGGTCAGTCTGCCTGGCCCACAGTCTCCCCACGCGGGTAAACATCCCCCTCCACACACACATCGCGGAGTCAGCCAGGACCTGCTCCATCAAACTTCCACACGCTCTGTGCTTTGGAAAGCGCATCCGGAAGTGTCTTACCACCTCTTCAATTTTTAATTTATCCTGAAATATTTTCTGCAGACCCAAGGTATGAACCTCCCTTTATTCTGGAAGACTATTGCTTTAATGCAGAAGTTTTTCCTTTTGTGTGTGTGTGTGTGTGTGTGTGTGTGTGTGTGTACATTATACACATTATAATCATGTTATCATTATGTGTCCATGGCCACCACCAAGCAGGCCACGTGTGAGCCCTCAAGGGCAGCCCAGAAGCAAGCGTGGGTCACAGGGAAGAAAGTTACAATGGTTTCTGGCACCGGGAAGTCTGTTGAAGGTGCCCGGGTCTTCCTGAACAGACCCTGCACCGAGCGGGCACCTCCAGTACCAACGGCCCTGACTCCCGTTCTCCCAGCTCTGACCCGGGCCGTCTCCTGCCCGACAGGAGCCGCACTCATGGGGCCCCTCTGTCTGCTCCCCCGCGGCCGGGACCCGTGGTCCCNTTACTCTTTCCCCCCCAGCCCCTTCCCAACCCAGGCTGACCACTGATGGCCCGAACTCGGGGACGCCCGGACCCCTGGCTTCCCCCTCGGACTACACACTTGTCTTCCCTCTTTCCACGTAGGAAGCAGAGCCCTTGGATTCTAGCCTCCACTTGTCGGCCGCGCTGATCGAGTCCAGATGATGGCGGGACCGTCCACACTGGGCCCGGGCGGTGCGAGACGGAGAGACTGTGTACAGGACTTGTAATGAACCATGATGGTGGCGGTGATGGCGGTGATAGTTGCCTTGTGCTGGGTATCTGCTCTGAGCCAGGCTCTGTGCCGATCTCTCGTATCCCTCCCCTCCCCTCAGTAAGAGCCGCGTGGCCAGCACCGCCCCAGGACATGCCCCCCGGCGCCTGGCCGCAGCCTCCAGCTTGGACCGGAAGGCAGGGCAGGAACAGACAAGTTACCAGCAGGTACCGGCGGCCGGTCTCTGGCTGACTGACCGCGGAGGTGCGGCCAGGCCATCTGCTGTGGCGCAGGGAACCGGAAGGAGAGGGACTCTGGTCCCAGCTCGTGCGGGGGAGGGCGGGGGCGGGCACAGGAACGGCCGGGAGCCTGAACCGGCACCGAAGCTGCACGGGAAGCCCTGGGCCGGCACGTCTTTACCCTCCCTTGCTGGGGCACGGAGGGAAGGAGCCAGAACCCAGAGGACCCGGCGGGTTCCGCTCAGGTCAGTTCAGCCCTGCAGCGAGAGGTTCCCTGGCCCAGCCAGCGACGCCGGGGGAGGCAGGGGCGGACAGAGCACGCTAAGCCAGGGGACACAGGACTGCTGCGTGAGTCCCCCTCTGCCAGGGGCCGCCGGTCCCCCCAGGCCGGGTCTCCTCTCCAAGGTGCTGGAGCCAGAGGCTAGAGCTCGGTTCTCCAGGGAGGCCCGAGAGTGGAGCCCCAAAGCCCAGGCCCGCCCCCCGCACCTGAGTGGCCTCTTCCTGTTCCCGTCCTCTGCGAGGGCCCCGTCTGTGCTGACGCCCGTCCTGAAGTGCCGGGGACAGGGGAAGGCCTCAAGTCTGGGGTCCCCTTGCCACGGCCCCCCATCGCCCTTCTGACCTCTGCCCACGCTTTCCCAGCCCTTCCCCGCGCTCGTTCCTGGAAGGCCGGAGCCTCCGCCCTCCGGTCACCGGCCTCTGCTCCGGGCTCTTGGCCGTTGGGCCACGGGAGGAACTCCCCGCTCACCTGGTAGGCAGACAGGGCCCCGAGAAGTCGCCACCGCCCTGCGTCACACCAGCAGACGGCCACCAGCACACACACACGTCCCTGAGACCACACCGCCACAGGCGCCACAGAGTCAAGGCTCAGGTGCCTCCGGGACGGCCTTGCTTCTCGATGCGTGGAACCTCCGTTCTGTAACCAGAAGGCACCGCCTTCCTGTCCCCCCAGCGTGCGTTCAGCAGACGGCAGCGAACGGCAGCCGGGCTGCGTCCTCAGGAGGCTTCTGAGGGAGAGCGAGGGGGCGAGGAGGGGCCGGAGGCCGCCGCATCGCCGGGGAGTGGGGTTCGGGACGGGTTTCCCCGGGAGGTTTGGGAGCACAGAAGCAGGCACAGCCGTCGGGTCGGAGGAGCCCTCGCTCTGGGTTCATTCTGAAGGTCGGGGGGGCTGGAAGGAGGCCTTGTCTGAGCCCGAGGGCCTGCAGTGCACCGTGGAGCGGGGCTCGAAACGGGGTCCTTCCGGAGCCACCAGTCAATGCGTGGAGATAATTTCCGAGACCCCCGGTGCTTTCCCTCCAGACACCCTCGCCCGCCTCCCCATGGCCCGGCCGGGCTCCACAACTGACCTCGACTCCTGCTCTTCCTTACTTCTACTTGCTTTTACTTTTTTATTTTTTTAATTTAATTTATTTATTTACAAATAGTTTGTTGTCAAGTTGGTTTCCATAGAACATGCAGTGCTCACCCCATAAGTGCCCTCCTCCGTGCCCATCACCCCCCTTCCCTTCCCCCATTCACCCTCAGTTTGTTCTCGGCATTCAAGAGTCTCTCANGCTTTTATTCTAAATTTTTTAACATTTATTCATTTTTGAGAGACAGAGAAACAGAGCATGAGCAGGAGAGGGACGAGAGAGAGGGACACACAGAATCGGAAGCAGCTCCAGGCTCTGAGCTGTCAGCACAGAGCCCGACCCGGGGCTCAATCCCATAAGCCAGGAGATCATGACCTGAGCCGAAGTTGGACACTGAACTGACTGAGTCCCCCGGGCGCCACCCCTATTTCTACTTTTAATTCAAGTCTTGCCAATTTGTATTCTGAACAGCTCTCAGACACAGTGACTTCCCTAGGGTCCCCTTGCCGCTTCCTGGTTTAGGCTCTCCTGGGATGGGGCAGGGGCTGGACCCCCACAGCCTCCTGGCTCCCTCGCCTTCTGCCCCAAGTGCACCCCCCCCAGACATGGAAACTCAACCTGTGCACCTCATGCATGACACTCCACCGAGAGTCCGCACAAGCTCTCCGATAAAACCCAAACCGATGAACCAAGGACGTAAAACCTCCATTCTCGGGCCCCTGTGCCCCCTGCAGCCCCACTACGCACCCCTGCCCAGGCCCCCTCCCCCAACCATACTGCTTCTCACCTCCAGGATTTTGCACGGCGCCCTTCCCCCAACCCCATCCAGTTTATTTACCTCATCCTTTCACCCACCTCCTGGGCATCACCTTTCTAAATCCGTCCTTAGAACCCCTGGTCCCTCCCAGGCCCACCCAGGCGATCTGTGCTGTGTGAGCCCCTCTGCGTGCTCCCCCAAGCCCTATAATCATTCACCTCCATATCCATCTACCCACTGGGCTGTCGGTATGTTGAGGGCAAGAACTAGACCTTCTTCCTCTCTGTGTTCCCGTGTCTAAGTCAGTGGCTGGCACACAGTGAGAATTCGGACTTTCCTGAACTGATTAAGTAACGGTGCTGGTGATTGAATGGATGGTACTTCCAGTTACTAAAATGGCGAATGCAGGGAGAGCGGCTGGCAGGAGTGTGGTTTGCGTGAGTCAGTTCGGAGCACCCGGGGACTGGAGCGGAGGGGAGAAGCGTCTGGAAGGCATGTGGACCAGGGACTAGAGGTTAGGGGAGGGACGGGGGCTGCGGTCAACCATCTGACAGTCCTCCGTGTAGACGGCAGCCAATGCCAAGGGCCTGGGTTGAAAATAACCCAGAAGGATGAAGAAATGCCACCACATGAGGGCAGGTATGGAAGGGACAGACACACAACACCAAGGCAGGAAAGACGCCGAAGAAAGAGATAAAAAAAGGCTTAGAATTCCGGCACAGAAGCCAAGCGGAAGGGAGGGTCCATTCTGCCTCTTGCTTGTCTTCACTGGCTTTGGGACAGAACAAATACACCCCAGGAAAATTTGGCAAGTTCACTTGGCGTCCCGTCTTTTCCGGAGGCCCCTGGAATTGAGCAGCTGTCATTTCCAGGGTGCTAAGGAGACAACCTGGGGTGACGGCAGATGGACACGCATGAACTGAAGATCTGGTCAGCCATCTGAGCGATTTCCCAAAACCCAGCGCTAACTCGTACAGCCCACCGTCCGTTTCCCATAAATCGAAATCCCTGAGTATTTGAACGGAAATACAATCCACGTGTTCGTGATTCATTTGCACTTTATGTAACCAAATGTCAGGCTGTCGCTGTGCGATGTCCAAGAGACCATGTGAAGCATCCCTGCAGCCAGGACTCACGCGTGGCCAAGGAACGAGACGGAGGCGAAGCTTGGCCCGGCCCGGCCGCACCGAGGGCGGCCAGCAGGGGATGCGTCGGTGCGTTGTGGCCGCAGGGACGTCCAACCTGCCAGCTGTTAGATCTACGTTCTGTGCCTCGGCTGCAGCCGTCTGATCTGAACAAACCACATCAACAGGCAGGCAGAGGCTGGAGACACTCTCTTCCTTATGTAACTCTTCGGCTGCTATTGTAGATCCTTCCCAGTTTTGATATTACAAATAAAGCTAAAACAAACTCTTCTTCCATACAGTTTTGCTCACATCTCCGGTTTCCTTAGGGTGAGTTTCCAGAAGTAGAATTACTAGATCGAAGGGGATACATGTGTTATTAAGTTGCATAGCAGAAAAACTACATGGGAGCACCTGGGGGGCTCGGTTGGTTAAGTGTCCGACTCGTGATTTCAGCTCAGGTCATGATCTCACCGTTCATGAGTTTGAGCCCCGCGTCGGGCTCTGTGCTCACTGCGTGGAACTTGCTTCAGATCCTCTGGCTGTCTCCCTCTTTCGGGCCCTCTCCCGCTCGTGCTTTCTCTTTCTCTCAAAAATTAAAAAAAAAAAAAAGAAAGAAATAAAAAAGAAAAGCTACATTAAATTACTCCTTTACTGGCAATGAATGAACTTGTCCTTCTTACCAGACCTTCCCAAGCATTGTACATGATCAATGAAATAATTCAGGAAATATAAGGAAGGGATTAAAAGTCAGTCACGTTTTCAAAGACTATTTTACACAGGACGGGAGCTACTAATAACGCAGATAAAAAACTGTATAATTGAATGCCAACTGTATACAAGTAAAAACTCCATTTTATTTGAATTATGATGTGGGAGTAATGTAATTCTCTACTGGTCAGAATAGCAGTTTTGGAGGGAATAACAAAATTAATCCTCACATTTCAGGGTTTAACCCAGAAAAGTTTCTTTCTCATCCCCAGAAAGTCTGATGCATTCAGGCTTCTCTTCAAGGCAGCACATAGGGCACCAGACTGTCCCTTTCTTGGGCCCCCAGCCTCACGACGTGACACTACCAGGGCTCATGACGGGGATGAGACAGCATGTGGGACCAGACAGGGGACTTTCAGTGTCTCAGGTTGAAGTGATTCGAGTCATTTCTACTCACAACTTATTGTCTACAGCATACCCTCTGACCGGGCGCAACCTCCAGGCAGCTAGAAAGAGCACATGGATATTCAGTGAGCACTCAGTGCCCCGGGGTCGGGCCCCCAACGCCCCTTATTTCCCTCCTTTCCCCACAAACAAAACATTCCCACTCGGGGACGACCACCCAGGGTCCCATCCAACCTCAGCACCCAGCTCGGAAGGTCAGAATCTCCAGCAGGTGCATCAGATCGGCCGTGGCTCCTCCTGGTTCAGAGGCCTATCTTTCTAGAACAATCCTCAGCAGGGGCGCCTGGGTGGCTTAGTCGGTTAAGCGTCCAACTTTCACTTAGGTCATGATCTCGCGGTTCGTGGGTTCGAGCCCCGCGTCGGGCTCTGTGCTGACAGCTCAGAGCCTGGAGCCTGTTTCAGTCTGTGACTCCCTCTCTCTCTGACCCTCCCCTGCTCACGCTGTCTCTCTCTCTCTCCTAGAAGTAAAAAAAATAAGTAAATAAACAAAACATTAGAACAACCCTCAGCAGCTGAGCCTGGCCTCTCCAATTGGACTCCATTTACACAGACAGGCCACACGCTGCGTTTGGCCCGTGGGCAGTGGTTTGCCCACTGAAAGTGCACGTTAGCCACTCTGGATGCGCCTGTACTCAGTGATGCTGCAGGAACACAGCAATACCCAGAAAGTGTCCCGCTCAGAGCAGAGAGAAGCAGGAGACACCCAGCAGTCAGTGGTCCATGGGAATTCTGAAATCCTTGTGGGCAACTACGGTGCAGATCTCCAACCCAAGATGGGGAACGTCCCCGGATCAGCCCCGGATTCTGCTTTCAGGAGGGCACCACCTGTTATTCACTGCTCTCCAAGAACACATTCTAGAAGGTTCTTCCTTTTCCTTTGCTTCCTTGGCCTCCTCTCAGGTGGGCTTTGGGAAGAATGTCCCAAAAAAAAAAAAAAAAAAGGCTTTTTTAAGGAAGGATCTACAAATCTGAAGCTCAGCCATCAGTCTCACGTCCAGAAACCACACCCACGTTCTTTCAAGACTCGGTTCCCAGATCCGCTTTATTTCCTCACTCCTTGACCCCACGCCTCTTCCCACGCCGTGCGAGAGTGGCCACCTTGGGCAGCAGTAGGTGTGAAGTTTACGGTCTTCTTCTAATATTTGCTCTGAGACATTACAGCCAGAGGGAGAGATTGAGTAGGTTTAAGAGCCGCACCCTTCATCTGAGCTCCGCCTGCTTCCAACTGGGCACCACACCCTCAAGCTGACATTTCCCTTTGGCCCCTCAAGGTCTTTCTTAATCCAGTTTCTTACTCTATCATCTAGAGGCGGTTGAGTTTTCCGATTGTCTTCATTCCCTTTTATTTCTGTTGGAAACGAGTCCCTTCTGGAGGCTCACATCTCCTTGTCGCACCTCGTGAAGCGGCCAGTGACAACCAGCTCACCCCAGCGGACTCTGTCCCAGCCTCCTCCCCAGAATCTGCCAGCCAAGGTGCCTCCCGGTTACGACAGGTGACCAGCCTCCCCAGGGTCTGACCACGCGCGCCAGGGGCTGCCAGTCTCCTCTCACGTGGAGCGGTATTTCTGGATGCTGTTAGCGCAGCATCTTACTTCTGCTACTGATTTCTTTCTTCCTTTCTTTCTTTCTTAATGTTTATTTATTTTTGAGACAGAGACACAGAGGGAGTGTGAGCGGGGGAGGGGCAGAGAGAGGGAGACAGAGAATGCAAAGCAGGCTCCAGGCTCCGAGCTGTCAGCACAGAGCCCCACGCGGGGCTTGAACTCAGGAACCACCAGATCATGGCCTGAGCTGAAATCAGACGCTTAAACTAACTGAGCAACCCAGGCGCCCCCTGCTACTGATTTCCAACCCAGTCAGAAGGAGCTAGGGTAGTCCAGCCACAGCTTAACCCCCCGATCCGGTAGTTTAACTCCACGACTCACCGGCTTGCTCACGTATAGCCTGACAGGAGTCCAGGCACATTCCATGGTTTATAAAACATATGTTAAGGAAACACCCTGAAAATTAACGGTACTTATTTTGTTTCCCTCAATCTCCTCCACTGAGTAGTTATTATTTTGTAATCAGAAGAAAACAACCGCTTACATCGACGGCCGGTCAGTTGCTTGGGGGAATATGGTTCTTAAGAAGTCAACTGACTTCATGCTCAGGAATCTATATCTTCTGTAGGAGGAGCCTTTCAAGAATCTCTTTTAAGATCCCACACACTGCAGGGGCGCCTGGGTGGCTTAGTCGGTTAAGCGTCCGACTTTTGCTTAGGTCATGATCTCGCGGTTCGTGGGTTCGGGCCCCGCGTCGGGCTCTGTGCTGACTGCCAGCTCGGAGCCTGGAGCCTGTTTCAGTCTGTGACTCCCTCTCTCTCTGACCCTCCCCTGCTCACGCTGTCTCTCTCTCTCCTAGAAATAAATAAAAAAAAACAAAAAACAAAAAACAAAAACAAAACAAAAAAAAAAGATCCCACACACTGCAGCCGCCCTTCCTCCTCTGTTCTTTCACTCCGCTGTGTACATCACGGCAGCGTGTGATATGGTAGGAACGTTCCGAAAAATATATTCATGTGCTTTCGTCTTTCGGATTTTTGTTTCCACTCCGTTCCAGCCTGAGGCGTGCACCTGCCTGGGGGCGGGAGGCGAGGCCAAGGGACCGGCCAGTGACACAGCTGAGCAAGCCGGCCACACGGGACCTACCGCGAGGGCCTCGGGGCCTCCTGTGGCACCGCGGCCCGCGAGCTCCGCCGGCTGCGGGACGGGACAGGCGCTCCCGCCCGGCTCCTCAGCAAACACAGTCAGATGCGGGATTTCTGAGTTTATTCCCTGAAGTAGAGAGCAGAGCTCTGGGCGCAGAGCAAGACCGTGGCGCAGGACGCTGCCCCCACCCCCAGGAGAGGGTAGCACGTGGCCAGGTGGGGACACTGCGGCCCACGTTCCTGGTCCCAGAGGACCATGGACGTGGGGAGGCGGGCACGGGAAGGGGAAGGGCGCCGAGAGGCTGGATGGTCCTGAGGCGGTAGGCGAGGTGAGGAAAGCGCTTTTGCCCGGCTCCTGCCGCCTCCTCCCGGGCCGGGCCATCGGGAAGTCACAGCCCGCGCAGCCCAACGGCACCGCCTCAGCGCGCACGGGAGCTGCCTCCGGACCGGGGACGTGGTCCTGGGGCTTAGCGGCAGCGAGCCGTTTCCCGCTCCTTTGCGCTACACGACGGGAAAGTTCCAGCGTCTTGAGAAGGCAGAGCAGAAGCTGGCTGGCGGCCTGTACCTGAAAAGCCCGGGACGGCAGGACAGCCACAGCGCCGTCGAGGTCGGGCTGACGCTGGGCCAGCCAGCAGGGACCACGGCGTCCCGACCAGGCCCCNCTCCTAGAAATAAATAAAAAAAAAAACAAAAAACAAACAACAAAACAAAAAAGATCCCACACACTGCAGCCGCCCTTCCTCCTCTGTTCTTTCACTCCGCTGTGTACATCACGGCAGCGTGTGATATGGTAGGAACGTTCCGAAAAATATATTCATGTGCTTTCGTCTTTCGGATTTTTGTTTCCACTCCGTTCCAGCCTGAGGCGTGCACCTGCCTGGGGGCGGGAGGCGAGGCCAAGGGACCGGCCAGTGACACAGCTGAGCAAGCCGGCCACACGGGACCTACCGCGAGGGCCTCGGGGCCTCCTGTGGCACCGCGGCCCGCGAGCTCCGCCGGCTGCGGGACGGGACAGGCGCTCCCGCCCGGCTCCTCAGCAAACACAGTCAGATGCGGGATTTCTGAGTTTATTCCCTGAAGTAGAGAGCAGAGCTCTGGGCGCAGAGCAAGACCGTGGCGCAGGACGCTGCCCCCACCCCCAGGAGAGGGTAGCACGTGGCCAGGTGGGGACACTGCGGCCCACGTTCCTGGTCCCAGAGGACCATGGACGTGGGGAGGCGGGCACGGGAAGGGGAAGGGCGCCGAGAGGCTGGATGGTCCTGAGGCGGTAGGCGAGGTGAGGAAAGCGCTTTTGCCCGGCTCCTGCCGCCTCCTCCCGGGCCGGGCCATCGGGAAGTCACAGCCCGCGCAGCCCAACGGCACCGCCTCAGCGCGCACGGGAGCTGCCTCCGGACCGGGGACGTGGTCCTGGGGCTTAGCGGCAGCGAGCCGTTTCCCGCTCCTTTGCGCTACACGACGGGAAAGTTCCAGCGTCTTGAGAAGGCAGAGCAGAAGCTGGCTGGCGGCCTGTACCTGAAAAGCCCGGGACGGCAGGACAGCCACAGCGCCGTCGAGGTCGGGCTGACGCTGGGCCAGCCAGCAGGGACCACGGCGTCCCGACCAGGCCCCAGAGACGCAACGGCATATCCCGGCCTCGGCTCCTGAGGTCAGCTCTTCAAGCTCTCTCAACGGCTCGTTCGAAACAAAGTGAAAAGAGGCCAAAGAGGCCGCTCACAGCCCCGTCGTCCCCGACTCGAGGCTACAGGCCCAGCCCTGAGCTCCCCTTTCCCATAAGGCCGATCATCCATCCAACACCGCAGAGGAGGTGGGGGGCTGGCCCTGGCCCTAAACACCAGCCTCAGTACCAGATTCCTCCGAGGCCCTGTGCAAGCGTCCTGCTCGGTCAGCACGCCCCGGGGAGCCCTCCTGGCCCAGGCTGGCGCCTGGCCAAACCCCAAGGGCTCATTCGGCCACTCAACAAACTCATGCTGATCATCAGCTAAATACCAGGCAGGCGGATGCTTGCCAGGGGCACCGCCGTGAGCGGCTCATGGTGCCCCCTCACCAGACCGGAGAATTACCCTGGGGTCCTGGATGGGGTGCTAGGCGGGGGCGGGGGGGACCCTGAGGAGAACGCACCTGCCTGCGTGGAGGCTGAACGAGAGATGGCTGCCTTGGGGTGGGCCTGCCCTCCCAGAGTTCAAGGGACTCAAAGCGTCCACGGTGGCCTGAGGGCAGATAGAAAGCAGGTGTGAAGCGCGCTGTGGGGTCACTTCAGAGGGTGTCCCAGCAGAGTGTGCACACCTCGGCGGGAAGAGCCCAGAAGAAAGGGGGGTGATCAGAGTCTGAGAGGGGGCCTCGTGCAGGAAGCGGGGTGAGCGCCCGGGAGTGGGGGGGCCCCCAAAGGCCTCAGCAGAGCCCCCAAGCCAGACAGGCCTGTGGGCAGATCCAAGGTGGAGAACCCAGGGGCCGGCGCTCAGGAAGGGGCTGCCCGACGCCCCTGAGCTCCACCCCCGAGGGTCGGAAGCCGCCCTTGGTAAGGAGGAGAGAAGGCCCCCCAGGGCGTCCGGCCAGCAGAGAGCCGGGCAAGGGCTTGGTATGACAGGGGGAGTCACATTGTCCCTGCCGAGCTGAGTCTGCGTTCGAGTGTCCAGCGATGCTCGCGGTCGAAGGCCACTTTCCCGCCGAAGGGAGCAGCAGACGCCCCCCGGGGCAGGGAGGGAGGTCGCCTCAGGACGGGATGAAGGCAGAGGGGCCCAGGGTCCTGTGACTCCATCCCGGGGCTTGGGCTCCGCGCGAAGCCAGAGCAGAGGCAGGTTCAAGGGCAGAGGAGACAGGGTGACAGAGGCCAAGCCAGGCAGACATGAGCTTACGTCCTAGCGGGGAGGGGCTCAGGAGACCACCGGTCACACCCCAGCTACCCGCTGCTGGCCTTCCCCGGGGTGGCACCGGCTGCCCGTCCTGCCCCAGGCCCGTGTGTCCTCACCGCAGGTGTCCCCAGGCGCCGTCTGGCCGGCTCCACACCGGGGCCGGGAAAGCTGGGAAGCCGGTGCCCGAGCTGCCCTCATCGGTGGCAGGTGGGGGTGAGGGACTGTGCTCGCCCCTGAGGCGTGTTCCTGAGGCTCCCCCTGCCTTCCAGGCCCCTCAGTGGGAGGGGGACCCGGTCACCCGCACCCCCACCCCATCCATCACCTTCTTACTCAGACACTTGACTACTTTCCTCTTTCCCTGCTTCCCAGCCCCGCGGATGCTCGCACTTCAGATAAACTGCTTGCGCGCCCATCTGTGTCTCCGGCTCTGCTTCCGGAGGAACCCAGACTCGGGCCCGCCCGCGCCCACGCCTGTCCCTGGGGGAGGGGTGGGGGGCTCCGAGGCCCCTCCCTTCCACCCCAGCCATCCCCGGGGGGCCTGGCCGTGTCCCTTCTGGGGAAGAGGGAAGGACGGCAGCGAAGAGGGCTGTCCCGCCTCCCTCCCAGCACCCCTGTCCGGCAAGGCGACGAGGCCGCAGCTCAGGGAAGCCCCCGGCCCCCCAGCCCCCCAGCAAGCCGGCAGTGCCCTGGAGTGGCCGCTCGCAGGCCCTGGCGCTGCCGCTCAAGGGCGGTGCCGCTTCCTGCCCGTCTGCCTGGGAGCACATTCAGGAGCCATGAGCAGATGTTTGGCCCGAGCTCAACCTTGCTCACGTCAGCCAACAATAACAGCCCAGAGGCGTCGCAGGGAGGGAGGAAGGGAGGAGGCTCTTGCCCAGCAGCTGGGGACGGACACAGGACACTGCGCGCCCAGTCCCTCGGGGGGAGAGGGCGGTGTCCGTGTGAGACTCCCCCGCCGTGGGGTGGAGCAGGGAGCGCAGGCTGGAGTCCCGCGCTGGAGGCCTGGCCGTCCGGCCGCCCCATGGGGCCTGGAGAGGCTGCGGCAGTTGGGGTCTTTTCAGAGTCCCTGGCATCTCTGAGGCCCCCTCCACTGGCCCGGACACACCCGCAGTCTGGCCGGGCCCAGAGCTCCAGAAAGCCCTTGCCCATCAGCAGAGCCGGTACCCAAGTGAAGCCCACCCAGCACCCATCTGGGCGCACAGGCGCGGCGGGTGACCGAGCCCCCGG
>NW_027531904.1:10058296-10064537 GCF_008692635.1 Crocuta crocuta
GCCCCGCCACTGCCCCTGCTCCCCGCCGCCCGGGACGGGACAGCTCCGCAGCCGAGCGGTTCCCCCGCAGCCCCCCCGCCCCTCGCTCCGGGGCGCCCCGCCGGCACGGAGCTCCTGCCCCCCTGCCCACAGCACAGCTGACCCTGAGCGCACAGCCGTGAGGCTCCCCGCGCGCACTGTGGTCCGTACGGATCGATTTCCAGTCTTATTACGGGTTTGCTTCGATCCGACAAAACGCACGAGGGCTCCTGCCTCGAGGCAGCACTGCTTCCTGACCCCAGGCCCGGGTCCTGGAGCGGGGCTCCCTGCTCAGCTGCTGGACGTTAAATTAACCGTTCTGGGTCCCCATCGCCTGGTCTGTCAAATGCTCATGACGGGCCCATCTTGCAGGCTGCGTGTGACAAACTGAGGGGCTGACAGGCGGGAACGGGCTTGGAGGAGGGTGCCTGGGGGCTCGGCTGGCTGAGCCTCCGACTCTGGATTTCAGCTCAGGTCATGACCTCACGGCTCTGGGTTCGAGTCCCACATCGGGCTCTGAGCTGCTGTGAAGAGCCTGCTTGGGGTTCTCTCTCTCTCCCCCTCTCTCTGCCCCAGCCCTGCTCTCTGTCCCTCAAAATAAATAAACAAGCTTTACAGAGCGATGCCTGTGGGCGCGCAGCTTCTGTCTGAGGAGCTCACAGCTGCGGGGAAGACCCAGAGCAACGCCAGGCAGCGCAGGGGCGGCAGAGACGCCACGGGACGCCCCGGCACGACGGCAGTGTCCCGGGCGGCACGTGGCTGGGGCCTGAGCGCGTGGCACGCACGGTCTCACTGACGTGCCCGGCGAGCCCCGGAGCCAGGCCGCGACCGCTACCCGCTCCTGCCTTTCACGCGTGCGTCCCCTCATGGCGCTGAGCCTCCAGAGCGGCTCCCAGAGGAAGGCCAGGGCGCAGCGGGGGAGGCCGAGGCCCGGGAACCCGGCGAGGCTGGGCGGCAGCGGCGAGGCCTTCAGTGCGCTCACCCGTCTGCCGCCGTCCCTCGGGGCCGTTCCGGAGCCCGGAGTCCGCGGGCCTGGCTTCAGGGTCTGAGGTCCTGCGAGATCTCCAGGCTCCAGAGGGCACGTCTGCCCGGAGTCGCGGAGGGGCTGGGCTCTGCCCGTCGGCATGCAGGTGCCCGGGACCCCGCTGCGCAGGGGACGAGCGGTACCCCGGCCACGGCCACGGCCACGGCGCTCTTACGGTTTTTCTTTCCTCTCGTAAAATGTACACATTTAAAACTGGAAACTCCCTAGTGTTTTGAAATGAGGCTCAACGGTTGAGCGAGGGCCCGGCCTTGACTTGTTTGTGGTTTTCACATTGACACCTGGCGGCCGCTCTGGAAAACTGCAGAACGGGAGTGCGGGAGGGGACAGGGTCTTTTCCAGGAAACGGACCCCCCCACCCCCACCCCGGGCGGAGGGGGGCGGGCTGGAGGGTTCATCTCCGTTTGCTGCACTCCAGGGGCTGGGGTGGGAGCGGGTGAGACTGACCGGCCCAGACCTGTCCTGGGTCCCAGCACCCATCGCTCAGCCGCCCTCCGTGTCTCCCTGCCGCCTGGAGCGCGTCCCCTCTCGGCTCTGGGTCTCCTCTGTCACCTGTGAGAGGAGCAGGCGAGGCCGCTGTCACTCGCTGCCTGCAGCCCGAGGGAGAGAGGGCGGCGCCCCGTCTGAGGTGCCCCGCGGGCCGTCCAACGGTTTCTTTCCAACCGCCTGGCTTTCCGGACGGGCGTTTGCGCCCCGGCTTCACGTGGAAGGGCGCTTTCCGTGGCAGCCAGCCGCCTCCCCGGCACCTGCTCTCCCCTTAGGACCCAAACCCCAAAATGCAGCCGGCTCTCCTCATGACCTCTGAGCCAGCGTAGACGTCTGACCAACTGCATACATGACTCTAAACGTTATTCTTCCAGAAAAAGCAGCCGTGTCGCTTGTTAAAAAGCTCCAGGTGGTGCCAGAGGCGCCGTGCGAAGGTACTAATGGAGGCAACAGCGGTTTCTNGTCGAAGGGACAGCAGAAAAAAATTAATTTGTCTGCTAAAACCCGCTGGAGGGCCGGCTCCGCCCCCGGCTAATTCGGGCCTTTGGAGATTCTTGGGCTGTGATTACAGACTCGGGAGCGACCTCCGAGTTTGATGCCCCTGCACCTCTGCCCCCGGGCTAACCGTCCTTTCTCACCCCTTCCCTCTCCGGCTCAGAGCCACACGGCGACCCCTCACCGCCTGGCCCGCCGACGGGCGTGCAAACTGGCCCTGCCCTTCCGGGTCCCTGTCTTAGGTCCCCGTGTCCCTCTCTGGCTCCACGTCCCCGCCCAGGCGGCTGCCATCAGCTCGCCAAACACCGCCTCGGGTCCCCGGGTCGGGAGCTTTGGCTGAGGTTTCGGGTCAGGAGAAAGCACTCTTGGCCCAGCCGGCGTCGGCTCGCAGGCGACGACCCGCGGGCGGGGACACGCCTCTTCCTCCCGGGGCCCCCAGGGTGCAGCGCGGCACCTGGTGTGGGCTAGTCAGGGGGTCCGCGGGGGTCCGCCGAGGGCACAGAGGTCTGCCGCGGGCGGGAAAGAAGCGGGTCCATCCAGCCCCAGGGTGGAACCGAGCGTGATGACGGGGATGAAACCACTTCCTGGCTCGGACGCACCCTCAACTCCCACACGAAGGCAGAGGGGAGGCGCGCGCACAGCCGCGCGCACACACACACACACACGCACACGCACACACATGCACGCACGCACGCAGAGCACCTGCTCTCACGTCACGGGGCTCATCGCTGTCCCCGAGTCACAGCTGATACACCGACTCTCCGCTGCCCGCAGCCAGCAGGTGGCCGGGCGTGGCCACCGGGCTTGCTGGGCTCCTCCACACTCCGCCTGCCGGGAAGTCGAAGGTGCTCCTCAGTCCTGAGGCTGTACTTTCTTCCTATTACTAAGCTCAGTTCTGGTGGGTCCGACCACCCAGCAGAGGACAGCACTGAGGCTGGGATCCGTCTACACCCACTTCCACTCTGGGCCACACACCCAGCACCTCCCCGGCTTCCCCGCACAGCCGCTCGCCCTCCTGTGCTCTGAGTCTCGGGGCGGGCCCGTCTCCAAACCTGGGCTCCGCCTTCTCGTCCTCTGTTGGACTTAATCCACCCAGGTATGGAGTCATCTCTGTCTCTCTCTCTCTCCCTCTCTTCCCCTCCACCCTCCACATCTGTCACCCATCCCCCCTCCCCAGGCCTCCTGACACCTGCCTCACCTCCCCCCAGGACCCCTCTACCTCCCTGCTCCTCCCATAATATTCTTTCAAAAGCAAAATTGGGGCGCCTGGAGGGGTTCAGTCGGTTAAGCGTCCGACTTCGGCTCAGGTCATGATCTCACAGTTCGTGGGTTCGAGCCCTGCCTCGGGCTCTGTGCTGACAGGTAGCCCAGGGCCTGGAGCCAGTTTCAGATTCTGTATCTCCCTCTCTCTCTGACCCTCCCCTGCTCATGCTGTCTCTCTCTCTCTCCCTCTCTCTCAGAAATAAATAAAACATTTAAAAAAAATTCAAAAGCAAAATCAAGCCACTTTCCTCCCCTAAACTCTTTCAAAGGCTGACCGTCACCTTCGAGCTAAAATTCGACTTCAACAATCTGACACGCACAGCCTCCCGCGATGTTCCAAATAGTTAACCTGTCCCGTTTTTCCCAAAAATCACTGGGCTCCGAGCAAACAGACAGACTCCAGCCACAGTGTCCTCCGGTCCCTGGGCACCAGTGATGTCCCCGCTCCTGCACGGCCGCCGGGCCAGAGCGCCCCGCGCAGACGCGGGTCCCCGCTCTCCGTCACCGCAGGGTCCTGTCCTGTTTTCACCGTGTCCACTGCCCCAGCAAGAAAAGGGGCGCACAGGGTGTGGTCCACGGTCACTGAACGAGAGACCCGGGGGCCCGGGGGGCCTGTGGTCCAAGGCCCGGGGCGAAGCTAAGCAGCAACAGTGAGCCCGAGGCACGTCCTTACCACAACCCCACGTAGGCCCCCGGCACACAGCCTCCTCCTACAACTGTTACTGTAAACCCTTCACACGGAGTTCTGAGCATTAACTACACACACACACACACACACACACACACACACACACACTTGTATTTATAAATTTTACACATGCCTATAAATTCTTATGTACTTTTTATTTTTTTAACATTTATTCATTTCTGAAAGACAGAGTGAGAGTGAGAGAGGGGCAGAGGGAGAGGGAGACACAGAATCCGAAACAGGCTCCAGGCTCGGAGCTGTCAGCACAGAGCCCGATGTGGGGCTTGAACCCACAAACCGCGAGATCATAACCTGAGCTGAAGTCAGACGCTTAACCGACTGAGCCCCCCAGGCACCCTAAACTCTTATGTATATTTAAAACCACTTTGAACAGTAGAAAACATACATTAATACACTTTAAAGAATAAGATGATGATATGCATAGAAACTCTAAGCTTTTCTTTTCACGTCCCGATGGCGCTGGAGGCTGGTGCTGAGGTGCTGGGCGCCTTCAGACACTGGTACCAGGTCTAGACAGGAGGCCACCCTGCACGGAAGTCTAGGTTTCCACCAAAGCCCAGATCAGATGCTAAAAGACTATTCGTACACCTGGAAGTTACCTTTAAAGACGACATCGTGTGTTGTCTACCAAAGAAAAATACAAATGCGGGAGAGACCCCTTCACATCACCTTCCGTCAGTGGCAAATAAACACCCAAAGGCACATGTGGCCCAGGGGACGTTCAGCAATGTCTGGAGATGTTTCAGCTGTCACAGCAGAAGGGTGCCACCGTCATCCATCCGGTGCGTGGATGTCAAACATCTTATAATGCACAGGACGGTCTCCCACAACAAAGAATTATTGGGGCCAAAAGCCTGGGAATTCCAGGTCTTCTCCTTCGGTGCAAAGGGAGGCCTCAAGGACGCGGCCGGCTCGTGCCCGCTGCGAGGCGGGGCTGTGCGTCCTGAGCTGATCACGTCACTTCCACAAGCCTCCTGCAGCCTCTGTCGCAGGGATGGGGTTGTTCACCTGTTCCTTCCTTCAGCCACACAGCAGGCGTCCCTGAACAAATGGGGATGCGGCAGGGAACGACCCGGCCTAACCCCAGGGGTACTGAGGTTCACTAAGGGAATGTGTCATTCTGTGCCGTGCTGGGCAGACCCAAGGAGGCAGCCTGATGCGATGGCACCAGGTAAGAGTGGGGCTCAGCTCAATAGCCCCAACTTCCCCAGTGCTGGTTGTGCTGCTTCTATGCTAAGCACCCAGGGATTCCTTTTTCATACGTTAACGTCTTTGAATTAAAGTGAGTGTGCTGGAGACGCCTGGGAGGTTCTGTCGGGTAAGGGTCTGACTTCAGCTCGGGTGATGATCTCGCGGTTTGTGAGTTCAAGTCCCACATCAGGCTCTGTGCTGACAGCTCGGAGCCTGGAGCTGCTTCAGATTCTGTGTCTCCCTCTCTCTGCCCCTCCTCTGCTCACACCTGTCTCTCTGTCTCTCAAAAATGAATAAATGGTAAAAAAAAAAATTTAATAAACTTAAATAAACAATAAAAAAATCAAAATCATTACCACAACTCCCAGTCACAGAACAAAGCTCTCTGGAGGTGGGCCCAGGCATCTGTCGTTGACAGCCGCACCCCGGAACTGCGATGGATGGCCGGCCCGCAGCTGGGCACCAGGCCCCCTCCTCGTTCTTCGGCTGAGCCGGAGGTGCAGGCAGGCTGAGAAGCGGCCGGAGAGGCTCCCCCCCACCTCCTCCCCCAGTGGGTCTCAGCCTGGGCTGCCTTACTCCGGGCTGAGGCCCCACCATCAGTAATTTCTAGAGTTCTCTGGGTAAACCCACCACGCAGCCATTGCCACGGGCGGGAACCACAACCCTAACCCCGAAAGCACTGGCCGGCAAAGGCCTCCTTAAAGCGGGTCAATCCACACTGCTTGAAGCGGCAACTATTTAAAACACGTCTACACCAGCTGTGACTTACCGTCTGCCTCTTGGTATATTCAGGTGTGGGGCAGCCTCCGGCTCATCTTCCCCCACCGGCTGGGGGAGGCTTCACCCCGGGGAGACACCTTACACATCCCGGCCACTCCACGAAGGACGAACAGGTGAGCAAACACGGGGAAGGAAACCTATTTACTTCATCAGGAACCTCCTGACCACACGGGTGCCACGGCTAATGCGCCCGTTTCAAAGAGTAAGGAGGTTCCGCAGTTTGAAAATCAGTACAGAATAGTGTGACCCGTCAGGTA
>NW_027531904.1:10064608-10066880 GCF_008692635.1 Crocuta crocuta
CCACCCCCACCCCCTGCCCAGAGGAGGAGGTGGAAAGGAAAATACAAGAGAGGACACATTCGGCTCCAAGGTAAGGCCACAGCGCACAGCTCCACACTGTTGATTCCTCAGCACGCTGTATGCTGGGACGGGTGTTGTGGGGGGTGACAAAGGTGCCGTGTCACACACACACACAGCGTCACCACACACACAGCTTTCACAGGTAACACACCGCCCTCCTAGGAGCTGCTGCTACCTGGGACCTAAAGTTCTTCAGGAATTAGTACCCAACAAAGACTCTCATCTGTCACCTTCAGATACCACTTAGGAGCTATTTCCCCAGTTTCCTCGGTTTCCTCCTGTGCCCCCGACCCCCAGCACCAGCTCAAGGGTCCTCGTACAGCCTTTGTTTATTATTAATAGAGTGTGCAGGGACTTTAATAGAGTGTGCCTTGCTTAGAAATAGCTCGGGGCGTGGCCGAGATCGTGGATGTCTAGCCAGGCTGCACGTGCCGCCTGGGGTCACCGCGCCGCGGGGTGGGCGGCCTGCTCCAGGGCTCCGGGGTCCCCGGCCGGCGACATGGGCAGCTCCAACATGGTGGACGAGTCTTTCCTGGGATTCCCGGTCACCAGCATCCAGTGGTTCATCGGCTTTTCGACTCTGTGTGAATCCAGATGCGTGTGGACGGCCACCTCAGCTTCCTTCCCAAAATAGGTACTGGGGCAGGAGAGGGGAGACACTGGTTGGAAACGGGGTAACAGCTCCAGGCAAGCCGTCCCCATCATTTTCCTGACTCAACAGACTCTGCTCGGGGCTGTGTCTACGACACGTGTTTGCCGTCGCTCAGGCAACGACGACGGGTGTGGGGTCCCGTTATCACCAAAGTCCTCTTGTCCAAAGGGCGCCTGGGTGGCTCAGCGTCCCACTCTTGATTTCGGCTCAGGTCATGATCTCTCGGTTCGTGGGTTCGAGCCCCCCGTGGGGCTCTGCGCTGACAGCGCGGAGCCTGCTTGAGATTCTCTGTCTCCCTCTCTCTCTGCCCCTCCCCATTGGCGCTGCCTCTGTCTCTCTCAAAATAAATAACTAAACCTAAAAAAAAGTCTTGTCAAGGAAAGACTTGTGGGACACAAGGGGCTCCGGTAGGATCTGTCACACCGTCAAGTAAGTCCTTTGTGACGAAATCCCATCACCCAAGGGCCCCCCGTGTGGGGGCCGCCCTCGTTCGGCCGAGCTGCCTTGCTTAGAGGCGCAGCCTCCCTGCTGGGGCACTTCGCCAGCCCTCGGAGGGCGCCTCCGTACCTCCAGGAGAGGTGCCTGTGGGCTGCCAGCCCCCGGTTCGTGTGGCAGTGACTGAGGAGAATCTTCGCGTTTGCCTTCAAAGAGGAAGAGAGTGTTATCTGCATGATGACTCAAGGCCTCCGATTTCTGAAAAGCAAAACTTTGGGAATGCATTATATATTCATTAAATTTCGATAACAAAAAGAAAAGAGGGACGGGGATGGAATGATCTAGAAGCCACACGGTGCTGCACTGACTGCTCACGCCGTTGCGCGGGGAAGGCCTGCCCAGCGCGAGCCGTCGTCAGTGCTCTTCTTAAGTGGAGAAGAAAGCACCTTCCTGATGTCCTATTTTGTGAGAAAAACACAAGTAAACCCCGGCGTGGGCAAAGGCAGGAACCACAGACGGCAGCGGCTCTCTCTCGACGCTGGGGTTTCACTGGTTAGTCTATTATTCGCTGCGCTTTCCTGATTTTCCCTCAGGGAGCAGATGTCATGACTAGAATCTGAAAGAAAAATACGTCGTCGCTTCAAACTCCTGGCCGCCGAAAGCGACCGGCCGTGTAGACCTGAGCGACCCGGCCTCCGGGACGAGGCGCCCCCCCCCCNACGAGCACAGCCGAACCGTGAGACGGGGGGAGGGGGGGCACTGACCACACCTCATCAGCCCATCAGCACCCCGTTTCTCAGATAAGGAAAGTGAGACGCTGACCTTTGAAATCACGGAAATGGGAAGCGACTGCAAGGAGAGCAAAGCCGGGCAAACGTCAGCTGGAGAGAGCCCACGTGCGGGGCGTCCCCGGGGACCCCGCCTGCCCGCTCCCCGGGGACCCCGCGTGCCCGCTCCGCACCAGGGAAGAGGCCCTGGCGAGCCCGGGGCCACCCGCAGAGCCCGGCAGAGGGGCGCACAGTGCCGGGCGGGCGCAGGTGGCCTGTGCCTGGGGGCCCCTTTCTGCCAGGCCACCTCGCTGGCCACCCCTCAGGTCCCTGCCCCCTGGGACCCCCCGCGCCCCCA
>NW_027531904.1:10066985-10118643 GCF_008692635.1 Crocuta crocuta
GCGCCAGCAGCGAGATCCCGGCGGCCCCGCCTTCCCATCAGGCCCCGCGCCTGCCCCGGTCCTGCAGGCCCAGACTCAGAAACGTCAGCAAGGCCGACAGGAAGCGAGCCGCCCAGGGACCCAAGGTCTCCAGGCCCCACAGAAACGAGCTTCCGGGAAGGAAACCGGCCATGAGTCAAACGGTGCGGGTGGCGGCTCTCAGCCANCCTCCGGGCTGGCGGGGGGTGGGAGAGACCGCACACGGGTCACATCAGGCCCCGGCGTGCTGAGAAGCCCCCGGGTGACAGACGGGAGAAGATGGAGTCCTCGAACGGCACCCAGCCCCCCCAGGCCGAGCTCACCGGAACCGGGGCGCCTTCGTGCTCCAGGCGCAGCTGGGGGTCCAGGAAGGCAGCCTGCCAGCAGTTCAGGAAGGAGACCTCATCCGTCAGGTAAAGCTCCTGCAGCAACGACCGCTTCGACGACTTCAGGAGGGTCCTGTGGTCACTGGACAAATACAGCTGAAAACGACGGCGCCCAGATGAGCCACCTCGCGCCGCTCCAGAAGCTGGGGACGCGAGCAGCTAAGGGGCTGACGTCAGGGCAATTGAGGCCTTGTTGGAAAACCCCATTCTTGTGATTTTTGAGAGCCTTCTGTTTTCCTCCACCTTAGAGATGCCACCTCGGAACGCTGAGGCCGCCTGCTGCCCACACCATCCCACTGCCTTCCCTGCCTCTGAATTTTTTTAATGTTTACTTATTTTTGAGAGACAGAGAGAGAGCACAAGCAGAGGGGCAGAGAGAGAATCTGAAACAGGCTCCAGGCTCTGAGCTGTCAGCACAGAGCCGGACATGGGACTCGAACTCGAGAACTCGGCGAGATCATGACCTGAGCTGAAGTCGGCTGCTTAACCAACTGAGCCCCCCAGGCGCCCAGCTCTTTCTTCCTCTGTATTCCACAGCCACTCTCTCCTCCTCATCCCGCTCCTCTTCCCCTTTCCTTGTTCTCAGCACCCAGGCCGGGACCACTATTTTACTTCTTGGAAATAACTATGCACGAAACTTGCAGCATGAAGCAAAGTGTCCTTAAAACCAGCCCCATCGCAGCTACATTCACGGTGAGCCTCAGAGGGGGGCCCACACCCCTGTGCAGCTGATGTCCGCACTTTGGGTTTACTTGGGCAGCTGTCTGGCCACCTGTAATGGACCCCATCCTGCAGAAAATTCCGAAACATTTGTTGTTTGCTAGTCCTTTACTGATGGCCCTGAACCCTGAACCCAGAGGCCGTCCCTGCATATTTCGGCAGGCTTCCATGTGCAAAGCTGTGCCGTGAGGTGCCGAGGGGGAGGCAGAGAAGGGCTGCTCTCGTCCCCCGCTATGACAGCAGGAGAGGGGACGGAGGTGGAGAACGGAAAGCACTTGTGAGGCATGGCCGGCCGGCAGAGACGCGCAGAGCTGCAGGCGGGCACAGGTGGGGACGCACACTCTCCCAGGGGCTCCCGGGAGCTCTGAGGAGGAGGCCAGGAGCCGGGCAAGGCTGGCCACATGTGGGGAGGCTGGGGACATGTCACAGAGGGCCTTAAATGCCACCGTGACGGCAGCACTTACCAAGCCTGAGCCCCTGAAGGATCAGTCTGGCAGCTCGCGTCCCTGTGGTCTGAAGTCAGGACACACTAGAGGGATCAAGCCATGGGGGCCTAGATTGAGGTCCTGGCATCAGGTTGAAAAGACAGGGCCAGGAGAGCCGTGGGCTTGACCACAAACTAGATGTGGGCAGGGAGCTGGCCGGGCCCAGGACACGCCGGGCGTGGCTGATGGCAATCGGGGTGATGTCAGCGTCGTCCGGAGCCACGGGGACACTGGACTTCAAAGGCAAACAGTGCCTGCGTCAGACCACAGACTCCACTTTGTTAAAGAGAGATAATAACGACTCAGGAACAAATCTAAAATGTCGCAGTTGCCAGGTTTTTTTATGACTGCCTCGGAAGTACTTGCTAATTCAAAGACAAGGAACGGAAATATGAGAATTTGGGGAATCATCCTCCCTGGAGAGAGAAATGACGGTCCGCCCAGAAGTCAGAATTCTGAGAACCAGCTGGAAAACCAATGGAAACAAGAGGAGTGGGTGATTTCATCAAAGGTGAGTATGAACATCAATGGCTTTCTTATATTTTTGTTGTTAGTATCATAACATCCAGTGGGAGATACCAAGAGACAAACTTAATGAGACAGGCATCCAGTCCACACGAGGAGACCCACAAAACTTTACTGAGAGAGCGGAAGAATAAACTAACACACGGCGGGGCATCTCAAAAGAGTTAAGTGTCATAAAGGTACTAAATCCACAATGTGGCGCAATTTTACGGTGCCAGTCAAAACGCCGCGTGATTTTTCTTCCCACAGGAGCCAAAGGACCTGCAGAAATAGTTGCATTTAACTGATAGGTTCATTCTTAACATGATGCAGACGAAGAGGTGTGATGAGAGAATAATAGCCCTCCGAGCTGTGCAAATATCAAGTATAATCCTCGAATAAAAACAGACAACTCGAGCTCAAAGCGTTCAAATAGGAAGCTGAGAGAGAGCGTGGATGTGCGGTGATTTAATGGCTGTCACGCAAGGCACGTGTCGGTGAGGAAAGGAGTAATCAATTATTCAAGAAACAACACAAATGTGGCTCATTAGTCATTTGGGAGAAATCACATGTCTGCACAGAACCCTGTATCAGAATAAATCTCAAGCAGATCAGGAACACACTCCAGGCCCGCCCAGGGGCTCAGTCAGTTGAGCGTCCAACTCTTGATTTCAGCTCAGGTCATGGTCCCAGGGCTGTGGGATCGAGTCCCACGTGGGGCTCTGTCCTAAGCGCGGAGCCTGCTTGGGATCCTCTCTCTGCCCCTCCCCCCGCCTCAAATAAAAATAAATAATTAATAAACAGCAAATCCCAGGGCACTTGGGCAGCTCGGTCAATTGCACATCAGACTTCAGTTCAGGTCATGATCTCATGGTTCGAGAGTTTGAGCCCCAGGTCGGGTTCTGTGCTGACAGCTCAGAGCCTGCTTTGGACACTCTGCCCCCCTCTCTCTCTGCCCCTCCTCTGCTTGTGCTCCTGCACGCACATGGTTTCTCTCTCTCAAAAGTAAACATTAAGGGGCGCCTGGGTGGCTCAGTCAGTTGAGCATCCGATTTCGGCTCAGGTCGTGATCTCACAGTTCGTGGGTTCGAGCCCCGCGTCGGGCTCTGTGCGGACAGCTCAGGGCCTGGAGGCTGCTTCCTATTCTGTGTCTCCTTCTCTCTCTGCCCCTCCCCCGTTCATGCTCTGTCTCTGTCTCTCAATAATAAATAAATGTAAAAAAATATTTAAAATTTAAAAATAAACATTAAAAAAACAAAGGAAAAACAAGAACAAAGCCCTGCACAAGGTCAACTTTAGACTCAGGAAGTCGATACAAGTCTTCCTTTCTACAGTATCTCTGGAGCCAACTTGACAGGGCTCTGAGCAGTGAGGGGTTACAAAGGAAAACACCGGTACATTCACTCAGAGTTGGACCAACTGCGATTTCAAAGCCAAGGAGCCAAAAAAAATTATAAAAAATAAATAATTATAAAAATAGAAGTAGCAAATGGGAGGAAACATTACCAACAAAACGACAAAATGTTAATTTTGTTGGAAAAGCAGGTAATACAAGCAAACCAGTGCACGGCCGGGGAAGAGATAATTTATAGGAGCTACGTGGGTGAGTCCAGGAGGGTGTGGGGAAGAGAAAGGCAGGGAACAAAGGAGAGAGAGAGGGCGAGAGAGAACCGACCATAAAAGAGAGTAAGCCAAAATGTTGGCAGTGTTAATCTCCGGATACGACAACTGCGATTTACTCCCCTCTCCCAACGATTTGGCATTTTCTCTAATTTCTAAGTGTAAAATCAGGCTGCAGCTGACCGTCTGTGGCACGGAGGGGTGCAGCTGGGGACGCTGAGTTTACCTGGTAGCACAATTGGCAATACTGTTCCATCATATAGTGATGGAAGCTGTGATTCGGTGAGAAATGGTGTGTAGCGCCCGGTCCACCAATGAACAGCTGAGCGACCTGGAGCAAAGTCACCTGACCTTGTGCCTCAGTTTCCCCATCAGTAAAGTTGGCATAAAATAGTCCCTAGCTCATAGATCTGTTTGGATATCTAAGTGAGTTCATATATGTGAGGCAGCTAAGCATGTCACAAGGTACAATAATCCCCATGACTCAAAACCGTTCAACAACTTTATCCGAAGCCCCACCCCCCACATCGGCATCCGAGCTAGAGTTAACCCCAAATGTATCTGGTTCTAGTCGCCAAGGAAAAGAGATAAATCAACTTAAAAAGGGGGGGGGGGGAGATGTTAGATAATCTACCTTGCTGAGATATTGACAGGTGTCAGATATCATTAATTAATCCAATCATTAATTAGAGGTGGAGGTGGCATAAATTTTGGGGGTTTTGTCAGCTGCAGAGCAGTAAAAGGGTTTTCTCCCTTTCTCCTTAGCATCTGAGGGGTATGACTTTTGTCATTCGAAAAGTCAGAAGGCAAGAAGTGGCCCAACACTGCGTGTGCAAAGCTTCAGGCTGAGACGGGGATGAAGCCAGAGACGGCAGATGCCTGCAGAGTCCTCTGTCCCTTTCAGCACGCGGCCGCGACTCACCATTTTGTCCTCAAATCCTCCTGTTATCGCGAGGCAGAAGTTCTGTCCGTATCTGAGGACGTGGCCCGTGGCGTTTCTGTCTGGGCTGTTGGTGAAGAAGCATCATGTCAAGTCCCTGTCGTACGACCCCTTCCACGTCCTACTGCGGGCGCACTTTGTTTATAGTCAGTGTTCTTGCTGATGCATATTCTCACTGCATAACTGATGACGTAAACTAAACATTTTCGAGACGGCCGTTTCTTCTGGCCTTCAGACCCGCGGGGACCCTGTCCCTGCGACCCGCCACAGCCAGAACACAGAGCGCCCCTCTCTGTGTGCCCAGAGCAGCATGCGCGCATCACGCTACCCTGCACTGAGGAATGCTGGTCAGGTGCACGGACAACTTCAGAACGAGCCAGGATAACACATCTGCACACACCTGATACAGCCTTCCCCCTCAATCCTCCGGGACGCGGAAGCTGTGGTCGGCTTTACTCGTCTCAACATAAATTATCAGTATTCAAAGCAATCTAAAGACTAAGAGGACCGGCTAGATTCTTGTAACATAAACGTCGCGATCATTACTTCATTAGCAGAGTGAAAGCAGTATTTATCTACTGTAATTATGGATCTATTCTCTAGGGATTTAATTGCTCATTTTCAAAATCTCAAGCACATTTTTAGTACACTATTAATTATAAGATAGCAAATCCCATGTAGTGCCACCTTGCACCGAACTATCAATTTCTGCTCTAAAAGCAACACAGTGGCATTAAAAGCAACAGAAGCACTTAAATAAGCTCCAAGTATCCGAGAAGCTGTTAGGAAAACCGTGTAGGCTGAGTATGAAGCTAGGCCCCTAGATCCAATACCTTTGAAGCAAGCATTTATAACAGAACACAAATTAGCAGTGCCCTGATGTTTAAGGTGAAGGGCGTCTAAAGGCCCCCAACTGTATCCTCAGGGAGAGACAGAAGGGTGGGAATCCCAGAGAAGGCTCCCATGACCTTCACCTCCAGGCAGCCGCGCTACAGCCCGGGCCTCCTGAGGCTCTCAGCGAAAATGTATTTATGATAAAAATGCGCGGACAATGAAAGCATCTCTACCTCAAGATGATAAAAGTGTTTCTGCCAACTGGGATCTTGGTTTGCGCTGCGCTCAGGCCACACGGCACCTCTAACTCATCGCTCAGATGGGCTTTAATTTCATCTGGAGTCATGCACAGGCTCAGGTCCCCATCCAGAAACAGGTGGGCTTCCTTCTCCGCGGGAGCGGGGTTCACGAGCATCACCTTGTCGCCACAGTGAATGTATCCATCCTCAGAAATGGAAAGCTGCGTCTACGACATAGTTTTTCAAACTCACTTCAACCGCCACGTGCACCTTCTCTCCTTCACTGTCTAGGACCCATTTCAATGGCAGTGATACCGCTCAGACTCCTTGGACAATAACCACTCCAACTCCCCAAGTTTTTCATGTCCTTCCTTTTCCTGCCTCCAACCGCCTCCCACGTCGCCAGAAGTGCCCCCAAAATCCCAAATGAGGTAAAAAATCACTCGGGCTGACTGCACCATTAATTGATTGACACTCAATTGGAAATGTCTTCAGCACCAAAGGGTGTCTTACATATTCTTGCACTGATGCGTTCATTGCTTCATTTGGAAAATGAGGGTAAACATAATTAAGAGCAGATTTCTCCCAAGTTTCTAAAACCTTAGGGAATTTTAAACATTGTGGTTTTCAGATCTAAAGGAAGAAAAAAACAACCTGGTATTTTCCAAATGATAATTCACTTATGGAACGTTTGCTTGCTTGACTTACACTTAATTCAGTAGAATTCTGAAAACAGTGCTTGAGTTTAAAATTACTGGTCTCAGTAACGGACTATTAAATACAGAGAACAAACTGAGGGTTGATTGGGGGGGCGGGCAGGGAAAATGGGCGATGGGCACTGAGGAGGGCATTTGCTGGGAGGAGCACTGGGTGTTGCACGTAAGCCATGAACCACGGGAATCTACCCCCAAAGCCAAGAGCACACTGTACACACCATGTGAGCCAACGGGACAATAGATTATTTTTTTTAATGTTTTAATAAAATAAAATTACCGGTCTCAAAAGATTCTCTTTGAGCCTTCTGTTTCTCTGTATGAGAAGCTGTCCTTTATCCCTCTTCTCCAAGAAGTCCTTCATGAGCTCCTGGTGAAAGAGGGAGACGCATGTAACCCGGACGGGCAGACAGAAGTCCTGGACAGAACCCGCGCTGGCAGCGGGCGGGTCAGGAGCACATCAGGCTGAAAACGCAAACTTTGAGAAAAAGAAAGGTGAGCATAATGGGGAATGGTGGGAACTCTCAGCACTATTCTAATATGTTTGCTTCATTGTAGAATGTTCGGAAAAATGAGAAAAGCACAGAACACAAAGACAGAAAAGGAGAGGCAACATGACCGTGGAGGGCCCCGGCCAGAGGCGGCGCTGCGTGACTCCGGGAGGCCCTNGCCTTTCGCCCCCAGGAGGAGGTTTCCCTGAGCTCGACTGCAAAGCAGGGGGGAGGGGAGGCCAGCGGGCGGCCTCGTAGACCTAAAAATGTAAACTTTCTTGTTTCCTTTTGTGGCTGCAGCCGACTGAGTCCGGGCAGCAGCGCGGGGCGCTTGACCTCAGGGTGGTGAGTTCAGGCCCCACCTTGGATGCAGAGATTACTTAAAAGCAACCCTTGGGGCGCCCGGGGGGCTCAGTCGGTTAAGCCTCCGACTGCAGCTCGGGTCATGATCCCGCGGTTCGTGGGTTCGAGCCCCGCGTCGGGCTCTGTGCTGACTGCCAGCTCAGGGCCTGGAGCCTGTTTCAGTCTGTGACTCCCTCTCTCTCTGACCCTCCCCTGCTCACGCTGTCTCTCTCTCTCTCTCTCAGAAATAAATAAAACATTTTTTTTAAAAAAACACCTTAAAATAAATAAATAAAAATTAATAAAACATTTTCTGATCCCGGGAACAAACGCAGAAGGGAACGTAGATGAAACTACGTTTCCTTACAATTTGCATTTCCGTGTAACCTGCGGCCCACTGGCAAATGCTCGAGGCAAACCCCGAGTGTAACATTCTCCTACTGTTAATGCCTCACTAGAGGGAGGCCCGCCTAGCCTGAGGACAGCAGCGAGGCCGCAGGGATCTTAGAGGTCCTCGTTAGCACATCACAGTCCCTCTGGAGGCCTCCCGTGTGACTCGACGTCCCCAGCTCCTTAGCACATGAGGAGGCGCTCTGCCCAGCCCCAGCGCAGCTCTTCTGCCCCAGTCTGGCCCCCGTGCTTTAATAAAACCACCTTTTTGCATCAAGACTTCTCAAGGATTCTTTCTTGGCCGTTCGCTCCAAACCCCAACATTTTCCACATCATTTTCTTTTCCCTTTTTATAAAGTTTAGAACCCCAATGAAAAATGCAGAACGAGGAGAGCATCCCTCGTTTGTTACCACAGCAAAGAGGAGCTTTTAAATGGAAGCTCACCTTGCCTGCTGCCGACATCTATCTTTTCTAGCAGCAGCCGCAGCAGCCATGTGACCTTGACCCTAAAACGATGCATCCTCAATGCAGAAATTTGGAACCAAAATAACATCGAAGGAAGGGGGAAAGAGAGAATTACTCACAATGTCACTGCCTCAAAGGTACGAAATATATCATGTTAGCATATTTCTGTTTACACTGTTCTGAAGCAGAACATCGCTCGATGGCTTCCGCCCCCCTCCCCAGGCTCCATGACAGAACAGGCCTGTGGTTTGTGAGAATTCTTGATAAAACTAGAACATGCTGGAGCCATGTTTTCAAATCACTATTTTATGGGGGGGGGGGCAGGCAGGCAGTTGCTTTAGGACTACCTGGAGCTTGATGCCGATGGAATGCACTTGGTATTTGAACTTGCTTAGCGTCTGCTAAGACAGCCCAGAAGTGAAGGGACATCCTTTCCTCCCTCCAGCAAACCCCATCCGAAAGAGAAGATGATTCGTGGGAACAAATCACCGTGGGAAGAACAGAACATGTAGAATTGCAGCGTGGGGCAAAGATAGGACCCTCCCTCACACCTGTGAGCCCCTGGTTCTGCCAGCACCTCCCCCTCCTGGGATCCTTCAAACGGCTCAGTGGGACCAAGGTCAGCCACATATCATCCCACTCACTGCATTTGATAAATGAAGAAGCTGACGCTCCAAGAAGGTGGCAGCTTCTCCAAGTTCCACGTGCTAAATGTTGCTCAAGACCAGGACTCAGCCCGCTCGTCCGTCTCTGAAGTTCCCACTTCCTCCAAGTGTTTCCACGTCCCCCGTAAAGTCGGGAATATGATAAGACACCGTTGGTCTCCATACAGTTTAATAAAGTTGTAACGAGTCGATTCTTTAGTAAGAACTTGCCCCAGGGCAGCTCCGCTCCCACCTGCCTCCGTTGCGCCGCTCGCGTCAAATACGCTGCATTTCTGTGCGTGATGGGCACCGCAACGCATCACACACACGCTGTTTGTGAAACTGCCTTTGAAATGAGCCAGGAGAAAACATGAGCAACTACACAACTGTGTGATGACGCAGTCTGCTGTTGCACGTGGTACAGATCGCAGTTGCCTGCCACCTCGTCATCCTCTGTGTTTCTTGGAAGGCGAGTCTGGCCACGTGTTCTCTCAGCTTCTACTCACCTCCTGACTTTGCCTTTCGTTTGTAAGAGAGCTGACTGGGTGTGAGGTTCTTGGGTACACTTTTGTCTTTCATTCACCGCCTGCCGACCTCCACGGTTTCTAATGGGAAGTCAGCCATTAATCTTCAGGATCCCGGGTGCGGCTGCCATGGCTGCTGTGTGGGCTCCTCCCCTCTCCAGATGCTTCTCTGCACCGTTGAGTTCGTCACTGACGATGGTCTGGGGGTATCTCCTCGCAGTCGTCCCACTTGGAACGCACTGAGCTGCCTGAATGGTTTCTTTTTTAATCAAATGTGGGATTTGCCATTATTCCTTTGACTCTCTGTCTGCTCCTTTTTGTCTCTCCTCTTCTTCTGGGACTCCCAGTGTGCAACGTGGGTGCGCTTCACGAGGTCCTCCATTTCTCTACGGCCTCACTCATTGCTCTTCCTTCATTTTCCTCTCTGGCCTTCAGATTGCATAATTCTCTATTGCTTTATCTCCAAGTCAGCTTGCTTTTTCTTTTTATCTTTTCTTTTTTTTAATTTTTGAGAGAGAGAGAGACAGAGTGTGAGTGGGCAAGGGGCAGAAAGAAAGGGAGGAGACACACAATCCGAAGCAGCTCCAGGCTCATCTCAGAGCCCGATGTGGGGCTCGAGCTTGTGAACCACGAGATCATGACCTGAGCCGAAGTCAGACGCTCAAGTGACTGAGCCACCCAGGAGCCCCCTGCTTACTTTTTCTTATGCCAGCTCAAATCTGCCATTCCGCCTGTCTAGTGAGTGAATTCATTTTGGTTATAATGCTTTTCAGCTCCAAACTTCTACCTGGTTCTTTTCTATCATTTCTTTTTTTTTTTTTTAATTTTTTTAATTTTTTTTTTTTCTGAGAGAGAGAGGCAGAGTGAGCAGGGGAGGGTCAGAGAGAGAGGGAGACACAGACTCTGAAACAGGCTCCAGGCTCTGAGCTGGCTGTCAACACAGAGCCGGATGCGGGGCTCGAACCCACGAACCATGAGATCATGACCTGAGCTGAAGTCGGACACTTAGCCGACTGAGCCACCCAGGTGCCCCCTTTTCTATCATTTCTTTATCGATGGTACAGATTTGATGAGATATTAATGTCATACCTTCGTTAAATTCTATAATATGGTTTTCCTTAGTACTTCAAACATATTCTTAATTGCTTTGGAGAGTTTCCCTGCTAAGCCCAACATCTGGACCCTCTCACAGCCTGTCTTTCCACCGAGTATGACTCATTTTCCTGTTTGTTAGCAGGTGTCATAATCTTTTGTTGAAATCTAGACATTTTCGGTGATGCAGTCTAGCAATTCTGTATATGATTCTACACCCCCAGGGCCAGTTATTGTTGGCTTGTTTGCTTGCACATCTGTTTAGCGACCTTGGCTGGACTGTCTCAGGGAGACCTGTCCTCTCCAGTAGTGGGCAGCCCTCTGATGTCACTGTTCAGGGATACAGCCTTAGCGTGTATGGAGTGCACTGACCCCTCCCCCAGTGACCCTTAATATGATGAACAAAGTACCATAACAGAGTATCTCACAACATACAACGCAGGTGGATATAAGGGTCAGATAGTAATAACAAGATGCTTGGGAGCCTGGGTGGCTCAGTCAGGTAAACATCCAGCGTCAGCTCAGGTCATGATCTCATGGTTTGTTATTTCACGCCCCACGTCGGGCTCTGTGCTGACAGCTCAGAGCCTGGAGCTGCTTCAGATTCTGTGTCTCCCTCTCTCTCTGCCCCTCCCCCGCTCTCTCTCTCTTTCAAAAATAAACATTAAATAATAATAATAATAACAAAATGCTAAACAAGCATGCAAGAAGTTTTTTTCTTAGTTTTCCAAATTTTTATTTTCATTTTTGAAAAATTATAAAATGTTTATTTTCTACATAATTATTTGACATTTTTAATTTCTAACCCTCAAAAACCCTCAAAGCTAAGGTTAAAACAGAGATGCACTTATGCTTTTCTGGCCACTATAAAATGTGCTCAGTTTTTATTTAGCCATAAATATCTCCTTGAAGTCAGGCCATCATTCTTTCCCCTTTCCAGTTACTATGACTTTGACCCAGACCAGGTATATACTAGAAAACGTATTTGTTATTTCTTTTTATGATTTGATGAGACTCTCGGAAAATTTAATTGGAACTTTTTGTTCCTTACTTGTGAAACATCTGGCAGGAAAAGAAAAGCCAAAGAAATACTTGGACACGATCATTTTTAGAAAACAGAAGTAGGACAAAGTTCAGATATTAGGAAAGAGAATTGAATTATAGTCTTAGAAGCCAGTAAGTTCTGGGGCCCCAAGAGTGAGCTTTAGAGTCCTCTCTGGATGACAAATATTGTAAGTCATTGAGCACAATAAAGAAAATAATGGGATTGATGGCCCTGTCACTCAGCTCGTGTGAGCATTTTTGTCTCCGAGCCTTGGTTTCTTCACCGAGTAAAAGAGGGTAAGGATTACCTCCCTGATGACTCTCCAGGAAGCACTTCCCGGATCCTCTGCAGTGTGTTCATAGACAGAGTGGGGAAGAGCTCTGTTGTCAACGTTTTTAGGAAATGTGGGTCAGACAGATGTCTTGTCGCAGCCCGCCGTGGAACCTCGGACATCACGGCATCAGCATAAACCCACAAAGGGATGGTGACGCACTGCATGGGCCCAGCTGATTTCAACACAGAAGACTTTTTTAGAAAACTTTTTTAATGTTTATTTATTTTAGAGAGACAGAGACAGAGCACAAGCAGGGAAGGAGCAGAGGGAGGGAGACACAGAATCTGAAACAGGCTCCAGGCTCCCAGCTGTCAGCACGGAGCCTGAGGCGGGGCTCAAACTTAACGAATTGCGAGATCATGACCTGACTGAAGTCGGATGCTCAACCGACGGAGGCCCCTGGGGCGCCTTGCAAACATGAAGCCTTTTTAAACGAATCATCTTGTAAGACCAACACTTTAAGACTGACTGAGAGATTTTGTGAGGCTCAAATGACATCATAATATGAAACACAGGTAGGATTTGGCCATGTGCATGAAACCACCAAGGAAAGTTCTTTCTAGACCATGATGGGGCGGCGGGGTGGGGGGGACGTATCAGGATGAAGTCGGCACAGAAACAGAGACTCAGAGAACATCGAAAGGGCCAGAGAGAACCACGGGGCAATGAAGGAGGACGGAGGCGGATGGTGAGGGGACCCGAGCAGCAGCGAGGGGGACAGGGACTTTCTTCTGTAAGTAGCGGAGACCCACCGCAGGGTCCTGAAGACGAACCGACTACCGGCAGAGCCCAGGAACACCCCGGAGACGTGCGAAGTCCCTTCCAGAACGCTGCAAAAACAATGAACGCTGCAATAAAGTGAGTCACATGAATTTTCTGCTTCCCAGGGCATATGAAAGTCACATCTACACCGGGCTGTAGTCTATTAGGTATGCAATAGCATGGTGTCTAACAAAAAGCAATGCAACAATGCGCAGACCTTAATTTAAAAATACTTTATTGCTAAAACATGCTAACCATCATCTGGGCTTTCGGTGAGTCATAATGACTGAGCACGGATCACCATCACCAATATAATAATGATGACAAAAAAGCTGGAGATATCGCAAGAATTGGCCAAAATGAAACACAGAGACACAAAGTGAGCAAACGCTGTTGGAAAAACGGAGCCCAAGGTCCGAGGCCCAGGCCGACCCTGAGCTAAGAGACAGCTTCGTGATGCGTGTGCGTAAGTATGGAGACCACCACGGGAACAGGCAGGACTGAGTGAGGAAAGAGCCTCGTGGATACGATCACCTCTCGGGAAATGACCGCACGCTGGGGAATCCATTCAGTTCATTCAACCGGGATGTGCCGTGTGCCAAGCACTATGCTCGACACTCGGGAAACGGGGATACAGACACTATCCTGCTTTTGTGGGGGGTCAGAAAGAGGAAGCAATTCTGACAAAGCGGACACACGTGTGAGGCATGCGGCCGAAGGCCCCGTGAGAGCAGACTCCTCCGAAGGGGTATCGGCGGTGTTTTCCCGCTAAACAACTGTCCTTCCGTGAGGTGGGCAGGGCCGCTGGACCACGCAATCATTTTTAGTGCCTCATCTCATCAGGCGCGTCCACTGCAATCCTGCCCTCAGAGCATAAGGTCGTGTCTGACCAGAGAAGGGTCTTTGGTCTCCATCTGCTTTCCTCCTGCCTGAGCAGACCCCTGGGGAAACGACCCCACCATCACACCTCCGCTCCTCCCCGGCCAGATGTGAGCGCAGAGCCCAGTGTTCGAACAAGGACAGACGGGCGGGACTTCTTTTTCCACTTGTCACCCCTGTGCCGAAGGTCAGTGCACCTGCACTCGAGCTGACCGCTTGGGTGCTAGGCTTGCATGTCGTCTGAAGTCCCAGCCGCAGAAGAAATGTCCTTCCGCTACAATCCTGACTTCTGTTCTCCGCCGCACGCTGCTCGGGCTGGAAATGCCAAGGTGGACCCAGGGCTGGGCGTGACGGCAGGGGGCTCAAGGAGACATGGTCCTGCCTAGAAGAACAGGAAGAAGGCAAATTTCCCCAACGGGGTGGAGCATTCTGGAAGAGCAGCCTGCGCCAGAGGCAAGGGTGACCGGGGAAAAGAAGCCCCTCAGACCCATGCCGTCCGGCGGGGTTGGGGCTTCGGGCTTCTCAGGGGCACGAAGGGGGGCGTCCACTTCCACATCTCGAAGAGCAGGATCCATCTCTTTTAAAGTCTCCAGAAATTTATGTCAAACTTTCTTCCCCTTTTTAAAAAAAAAAAGTTGATTTGTTTCTGAGACAGGAAGGACATGAGCGAGGGAGGGGCGGGGGTGGTGGACAGAGGATCTGAAGCAGCTCCTCGCTGACGGTAGCGAACCCCCCACGCGGGGCTTGAACTCACAAACTGCGAGATCACGACCCGAGCTGAAGTCAGACGCTCAAGCAACTGAGCCCCCAGGCGCCCCTTCCTCCCCCCTTTTGAAAGCAGGGAGCCCTCTTTTCCAACAAAATAAAGACCGAACTCGGTCCCACAAAATAGGTAAAGAGGGGGTCTTACGGTTGACTCCAGTGGTGAGCCCCCCGCTCCCACGTGGCCCTGGAGGACCCTGAGAGTCTGCAGAACGTAGTTTTAACACCACGGACCCAGGCTGTCCCCTAATTTCATAGGTGAGGCAGTGAGGCTTGGAGAGCAGGAGTGACCACAGAGCCGAGCACGGGGCCTCGAACCCGTGCCGCGTGCGTCCTGCTCAGCCCGGGGCTTCTGCTGCCCCGTCCTCACCAGCGCCACCCACGGGACCACGCGCCCCTTCACCCCTGCCTTCGGCTTGCCTTTCCCATCAAAAGAGGGGCCTCTGCAAGCTAAAAGCTAGTCATTCTGAAACCATTACGATCATTCAAACGCTTTGGGCACAGAAAATGAGCCTGTTCCAGGAAATCCTCCAAGATGCCGGGTAAATGTGCAGAGGGAGGAACCAGCACAAATGCACGTGTCCCGGACAGTCAGCCTCTCCAGCTCCTTCCCTCTGATGGGGAAAAACGGGGGTGGGGGGTGGGGGGGCGTTTCACCAACAAGGGAAGAGAAGTGCAGAGAGGCTGTGGGAAATTCCCCAGTTAGCATCAGAGCCAGAACTGAAACCCACCACAGAAAGCAGGGAGAGAGGCGAGGGGAGGCGGGAGAGAAGGCAGAAAGCAGGGCCCCGGCGTCTGCTCACAGCGACCCCAGGGCCTACACCGCTGCTACACACCCCCTTTCGTTCGGCTTTGCCCCCACACGGGCTTGGAAGCGAAGTCTAGGCTCTGTGGCTAGCGGTGTGCGCAGGCCGGGGAGTCAGACGTTCCCAGTTCAAATCCCAGACCCAACCCCTCACAGGCTGTGCGACTGCCGGACAAAGTCACAACCTGTCTGTGACTCGGTTTCCCCATCCGCAAAATGAGGAACTCGTAAAAAAAAAAAAAAAAAAAGGGGGCACCTGGGTGGCTTAGTCGGTTAAGCGTCCGACTTTCGCTTAGGTCATGATCTCGCGGTTCGTGGGTTCGAGCCCCGCGTCGGGCTCTGTGCTGACTGCCAGCTCAGAGCTTGGAGCCTGTTTCAGTCTGTGACTCCCTCTCTCTCTGACCCTCCCCTGCTCACGCTGTCTCTCTCTCTCTCTCCTAGAAATAAATAAAACATTAAAAAAAAAAAATGAGGAACTCGTGATGCCCATCTTGGTTAGTTCTGGTGATGCCTGAGTTGATGCGTGTAGCGCCCTCGGCGTGGGGCTGAGGGCACAGGAAGGACTTGGCAGGTACTGCTGCTGTCTAGGGGCGCCTGGGGGGCTCAGTCAGTTAAGCCTCCGACTTCGGCTCAGGTCATGATCTCGCGGTTCGTGGGTTCAAGCCCCGCGTCGGACTCTGTGCTGACAACTCAGAGCCTGGAGCCTGTTTCAGATTCTGTGTCTCCCTCTCTCTCTGACCCTCCCCTGCTCACGCTGTCTCTCTCTCTCTCAGAAATAAATAAAACATTTTAAAAAATTAGGGAAGGAAGGAAGAAAGAATACACTGCCTTCTAGAGGGGCTCAGCCAAGTAGTTTTCTGTTTGCTAGGCTTGCAAGTTTCAAGTTCAAGGGAAACCTCATTGGGCTCCTGGGAAAAGAGAGACCCAGCCAAGGGAAGATAAGTGTCTAAGGTCAGACAGCCAGCGTTGTCAGAGCAGGAGCCATAACCCTGGACTCGTAATTTCTTCCATTAGACGATATGGTTCCAGGTAAGATGCTGAGAAATGAAGTGTGTCCTCAATACAAAATTCACAAATGCTAACGGCAGCGACGCTGAGGACCAGGGCTCCACGCAGCACGGAGGAAAAATCCCACGGGGAGTTCATTCTCTACAAAGGTGACATCTGTGGCCCAGTGGGGTGACTTTATGATCCAAAGCATACAGCCAGTGCCAGGCTGTGGCGTGGCTCGAGCCCCGGACACTCGGACCCCAAATCCAGGGCTCTCTGAATCATACAACCGTTACAGTCCTAAGAAACGGGGAGAGAAATTACAGGCACGGCCTTCCTTGAGTTATTGAGACTCACCTTCAAATACCCACCCAGGGCCTCCTGGGAGCGCCACTACCCTGTGGCCTCAGCCACGGCTGGGGTCCTCTGTTTATCAGAATCCGACACATACCCTGAGACTATCTGGGGAGCCCTTTTATCCACTGCTGTGGAGACAGGAAGCCACGGCAATGATTCTGGAAGGCAGTTTGCATTATGACATCCAGCACCTTAAAATTAAGTGTCTAGATCTCCCAATTCCACTTCAAGGATATGAAACCAAGGAGACGTGTACTTGAATAGAAAACATATTGCAAAAAACCCACAACCCGAATACCCAACAATAATGGGTCATTTCAGTAAATTACAGAGCATTCATGTTTTAGAAAGTTATGCAGCTATTAAAAATCATGATTTAAGAACATTATTTAATGATCTGGGGAATTTTCACAATATATTAGTTGAAAATGGGGTTGCAAAATAGTTTATAACATAAGATGCCTATTTTGTAAAAATGTGTATTATAGGGGAAAAAACTATATAGTTTATAAATATGTGTATGGTGCGTGTCCATTTAGATGTGTAATATGCATGTATGTTATATATAATATAACATCTAATATTATACACAATCATATGCATATAATATGTAATCTATATACATTTGTGATCCTTACCTATGTAGCTGGTGGGGAGGGAGCATCAGGCTTTCTGTATGAGCCTGTGTTTTGTTGTAATTATAAACAAATAAAACATTCTGAGAGCAGCGGCCAGTGCCACTCCACACCTACCTAAGCTGAAGCTCTGATTCGTATCACAGTGGCAGGAAGCATAGCTAAAATGTTGGAGAAATCAGGACCACGAATGAGAGCCAGATTTCTGCCCAAATTCCTCCAAGCACCTCTCTCCGCTGATGTCTGTGGCCTTCGTATAATCACGTAGGACGGATTCGTACACTTCTTGGTCACTGTCATGGGGCAGAGGAGCTTATGCGGATAAGGCCTTTCCTGACCTTTCTTTGGGGGATTTGAGCCCATCATTGGGCAATTGTGCCCTCGTGTGGCAGGCCTTGAGTACAGCTTTCTGTCCGCACCAATGACACCAGGCTGAGACGGTCTATGGGCTCAGGGCAGGAGACCCCAGGTTACAGATGTCCCCAAAGGGAGATGTTGAGTAGGGCTTCTAGAAATTATAATGCATCTTCCCTCCAAATGATGAACACTGAGGCCGAGAGCCAGCCACGCGTCAAAAGCCTAGTGAACCTTTATCCGATTAACAGTCTTGACTTCCTCCCGAATGGTGATACCGGTTCACACTGGATTCCTAGAGTGTCCAGATATTTGAGGCCCCGCCACCAACACTCCCGGTGGCCTGGATGTTTTCTTCACTCGGGTGTCCTTACTCAAGATGCTTCCTCCCTACAGCATCTACCCACTCATCAAGACTGACCCAAAGGCGCCTCCCCAACAACCCCCGCACACGGATTAGGCCAGCTCCCCGCCTTGGGCCCCCACGGAACTTTGTGTTTTCTCTACAGTCACTACGACATGCCACTCTCCTTAGCAATGAGCAACCTAGGCCGGGGTGAGCCCCGTGGGGACAGGGGTCTTTGTCTCCGCACCGTATCCTTAGCGCCAGGGCAATGTCTGACCGAACAGGTGCTCGGGACCCACGTGACATCAGTGAGCAGCCCAGTAATAGTCCTCCTTTCCAGCTCTCTTGGGACCAGATGTGGCCCAGCCCTTACAAGCATCTTGCCCCCGTTATGGATGTAAATGTTAGCCCTTCAAAATACCCAGCTGCTGAGTAATCACTGAGAGTGTGTGCACGGGGACGCGGCAAATTTCCATCTGCCGACAGCCTTTGAACACCTGTCCATTCGGGCCTCACGTGGACCCTGAAGTCAGCTATAGACTAGGCAAGACTCAGTTTCCCCGCACTGTGCCCTCGTTGACAGGATGTTGCCTTCTTCCTCTCGTATCCGGAGCACGTTCGGAACCCAAGGGCAGGCAGGAAAGCCTCTCTGGCTTGACCCAGGTGAACTGCTGTTCTCTCACTTCTGTCCACGAGCTACACGCGGCTGCTTTCTTGCTTCCTGAATATCCGCAACGATCCCCCAGGCTCATGCGCACCTTCCACCCGTACTGCAAACCGACACACACTCCCTCCCCCCGAGTCTGGCAGCAGAAGGCGACCGGGTTTTGTCTGATATACAGATTCCTTTGTTCCCGTAACCCGCATGGGTGCCTTGGGTCAGACTGAGCAAATGCGGGGATTGTGACCCAATCCGGTGAGAAAGCCACGCAGAGCCCTCAATGGCCCCACGCAGAGCGGCCGTCCTGGTCCAGTCCAGCCTTGGGAACCAGAGTCACGGCACACCTGACCGCAGGAGCTGCTCCCTCTACCGAGTGTCCCCACACATGGCGGCCCCAGCCCCACCGCCAGGTGCCTGCACAGACCTCCAGCATCTGCTCTCCCACACCCGCCCCCAAGCATTGGGCCTCCAGCGAAAATTCACTAGGGCACACGAGGAAATCTCTCTCTACTCGGTGTGACACTCAAATAACCTATTTGTTTTTCCCTGGAAAAATGCTGCTTTTCATAAATCCCCATATTCATCTGATAAAGACTTTCAATGCCTGCCAGGTGTCAGACACAGAAGCCTCTGGTGGCCTTGAAATGGGCTCCCCAGGGAGGCTCCGGAAGTCCCTGGGAAACTGCCGCAGTCGGTGTGTAACGGAGGAGTCCCTGCGGACTCTGACCCCTCTCACCCGTTGCCGGGGCCATCCTCCTTGAAGCTCTTCAGATGTCAAGATCATAAAAGTCCATGCCTTTTGGATCACCAACCCTATGGACAATTTTTCTCTAAGAAGAATACACGAACATAAAGTCTAAGTACAAGGGTGTATGTAAAGCAGATGATAAAAATAGCCCCAAAATAAAATAAAATAACCTAGATGTAAATCCATAGAGTTTGTAACATATATTTCCAGTGAGATATTATCCTGCCCTTTAATAAAATGGGTGTCTACATTTATTTACATAAAGAGCCACCCAGGGGTACTGGATTGAAAGTCTTCCTGGCCTCAAAAAAAATTCACGTTTACCTGGTACTTATGAGCGTGACATTGTTTACAAATAGGGTCTCTGGAGATGTGATCAAGTTAGGTGAGGTCACACTAGGTTAGGGAGGGTCCTAATCCAATGACCTGCGTCCCTGTAAGAAAAGGGAAATTCATCTACGAACACACAGGGAAAGCACCACATGAGAAGGAAGAGAGAGTTCTCTGTGTGGGACACGGAGGGAGTCAGAAACCACCAGAGGCTGGAGGAGAGGAAACAGACAGGCCCCCCTCAGAGCCTCCAGGAGGAGCCAGCACTCAGCACCTCGATCTCAGACTTGCAGCGTCGGCCCTGTGAGAACACTCTCCCCTCGTGGTTTCCCGGTTGGCAGTACTTTGTTCCACTATGATGTGGTTTGTGTAAGATGCTGTACAAATTGGTACCCATGTATGGAAGCCCAGAAGGGTGCCTGGAAGAAGGTCTGGAAAATCGATCTTGCTGACAATCTCTGAGTAGTGGAATCTGGAATGATTTCTCCTTATTGCCTCTGTTCCGCGCTGCTTAAATCTTTTGCAGCTCTTCTCTTTCAAAAACACTAAGGCTGTGTTCGTAAGACAAATAGAGAAACGTGTCTATTAGCTTGGGCTGCTATCACAAAACGGCGTGGGCCGAGCAACTGAAATTAATTTCTCATAGTTCTTGAGCCTGGGAAGTTCAAGTTCAAGATGCAGTCAGGTTTGGTTCCTGGTGAGAGCCCTCCTCCTGACTTGGAGAGGGCCGTCTCCTTGCTGTGTCCTCATGTGGCAGAGAGGGGAAACTTTGGGGTCTCTTCTTCCTTTAGGACACTGATCCTATCGTGGCCACCCTCGTGGCCTCATGCAGAGCTAAGTGTCTCCCCAAGACCCCACCTCCAGCTACCATCACCCTGGGGTTAGGGCTTCAGCATATGAATTTTGAGGGGATGTAGACACTCAGTCCGTGACAATCTATGTGTCCAGCGGGTGGCAGGAAGGCGGGAGGTGACCTGGCGATTCTCAGTTGCAGGGGAGAAAACCTACAGTTCATTCTATGGGTGTTCTTCAAGCTAAAAGCTGCCCCCCGAGGACAGCAGGTGGTTGGCTGAGCGGACGGGCTCTACAGGTAGAGGAAGCTGGGCTCCGGGGCAAGCGCGCTGCCGTTTTCAGCCACTTCATTCTCAAAGCCTCAGTAACCGCCTCTGTAAACTGAAGAGATAAACATCTATCTCTGAAGGATGAGACAGCAATCCAATAAGCAAATACAGAGAAGACTCTGCCACGGTCATGGGCAGATAATAAAGTCTGCAAAGAAATACTTAAAGATACGCTATTTGTTTATAGTTCTTAGAGGGATCAGACCACAAACAAAAATTCTGCATCTGGGTGTGACGCTTCTGGGTCCCCGAGCCTGTTTTCTCACTTCCGCCCTGCATTGGGCAGGGGTGAGGAGTGGGGAATACATGTGTATATGCATACATGCATACTGTACGTGTGTGTGTGTGTGTGTGTGTGTAGGCTAAATCTGACTTGTGAGTTTAATGACTTTGATGATGATACTCAGATGCCAAGAGAAGCAGCAGGTGGCGTCAACACAAGCCGTCACCATCCTGCTCAGACCTCCTGTCACCCCTCGGACCCGACAGAGAACCCTCCTGGACCTGCATGTAGGCTGGGGGACAGCCCGGCGGCCACAGCTTCATTCACGGTGAGCAGCCGTCCAGCCGGTCCACACACCCAAGCCACCTTGGAATGCAGCGGCTAATGCCACCCCATCCTTACACCGGACACTAAGAACCACCGAGTCCTCGTGACCTGGGGACACAGAGAACTCTACAGCTCCTAGTGAATCCTCTCAGTGGGCTTTGACTCTGCCAGACTTCCAGATGGGAAGAGTGTTAAGATTTAGGTATAAAGACATTTGGAAAGGATTCTTTTAGAGGGTTCCTCAGTGCGTGAGCTCCAAAGGGAATCCTTCTAGAACATTCCACAGAAGGTTAGGCTCGTGCCTTGTAACCCATGGGTGCCGCACCCCTTTGGCAGAGTGTAAGGCGGTCTCGCGGGAGAGAACACCTCCCCTGTGGCTCCCAGCTTCTCTTCGTGTGTCTCCTGTTCTGATGAGCGCTATCTACCTCATTTGCTCACCCCACCCCCGCAGGGGACAGACAGCCAGTTCCCATTGTCCTCAGCCCCTGCTGACCGCAAGAACCGGTTGGTGCATGAAGCAGGAGCGGAGAGCAGGACGGAACGCACAGCCCCGGCCTGTTGCAACTGTGTGTCTGAATTTCCGGCAAAGCGTGGACTCAGCTGCTCCTACCAGACCCTGTACAGCCACGCCCACTGTTTGCCTCTTACACCTGGTCCCGAAATTCCAGGTTCACCAACATGCGCCTTCCCCGTCAGTTCTATCCCGGAGCGTGGGCCGCTCGCCTCTCACAGGACAAGGTGGAGATGAGCTACCGCCCAGCTCTGCCTGGCAGGTGTCTCTGTCTCCTCTGTTCTTGGGCCTTGGCCTTGCCAACCCAGTGGAAAGGGCTCCGGGGCTGAGGACAGCTGCGCTCTGGGAGGAATCTAGAGCAGCCGCGCAGGGCTGGACCCAACGGGGAGTGACTCCAGCCAGCCAGAGCCCACGACCTGAGACGCTTTTCTAAAAGACACGATTGGGGCGCCTGGGTGGCTGTCGGTTAAGCGTCCGACTTCCGCTCAGGCCATGATCTCGCGGTTCGTGGGTTCGAGCCCCGCGTCGGGCTCTGTGCTGACTGCCAGCTCAGAGCCTGGAGCCTGTTTCAGTCTGTGACTCCCTCTCTCTCTGACCCTCCCCTGCTCACGCTGTCTCTCTCTCTCTCCTAGAAATAAAACATTTAAAAAATAAAAAAATTTAAAAAATAAAATAAAATAAAATAAAAGACACAACTGATCTACCCCAAGGGCATTTCTCCTCGGAGGGGTTCCAGTTTGCCATGTCGTGTCCGCCTCCCCACACTCACTGGCAAGACCTTGAACTTCATCTCAACCTACCTCCTCCACCACCGTGCCCCAAGCATCGGCCAGCACTTCCGCCTACCTCTGCCCGTTGCCTCTGCATCAGCCAGCAAGACTTGCTAGGGGTCTCCAAGCAGCCTCCGCTGACCCCCGCTGCTGCCGTGCCCTTCCGGATCCCACCCGGCTTCTTTGCATTCATGGAAAACGAAAAGCTGGGGGAGGGAGCTGGCTAACGTCTCGTCTGTGGGTGCCTCCCGGCAGCGTTCGAAAGAGCCAATTTCTGTTCCTCGTGCTGAAATCTACTGCTGTTTTCCCCATGTTGTGGACGATTTCCTGACTTTTATGACTTGATTGGGAGTCTGGTTGCTCGCCCTCGACCAGCGGAAAAGAACGTGACTCCGCCACTCGTTAGCTGTGTGTTTTGAGCAGGTTTTTGCTCTTCTCTGTGCGTCTCTTTTCTCATCCACAAAATAGGGATGGTGAATTACCAGCTTTGTTCCCTTACTGCAGCAAGTATGTGGGCGCATGGGTTTTAATGGTGTCAGACTCCTCGCACTAAGTGCTCAACAGATGTGGTCTGTCATCATCATCATCATCACCATCATCATCATCACCATCATCACAACATGCTTCCTCCTTCCTTCCTTCCTTCCTTCCTTCAGTTGCTGGTCCAGCAATGGCCTGGAATACCTAGCCTTGCAGCCAGAGCACCTCCCTAAGGGTCTGGCTCACCCTCAATGCCCTCCTTTACTCTCACCCCCTGGGATGCCCCGTGCCTGTAGCATGAACCTCTTGCAGTCAATCCCATCGATCGAATTCTTCCCTCCTAAATTAACACCCAGTGTAAGGAGCCCACACCCACTGTGTTTTTTTGCCCCATCACCTGCCCTGGCCCATCAGCCCTGGGCTCAAGCTTATCTGCAAGCGAAGCCAGTCTTCCTGTGGGTTTGCCTGCCAAGCGCACCAGCCACTCTCTCCAGGACCAATCCAAGTGTCTACATGATTGTTGGGAGCCAATTCCCTCCAGACTATCCCCTCTCAGTTTCCCCGAAGGAGGCCTTGCCCAGGAGCTGCCCTAGAGAACCTGGCCATGGCCGGACCCAACCTCTCCCCACGGCTTAGGTGCCGTGATCAGGGCCACTGTTTTCCTGAGCCTCTCCCCGTGCGAGAATACGCTCAGTACCATCACTGTTTGTGCCGGCAGAGCTGTGCTGCTTGGCTCCGTTCTCCTCACAGTTTGGCTGCTGTGTGATTGAGCCGTTCTTTGGCTCAGTTCTAGGGGCTGATGAAATTCGGTAGCGATTAAATGCCAATCTCGGTTCAATATCCAGATGGTGCTTACCATCCCCCAAAGCACCCCCAGAGCTGTACCTTTCCCCAAGGAGGGGGAGGGGGTCACGAGCAGCAGAGTGGGGAGGCCAGTCGCTCGGGTGCCTGCTGAGACTCCTAGAAAACATGCCATTGTTGTCCATCCTTCCTCTGGCTTTGAAGGACGCCACTGGTGTTCGGGTGGCCTTGCAAAACATCCCTGCCAGTTGGCCCACCAACAAGCAGACTCACTGATGGAGAATGTGGGGGAACAGACCAGACAAATGGTCCCCGATGCTGTAGGCTGGACGTGCCCTGGCATGACTGTTCTGATTTTAGTGGATGATCCGTTTCCACACCAATTACAAACACCGTGGCCCCAAAGCTGCCTCTGTGTCCCTCTGCTGCGATGGCTTCCCCAGTCCCTCTCTCTCAGGTCACCCGTCACCCCCCTTCCGCCACCACCATTACTCAACAGCTATTGATAAATATTTGTCACGAGAGGGGCTCCCTAGACCTCTGCCCCGATAACGACCTCTGCTCCTTTCTGATTGGCTGGGCCAGGTGGCTAAATGTCGTGGCTCCAGCGCTGGCCGGACCCCTTCACAAGAGGAAGGCTAACTGGATCAGAAATTTGATCATGGAAAGTTTGCCCCCGTCAAGTAGCGTGATGAGAAACAAAACACACAGATCTAGGGTTTTCTGGACTCCTTCCTCAAGCCAACCAAGACGGTGGCCAAATCCCTGAACTATTAGCACAGACTTGATCAGTCAGATGTCAACCATGGGGGAGGGGGAGGAGGCACTACCGGCCCCCACCATCTCCGGAGGAGATCGCACGTGAGTGTTTGGGGAAGAGTTACCTGGGCAAGTCAAATCTCTTTTTGTTAAGAGTGAGAACTTTTAAGAGACAAAAAGTAGAGAGATTTTTTTGTTAAGCTCAAGAATAAAGGGAGATGCCTACCCCCATCTGGCCATATAAAACATCAGGGGTGAAGGAAAAGGCATGAAATCAGCCTCAATGAAACTCTGAGGGGGGAGGTCTGCAAAGCAAGATTTCAAAGCCCGGCAAGTGGGCGTCCGTGACTGAAGCAGCAGAAAGACATTCTAAGGCATGTGTCTCAGGTAACTTTCCTTGACAATATTAGGCAACTGGGCCGTAAATCAAATTAAAGAGCTCAGTAACAGGGAGATTGAATTACGGAAGGACTTGTTCTATATAAATGCTGAAAAGACATATATTACAGAAGCGTGGGAACACTTTAGACGTAGAACTCAGACGAAATAATCACAGGGACATACAGTGACAGAATCAGGCACTTTAATAACTCCTGAAGAAAGAAAGGACTTACTAGTTATGGGCATTATTAAACCTTGTCAAAAAATCTCAGCCTATACCAAAACCCTAGAAGGCAGGCTGAGGTGGAACAAATTAAAACTGGAGATTTTCTCCCCCTCACGATAACTTCTCTCGAATGTTTGCAAACTGCCTTCCACGCTGTACGCCCACTGCTGTGGGTACTTGAATCCCACACCCGTATGTGGCCAAGAACACCCCCACTTCCAAAACGACAAAATGCTTGCAGAGAAGTCAATTACTCGTGCAAATAAAAGGAAAACTCCTTTAGAAATGCGACAGACCAGGAAGGATAGCAGAACAGGGGAATAAAGTAGATGCTTTTGAAATAAGGATTAGGAAAAATTGAAATGACATCCTGTGTAAGCTTGATTGAGCAGCTATTTCGTCTCTCCGTCTTCAATTCCCGTGTCTGTAAAAGGGGGAGGGGGTCCTTCCTGCTGCAATGCTCTCTGTGTGCTGAGATGATGCTTCCTCTCAACAAACAGCCCTCAGGCTGGGGCGACTGGGGGAGCTTCCGGCATCTCCAGAGACTGGTTCCCAACAACTGAGATGATCACCCAGGAATGTGGGTCCGAGCCGGAAGGGCCAAAATTCCCCTTTACTCTCAATTACGGAAATGAACTTCGCTCCTCCAGCTGGAACACGATGGAGGTCCCCGGAGGCGCTGCTGGGCGCCCTGGGAGGGGACCCCGGGGCCCGGGAGACTCAGGCAGAAAAGGCGAGGGGACTCATCACCGGTCCTCGGCTCCTGACCTCCCGCTCCCTCCCCTGGCTAACCCCTTCCCTCTGGGGGAAAGGCCTGGGCAGGGCCCCTCTCTGGTCATCTGCTTCTGGAGATAAGTCCTTGATGACTCTCTGCAGACTCCCACTCGGGAGATAAATTTCCTATTTGGGAGGAAATCACACCCCTCTTCCCCAGCGGGGCTGCCGCAGGTCCGCCTTGGCAATGGTGGGAAGTGACCACACCCACTCTTCCCAGCCGGGGAATCCAGCATTCGCAGTTCAGAGCTGGAAAGATAAACATCACTGCTTATCCCTCACTCCCTCATTGTTGCTCTTCGGCAGCAGAAAAGGAACAGAGAAGCCGGCTGCGTGGAAATCCACCCAAGTGCAGGCGCCGTTAGGGGAGCCGGGCTGCCAGTTGTAACTGGGGGCGGGGGGGGGGCTCCTCCCTTTGCTTCTCACCAGCACCCGCTCGCCCCTTAAGGAAACGCAAAACAAAACTCTGAATCTCCTCTCGGAGGTGAGTGGCACCAGCCCGACCCACGACCCCCTTCCTCCTGTATTTCCAGAATCGGGACAGCAACGCAGGGCGGCCAGAGCCAGGTGCGGGTGTGGGGGCCTGGCTTCCTCGCTTCCGCGGACCTAACCGGTCCGGAGCCCCAGCCCCTGACCCAAACGACGGAATAATCACTTTTTTCTCTGCCTGCTTCGTAAGGTGGTTGGGCCCAATTCTGTCTCCAGATCGCAGGGTCAAAGAACATTATCCTCAGCTCCCAATGCCTCCTCCACGTGTCTGACCTGCCAACTGAAGTCGATTCCGAATGTTTTTGCCAAACGCGGAGGGCAGTGTGTTTTTCCCTTCACGAGGCTTTGTCCCAGCCGTTCGTTCCCTCTGTCAGAAGCGTTCTTCCTCTTCCGTCCCTGCCTTCGAAATCCGTTCCATCCTTCCCCCCGAGATTCCCTTTCTTCCAAGAAGCCCTCCCGTTCTGACGCCTCGCCTCTGCTTCTGAACCCCGCCGGCCTCTCCCCCGTCGCCTGGTTTCGGCGCTGACCCTGCTCTGCCTCACGTTCCTTCTACGTCTGCCTCTCTCTCCCTAGTCCAGCCGCAAGCCATTCACGGCACCGTCACCACCCGCGGCAGCCTGGACCGGGGCCGCGGCCGGGGTGGCGGTAAGGCGTGGGGACATCCGTGCCGCGCACGTGCGCACGTGTGCACGAGTTTATCTGGGGGGGATTTGCGTCTCACTCTTCCCCAAAAGAGTCTAAGGAAATGTGACAAACTGAAAAAACTCACAGGACGGGACAAGCGAGGGGAAGAGGGGAGAATATGCCTCGAGCCACCTGGGAGGAGCTGTTTACGCCGGCCGAGCGCTGGATTCATCTCTGCGTTTCCTGGATGAGGGGGAAACAGGCTGGCTCGTATACTCTTCATTGTACAATAACTTTGGAATCAGATTGGAAAGAGAACTTTTTCCTGGCACCGTGTTCAAGGAGAAATTTATCAAGTGAGCCCTTATATAACACGCATGAGGTCACACAGTCACCAGCACCTCCAAAGAGCTTTTTTGCAAAAGGACCCAGATGTCTTCAGACGGGCAGTTTGCATCCGACCAGGGCAGCTCGGACGCCAGGGAATTCTGCGAGGAAATGAGACCACGTGGCCCATATCCAGGGCTTTCTTCACGGTTCTAGAAACCTTGAGAGCCTAGGGAAGAGAAACGGCGGTGTGAGTCTGTTTAACATCAGATCCCAAAGCCCACGCCTAGATCCGCCCAGAAGACGTGGTGGCCGGCACGCCACAAGGGCTGTCCTTGGGACGTGGGTCACCTTGAGGGGCAGACGCCCAGGGGCCGGTACCCTGAGGTAAGCAGGGCCCCGCGTTCCAGCACAGCGTCTGTCCCCACGGACCCCTGTACGGGACGACGTCGAGGTCCCCTGTTCACGACCCAGGCCCTGTCGGCCTGCAAGGAGACTCAGAAGTGTGGGAGCCTCACAGAGGTCATGGGGGGCAACGGGAAAGACTCGAGGGACACAGCTCGTGAGAGAAACACGAGACCCCGGGCGTGGTGACAACCGAATGCTAGGACACCAAGACGGCGGACAGAGAGGTCTACGTCCTACCTCAGGGGGTGCTGAACGGGAATGTGGGAGCCTTGGGGTGTCCGTCTGGGGGCTCCAGAGGCAGGAAAGAGAGGTGGCCACTGGCCGTTCCAACGACCTCACCTCCGCGGGGAGGCATGGAGGCCCAGGAACGGAAGCCCACGTCCAAGGGCTCAAGTCTGTGCCCCCCAATGATGAGACTGCTTTGGGGGGCGCTGCTCTGTCTCCACAGAAGATGCGCCGCGGAACAGCCATGCCCCCCACGAGTCAAGCGCTGACGTCCCCCCAGGTTTGCAGCCGCAGATTCTGAGGCCTAGAAGGAACTGTCGCGCTCTCTGCTTTGTGGGCCTTTCGCCTGCAGCCCCCGAATCGCTCGCCCCTNCGCGATCTCTGAACTTGCCGCCCAGGATCCGGGTGATGAGCGGGTCTCACCCGCGCGCCCCGAGCGCCCCATGCCCGTCCCTGCGCCGTCACCTCTGCCTCGGCGACGACGACGGTGCGGTCGCCGGAGGACGCCCTGGACCCGTGCGTTCGCTCAGCCGGAGCGTCAGGGCCTCACGTCTGCGAACTGACCGACCGCGTGGCTCAGCACCNGACCCCCGGACCCCGAAGTCGTCTACACCCTACACGTGCCCAGTGAGACTGCCTGACCAGTCTGGGCTCCCCCCAGGGGCCCTCAGGCCGCACCCTCGTTATCTCCGTTTTGCTGACAAGGGAGACGAGGTGCTGGCCCTCCGCTGAGTCCCAGGGGTGCTGGTCGTGCGGGGGTGCACTGGGGATCCCCGCCCTGCTCCCCGCGGGCACACAGGCCAGGCGACGCCCGCAGCGGACACGCTTCCTCTTCCGGGGGCGACTCGAAGAGCAGGGACCGCCGTCTTCGGGGGACAGTGGACCCCTTCCGGGCCCAGGGCTGCTTCCGCGCCCCCCTGTTTCCTTCTTGCCCCTTTCACCTGCTCTCCGTTTCCGGTCTGGAAGGGTCCCTGTGAGCCCAGCCCAGACCCCCCATTTCCGCCGGCGGTCCCGGCGGGGTCGCCCGGCACTCAGGTGACACCGGCCGCTGCAGCCCTGGGTGGGGGGAAGCTGCGCCCCGAGGGGCTGCGAGGGGCCACCTGGGTGTGAGCTGCAGCCCGCTTCTAATTTTAGCAGCGGTGGAGCTGAACTTCCTGGAGGCTTCGGCTTGCACGCCCCCCCCCCCCCCCACCACATGGGGAAGAGAGTCAGATCCCAAGAATCCCCAGATCGGGCCACACCCGGTTCATCCGGCTCAGCCTCCGCCCCAGAAAGTGGGGAAAGACAGTCCTCGAGGGGCAGAGAGTATCCACCTCCTTGTAAAACTCCGGGGTGTATAGACCGTATAGACCAGGCCGGGGGAGCAGAGAGCGAGAGAGGTGGCTGCTAACGGAGCGGCAGGCACACCCGGGTCTAGAGTCAGTGTCTCGCGGCCCCTCGGGCTGCGGTTACCTGTCAGTCCCCCTCCAAGTTAGCGCTCTTTCCTCTTTGACATGTGGACCGTGCAGGAATATTTCTTCTTCTTTTTAAATGTTTATTTGCTTTGAGAGAAAGACAGAACGAACAGGGGGGAACAGAGAGGAAGGGAGAGAGAATCCCAAGCAGGTTCCGCGCTATCAGCGCAGAGCCTGATGCGGGGCTCGAACTCACGAACCGTGAGATCATGACCTGAACTGAAACCAAGTGACGGATGCTTGGCCGACTGAGCCCCCCCAGGTGCCCCCATGCAGCGATATTTCTAAATAATCCTCCCCAAGGGTCTCCTGGGTGGCTCAGTCAGTTAAATAATCCTCTCCACCATTTCTGTATTTTTTAACAGCTATTTAAAGCTTCACTCACAGTGAAACGCACGTATCTTACGCCACCACCTGATGAATTCTGGAAAGCACACACTCCCCCCACCAGGATAGGGAACTCTCCCGTGACCCCCAGAGAACTTCCCCACATCAGTCCCCAGTCTGAGCCCCTGGCAAACCACAGCCCGGATCGTTTTTCTGGTTCTTAGCTTCCCTGTTTGAAGTGGGGTCCTTCCCCGGCTGATTCCAGCTGCACGGGTCCCGTCCGAGCCCCTTCTCGCTGGGCTGAGCGGAAAGGACCATCGGCTCTGGGTGTCCGTCCCCTGAGCCCATGATGTGGAAAAGGGGCTCCGAAAGAGAGGCCGCAGGGGTCTGTGTTCTGACGTTGTCAGGTCGCGGGTCATCCTTTCAAGCTAGCTCCCTGTCCCAAGCGGCGCCTGCACTCCGGGGGCCCCTTGATGCCATCCTTCCTGATCTCCAGGAACAGACCCTGCAAACCTTCTACTTCCTTGGCAGTGACCTCACCCTGCCGCCAACCTGAATGGTTTTCCCCTCGCAGCACGTGCCTGTTCCTTCGGTTTTTCCTCCCCAGGGAAAGGGTGAGACAGTCAATAGACAGTAACTCGGCGAGAACGCTCCCTCGGTCGTGTGCTGGAGCCTGCCAGGCAGAGGTTTGCTGTATCCTTTCTGAAACATTTCACACTGCACGCGCTGTGTTCTATCTATCGTCAGCTCCGCCCGTGACGGGCCATTCTGGAGACTGGGCGCCGTGTGTCCTCAGCAACCCGGTTCTCCTAGGTGGAAAACGTGCGCATTGGCGAGCGGTGCCTCCTCGACGGCCTCTGTCACCAGGCCTCCCCCGAGGGGCGGTGCGCCGTGCCTCCTCGCTCTGCGCGGGGTCCGTGCCGTGGTCACAGAGAAGGCTCAGACACGTTGCTGAAGGACCCTTCATTTCTATGCCCCCACATCCGGCACAAGGCTCGGCTCAGTGCAGGTGGATAAATCATTGATAAACCACAAAGACTCAGAGAGAGAGGTGCCCCCCAAACACTGGCTCCTCCTTCCCTTCCCCACACATCTGGTGCTCCCTTCCTGAAGGTGCCGACCCTCCGAAGATCCAGGACCCACACCTGCCCATCTTTCAGGCCATCGTGACCCTGTGCTGGCCGAGTCCCCTTTTACCACCCTCTCTGTCGTCTCTGGGACTGGCATGGCTTGGGTGCCCAGCTCACTGACAGCACTCACTGCAAAATAAAGGAGGAGTCAGCTCCTTAAAGAAAGTTGTCCATAGTCTTTATGCTGGGCTCTGGAACTGTGATCCGCTGGGCCCCATCTTCCCCACGATCTTCCATGCTTTTCTCCTGGGGGAGCCCGAATCTGGGTGAGCCTTTCTCTTCGCTGCTTCCATCAGGAGAAAGAGAAGGCTCCTTCCTCACCTCCGTCCTGAAGTCTGGCCCCACGCCACCAGAGCCCTTAGTGGTTCCACAAACATGTGCTTTTCATCCACAAGCAGAGGTCGCAGCCTGTGGGCTCACTCTGCACTCGGACCCAGAAACAAATCACCAGCCCTCACAGGGGAAGCTGTGACCCGGAGCCCGGGGCTGCAGGAGGCAGGAACTCACACTCCCCGAGCATCTGACCCCTTCCCTGGGCGGCGGCAGACGTCACGTGGCATGGTACTGTGGCAGATCCCAAAATAGAACTAAAGAGAAGGATTCATGGTCATAAGTGATGGAATCAGAGCCAGAAGGGATCTTACAAATCCTCTGGCTCAACTCTTTCAAGATTGTCAAGGAAAAAGACTGGGGAGTACTGATTTGCCCGGGTCGCCCAGCAAACAAGCACCAACATATGCTGCCAGTGGATTTTACTCCAGCCACCAGGCCATCGTGGTAAGTAGTACACTGTGATGCTACCAGACATGCTTGGTACCTCTCCAGTTAACCTGAAGCAATGAATGGAATCTTCTGGAAAGTTAGAGACAGGAGAAGGTGGCTCTGTGTATGCAGACCCAAGGTAGGCGACGAGGCAGAGGCTCCCGGAGGAGCTGGGGAGGACGGAGGCACTGCACCAGGCAAGGGCATTCTCCATCCTCATCGTCGTGGGAAGGCCTGGCGACACCCAGAAGACCCATCTTGGCAGGGTCTGTGCCAGCCCCTTATTCTGCAGCAAACGCTGTAGATGCCAGTGACTGGGGAGAACAGAGGTGCCAGGAGGTGCGTGCATGTGAGCCAGCGTGCGTTTGGGTGCATGTGAGTGTGCACAAACGTGTGTGTATGTGTGCGTTACGGTGTGTGGGTGAGTGCGTGCTCCTGTGTGTTTGGGCTGGGACATCAGATTGTGCAGGGGAAGGAAATGAAGCGAGCGGGGAGATTCCAGACGGGGGACACCCAAAGCACGCGGAGTCTTTTTCGCTTGGGAGCAGATGTGAAGTAGCCTATGGCCGCGCTGAAGAGGAAGCAGAGAGAGAGCAAATCCCCCTGTCCCCGCCGCTTGGATGTAGCCACCCCCTCCGCCTTCTGCCCAAATGCAGATGTGTTTGTGTGTTGCTGTCGCCCTGCACACATCGTTTTGTCATCAGTGACTACTCAGTACCATGACCTGAGCGCCTTTCCTGCTGATGGACGGACTGAAGACGGGCGCGCCGTCCCCCCGTGTGAGTCCCTGAGGGCTGGCCGTCTAAGCTGCCTCACGGATCCTACGTAGCAAAACGATGGGGAAGGTCCAGCTCTTTCTTCTTAGTAATTAGTTGATGAGGATAAATTCCCAAAAGTTGGGATCAAGATGGCTCTTGATGTATATCATCAAAAGAGTCAAATGCAAGAGAGTCCATCGGTGACACCCTCCCCGCAGCGAGGACAGGCACTAGAGCGCTAGAATGCTCGTCAGGCCCGGAGCTCTACGGTTTCAGTGAGTCCGTAAAGCCTCGAGGATCGAGGCGGATCGAGCCCAGCACCGCCAGCAAGGTCTTCAATGGCCAACAGCAGATCCAGTCTTGTGACGCCAAAGCTTCAACAAATTGCGGAGCCGTCTTCAAGAGAAAGGAATACAGGGGCACCTGGGGGCTCAGTTGTTTGAGTGTCTGACTGCGGCTCAGGTCATGATCTCACGGTCCGTGGGTTCAAGCCCCACATCGGGCTCTGCACTGACAGCTCAGAGCCTGGAGGTGCTTTGGATTCTGTGTCTCCCTCTCTCTGTGCCCCTCCCCCACTCATGCTCTGTCTCTCCCTCAAAACTAAATATTAAAAAAAAATTTTTTTGAAAGAAAGAAATAGGAAATCACTAAACCAAAACTAAATATGAACCAAAACAAATCACAAATGTTTAAAAGACGTCAATGCCACAAATTCACAAAATTGAAAAGATAACTTCCACTAACTGACTCCCCTCTATAGTCTTTTTTCCTACATCTTCGGTTCCGTACATTTTGATCTCCTGTTCACAGGATGGCAATTTTCAGCAAGAAGAGAGTTTAACTGAGTCTCTCCTCCGGCCAATCGAAACTGTTCACCACTATTAACAGGTTATACACCTGTTATACACCTTCCAGCTTCCTCACTCACCGTGAGCAGGATCGTATGGCGTTACGATGGTCATAAAGTCTGGGAACACCTCCCTCAGGTGTCTTCTGCGTATAAAAGCAATTCGTCTTCCTAACTTGATGCTGTTTTATCATAAATTTATTTATTTGTTTATTTAATATTATTAGAGAGAGAGAGTGGGTGTGTGCACACACCACCATGAGCAGGGGAGGGGCAGAAAGAGAGAGAGAGCCCCAAGCGGGCTCCTCGCTCAGCACAGAGCCTGGCATGGGGCTCCATCCCATGACCTGGGATCATGACCTGCGCCGAAATCAAGAGCCAAATGCTTAACCCATGGAGCCACCTGAGTGCCCCTCTCATCAACTTAAACCAGAGTTGGTTTTCCTAATCTGGGTAGATGCCCTGGAATTTACTTTATGTGGCAGTTGGATATAGAAAACAATCTGGGCTGAGTCTGACTATGTCTCAGACTGTCTGCCGGCAGGCACACACTGCCTGTGCTGGCCACCACGGACGTGCTCCGTGAGGTGCAGCCTCTGGCCCCACACTTGGTGATCACAGAGCACCGAGGAGCCCGCGAGCATTTCCTCCACGGATGTGGGAGGGACAGTGTCACTGTAGGTGGAAGTGACTGTGAACCACATAAATATATCCCACCAAACCCAAAATAGCTGTATCTCTCAGTCTACTCCAGACCCTAAGATACCTGCGGCCACTCCTTGGCCAAGTGACATAAGTGGAAACGAGCAGAGGGGAAGTCCGAGCGGAAAGACACTGTGGCCTTAACCAAACGTGGTTAAAAATATCTTGTTTGCTCAAATTGTAAAAAAGCATATGGCCATGGGAACGCGTTTGAAGGGCCCCTCCCAGGGCCTGGGAAGCAGTCCATGTGGGGGAGGCCCTGAGCTCCGTGTGCGTCCTCCATGCACATCTGAATGAATTCAGACCTCGGTCTGGGGCAGTGAGAAGCTCTAACTACCGCACGTGCAGGGGGTGTTGTGTGGGGCTCTTGCACCTGAGAAATCATGCTGCCGCGTCCCGGTCATCACGGTCCCCCTGCAGAGGTGACTGAGAGGAAGCGGAGCCCCAGCCCTCCCTCCACCCCCCTCCCCGTCTGTCTGTTCAGCGGACAATCGCAGGGGACAGAGGAGGAAGCTGAAGCGTCACTGGAATCAGAAGTCACCAAGCTATCGAAGTTCCGGGCGTTTCTGCCTGTCGGGGGCGGTCCCAGGCCCGTTCACAGCGCGTGCGGAGCTCGAAAGACCGGGAAACTGACATCCTACTTCTGGGTAAGTGGCTGCCGGGCAGAGTAACTGACAACAGGATTCCTGGCTGTCGGGAACAAAGCTGGGGGGGGGGGCACAGGAGAGGGGCAAGCACGGTCTCCCACATGAGGGAAGTGTGCAGGGCAGACACCCTTCCAAGAGGGCCTTCCTTCCACGGGTCTCACGGAGGGGGGGGGGCACAGAGGAGGCCCCGATCGAGCACCTGCTACCCAGACGGCCCTGATGGAGACGTGGTGACCGAAGAGGGGCCATCGCAGCCTCGACGCCCAGCACGCCCGGAGGAGAGCGTGAGCCCCGGAGGGAGAGGAGGGCTGTAAAAGGCAGGCTGGCCAGCGACGCAGTGAGCACAAACTCAACATCATCACGAAGCTTTATTATTTTTTAAATTATTTTTATTTGGGGGGGCGTAAGTCAGTGAGGGGCAGAGAGAGAGAGAAGCAGGGCTCACTGGGGCTCGTGCTCACCGACGTGGGGCTTGAGCTCATGACCCGTGAGATTATGACCTGAGCCGAAGTCAGATGCTTAACTCCGGAGCCCCCCCGGGCTCCCCATCACGAAGTTGTATACCAGGGCTTCAGATTCGCACGAGACCGCACGAAGGAGAAAAGACGGGAGATCCCTCCTAGAACAGTTGCAGGAAAAGTGTAAAGGTTTTTAAAAAAAAAAATGGTCTCTACATCAAGTTCAAACTGTTCAATGAATTATTCATGAGCTTGAAGAGTTAGGAAACAGATGATGCGATCTGCATCCCTCTGCCTCGCCCGGCCCGGTGCTGGCACGCAGCTGCCGCTGTCGTCCGCGCTCTGATGAATTCCCCAGTTGGTGGAAAATGTCTCCCTCCAAATCTCTGCTTTCTCCATCACAGTGATAGTCATGAAAAATAATGCTCGTGAAAATGGGTGCTTTCAAATGTATCGTATACTGAAAGGAAGCTCCAACTGGCAATGATTTTTTTCTGCACTTTTGGAATCCTCTGGGCCTTCTCACTGGTGAGGGGCCATCGGGCCCAAAGAAAGGGACATTAAACCAGACACTGGCACACCTGGTCCTGAGTCCCACCCTGCCCAGTGTCAGGTGTAAACTTGGCCTCTCCCGCGAGGACCAGGCCCAGGGTTTCAGGACCTGCCGGGGCTTCTGAATTAGCGGCAAGGAGACCAAGGTCTCAGACCTGGGTCTTCCTCCTGCAGATGAGCTTCGCGCCTAGTTGGTTCAGACCAAAAACGATTGCGTGGGTCTCTCCTTTCCCATCTGCAGGCTCCGGAGGGTGGGGACAGCACGTGTATCCCCAGCACGTCAGTGTCCTTGGCATTGAGGAGACGCTCAGAAAATGTTAAAGAAATGAATGTAAAAGCCACATACTGTGAAATGGAAACCGTGGGCACCCCTTAGGTGTCCCCCATGATACCCACTGATGAGCCCTGCGTAGCCTTCAAAGTAAGAGAAGCAGAGAGAGAGAAGGAAGGAAGGAAAGAAGGAAGGAAGAGGGAAAGAAAAAAGGCACAAAGTGAAGTGCAGCGTCCCCCGTGGCCTGGGGGACCAGGGACAGCAAGAGTGTCATTGGGGCGCCTGGGTGGCTTAGTCCGTTAGGCGTCCGACTTTCGCTTAGGTCATGATCTCGCGGTTCGTGGGTTCGAGCCCCGCGTCGGGCTCTGTGCTGACTGCCAGCTCAGAGCCTGGAGCCTATTTCAGTCTGTGACTCCCTCTCACTCTGACCCTCCCCTGTTCACGCTGTCTCTCTCTCTCCTAGAAATAAATAAAAATATTTTAAAAAAAAAAAGTGTCATTGACAAAACTGTACCCATCACTGGTAGCAGGGAAGGAAAATTTTGCTCCAAAAGCTGCTGCAATTTGAGCCATTTCCATTTGTTAAGGAGCCCGATGATGGTGTGTGTGTGTGTGTGTGCGCGCGCGTGTGTGTAAACACTGAGGGGACTCACTCTATGGGGGGAGGGGGCCTGGGTAGGAAATGAGCGGCCTCTCACGCCAGCAGGGGCCCCAGGCTTTGGAGAAGAGGGGGCGTGGGAGAAAGGTCTTCCTCACAGACTGGGCCCCAGCTATGAGGCAGTGGTCTAGAACCCAGGAAAAATCTAGAACCAGAATCTAAAAGAGGCCCAGGTGGGGGTGGGGCAGGTACTGCCTCTTCTGTGAGTTTCCGATTCGCATCTGTATAAGGCAGAGTCTCTTACGCACACAGGTGACATCAGGGCTCCGGGAAGCGCAGGGGCGGAGCCGTGCCACACTGCGGGCCGAGCGGCGACCACCCCCTGGGGACAGCCGGCTTCTCCCAAAGTTGTGAGAGGCGCCCGGAGCGGAAGGGGCGCAGACCCAGGTGTGCATTTCTCAGAGAGAAAAGAAACAAAGGAGCGGGGAGGGGAAGAGGTGGGGGAGGGGGCTCCGGTGGAGGCTCCCGTGGGGAGGAGTCCTGGGTCAAGTTCCTCCAAGTTCCTCGGTCAGCGGGGGGCCGGCAGGCGGCGCCTGAGACGGGGAAGGTCAGTGGCTGCCAGGCAGAGCCCGTGGGGGACGCACTGGGCGGCAGGGTGGCCATGTGCTGCGTCCACCCCGAGGCGCGTCCCGCCATGGCCGTGGACTTCGGGGGTCCGTCCTGCATCAGGTGGCTTGGGAGGTGCAGGGAACACGGTGGTTGGAGACCCAGAGAGCCTGGCCGGGAAGGCCACACGGGCCCCCGTGGGGGGCTTTCCATCTGCAGTGCAGGCGCTTGGTCCTTCTGCCGCCAGGGACAGACAGCGTGGAGGGGCCCCCAGAGAGACGGCCGCGCTGGGGCCCCTGGTTCCCTAGCCCTCGCGGCCAGTAGGCAGACAAACTGTCCTGAATAAAGACATCGGACTCCCTCCCGCCCCTTCTAGGCGAGGCCTTAGGAGCCCAGCGGGTGCAGCAAGGACGCACTAGGTCTTTTGCAGATGGACAGAAATGTGCACTTGCACACCCACAGGGCAGCGATTCTGTCCCTGCACACGCGCGCAGGGCACACCGCATCTTTTTGCTGCTGATGCGGAGTGAGAAGGGTCTGCTGGGTCATCAGGCTTCCCGGCTGTCTGTCATTGGAGTGTCCCCAGCGTCCAGCGTCGCAGGGTTACACTGTCACGTACACCGCCTAGTTTGGGCTCACCCGTGAGTGGATCCTGCCCCAAGGCTGTGTGCAGGTGTTCTACCTGGGGGGTGAAGAGAGGGCTGGGGGTGAGGCCACGAAGGGCGGCAGCCAAAGGCGTTTCTCAGGCTGGGGGTCACCGACGGCGGCCGGCGCTGGTCCAGCGGGGCACGGCCCGGAAGCCAGTGCACAAACACGCCTCCCTGGGCGCCTGGGCGGCTCCGTTGGTTAAGCATCTCACTTCGGCTCAGGTCATGACCTCCCAGTTCGTGGGTTCGAGCCCCGCGTCGGGCTCTGTGCTGACAGCTCGGAGCCTGGAGCTGCTTCGGATTCTGTGTCTCCCTCTCTCTCTGCCCCTCCCCTGCTTGTGTTCTGTCTCTGTCTCTCAAAAATGAATGAACGTTTAAAAAAAATTTTTTTTAAAAGAGAAAGAAACACACCCCCCTCCACGAGGGGCCGGGCGCAGGCTCCCCCCACTCAGCAGGAGGGGCCTCCACTGGCTTTCTCGGCCGCTTAACTGGCTCCCCGCCCAGGGACGTCTGCCCCAAACCGTGCTCCTGGGCGCTGCCTTCACCGCGGAAGAGCCCGGCTGGAGGCAGACGGACAAAGCGGCGTCTCTGCATTTCACTCCTTGCAACCAAATCAACTTCATTGCCGCTCGCCCCTGCTCCTTCGATCCCGGACCCCCCGGCACAGCGAGTGCGATCACTGAGGGACCCACCGACCCCTGGAAACGCAAACTTCAGAACGGAAGACGCACCCTTGCTCTTACCGCTCAGGACACCCGGAGGCTTGGGGCCCTGCGAGCCGCGAACACTGGACGAAGCCCACAGTGTCACAGGTCTGCAGAGCGGACGGGACCTGCCCGGGGCCACGCCGTGAGCTGGGGCGCAGCTCAGACAAGGGGGCGGGTGTCCCGCTCCCCAGCTTTTACTCCTCAGTAAAGAGAGACCATAACCCAAAAGGAGCTGACCGGCGCCTAGGAGGGGCAGAGACGACCACCGCCGGCCGTATAAGCAGGACAAAGCTCAGCTCAGGACAACTAATGCTGCTAATCAAACTTCTTAACTTTAGACGGTCAGTTAACGCCTCTGGGGCTCTGCTTTCCCATCAGTGAAATGGGTGGAAGCCTGAGGTTTCCAACTCCAGTCTTCCTGCGTCCCGTGTTCCTCGCATGTCCAAGTTGAATGGCGTGAGCTCCCGGCCCCTGAGCTGTGAGCAATCAGTCAGGGCGCCCCCCGGCGGCTCCTCCTCTCCCCCTTCTCCTGCACGGATCCTACAAGCATTCTACTGAGCACCTATTATGTGCCGGGGCTCTGCCAGCAGAGAACAAGATAAAGGGACCCACAGGCACCTACAAGCCCCCTTGGCTCCCTCTCTTTCTGGGGCCACCTTACCTTTCTCCCACAGGGTCACATGCAGCGTCCTGGGTCCCTTCGGCTCACCCACCAGCCAGGCCGTGGTCGGGTGGCCTTGCCTTTCTCGACCTCACCTCACCAAGGCGCTTCCCCAACAGGAAATGACCACTTCCCATGACAGGCGTCCCCCTCCAAGAAGACAAGCATGATTGCAGACAGTTTTGTCTTAAGTGGAAATGGCATTTCCCAGCCTACCTCAGTGCACGGAGGGGGGGAGAGTCACCAACATGGGATGGAGCGTGTGTGCAGAGAGAGGCTCTCCGTCGCCGTCCCAGAGTCTGACGGCCTAACGCTCCCGGGCCCTGGGGCTGCGAGTCGCCATCCTGTGCCCGGGGGTTCGGTGAAGTCCGACCCGTCGGAGTGAATGGCACCCTAGGGCACCCTCTCTGTGAAGAAGGCGTGGGGAGGACCGGGGGGGCCTGTGACCCCTGGCCCCAGAGGCGAGAAACAAACCTGTGCAGACACCGCAGGGCCGGCCCCACACCCGACGGGGACGGATCAGCACAAACCAAAGTGCTGGCGACAGAGGGTGGCCATGCTTCCCGTCCAAGGCGGCCCTGCCCCCTGTTTCTCTTCATCCACAGTAGAGAGTTTCCGTTGAGACTTGAAAAGGCAGAGACGGAAGAGAGCTCCGGACGCTGCCCCGGCTTTGGGCCTCACTAAACCGCTCTGATTTCTCTCCTCTTCGCTTAAGTCGATAATAGTATTGCCAGTCGATGCAGCCCGGCGCGTCCTCCGCCAAACCCTGGACTAGACGGAGTCTCAATAGTGCCCAAGCTTATGTTCAGGGCAGGACACGCCACATTTCACACACAGTGGGAATCCACGGAGCGCGGGGGGCTGGGCCTCCAGCCGGGAGCAGGCGAAGAGCCCACAGTAACTGAGCGGACCGGGCCCGGCGGGGGAAGCGGCCGTGGGCCAGCGAGAGGACGGAGCGGCCGGGCCCCGCGGGCGACCGCGGGCATTGCTGTCCCAGGGAGCGGCCTNGGCAGAGAGGAGGCCTGTTTCTTCCAGATAAATAATTCAGTTCATCGAAATCGCACATAAGTGTCAACCGGGATGGAGATTTGAGGCTCTGCGTTAACTTCCCTGCCTCCCAAATTCCCGCGGGGACGGCCCAACCCCCGCCTTGACGGGGGAAACGCCGCCACACGAGCGGTCACACGAGCGGTCACGACGGGGACGGGTGGGCGCCTAGCCATCTACCCCGCTGATCACGCCGGGTCGTTGGAACGCCGTCCCCACGCGCCTCCCGCAGGCTGCTCCGGGCCGGGCCTCCACCTGCTGCCCCCCAGCTGGCCTCCCCCCGACCNTCCGTCCCGGGGCCTCTTCCCCACTGATGCCCCCTCGCTAGCGGACCTTGTGCCCCCCCGGGGATCTGGATGCAGTGCGTCCGCTCTCCCAGACGGAGCCCTGTCTTCCCAGACGCCGGCAGGAATTCTGCTTCCACTCTTGTCTCCCGAGTCTCCGCCCCTCACACAGCGTCTAGAGTGCTCCTTCTAACCCTAAATCAGGTCATCCCCCTGGCCCCTTCAAACTGCAGAGCGGCTCTCATCCTAATCAGGGTGAAAGACAAAACTTCCTCAGATGGTCCACAGGGCCTCGCCCGGTCAGATCTGGCTCTCACTGTAGGCACCTGCTGTGACCCCCTCCCTCACCCCAATCCAGCCACGCTGAGCTTTCAGATGATTCTTTTACTTGTCCGGCTTTCTTCTGCCTCAGGATCTTTGCACGTGCTGTGCTCCGCCTGGAACACTCTTATCCCAAACACTTATACTTACCACGCCTTCATTTCTTTCCACTCTCTGCTTAAATGTCACTTTACCAGAAAAGTTTTCAAGGTCCCTTTTCCTTTAAAAAGCTTTTCAAAGGGGTGGGGAGGCTCTGAAGCCCACACCAACTCGCAGCAGGTCGGCAGGTTCTTCCTCGCCTTGGATGCCTCCATGGGGCTGGCAGGGGCTTCCTCTGTCCACGTGCTTCCTCCCCTTCTCTTCCACCAGTGTCCATCCAAGAATAACCCCCCCCCCGCTGGTCTCCTTCTCAGAGACCCCACCTTGGAAGACACCCCCTCGGAGCCCGCCGTGTGTAGGGCAGGCTGGAGGCGCCCAGGTGCTCCCCTGGGCACAGAGTAGAGATGGGGTGGACCACACGCAGGCTCAGCAGCCGCAGCCCGTAACCTAGAGCTAAGTGTCCCCGTGGGTAAGCCCCAAAAGCAGGATCTTGAGTTACAAAAAGAAAAGTTGCGGAATGTATCGATATGATAGGATTTCTCCGTCTTTTTCTTTTTGAATTTTTAAAAATGTTTTTATTTATTTCTGAGAGAGAGAGAGAGGGGGGCAGACAGAGCAAGAGCGAGGGAGGGGCAGAGAGAGAGGGAGACACAGAATCCGAGGCAGCTCCAGGCTCCGAGCTGTCAGCACAGAGCAGGTGGGACTCAAACGCACCAACTGTGAGGTCGTGACCTGAGCCGAAGTCGGACGCTCAACCAGCTGAGCCCCCCAGGGGCCCGTCTTCATCTTTTCTTCTTTTCTGCACTGTTTTCAGGATGTGAAATGAAATAAAAGCAGGGAAACACGGGTCGGAAGGGGGCATCCGCAGATTTCACGATGGGGTTTTTTTCTCAGGAGGCTAAGGGGGTCCTGGGGGCCAGGGAAGAACAGAAAGGGGATTTCAGGGACCTTGGTTTCTGACATCATAAAAGTCAAAAGAAAATGTGCCAAAATGATAACATCTGTTAAATACCAGTAGCAGGTTATATGAGTATTTGTTACATTAGTCTCTGCACTTTTTCTGTTTTTAATCTTGTTTTCAAAATTACAAAAATAATTTTCAGAATCAAAAATGTTTAAAAAAGAAATCATGAAATAATCAAAATATCATGAAGTTTAATCAATATAAGAGCTTTCTAAGAATAAATGCAATGAAACAAAATTACAGAAAAAGATCTATTTTGACTTTAAAACAGTTTGAGTGTAGGGGCACCTGGGTGGCTCAGTTGGTTAAGCGTCCGACTTCAGCTCAGGTCATGATCTCACGGTTCGTGGGTTCAAGCCCCGTGTCGGGCTCTGTGCTGACAGCTCGAAGCCTGGAGCTGCTTCAGATTCTGTGTCTCCCTCTCTCTCTCTGACCCTCCCCGGCTTGCTCTCTCTCTCTCTCTCTCTCTCTCTCAAAAATAAAAACAAACATTAAAAAAATGTTTTTAAACAGTTTGAGTGTAAAACAAAAAAAAATTCTGAATTTAATTAGAAAACAGCCAATTGCAAACTTACAATAAAATGGCAAAGGATTAATAGTCATCATTCGTAAAGAGTTAATTAAGAAAAAGAATGAAATTTATTCAGAAAAAAACCAATGGACAATAATAAGAATTTTCACAAAAGAATAAGAATAAATACATTTTAAAAATCGACCCACTACTGACCCAACAAATGCCAATTAAAATATCTTTGGTTTGGGGCGCCTGGGGGGCTCAGTCCGTTGAGCGTCCGACTTTCGCTCAGGTCATGATCTCGCGGTTCGTGGGTTCGAGCCCCGCGTCCGGCTCTGTGCTGACTGCCAGCTCAGAGCCTGGAGCCTGTTTCGGAGTCTGTGACTCCCTCTCTCTCTGACCCTCCCCTGCTCACGCTGTCTCTCTCTCTCTCTCCTAGAAATAAATAAAACATTAAAAAAATATATATATCTTTGGTTACTCCATCAAACTGGCAAATATTTTCTTTTTTTAATATACTTTATTGTCAAATTGGCTTACATACAACACCCAAGGCTCGTCCCCGCAAGCGCCCCCTCAATGCCCATCCCCCACTTTCCCCTCCCCCCTCCAGCCAGAGTTGGAGGGTTCGGTCAGTAAAGGTACAAGGGAAATTATCATTCGCTCAGGGCAAGAGCATAAACTGGGTGAATGTTTCGGGAAAACAATCTGTCGCTGTGTGATAAGAGCCCTAAATCTGTGTGTCCCCCTCGAGCTGCCTCTAGAAGTCTAGCCTAAGGAAATAATAGGGAAGTGAAGACTCACTCAGGGATACATGGCACCTTGCTCCGTGCTTGTTGCCGTGGAACATTTAACATCACAGATCAGAAAGGGCCAAATCCCCACCGGAGAGCTGCTGAGGCAAGTGGTTTGCACGCACGTGTAGCAACACTGAGCGCCGCCAAAGGTTTATCTCCAGAAGCCACAATAACGACACGTTTGACTGGTGCACGGGGAAGTGGAGGGCGCGATACGGAGCTACGTGTCCCGGGTGCCCCTAACACGTGCGTATTGACGTGCACATTTCATGCTTAGGAAGCACACGCACACGGGAGAAAGCAGCTTGCAAAATAAAAGTGTCAGCCCCGTTTTCACAATACGTGTGCATTTAATAACCTGGAAGGTTACTGCTTCGACCACGTGCATCCTGCCTGGACGTCCCGCCTTCTCTCTTTACCTACACGTTTATGAAGTCTAAACCTGAGTTGAAGGGGGAGAAACACGAGTTTAACGGTTTTCAGAAACCCGAGGCGCCCTGTGCGTCAGAGGAAGACAAGGGAACAAGGTCCAGTGAGCGGGGGGCCCACGCTCTGCCTTGTTAAACTCGAACGTGGTAAAGGCGCCCCTTCTGGACAGATTCGAGACGGCACGCGAAAGACCTCTGAGCTCTTCCAAGTTCACGGCTGGAAGGAAGGCAGCGTCTGCTCTGCCCGGGGCCCCCCCCATGGAGGCCCCCTCCCTAGACGCCCCCACCCCGCGCCTCTCTGGCCCTGGGCCTGCGCTGCCTGCCTCCCCCGGGCCCCCCAGTCCAGCCGTCCCCTGCTCTGCGGCGCCTGCGCTGCTGCCTCCCTGAAGGAGACCCCGTCTCGAAGCCTTTGCGTCTCCCCTTTGACGACCCCCCTGTTCGCCCTCCTGCATTTGGAGCGTTTGATCCTGGGTTCTGGAGTCTTACGACGCATTTCAAACTCTTTTTAGCTACTGCTGGCTCAGAAAAAGAAAAAAACTCAGCACACCTAGTGTGACAAACCTCCAACCGCACAGCCCAGCTGAATCTTGAACCTGAGAATTTTTCACAAAAGCAACAAACCAGAGACGGCTTGTCTGAGTTCGCCTGGGCTTTCCGGTTTTAGCACCGAAAATCCCACCTCCCAGTTACCCCTTCTCTTCCTGAAAACCCAGGGCAGGTAGGTGGTCTCCCTGGAGGGTCCAAAATCCTTTGGCAAAAATTCAGGGTGTCATCTCTGCTGCTCAGAAGAGGCACAGTGGTTCCCCGTGGCTCTCCCTGGTCACAGCCCCGAGCTCGCTGCCACGTCACGTCCACGGGACTCGAACGAATCCTTCCTTCTTCCGAGCCCTGTTCTCTCAATCAGCTGCCGTCATCACCCGTGTCTGGTGCAAATATGCACAATAAAACCATGCTCACAAAAGCACTAGGAGTCACACTGAAATGCTAACAGAGAATGTGCTCTAACATCTCCCGTGATGAACCAGTGGCTGTAAGTCCTCAGGAACCGGGGACAGGCTGTGACGGACCCGGAAGCAGGAGCTCGGATTCGATCCTGTACACGCGCCAGGTTCCGTCATCTCTGTGCACCCTCAGTCGCACACGTCCTTCCTCAACAAGCCGTCCGTTCTCAACGCAACGGGGCCGTTCTTCACAAAGCCATTTGTCTCGAGCGCTGAGTGTGTATCTAAACGAAGCGTTAGCTGCAGGGTAACGGGAAGTCACACCGCAGGTCGCGCAGCAGGTTCACCTTCCTTCCCTGGTTCCCACCAACGGGGGCGGCGTCCCCGCCGTGAAAAGCATTTATGATCCCCCGTTGCCTTCCCACCGGCTTCCACAGACTCCCCAGAACGACGACCGAGGGGAACGGCGGAGGATGCCCGAGCGGGGAGGTGGGACCCCAGCTCCGGGCCCCTGCCCTCCAGGCTGGGGGGGGGGCGGAGAGGAAGCCGAGGGAGGGGGGAAGGGGCTGCGCGTCGGAGGGATAAGTGCACGGAAGCGCCCTCGCTGGCTGGGCAGCCGGTGGGAAGGGGAGGACGTCTGGGGGCCGTCAGATCTGCGTCCAGGGCCCCGAGCTGAGCGGGGGGAGGGCTGGAGGTCAGACACGGGTCTCCTACCTCCCGGGCAGCAGACGCGCACCCCTGCTTGGCCAGGGAGCCAGGAAAGTGCTTCAGATCCAAGGCGAGGCCGCCTGTCTGACCTGCGCCCTCCCCATGCAGTGTCCTCAGGCCTCAGGAAGGCCGGGGCCGCGGGGCTGTTCTTTCTCAGCCTGCAGCCAGGACAGGAGGCCGACACGCTCAGACGAGCCGGGAAGGGAAGCACGTCTGGGGGGAAACGGAGCCACTACAAGCAAGCACCAAGGCCCCGCCCGGGGAACGGCGGGCGTGTGGCTCCGGCCAGCGGCTCCAAGCCTGAGGAAGAAACGAGACGCTCTTCCCGCTCACGAGGCTGCCCCCCGTGTCCGGCCTTGCCCCTTCTTACCGTCGGGGGTCAAAGGCCAAGAGAGGGTGTGGGCGTTGGGGAAAGGGGCCAAGGAGGCGGCTCAGCCTTCCTTTCGTTCCGGCTTCGACAGGAGGAGCAGGGGAGTCCTGTGGCTCCCATGCGGGCCTGGGCCCCCAGCAGGGCCCAGGTCGGCGCCCTGATCTTCACTGAACGTAAAGGAACCCTTCCTGGCCCCCGTCACCTTGGCCCTGGGAGACTAGTGTGCACAGCGGACGGCACAGCTAACAGCCAGTGTCACCCGGACGCGGCCCGGTCCAAGTAAATGTGCCAAAGACCTCCGGCTGGCCCTCGGATCTCCCTTCCGCCCTCCCCGCCCTCCCCTGCGCCCCTGGCCTCTTCCAGTTGGGGGGGGCCCAGCACAAGGCAGACAGGTGAGTCAGGGGTCCCGTTCTCCAGGCTCCCCCGTGAGCGTCTTGATCAAGGTCACTGCTCCTCTCAAGGACTCTCCTTCCAGGCGCCTGGAACCGGTCCCTGCCCTCCTCGCCTCGGCCCTGCAAGTCCCAGATCCCGGGACGGCTCCCCCAGCCCCACCCCTTTATAATCACCCCCTTTATGAAATCCTTGTCAGACTATCCACACCCGCGTGTGCCTGTTTAGTCCTCCTGGGACTCCGCGCGGTGGATTCCATCCAGCACGTTTATCTCTGACGCTACGTGAAGGGTAAAAGCGTGCGCTGAAAATGGCGTACGTAGCACATCCTGCGAACAGAAGCTCTAGAAAGGTGTGCACCTCCGTACCCACCCGCCCACGGGGGCCTCTCCCTGCTGCGGGGCAGGCGAGCCCGCCAGCAGGGAGCGGGGGTTGGTTCTGGAAGAGTCCGTAGGCCTGTTTTTGCTGCGGGGAACTTATCAGGGGCTTCTCGCCGTGACGTTTGCGATGCTCAACATGCTTCTTCAACGCAACCGATCTCCACCGGCTCCGAGTCCCTGCTGGCCCCCCTGGCTGATGCCCTGCTTGGTCTCTCCAGCCTGAGCCCCCTAGGGAAGCCGGATCACTGGTGCCAGGCCTGGACGGGCACCCTCCCCGCCTGTGGGCCAGGGGCCCTCCCACCGGAGGGCTCGCGGACAGGCGTCCCCGCCCATCGGCGCACCCCAGGTCACATGGGCAAACACCCGCAGCCGTACCCTGCTTCCTCGCCCGAAGGAGGTTGGTCTAAACTCTCTCTGGGACTCTGGGAGTCTTGCAGCCTCGCAGATGATCCCAAATCCACAGATGAGGTTTGCAAGACAGTATTCGAAGAAAGGGACTTAAGTGTTCATCTTCTGGAAGAACAGGGTCCTGAAAATGAGGAAACCTGAATTCTAGCCCGGCTCTGCAGCGTTTGAGACGTTTTTACCTTCTCAGGCCTCAGTGTTCCCATTTGTAAGATGGGGGCGATCAACAGAATGTCTCTCTACTCTCCCAGACTCATTGCTAAGAGATGGGCTGTGATTGCTAAGGAGGACTGGAAGCTTCTCATTCAGGGTCTCAGACGACCTGCAGCATCTGTCCCCGGGGCCCTCACATCTGCCCTGACAGTGGGGGGCCACGGGGTCAGGCAAAGCGCTCTCCCACCCTCTACCCTGCAACCTCACGGCCAGCTCTCTGCACAGACCACGTGGGTGTGGGACGCAGGCCATGGACTTTCCTCGGCCCCCAACACCTGCCCGTGCCTGCGTCACACTGGGCCTCGACTTTCAAAATAGGTGTGACTTTCCTTTACGCGCATTTTCACTGTCAAAGCCACCTGTGAAATGTACGCACAGGAGGGTGCAAACCAGTCACAGTGACTGCTCTGCATGAACGCGGGGAAGCCGTCCCGAGGAGGCTGCTATGGGGTCCGGACCCAGGACGGAGGGGAGAGAGGCCCGTGTTCCCAGCCGGGGGCCGTGCGGAGGCAGGACGGGCACGTTTGCCTCCTTCCACCAGAAATGGGCGAAGCCGGCTCGAAATCATTCCTCAGACGTCCTGCGCCGTGAAGGAACCGTCTTCTGATCGCACAGAGCTATTGGTTTCCTGTTGTGAGCGGGGGTTTCTGGCTCCCCGAGAGCCTGCAGGGTGGGAGAGGGCGGCGGTCCCTGGAGCCTCGTTCAGTGAAATCTCAGGGCCCTGGGACACCCCAGGGGCCGGCGGGAGGCTGGCCGGCGGGGAGNCCAAGGGTGTCGCCCCTCCGCGCTCTGCGCTGTGCCACGTGCCCGCGGCGTGGGCGGCCCGGGACCTCCAGGTGACGGTCCCAGCGCTGCAAACGGGCAGAAAAGTAAACGCACTAGCGTGTGATGAAGACCAGCGTGGAGCCGCACCCGCCTACTGGCGATCGGCCACTGAGCCCCGGACGGAACTGGACATTTTTCCGGCTCCATTTATAGTGAGGGATAAGGAGTCGAGTTTTCTGGGTGTTTCCAGGGCAGCAGTCATAACTACTAGGCACACGACAAGGTCTGGCATTTTCTCAGCCAACTTCACAGTAACCCGCGGCCGGTCCTGTGGGGTTTAGAAGGGACGAGAGTTTGCGGACGGATGGTCCCGGCAAGGAAGGGGCCAGACTGGGCTTCCGCGCCCCTCCCCCATGCCTGCCTGCCATCCTGGAGGCCCCTCCCCCCCAGCGAACGTGGGGCCTGAGGGCCTGAGTCGCCTGCTGGCAGGTGCGCCCAGGAGGTGCGGCACAGCCCCAGCCGTTCCCGCCCCTCCAGCCTCCGGAGGGTGACCTGGGGAAGCCCAGAGGCCCTCAGAGACCCAGCCTGGGGACCCGCACGCCCCCTCGGAAGGCTGACTATGCGACGGTTGTGCTACTGGACAGCTGGGGAATTACAACGCGGAAGAAACTCCCATGGTTCATGATGTAGGAAGGCTCCTCTGTCCCCAAAACGTTACAGGCCCTCCGACGGGGGCGGCTGGCGGGCACCCCATTCCTAGGCCTGACCCCCCGAGCTCACCCCCTCCTTCCCTGCACACTGCTGTCCTCACCGCACGCTGGCTTTGTCCCATGCACTGGCCTCTACCCTGGGAGCCACGGCGACGCACCCACAGGCAGCGGGTCTGAGGCGGCTTCACCCAGCAGTCAGCGACGGCCAGATCCGGCTCTGGACGCCGGGGATTCGGGACAACAGTTGGTGGGCGGTTCCTGTCTTCAGGACGCGGCTCTCAGGAAGGGGACCCGGCTTGCAGTTGACGCCGTGGGTGGGCCCACGGAACACCCTTCCCCCGGGGGCTGGACACCGAAGCATTTGCTCGCCGACCCTCCCTCCTGGCTAGAATCGGCCCTGGACGCAGCGCAGGTCGGGGAAACACAACCCCAAGTCTGTTGAACGGTGTTCTGGAAGAGCTTTTGCTGTTATGCGAGAAGAGGGACAGACACAGACACAACGTTTTTTTCTCCCCGCTTGGAATGCAGACGTGATGCCGCAGCCACCCTGTGGCCGAGAGGTGACAAGCCGACCCTGCGACGGTGGGGTGGCCTGGAGAGTCCCCGCGCCCCCGAGGACACTGTTTCGCGCACTTGGCATTTCTCACTGTGAGGAAAACAGCCCCACAAGTTTCAAGTTTATTTATTTTGAGAGGGGGGAGGGCGACACAGAATCCCAAGCAGGCTCTGAGCTGTCAGCGCAGAGGGGGCTGCGGGGCTCGAACCCACGAGCTGTGAGATTGTGACCTGAACTGAAATCAAGAGTCGGTCGCCCAGCGGACAGAGCCCCCCAGCGCCCCCAGCGCCCCCAGCGCCCCCAGCGTCAGCAGCGCGGGCTCTGCCGTGTGACCACATCGCTAACACGTGCCTACGTGAGGAGTCACATCTGTGCCCGAAGCGCTGTCGTAAGAGGCCGGGAGACAAGTGGGGGCGCAGGAGACGGGCCCGGGGCCGGGAGCGTGGGAGCGAACGCAGGCGGAGCGCGGGTGCGGGGCCGGTCCCGGTGAGGACGCCGCGGGGAACTACCCCGGCGGGAGTGCGGACTGAGAGAGAGACGTGGGGTCCGGGAGCAGAAACCGGGTTGGATTTTATGTGCGGAGCCGTAGAGGCGCCCCTGACGGCTGTGGAGCCAGATGGGCCCCGGTTCGTTCTCTGCTGCCGGGTCCCTGGAGGCTCACACGGAAGGACCCCGAAACCTGCACCGCGGGGGTGGCTGCTGGGCTCCAAGGAAGGGGGGGATTTGTAAAGCTGGAACTCAGTCCCCAACTGCGCACACACGCGTGCACGCGCGGGCACACACACACGTGTACACACATGCACATGCACACACGCACGCACGTGCACGCACACGCACACAAGCACGTAAGACTGGTGGAAAACTGAATCAGGCCTGCAGCCCGGGTTACAAGACCAGTGTCCCCGTCCCGATTCCGGCGCTGTGCTCCGGTTACGTGAGGCGTCACCGCGGGGGCCGCGTGAAGGACACAGAGCGCCTGAGGCTCAGCGCTAGCAACTCCCTGCGAATTTATCATTGTTTAAAATAAAACATTTAACGGCCCTTCATTTCTTTAAATTTTCTGTACGAATCTAGGTTTTTAGAAGGAAAGACATTTTGTGGAGAGTTAAGTCACAGGGCCAGGCGCCCAGCAGACGATAGGGCGCATCTACACAATTTTAAGGATGAATCAAAACAGGGATCTCAGGGGCCGCCTGGGGGGCTCAGTCGGTTAAGCGTCCGACTCGGCTCAGGTCATGATCTCACAGTTCATGGGTTCGAGCCCCGCGTCGGGCTCTGTGCTGACAGCTCAGGGCCTGGAGCCTGTTTCGGAGTCTGTGTCTCCCTCTCTCTCTGCCCCTCCCCCACGTGCACTCTGTGTCTCTGGCTCTCAAGAATAAATAAACATTTAAAAGAATTTTTAAAAAATAGGGATCTCAAGAATGGGGAAGACATAGTTTAAAATACTAAAAGTCAGCAGTGAAATCTTTTCGACACTGAGTCATCTTGAAATTGATTTTGATTTTCCAAATGTAAAACTAGAATTCTCTAAAAATGAGATCCATACTGTAAAAATAACCACAACATGCATACATGTGTGCACACATACACACGTGTGTACACAGATACGTATGCAGGCACACACTCCTACACGTGCATAAATGTGTGCGCACGTGTGTGCACATGTACACACATGCACATGTGTACACACTTTCACATGTGTGTGTACATGCGTGTTGAGTTGTTTTCCTTTTTGCCATTCTAAGTCCTGGCCCGCCTTTACCCCTTGGGCTGGCGGTCTGGGCATTTCTTTCTCGGGAACGTACATTCTCTTTGGCCATCAGCCTCCCGGGGCGGGTCCCAGGTCACCCGGCCTGCACCGAGGCCCCGGGACCCCCCTCAGGTCTCCAAAGGCCCCCACACGAATGGGCTCAGAGCCGCCCCTGGGACCCAGGGAGGCTCCGCCCGCCATAACCAGTAGCGCCGCTGCCCTGGGGTCCCCGTGCGTCCGCCTCCGGCTAACCCGGCCCCACGTCCCCTTAGCCGCTCTGACCCTCCAGCCTCATGTCACCCCTGCCCCTCCGAATAAACCCCTCTCTCCCTCAGCGGGACGGGAGGAGCGTTTATCCCACCCGTGACTCCAGATTGGAAGGAGCGGTTGCAGGGCAATCCCCAAACCGCGATCTGAAACACTGGTACCCGGAGGCAGCAGCAGTCAGTCTGGGAGAAACGTCCGGTCGGATGATCGTTACTGGAAATCATCTGAGTTTTTAATACGCTGTGTTAGTGTAAATATTATGCCCCAAACGAATTTGGGGGACTTTATTTGTGGAAACCCTAACTTCACTGCTCAGAACTCCAGACGTTTGTGGGGCTACACTTTGGGGACACGCTGCTCGGGGGAAGGGGTCCCTGAGGAGCAACAGACCCCTTCGTCCGTCCGCGCTCCGGGCGTGCCGGCCGAGGGGACGCGGTGCATCCGGGGCTCGGAGCCAAGCTCCTTCTGTGCAAGGAAAGGGCAAGGAAGGCCCCCAGGCCTCCGACGGTTGGCAACAAGGTGGACACAGAGAGCTGCAGGGCGCGGGCGCGACGGGGGCCCGGGTGCACACGCGACCGCTGCTCTGCTTCCCTCTGGCTCAGAAGCCTCGGGGAGAAGCCTCTGCTCGCCCCAGTTGCTGATATTTCCGGACGAGGGGCGAAGTAGGTGGGAGGGAGAGAAGCCCGTGGGAGGCGGGCAGGAGGGGGACATGGGGACACATATGGTGGCTTCATTCTGGGCCCTCCTCCCTTTCTGTCCG
>NW_027531904.1:10118834-10120277 GCF_008692635.1 Crocuta crocuta
CCCCATCACCCTGACACTATTTGATTCTAATTCCTCAGTGAACTCCCTTCTTAAAACCAAGAAAACCTCACTCATCTCACATCTAGGATTTGCTTTGAAACATTGTAGGGAAAAGAGAGAGAGAGAAACAGAAGACAAAAACAGGTGAGGGTGGGCGGCTGGGGCTCATTATGCGGCTCTTGGTACATTTTAGTTTCACGATGAAGTAAAGCAAAGCGCCAGCAGGTCCCTGGCCTCGCTGCGGGCGTGGCCTCACCGGCACTCAAACTCCGGTTCACAAAACGAAGAAGGACAAAGAAAGAGAGACAAAGAAACAAGAAGGCCAAACAGGCATGAGCCGATTACAGAACTGTGACGTCCAAGCCCTGAGCAGACGCTGAGGGACGGCTCTTGTCGCACACTCAGCACCCAGCACCCAGCACCCAGCACCCAGCACCCAGCACCCAGCACCACCAGCCTCCTCCGGCCGTGCTCCGGGCTGACGCGGTGTTCCCAAGGCCTGGGAAGTGTAAGTAAATGCTACAAACCTACCCGAGAAATCATTTGAATTCTTAACTACTCACATTTCTTTCAGACCTGTTTAGTTTTGTGAATTTGGAACAATAACTGTTTAATCTTTTATTGTGGTCCATGCTTTCTATCTGCAAGACAGACCAATCTTTTTTTATGTTTATTTGCTTTTGAGAGAGAGACAGCACAAGCCGGGGAGGGGCAGAGAGAGAGGGAGACACAGAATCTGAAACAGGCTCCAGGCTCTGAGCTGTCAGCACAGAGCCCGACGTGGGGCTCAAACCCATGAATCACAAGATTATGATCGGAGCCGAAGTCAGAGAGGCCCATCCGACTTGAGCCACCCAGATGCCCCAAGAGGGACCGATCAGTTTTGTCTTTATTTTCCAATTCAGAAATGCATTGTTCCAAATTCACAAATGCAGCAAGTATAACTGACATTGAAATAATTATGTTTTTAAAATTTTTTTATTTATTTCTGAGAGACAGAGAAAGAGAGAGACAGCGTGAGCAGGGGAGGGTCAGAGAGAGAGGGAGACACAGAATCTGAAACAGGCTCCAGGCTCTGAACTGGCAGTCAGCACAGAGCCCGACGCGGGGCTCGAACCCACGAACTGCGAGGTCATGCCCTGAACTGAAGTCGAACGCTCAACCAACTGAGCCCCCCAGGCGCCCTGAAATAACTATGTTTTAAAATGACCTCTGTGGGGCGCCTGGGGGGCTTAGTCGGTTGAGCGTCCGACTTTCGAATAAAATGACCTCTTGTAAGCTTGTTGAACTTGCCCTTCTGGGGTTCGTAGCGCTGGAGCCGCGCGAAGGCGTCTCTGGAACGCTGTCCCACCGGCTTCCCTACGGACGGACGGCGGCTGTGATTAGCGTGTGACTGTGGACCCTCAACGGCTCGACATCTCTCCAGGTCATGCGAACACGGCT
>NW_027531904.1:10120391-10128611 GCF_008692635.1 Crocuta crocuta
AGCCCCCAAACCTGCCCCCGCCTCTGCGTCCTCCATCTGCCCTCAGAGACTGGGTGCGTTGGTGACAAAAACGTAAATATCATCCCGCTTTGCCCATACTTCTCTCCTCTGACACGAAAGGGCTTTCCACACTCGATTTCTGCCGGACAGTGATTTCCCGCCCTTCCCTCCCGGCCCCCAGAACTGCTGGCTGCCTGCCTCCCCTTCGGGGGCAAAGAAGCTACGCAGTCGTGTCTTCGTGGTAGGAAGCCTGAGGGCAGGAAAACCCCCCGAGTCCAAGGACGGAAACGGGCCATGTGAGGTGCAGACGTTTCCCTTCTCTCTCTCACAGGGGCCGCCTTCAGTCGGAGAGGACAGTCCCCTCCACGCTCCTGCTGCAGCGGCTCTGAAATCCCTCCCGGCCAAGGTGGCCGCTGGACCCGCGCACTGGGTCCTTTCTGATTCGGCAGGTCGCGGGCCGCGTGCAGGCGGGGCCCTGTGGTCACACACGGGGGGGGGGCTCCGCTCCCCTGTCCCCCAGCCCCTCTGCCAGCAGGGAGCCCAGGGAACAGGGAGGGGCCCGGTCAGGTGAAGAGCGCTGTCGCTGGAGTTCACAGGTTGTGCACCCCGCCCTGTGGTCCACGTCCTCGGCCGTCCATTGGGTCCCCAAGGTGCTGCCCTCGGCAGGTCATGACGAGCGTGGGCTGATCCATCCGCAGAGCGCCCGGACCAGCACACGTAAACATGCGCCGTTCTCATCTCTGAGTACAGGTCGCCCCCGGTGACACCTATACGGTCCCCAGCTGTTCCTCAGCTCTTCTAGACTCTTCTAGAAATGTGCGGGAAGTTAACATCAACCCACTTTTGGGAGTCTCTAGATTCCCCCTTTCGCTTCCCCTCAATAAAAATGACTCAGAGCAACATGGACCATTTCTGATTTCTAACGTGGCCCCTCCCTCTCCCCCTGCCCTCTGTTTCTGGAAGATTCCTAACACAGCTTCTGCTTTCGCAGCTACACTTCCTCTCGGGCCTTTGCAAGTTAATTCGCACGGACCTGAAGACTTGAATCCAGTTTACGAGGCTGCTCCACCTCCTCCCACCCCCTCACGTACCTTTGTTCAGTCGTTCAGCAAACAATCATGAGGGGAGCCGTGGGCCAGGGCCGCGTGAGCCACGCACTGGCAGGACACAGCCTGCAGCCTGACGTCCTAAACGTCAGTCCCCTTTGCACGCCACTTGCTCCATCCTTTTTACATTAAAGGTAATTCCCCTTCCCGTAGAAAATGGAATCAGAGTTGGAGTTGAGCAATTTTGCTTCCTCTTGGTCACTGGGTAATCTTACATCATTTCCTCCAAGCAAGGGACCTTCCTGTCCTGTCCTTCTCCATCCAGACAAGGTCTTCGAAGTCCCTGCTGACGAGTTTGGCCTTACCCCCACCCACTCCTCCCCACTCCACCTCCGCATGTGGCCCTCCTTCCATCGTTTATACGATCTAAATCTGTGCCTAGGGAGAGACCCCAGGCAGCCCGGCTGGGTCCCCAAGCCCCTCTCCCTTCTCTCTCTCACCGAGAATCATGTGAGTCAGGATAAGTCAGTTTTTGCTGCAGTAACAAGTATCTCCCTTGTCCTTAAGCAACGACAAACAATGGTTTAGTTCTCGCCCACTCAGCCAGTGAGAGTCAGCAAAGCAGGCTGACAAAGGCACATGGTCCTACACGCACCACGCAGTGTGAGGCCTTCCTGACAGCGGGGCGAGACAGAGAGGATTCGAGGTCTCCATCGGTGAGTCAGGGTGGCTGCAGGAATGGATGCGCATCACTGCGCTCACACCCCCGGCCAGGACGGCCCCGGGCTCCATCTACCTGTGGGGTGGGGGAGGTGGGGAGCCGGGGAAGTGGTCCCGGAAATGGGTGAGCACACATCCCCACCACAGGCTGCGTCACAATCACACCACCCTCATTTTCCGGGCCCATCCGGCCCTCAAGCAGCACGGACCCTGGGTGATGCGCTGACCCTGGGGAGGCACCCATCTCTGGCTGACACTCCTTCCCTAAACTCTGCTCCCTGACCAGGTCCCCCAGCCTTTCCCTCTTCACTCCTTAACCCACGGGCACGATGCCTCGGGGACAGACTCCAGCCCATCGACTTAATTCCTGAACACCCTTTAGGGCAGCCCGAGGGAAATCTGACCTGAGCCAGACGGCCCTGGTGGGGGTGAGTGGAAGACAAGCACATGCCAGAGACAGGGGTGAGGCAGACGGCAGGGAAGAGCATGCGACTCCCGTAGGGTTGGGAGACGAGAGGCAGACAGAGACAACAAGGAAGGTGTCTCTCAGGAGCTCATCCAGCCTCTGAGAACACCTCCCGTCTCCCCCCACCCCACCCCTGCCGGCGGGAATGTGCACTTTAACCAGATCCGAGGATTCTCACGCACACAGTACAAGTTTGGGAAGCCCCGTGTCACAGTACTCACAACACACCTGTCACAACGGGTGACCCAGGAAGATCTCTGGAGCGTGGCGAGAGCCGGCAGACAGAATTCGGCTACCGCGTAGCTTGAAAACAGAGGCATCAGACAGTCACACGCAAGGTCTGGGCACACGCCAGTGGCGCTGGTGTAATATATAAAACACAACGGATTTACGAGCGTGCTGTTCAAACCAAGGAGGAAAGAGATTCTGGAAAGCCGTTACCAAGTAAGGAATAATAAACGAGAATAACTTCTGTAACGCTCATCATTGCTGATAGGAGTTGCGCTACATGTTACTGGTAGTCTCTGAATTTAGTATTTTATTTCCGGAAAGTGCAGATGTCAGAAGGGCAGTGGTGCAGGCCCCCATGCACCCTCAGTCCCGCTGAGCCCTTGTCCTGTATCAATTCCCACTGGAGGCCCAGGATCACAAACCACCCCACCTGCCACTGAAGAAGACGCGATCACGGCATCTTATCCGGTCCCTTCAAAATCTCGACGTTCTTACCGCCCACCCCCCAAGCCTCCCCCTCCAGTCCACTCCGGGAGCTTCTTGTCTCTGCACCAGTGCCCATTCCGAGCGGTCACAACCTCCAAATGTACAGACCATTCTTCACCTTTCACGGGGCTTAGTTACTTTCTCAATGGCCTGCAGAGAGGCGTCTGGGCCGCGCGGGTCGCTGGGGAACAAATCCCAGATGAAGAGACAAATGCAGACTGATCTCATGCAAAGGAAGGGCTATTCCCTGCACTGCGGGTATCCGGGCTCGTTTCACTCTTTCCGAGGAACTTTTTATACTGTCATTGCTCTACATAGCTATTGATATAAATATAGACATATGTATTCATTTATTCATGCACGGCTTTGGAATATCTGTTCCGATCACGTGGACTGTACGTGGTTGTAATGCTTCTCTCCTCTTGGGAAGAGCCAGTGCTCAGCGAGAGAGAAGCCAACACACCAAAGGACACAGGGCAGGAAGACGGGCGGCGCATTTCCTATGCATTCAAGGCTCTGACATCGGATCGTTCCAGAAGCCTACTATTCTCTCTGCTTTTTGGCTCAACTCATTCTCAACCACGAGCCAACCCCTTTTGTACAAAGTAGCTCAAGCTAGGTTTCTATTGAGGGGGAACCAAGAGATCAAAGTCATTCTCTAAGGCCTTGCCTTCTCCAAGCTTATATACCCAGGCGAGCTGACTGGAGAGGCAGGAGAGTGTGAGCAGCCCTGCACGCCCGTCACCGTCTCCAGAACGATCCGAAGGCATGCCCTGCTGAGCCCAGGCAAGGGGGCCTCTCTGAGATCACACACCGGGGCATGTCCGCTGGAAGGTTCTCCATAAGGGAGGGCGGGCCGAGTCTGGAAAGGAAGGGAGTGTGTGTTTTGGGGGAATCTACGTGTACCAGGCTTTGCATGTTACCTCAGTTGGCAATCTGCGACCTTACAGGCACCGTGGCGTTGGAACGGCGATCATCATTTTACAGAGGAGGAAACTGAGGCTCAAGGTCAGCAGCTAGTAAACAGCAGAGGAAGGATTTGAACCCAGCCCTGGTAGACTCTAGAGCCCCTTCTGTTCCCTGTAGCAGTGCTTCTCAGACTGCACCACGCACACGGCTCACCGGGGAACTTGTGTGCGCCCTGACTCTTGGGTCCAGGCTTGAGGGTAGGAACTGTGAGTCCACACTTCTAGCAAACTCCTGGGTGATGTCCGTGGACCCACTTTGGAGAGCAACATGGCCTTGGAAATGTACGTTGAGAATTCTCAAGGGCCCTTGGGAGGTAGGAACAATCTTGGGGAGGGATTTGGACTTTCACAGCCCATGGAATCGGTAAAGGTTTGAGCTAATTTTGCTTAGCTCTTGTGGGGCAGGGAGGCCTCCAGCTAACATCTGGGCTACATAAGTATTTAGTTGTACAGAACACAACTCCTTCCTTTTTTCTAACAAGCAAAGGAGTTTTGCAAATTCCTTTTTTGGTCTGCCGGCAAAAGCCTCCCTGGAGAAAGAAGACGTCTCCGGCTGGACCCTGCCTGCTTCTTTCCAGACCTTGTTCTTCACCGGCCGCACTCTTCATCCCTCCACGCCCGAGAGCGAGAGCACCACGCGGCCATCAGCCCCCGCCTCCCCGCGGCCCTACCCCAGAGCATGCTGTCCAAAGTGTGAAAATGACAGCGGTTATGTGAGTTGCTTTGAGAGAAGGAGCTGTGAGAAATGAATTAGTGCAATGGAGCCCATGTCATAAATCCAGGGGAAGTCCAACTTTTCAGGAAAACACAAAAATTAAAACTTTTTTTTTCTTTTGGCACATATTCCAAAAAGGAGAGGGGGAGGAAGGGCAGAGAAAACTGGCGTCGGGATCCTCCCAGCTGAGAGTCTGGGAAACCTAAAGAGAGAGCACGCGGTGCCTGGCTGGGACGACAGCCCCGAATGTGCTGCAGGGCGAAGGCGCGCTCTGGGATGGGGGCGAAGGCGCGCTCCAGGGCGGAGGCGTCCGAAGCCACCTCTCACAAGCAAGTCACATGCTGCCGTGGTGGTTTCTCACCCGACTAACTGTGAGCCTTGCGTGTGATCCATCAACAGCTGCAGCTTGACACACACCCGCCCGCTTAGTTCATAGCATCCAACCCACCAAACTGTCAGCGCGTGTTTGGCGGCACCACCCCCTCCCGGGACCATGCATCCCGACCTGGGTGCGCCCCCCGCCCCCCACGACAGGTGTGTTCACCTGGGCCTCAGAGACACGGACAACGCTGCCCAGGAGGCCCTGATGCCGCAGGGTCTGCACCGGGAACCACCCGGTGTCTACAGGGAACAGAGCGGCGAGGGGACCGCGCTGTATTTATACAGCAGAACACGGGGGCGCGCGCACGGGACGCGGACGCGCATGGCGGTGTCCTCGGCAGAAGGGGAGAGTGAAAAGGGGGACAGAGGGGGAGGGGGCTGAGGCGCTGCTGGGCTCAGTCTCCCCATGTGGCTGCTGGTTACCCGTGTTCACCGTGCGGGGAGTCCTCAAGGGGAAGCCTCACCCTGTGTGTGCCTGTCGTGGATACGTGTGCCGCTTGAGTTGAAAAGTTTACTAAAAAAAAGAAGCCTAACATTTCCCTCTAAATCAAAACGTGGTTTCTGTCAAGACTTCAAAGGAGCGCGGGGAAGGCGCCCCGGTCCTGCCCCGACACCAGCCTCAGCCACTGGCAATTGTCCCCTCCCTTCCCGCGTCCTCACCAGGCGCTCAGGCCCCGGGCTCCGGGCGGAGGTGGCTGCCTCCCTGGGCTCCCTGCGTCCCGTCTCCCCAGCAGCCCCTTCCAGCCTGGCTGTGCCCAGCAGCGCCCNGCTCCCAGCAGCTCACGGACCCTCCCTCCCAGAAGTCAGGTGGCAGTTCCTTTCCGGCGCGGCCCCCCCTGTGCTCGCTGCTGAGCCCCTTCTCCGCCAAGTAGTGCCTGACGCCTTGTCCCACCCCCGCCCCTGCCTGTCTGGGGCCTGCACCCCGAGCCAGGAGAAAGCCCGGGTCCCCTCCCTCTGGTTCCTTCTTCCCAGAAGGGCCAGCTCGGGGGGGCGCCTGGGTGGCCTAGTCGGTGAAGCGTCCGACTTTCGCTTGGGTCATGATCTGCGGTTCGTGGGTTCGAGCCCCGCGTCGGGCTCTGTGCTGACTGCCAGCTCGGAGCCTGGAGCCTGTTTCANGGCCAGCTCAGATTTCCTCAGCGTCCCTGGGGCAGAAGTCGGCCTTGCCTCACCCCTAGCGCGCCGGCCGGCCCCGCTTACCTGCCCGAACCCGTGAAAACAGCGGGAGAGAAAACTTCCTGAATTTTCCCCCAGGTACCCAAACCAGACCCGAAACCTCACGGCCCGCAGAGGCGGCTCAGCAGAGACAGCGCTGCTCACTGGCCGCCGACGGTGACACAGCACGAATGTTCCCTCTGGGTGCACGATGGAGAAGCGGAGTAATTCACCAGCCGCAGAGTGACGGGCCGAAGAGACCCCAGGGCTCGCAGGTCAGCCGACACCCCACGGCCGGCTCTGTCCTTCCTCCCAGGAAGCCCCCCTGAGAAGACCCAGCCTTTCCAGAGTCAAAGCGGGAGTCACGGCCCAGGCAGGTCCTGGCCTGCGGGCTGGACTTCCCGGCCCTTCCCCGGGGTCCGGCTGCCGGAGGACGGGGTACAGAGCGAGGCAACGCGGGCAGCGGGGGCTGCAGCGGAGAGGCAGCTGCGGCGGGCCGTCCGTCGTCTGCAGGCGGAGAACAGGACTCAACCCTGGGTTTCCGACCCGGCCCAGACCGTCCCCCGGAGGACTCAGCACGGCCGTCGTCGAAGGGCCCGGAAAAAGCCCGCGAAGCTGCTAAGAATGCACATGCGGACGGGCCAGGCGACTCGGGGTCCATATTCCAGTCGAGCTGCGCAGGCACCGCGTGGCCCTGGACCAGGCGCCCGAGGCCTCTGTGACGCCACCCGCCCGTCTGGACGCTGGTGAGGACCCCGCGCGTGCTTCCCGGCGGTGACGGACGGAATGGGAAGTGTGCAAGGTGGGCACGCTGGAGAGCTCGGAGGGGAGCCAGTGCGCTGTCTGCTCGGGGCGCCTGCCGTCTTTAGCTCATTAACCCTTCACGTGCAAAACCTCGGTCGCGGGCTCTCCTCCCCTCACTCCTCTGGCCCTGGTGAGCCCTGAAGCCGTGTGGACACCGAGGGGTGGAAGTGAAGACTTCCAACGCAAGCCCAGCTTAGCAGAGCCGGCACCAGGAGCCGACTCCTAGACGGGATTAGTCGACCCCGCAGCTCTGTCCCTTCACACACTCTCGTGAGCTGGGATTCTACCAAAATCTGGGCATCCAGCCTCCTCTTTTCAAATTGAAGCCCTTCCATGCGGAGGAAGTGTGTGTTTTAGGCATCCCCATACTGGTGATGAATTAGCAATCTGCCACCAAGAGGGACTCAGGGTTCTGACTGGGCGGTGGAGGATGCAGTTAATTCAGGAGCACAGAGCACTCATGGGTCAGAGGGTCAGGCCCGGGCTCCCCAGCGCCCCCCATGCAGCAGCTCCAGAGAGCAGCTCTGAACTCAGAGCACAGATTCTACAACCCCACTGCCTAGGCTCAAACCCCCTTTTCATCACTGAGCGGCCGTGAGCTTGGGAAACCATCTTGACCTCTTTGGGCCTCAGTTTCCCAATCTATAAAATGGGGATGATGAGGGGCGCCTGGGTGGCTCAGTCAGTTAAGCATCCGACTTCAGCTCAGGTCATGATCTCACGGTTCAAGGGTTCGAGCCCCGCGTTGGGCTCTGTGCTGGCAGCTCAGAGCCTGGAGCCTGTCTTCTGATTCTCTGTCTCCCTCTCTCTCTGACCCTCCCCTGCTCGCGCTGTCTCTCTCTGACTCTCAAAAATAAATAAAAGACATTCAAAACTTTTTTTTTTAATTTTTAAAAAATTTTTTTAATTTTTTTTAAAATTTATTTCTAGGAGAGAGAGAGAGAGAGNAAAACTTTTTTAAATGGGGATGATGATCATAAGGTTATTCACGAACATGAAGTCAGTTGCTGTGTGTATGTGCTTGGAGCCGAGTGGGGAACACAGGAAGCATGAGGCACATGTGTGCTGCTTATTATTAAGGACTTAGAGAACCTGGGGCCAGGATACCGAGTTACAAGGAAGATGATGCCAAAGACGGATTTCATCCATTTGCAAACTCAAGGCCCAGCCAGAGCCACTATACCTCCCGGCATCCGGGCCATTCCCATAGTCCTTTGCTGTCAACACAGGGAGGTGTCCGTCCGCCACATC
>NW_027531904.1:10128668-10142701 GCF_008692635.1 Crocuta crocuta
AGGAGGTGGGGGGGGGGGGGGCTGCCGAGGAGGCCAGGCAGCAGGGTCGGCACATTTTCCTTGGCTAAATGCACCTGAGGCTCCAAACCACCAGGTTTTGGCAACAGTTTAGTGGGTCGAGGCCTTATCTGGCTCATCCTAGGGCACCCACGTGGACACGGGGGCCTGCAGTCTGGGAGAGACGCAAGTTTGTCGCGGGGAAAAGCGCACTGGAGTTAAGATGGGCGAGGGCAAGCTGTCTCCTTATAAACACGGCACCCAAGACCAGAAGCTCTCGTTGTCATGATCATCATTCTAAAGGAATCCCATAAAATGCCCTTATTAGACCCTGACCTCAGCCTTCAGACTCAAAAGACAAGAATTAGCTTATTTTGCTTTTCTTTGCATTTTGGCTATGACCTCACTTTCCTTTCCCTGGGACAACACCCAACGGTCACTCTTGTCCCCTCTTTGAACTCCCAGTTCCTCATCTGTAAAACAGGGATACAAATCCTTACTTCCTTCAAAGGCTTAAATGAAATCATGTAGGTCATGAGTTCGGAGATACCTCCCGCCTGTAGCTGGTGAGAGTTACACTGTTGCCGTGAGTATTCCTTTCCGACGCCAAACAAATCTCTCCTCGTTACAAAGTGCCTCTTTCTTTTAAATACAGAGAACAAACTGAGGGCTGATGGGGGTGAGAGGGGAAAGCGGGTGACGGGCATGGAGAAGGGCGCTTGGGATGAGCACAGGGTGTTGTATGGGAACCCACTTGACCATAAATTATATTAAAAACAAAAACAAAGTGCCTCTTTCCAAAAGCTCTTCACTTCTCAGCTCCTCTCTGCTCTAAGCCTGGACCCGGCTCCTTCATCTAAGAAGGTGTCGCCCTGGAGCCCCAGGCAGACGTGGACGGGGCCACCTCCCTGCCCCCCAGCAAGTCCCACAGAAACTGTCCCAGATTGCCGGACACAATTAGACATTTAAAAAAGGAAAGTAGGCACTCATGCCTGCCCACACCCTGCGGCTATTTAAGGGGCAGAGAATGGCACCGTTAGAAATGACCTAATCCAATGACCTCATTTGAAGATGAGAAGACAAAGCCGGGACAACTTGCCCGAGGTCACAGGCCAGGGCAAGGCAGGCTCGGGTCAGAACCCTTCAGCCCCAGGCACCACAGGCAGGGAGGCGTGTTGGGAAGCATGGACAGAGATAACCGTAGCGTCTTTCTCTTCCTCTCTGGGGCCAGAGCTTTCTGGGTTTCTATCACATTCTCCGACTAGACTCTAAAGGCAGGAACCGAGTTCAATAATTTCTTCACCAATGCCTTGTACTCACTCAATGTACTACGCACGGAGACACTTTCTGTGAAGTAATAGACGGCTTAAACTGAAGCTGTTCACCCCATTTCTACAAATCCATCCAAGTAAGTGATCAGGAACGTGGAGGGGAAAAACCCATTCATAAAGATGTCCATGTAAATACTACTTGTAAAAGTAAACTATTGACCAAAAAGCGACTAAAATGTCTAACTGATAAATGTGTTTTAGTAACATCTTAATTAACTTAATTTCAACAAAATGGGGAATGTTCATTTTATTATTTTTTTTTTAGTGTTTATTTATTCTTGAGAGATAGAGAAACACAGAGCGTGAGCAGGGGAGGGCCAGAGAGAGAGAGGGATTCACAGAATCCAAAGCAGCTCCAGGCTCTGAGCTGTCAGCACAGAGCCCGACGCGGGGCTCAAACCCATGAACCGGTGAGACCATGACCTGAGCTGAAGTCGGACACCTGACCAACTGAGCCACCCAGGCGCCCGGGAATGTTAATTTTAAAATGCAGGTTATGAAATTATTTAAACAATAAACTTTGTTAAAGAATGTGTTGGACAAAAACTTGGAAAGATACACCCTGGAAATTAAAGAGCAGTTACCCGTAGGGGGTGGGTTATAAGGGGATTTAGAACCTTTGGTGTTTTCTAAATTGTCTCCAGTGGGTAAGCATTTTATGACAGGAAAAAAGTCACTCTAAAAGTAACAATTGAAGAGTAGGTGCTGAGGTCCGCAGAAGATCTCAGGGTACCAGGGAATGATTGCAACAGAGAAATGCACTGCTCCTCAAATGCTGTGTGCTCGCCTCTGTCCCCAGCTCCCCTCCATCAGGGCGAGGGGTTACTTCTGGCCAATCGCCCGTGACACAGAGCACTTGATGTCACTTCCGGGCTGAATGAATCATTGAACCAGCTGGCCAGCTCTTCCCTTGCAGCACGAACAGAGACCTTGCCCTCCAGACGGTAGAGACTGCACCGGCCTGGGTACCTGAGCGCCTGCGTGGATGAATCTCTTCCCCACATTTTATGTTGGACGTGCAGCATGAGAAATAGGCTTTTGTGATTAAGTTACAAACATCACTATGATTTCCAGACTGAGATCTGTTACCTAGTGCAGTGGTGCTCAACCTTGCCAATGACTTGGGGCCTGTTTAAGAATCCCAGTGCCTGACGCCTGGGGGCTCAGTCGGTTCAGCACCCGACTTCGGCTCAGGTCATGATCTCGAGGTTCATGAGTTCGAGCCCCGCATCAGGCTCTGTGCTGACAGCTCAGAGTCCGGAGCCTGCTTCCGATTCTGTGTCTCCCTCTCTGTGTGCCCCTCCTCTCTCTCTGTCTCCGTCTCTCTCTAAAATAAAATAAACATTAAAAAATTGTTTAAAAAAGAATCCCAGTGCCCGAGGCATGTCAGAATCTCTCGGTGTGGGGCCCGAGCATCAGTCAATCCAATGTGAAGCCAAGGTTGAAAATCAGCAGCCTGTTCCATGTGTTCTCAAAGCGTGTACCCAACCAGAAGCATCAGCTTCACCTTAGAACTCGTTAGACGTGTACATTTTCAGACCCCACCCCACACCTACTGATTCAGAGACCCTGGAGGTGGGTCCCAAGTTGTGTGTGTGACAGGCCATGCGGGTAGTTCACTGTTTGCCCAAGTTTGGGCACCGCTGGCCTGCTTCTGCTGACCTTGAGCAATACACTCATGTTAACTCAAGTTGATTGAAACTTAATCGAAGGTAGACTTATTAATAAAATCATAACGAGGCATGTCCCAGCTCTTCAGAAATTCCTCTTTGCCTGGATTCACCTTCGAAAGAATTTTTACATATTCTTTTCCAAAAGCGATTGCACTAACTCAAACTCGTGGCAAAAGAAAAGCCGTCGGACTCAAAATGCAAGGCCGACGCGTCTCAGACTTCGGTATCTTCGAATACACAATCGTTTATTTTTTTATTTTGCTGTTGGGAAGACCAGAGTAAGATTAAGGACGGATTTTGCAGGGCAAGAATATTTTTTAAATTAAGTTTTAAAATAATTTTTTAAAATCACCACTACTACCAGCTACCGCTGTTATTTTTCTAAGACGACACTGACACTAAGATGACACGGAAGAAGGAGGAAGAGTAGAATCTCAGAATGAGGAGAGTCTGTGAAGGTCTGCTTAGCAACCTTCCGTGTCACAGGCTCCTTTCCCCTGTTGCTCAGACTGGTGAGATCTTTGTCACGGACAGGCTCTGGTCCTCAGCCTGCATCCTGGAGACACCGATCTAGGTGACCATCAGGGCCAAGTCTCCTTCCCCAGGACGTTATGTAATACGCAAAGCCTTCCAAAATACGCCGGAAGCGGACTCTTCTAGGTGCTGCTGTAACCTTCAGCACCAAACTGTTACCACTCACAAATCATTCCACGTCTCCCCAGGCTTAGCTCCCGCCTGTCCGTAGCGTCATTCGCGTGTTTCCCCAATCTTCCGTCGTCAACACAATGACAGGCCAGAGCCTGTGGTTAAGAATGTCCATGGGGCGCCTGGGGGCTCAGCCGGTCGGGCGTCCGACGTCAGCTCAGGTCATGATCTCAGGGTTCGTGGGTTCGAGCCCCGCGTCGGGCTCTGTGCTGACAGCTTGGAGCCTGGAGCTGCTTCGGATTCTGTGTCTCCCTCTGTCTGCCCCTCCCCTGCTCACACTCTGTCTCTCTCTCTCTCTCTCTCTCTCTCAAAAATAAACATTAAAAAAGGAATGTCCATACATAAGCCCCACTTGCAGAGACAGAAGTCACGCCCAGCCTGACACACCCTCCCCTCAGCATGACCCTCCCCCAACACCACTCAAAGCTCCTCTCCCGAGAGACAAGTGGCCAAGTACAATCTCCATAATTTTGTGTCACATTCAGTTACAAGCTGGCGGCTTGCCTGGATCCAGCTAGGACACCCTCCCTCTGGGGGAGGGCGAGGCCTGAAATCGATGCTCCCGGACGGGGTTATGAGCACAAAGGCCAGAGCGATGCCAGCTAAGCGATCCGCGTCCAGATTTCTGTCCAGTGTGTTTTGCCCCAGGAAACACTACCTCAGATGTGCCTTGCAGGACGGGCTATGGCAGTGAACTTGTGTTCCCTGAGCCTTCATCCTTCTTTGGGCCTCAGGAGTGGGCCTCACTTTCGTGTCATCGACGGCTGGCCACGGAGCGGGACCAGTGGCCTGGCTCCGGGCGCATCCAGGGGGACGCACTGACAGGAAGTCTGCTGTGTGGTAGGAAGTCAGGCAGCGAGCGGGGGAAGCTCCCCTCGGGGACATCAGAGGCGGGGCTGCTCTGAGAAGGTCGGTGGACCGCCTCCAGCTGCTATGAGCTAATCTCTTAAGGGTTCGGATGCAGGCGTCCTCGGACAGGAAGTATTTCGGGGAGTACTTGGGAAGAGGGCAGGGAGGTGCAAAGACAAGGTGCCCGGCTTCCCCCCTACGCCTGCCCTCTGACCCCGCGGGTGGGGACTCCTCCTCGAGCCAGGGGACCTCAGAGTGCTTCCGAGCCCACGGCAAGCTCCCGCGTGTGCTCAGAGGGGCTCACCTCGCATCTCCTCGGAGCTGGAAGCACAGTGTGACGAGGTGGGGCCGCTCGCAGACCATCAGGCCGTGGCCCCTGCGAGGCGTCTGCCACGCCCGGCGCCCCCGGCCCCGACCCGTGGATCCCCGTCACGTCACCGGAAGGGAACGTGAATAACTCCCTGTGGCTTGCGTGGAAAGTGTTTCGGCAATTCGCCGTGGCCATGGTGACTCTATCTGCTGGCTACTCCCCTGAAACCGGAAAGTCGGCGCTGGAAGGAAAGTTAAATAATTAAGTGGATAGAATGCTTTCGTTTAAAACAATCCCTTTAATTCGATAAGATAACCATAATCTTTTATTTTTAGGTAGGGTCAACAATCAAAGGCAAGGGGAAAAAAAGAAAGAAAGAAAGAAAAACAAAGTTGATGAATCTACTCCAACAGTAGGGATAGAGTGGGAATGGAGCCCAAAGGACCGAGAGCCAGTTTGCTGGACGCCTTCAGAAGCTTCTCGGCCCCCCACCCCCACCGCCCGCTCCCGGGGGTTCCGGCAGAGCGCCGCAGCCGCTTCCCCGGCCTTCGGGTTCCTCCGTCCGCTCACGGGAGGCAGGCCCGCTCAGCCCAGAGCTGCCACAGCCCAAACCTGATTATGGAAAGTCATGAGTAATTTTTTCATTTACAACAATCACAGCATTGAAAGCCAGGACTCGCTTCCTCGGTCAATTCTCACGCCGGCTCCAAGGGCTCCCCGGGGAATACGGCTCTAAGCCAGCCTGTGGGAAAAAGCGTCCCTTCCCCGGGGTAGCGTGCGGTCTCATCCCCGTGGGCCCAGCTCCAGCCTGAGGAAGCCAAGGAGAATGACCACCGAACGGCCCTCCTGTCCCCCAGCTGAGGCCCCAAGGAAGCCCGAGACCGGCTGAGACAAGAAAGTTTGGTCCGCCTGGGGCCTCCCAAGCATCCGCCTGGAACCGACCCAAATGTCTGGAAGGCCTTCAAAGGACCAGACCTGTCAGACCAGCTCAGTCCCGCAGCAGAGAGCCCCGGGCTTCGGCCCCGAGTTGCTGTCTGGGCTCAAGGGGTTAGCAGCTGTTTGGACGGATGGGAAAGACACTCACGTAGAGGCCAACGCAGGCCAAGTGCGGAGCCGGGAGGCGCATCCACGCTGGAGCAGCGGCTCGGGCTGGGGGCGGCGGGAGGGGAAGGTCACGGCCTGGCCAGGACCCGGTGCGAGCCGCCGCATGCCCCGTCCGGGGGCGGCCCGTCCGTCAGAACTCAACTAACGTATTGAAATATTGACTATTTGGAGCTGCGGTTAGGGTCTCACGTCTCTGCACTCAGGGCGCCGCAGGGAGACGATCGCAGGCCTGATCTGGGCGAGGGCCCGGGCTCTGCGCCGCGCAGTCAGGGCTACAGAACGTTCGTGCGGACGTGTTTACTGGGGCGACTGCACTGGTCACTGCAGATGAAAGGAGGACTCTGTCACCTGACTGGCGACACAGGCTGGGGACGTGGATAAGCAAGCGGAGCCTTACGGGGGCCGTTCTCGTCCGGCGTCCTGTGCTCTCCCTTTCTATCACCTGCACAACATCGGAAGGTCAGTAGTGCAGAACCAGCCTGACTGAAGAGTGCTGGAAAGTACAGGGTGTCGTCTCCCCGCCCCGACATCCCCAGGAGGCGCCAAGTAATGTCCCGCACGCTGTGTGGCGTTTGTGATCTGCTCTCTTCTCAGTTGGGGGGGAGGGGAGAGCAGGAGGCAGGGAATGAGCCAGAACAATGTGGGACGAACCATTTAGGTTAGGGAATCAGGAAGTCCTTCCAAAAGTCTAAATGAGCTCCCAACAGACGCCGTAGAGTTCTCTTCTCAACCCATCAAGATGGTAGAAACATCTAGTCTCTCAGCCCTCAGATCCGCACGGGCTGACGCCATATGGAATTTCATGGATATGTCTATATGGGAAAAGATCAAATAGACTCTCACTTGCAATATATACTTAAGACCTTTTCCTGTGCCACTTCAGGTGAATAATCCTCGCGCGTCCGGGAATGGACTACCTGTGCTACCTAAACCATTTATGGGACTTGAAGGGGAAGATGTGGGGAGTCTGGATGGTGCCCACTCGCTCCTCTTCAGTCATTCGGTGAGTTCTCTGAAAGCCACCCTTTCCCAAACCTAAGTTTTTTGCAATATACAGATGTAACGCTATGGGATGGCGTGCCCAGGGGGCACCTGGGTGGGCCCGTCGGTTAAGCATCCGACTTCGGCTCAGGTCATGATCTTGTGGTTCGTGGGGTTGAGCCCTGTGTTGGGCTCTGTGCTGACAGCTCAGAGCCTGGAGCTGCTTCGGATTCTGCGTCTCCCTCTCTCTCTGACCCTCCCTGCTTGTACTCTGTCTCTCTTTGTCTCAAAAATAAACATTAAAAAATTATTAAAAAAAAAAAAAAAGGATGGCGCACCCAGAAAACATCTCCATCAGAAGACAAACAGCATCTCGAGTCAATTTTGGGGGTGACGAAGACGGAGCTTCTGGGATCGTTGCTAAGAATATCCGAGTGGCTTTGAGTTATTCCTCTTAAAAAAGCTGATATGAAGCACAGGCCCAATAATGTCTCAGACGCCTGGTTAACGTTCGCTAAGTCAGGAATGTTTTACCATCAGACTTGCTAAACCCGACACTGTTCTAGACCCAGCTAAGAATAAAGTGTCACGATCAGCCACCTGACCTATGGGGCCGTGGTCTCACGCCGCCCTCTGTCACAGGTACGGCTGTATCCTGTCTTCTCAGGCTGCCCAGGATAAAGAAGCCCTAGTGGGGTCGAGAACTGCCAGTGCTTCCTGGCCCTCTAGTGGGCGAGAAGCACTGGGCTGAGCGGCAGAGAGCGTCAGGACTGGGCTAGAACCCTCGAACCCCCTAGACGGTCATTTCATATCTTCTGAGTCCATAGTTCCACTTTAGTTATGGTGCGAAAAACTATTTTTGTCCTAAGTCATCAGTCATGGTGGGTGAGCCAAACTGGATTTAAAGCCATCTTATGGGACTGCCCCTGGTCACCAGCCACGTCTGTCTAATGCCCAGGGCACTGCTCCACTGAGATGCTCTCATGGGAAATCAGACAGGTGAGCTACCACATGATCTCTCTCGTCATCTCAGCGGTCAACCGCCCTGCCATTACTAACACAAGATGCCCCAACACCTTAGAAACTAAATTCGGAGTGGTAAAGCCAGAAATACTTACACTTTCAGAAATATCGTTTATCATGGAAACTCGAGGAGAAAGAATGTCCCAGTAAAATCTAGCCTCCAAGGCAGCTTTTAGGGCAATGTGCCAAAATCCAACCTAAAGGGAGGCGCTCGAATGACATGACAATTTTAGAATGGGAAGCTGATGGCCATCAGACAGAAAGCGAAACTGGGCCTGGAAGGGCATCGATGGGTAGGCACCGAATAGACGAGGTTCCCTGCAACGGCTCCCCGACTTCTGGGGCTTCGACACCCATCTGGGTCTCCTGAAAAGTTGTCTGGTAGGGGCGTCTGACTGGGTGCTTGGCAGGGTCCGCGACTCTTGATCTCGGGGTCCTGAGTTCGAGCCCCATGTTGGATGTAGTTTACTTACAATAAAAAGCTCTTAAATTTTTTAATGTTTATTTATTTTTGAGAGAGAGAGAGAGTGCAAGCAGGGGAGGGGCAGAGAGGGAGGGAGACACAGAATCTGAAGCAGCTACAGGCTCTGAGCTGCCAGCACAGAGCCCGACGCGGGGCTTGAACCCACGAACTGTGAGGTCATGACCTGAGCCGAAGTCAGATGCTTAACTGATTGAGCCACCCAGGCGCCCCTAAATGATCTATTTTTTTAAACAATTTTTTAATGTTTATTTTTGAGAGAGAGACAGAGTGTGAGCAGGGGAGGGGCAGAGAGAGAGGGAGACACAGAATCCGAAGCAGCTCCAGGCTCTGAGCTGTCAGCCCGGAGCCTGATGCGGGGCTCGAACCCACGAACCTTGAGATCATGACCTGAGCTGGAGTCAGACACTTAACTGACTGGGCCACCCAGGCGCCCCAATAATAAAAAGGTCTTTAAAAAAGTGACTGATGATATAACCAAGGCGACTAACGAGTGATTTTTCATTTGATCGGTATCTCGAGTGCCCTCTGAAATCCAGGCCAATTAGGACAAAGTCAGAAACTACGAATGCTTAGTGGAGGCCCGAGATTTCAGAAGTGTTTCAGGGCACGATGCTCGGTAACCTGGAGCACACGACCTATCCACTTCTCTTCCTGACACGCCAGACTCTGAAAGTCCTCTGTGTGCCCCACTTCTGCATAATCTGGATACAGGGAGTTATTAATACAAGCAGCGGATTCATTTTTAAATCGGGCTGGCAGATCTAAATTAGCATTCAACCTCCTCCCTGAAGTCTGAAATGTTTGACTGACGTCGTGTTTTTAAGAACTTAAGATGAGCAATGTTCCAAGGTGCCTGGACAGGGGTGACGCAGAGCAGGATGGAGGAAGAGACAGGGCTACGCTCTTTATTTGGGACGCCCTTGAGCGCATCACAACGTATCTGCTGTGTCAAATTAAGTGAAGGGTAAAGGAAAGATCACCAGGGGAAACAGACTTTACCATACGTGTTTTAGATCATGCTTCCAACGACCGTACAGAGGAGTACAGTCTCTGGAGCTCGTCACATGCCTTATACAGCACAGCAATTCATCATAAACATCTACCTTCTACAATGAGAAAACAGAAGCACAAACGTCTCGATGACGGGCCCAGTAAACGCCTGCCTGCCTACCTCCCAAGACCGCTTCGGGGACCCCGTGATGTAACATACACGAACGTGCTTTATTAGCTGGAAAGATCTAGTAAACATAATAGCTGCCTAAGCTCCCACAGCAAATAAGGTCATGGTTCCGCCACGGCCACTACATGTGTCTCCTAGAACAGCGCTTCTCAAAGGTACTGCGTCCAGAAATCACCTGGAGATCTTGCCAAAGGGCAGATTCCCATCGGGTAAGTCTGGGGAGGGGGCCAAAGCCCTGCTGCTACCTACCCAGTTCCTGGGCAATGCCAATGCAGTCCGGGGCCACCCTCGTGAGGACGGAGGCTCTGAAAGGTCACCCCGGTTCGCGGTGCACGGCTGCGCCAGTAGCACACATTTCCTGGGCTCCCTGCAGACGTGACCGTCCCCGACGTGGGCTCTGGGGAGAGTCTGCAGGCTTCATCTGGTTCTGAACAGAGTGCTTCAAACTCAGTAGCAAAGTGTTCTTCCTCGGGCCGCCCAAGAGCTAAGGGGTCGATTTTTAATTAGGGAGTCTGCCAGCTCCGGTTTCTAGGACAAGAGTGGACAACGTGCAAAAGCCCAGAAAGCTCCTTTGCCAGTTTACTATTGTATGACTTCAGCTCATCTCCAAGGGGGGTCGGAGGAAGGGGAAGAACTCTGCCCTTGTAAACACGCCCAGATACACACAGCAAAAGAACCCTGCCAATTCCAAATCGGCAGGAGAGACTGGATTATCTTCTGTATCTGAAGAAAAAGGGCTCCAAATATCCAGGAGGAAAAAAAAAACAAAACACCTGAGCAAACAAGAAACTTGCAGACGTGCCGCTCCCTCGGGATCCAGAAGCACTCTGGTCTCGCACAGTCCGGCCGGGAATGAAGAGGGAACCCGCAGGGTCTCAGGCCCGGGGGTGTCCAGGCCAGCCATGCACCAGAACCACCTCGCCGGACGAAACGCAGACCGCTCCGCCCCCAGAGTTTCTGACTGATCAGGCCCGAGGCGGGCGCAGAGAGATGCTGAGAACACCCCTGCCGGGCGGAGTCTACGCGGGGGGGAGGCTCCGCGTCTCCCTATAGCTGCACCCCCGTGCCCAGCACACGCAGCTCGCCCCCAGCAAGTATTTGCTGAGCGAAGGCCTGTTCGAACTTTCACCTCCAGAAACAATTTCACTGCCTGCACATGTATACTTGCTGCAGACATCTTGTACACACAGTCATTTAAGAGCGAGTCACACGTGTCCCAGGCATGACTGCCCCTGACCCGAAGGGAAATCAATCCCAATCACAGACACTAGTATCACACTCTCCCCCTGACCCTGTCTGGACAGTCGGCCTCTGAGCCTTCTCCTGCTAAAGTGCGAGCAGGCAACTCAACTGTCTAAAGGATCCTAAAAAGAAAGACCCTCCTTGGGTAGGGCAGGCCGATTCATTTCACACATACTCACGCAGAAACGAAATCTTTAATCAGGACAAGGATTTGCGGGGAGAGCACACAAATATCTGTGTCCGCCTTGGAAACCCAGAGAGGGTTCTGGATGCCAGGGGACCAAGATGCAGCCCCATGGTGCGAAGTGCAAGGGAGGTTTGCCGATTAATCCCTGACTCTGAGCTGTGCACAGGGGCTGTGGCAGACACTCTTCGAATCCTCTGCCTGAGGTGCACGTTACCATAGTCACAATCCTTCCGAAAAACAGGTGTTCCTGTTAAAATTAGCTGCTTCAAACTGTCAAATGTTTTAGATCCCTATGCCAGCTTAAAAAAAAGTTTCGTAAAATAACCAGTCAGATGTCACTGCTGCTTCCATAATCATAGTCTTTAGATTTTCCTGAGAAACATCTCCCTAAATTAGGAAAAAAAGAAAAGAAACTGAGTTTGAGGAGAACACACACACACACACACACACACACACACACACAGAGGCTCGCACAATTTCTATATTTCCTAACATCGACCCAGAATGAATAATAGAACAAGGCCAAGCTTAAAACAGCCAAGGAAAGCCAGGGCTTTTTTCCTAGTGAAGTCTTGTGTTTGAAAGCCTTTTGTCCCATTTATTTGACTCAATGGTCATAAATAATGGCTTTTGTTCTAAGAATTCAGACATAATGATTTCCTTCTCTCCTGATGATTCAAAGGAAGGTTTTCAACATCCCCCGCCAGGATGGTGCCCATTAATCCTGGGTAAGAAAAACGTGCCCTTGGACGTCAAAACAGCCCAAGGATGAGGTCTTAGATGAAGTCTAATGTGGCTCAATTAAAAAAAAAAAAAAATCAGGCCACTCTGACTTTATTCCTGGAACCAGTTATCTCTGCTGACCTTATTAAGCCCAGTGAAATAGGTCTGAGATGCTCCTTTTTAAAAATCAGGGCTATTTTAAAAACAAGTTCGGAAAGCGGGTATGCGGGAGCTGAAATGTCAAGAGGCCCTCACCTCCAGAAGCTGTGCAGAGAGATGCTATGTGTTCCCAGGTCTGGTTTCCCGAGAGCCTGCTGAAAAAAATACAAGAATTTATTTCAAGCCACCTGCTGGAAGAAAAATCCCAAACTTATCTTAGAGACAGATGGAGGGGGAGGGAGAGGAGAGTAAGACACCAGTGAAACTTTTAACAACTTCAGAGGACAGAGATCTTGAATAGCACATGACATCTTTAATATACAGAAATGTAAAGGGCCACCACCAGGTGGCTATGACAAAAAGCAGCTTTCAAATTACTGGGGTGACAAGCTCTTAACTTGGTCCAAGTAGACAGGGAAAGCGAGGGGTTTTTTTGGCGTACATTGTTCTGAAAATTGCCTCTGAAAGGAATGAGTCCGAGCAACAACTGGCAATTATTTTTGTCTTTGTCAAACACCAAACTTACAGATTTCTGGCCCTAATCTTGTTTTACCTTGTTCCTTTCAGTTTGCTGTCTGTATCTGCATAGGCTAAATGAGGCAGATAATTAGAGACTCTAGAACAACTTCTATACGTCCAATAAATAAAAGGAACAATTCCTCTATGCAAGCAAGATTGTCGCGGGCACGTGGGTTAGGCTTCCTCCCCCCCGAAGACTTTCCGAACCTGGCTGACCTAGACTTAAAGAAGGGCACGGGGACAGGAAAAAACATCCTCAAGGTCATTTTCATTTTTTAAAGACTTTAAACGTTGAAATCTACCAGGACCCAGGAGAAAAACAAGAGCTCCCTTGACTGTTTTTAAGAAATGTCTGTACACTATCACTTTAAGACTTTTTCAAACATCAAATTCAGAACGGTTACAGGATCCTGGGCTTACCCAACACGGGTTTAAAGACCCTTTACACGTTGAACGCGATGTCCTTGTAACAAACACGGCTATTCAAGGAAAACAGTCAGTGGGACTCTCTGACATGTTACGGTGAGAAAGTCCATCTTCTCAGATCTGTGGGGACTACAAAGGCTTAGGCACAACACATCCCAAGAAAAGTGTAAACGGAGCAGATTTAAAGCAGGTATGACTTATCCACGTGGCTCCCACGGGGCAGGCACCGCAAATAAATGTTAAACGTTCCGCGGGGAAATGTCCAACACTTAACTGGGTTCAGCAAAAACGGCAACACCCCTCCCTCTCTAGTTTTTTTTTTTTTCTTAGAGTGTCCCCAGAAAGGACAGACTACCTCAAAATAACTCCAAACGTCAATTAACGGAGCATTCTTCCCGCATGAAATCAACTAGGGCAGATGTTGAGTCAAGGTCACCACAATCAGCCCTTTGCCTGTAATCATGCCGCGGCTCTAGAAAGTTCTTAACACTTTCCAAACACCTCTCCCTCTCTTACAGTCTAGATCCCTCTGCGGTTTTCCCTAACATCAGGAGTGCCGGATCTTGTCTGAATGGACCCGCCTAGTAAAAGAGGCTCCACACTCTCCTGGAAGCTACTTGCTATACTTCTACAGGCCCACGGCACACCCTCCAACCCCAGAAGTGGGGGGGGGGGCGCACACAGGCTTCGGGAGACCCTTCATCTTAAAGAGACAGGCAGAATACCAGTCAGACCCGGGTCAGCCTGAAACAGTGTCCATCAGGGCAGAAAGAGCCGCGGAGGCCAAGGGAGCTGACGTCCTTCCCAGGAGAAACCAGAAGCAAGACAAAACCCCACCCACAGCCCAGGCCTGGCTCCCCGCACCCACGCCTGTGGCACCTGCTTTATGCGGACAGTGTCACACCGTCCTCTCTGCTTGAATTCCAGGCTGCTCAAGGAGGGGACTCTCCAGGAAAAAGGAGACCCGGCTAAGGAGCAGAGGCCGTTACCGGAGCACACTTCCCAGGGCGCCCTTCCAGAGAGCACAAGCAGCGTGCAACATCACAATTATTGAACCACAATAATTGCAAAAGGCCGTCTGAGAAACATAACATTTTAATAGATGAAATAAATACTCCAGTACATGCACGGTAAAAACTT
>NW_027531904.1:10142747-10143160 GCF_008692635.1 Crocuta crocuta
AAATTAACATCGGGGGAGGGGGGGAAGGGGGGAATCACTCTATAGTGTAAATTAAAAAATAAAACACACACTCACAGTAGCTTTTCCCCCCATCTGCAAATCACATGGCAAAGTCATACTCTTTCCACACCAAGTATACGCCTAATCCAACACGACTGCTTAAAAAAATAACAGCATACAAAAAAAAAGATAGCTACATCCATGTCTAAGGAGTGAAACTGAGGTAACCTTTCTTTTAATTAGGAAAACAAAACAAAACAAAAAACAAAACGGAACCAAAAAAAAAGACCAAAGAAAGAAAAGAAACGAACCCATGACCTCCTTCCTGCCCGACTGGTAAGAAAATCTAGTGGAGGAGCTGCGGACAGGGGCCCGGGCGGGGGCGGGGGCGGCCGCGCCACCTGCGGGCCCCC
>NW_027531904.1:10143307-10144243 GCF_008692635.1 Crocuta crocuta
CTGGGATTTCTTTGGAATATATGGAGCAGGGCAGAGAGTGAGCATCTTCCTCCGGTGCGGGGCGGGGGCGGGCGCTAATTCACAGAATTGGAATTCACTGGCGGTAAAGTCCTGGGCGAAGACCTCTCCCGTAAAGCCTGAGATAGCAGGGTGCAGCCTTCAGACACGGCGCAGGCCGAGTTCCTCAGCCTCTCCCTGTGGTCCGACATCTTGGCGCCCCCGTCGGGGTGCTGCGCCAGATCCCTGAGGCACTGGGTCAGGAGCACGCAGGCCGACACCACGCTCATGGCGCCGCCCAGGATGGCGGTCTGCACCGCCTTGCCCTCGGCGCTCACGGCCGCCGCGCGACCCAGGAACTGCNCTGGGCGCCGCCTTCACCTCGCGCACGCAGGCCAGCAGCGCCGACGCGCTGGTGCTCATGCACTTGACGCCCAGCTTGAACTGCTCGCGCGAGAAGCGGTCCCGGGACTTGTCGCTGGCCAGGGCGCACGCGTCCGTCAGGAACTTGAGGTTGCGCGACAGGCCCTGCGACACCTCGAGCAGCAGCTGCGGCGTCAGGTCGGCCAGCGGGGTGGCGCGCAGCACGGCGCAGCCCTGCTCCACCTCGTGGCGGCAGCGCGTCACGCGGTAGCGNACGGCCGCCAGGTAGGCCGCGTGGGCGGAGCACTCGGTCAGCGACACCACCAGGTCGCCCAGCTCCACCAGGCTGTCCCCCGCCTCCCCGAAGCGGCCCATGTTGAGCTGGCTCTGCACGTCGTGGGTGAGGATGGAGAGCCCCTTGGTGCGCGCGATGATCGTGTCCCGGCACTGCTCGAAGGACTCGGCGGCGCCGGCGGCGGCGGGGCCCTCGAAGAGCACGGGCCGCGCCTCGCTGGACAGCAGCAGCAGGTCGGCCACCAGCTGCATCTTGCCCTTGCAGTGGTCGCACACGGACAC
>NW_027531904.1:10144285-10144479 GCF_008692635.1 Crocuta crocuta
CGCTGCCAGGAAAGTCCCTTCTGCTGCGCCGCCGCCGCCGCCGCCGTCTTCCTGGGCATGGCCCGGCCCGGCCGCCGGAGCGGGAGGGCGGGAGGGGGAAGCTGGGAGTTGTCCTTCCTTCCTTCCTTCCTTTCTTTGAAATCAAAACCCCTTCCTCGGGGAGGAGCGCGGGCGGCGGCGCGGGCGGGCTCCGC
>NW_027531904.1:10144494-10148107 GCF_008692635.1 Crocuta crocuta
GGACTGTCTGTGCCCCGCAGGGAGGAGGGCGCCCCCCGGAGACCCGCCGGGGGCCAGGCTGCGCGCTTTGCGGGGCCCGGGCCGCCTGGGCCAGCGGTCGTCCTGCCCTTTGTTGTGCGCGCCCCTCCTCCCCGGGGCGCTGAGAGCACTGGGCGCGGGTCGGAGCGGAGCCGGCCTGGGGGGCGGGCGGGGGTGCCGTGCGGTTGGAGCGCGGGCTCTGCACCGGACTTCCTGGGGGCAGTCTTTCCCGGGCCGTGTAGGAGTTGTGTGACCCTGTGCGAGCCCCCGCCTCCCCCCAAGTGCCCGTTTTCTCATCTCGAGGTCGGAGGGTGTGCACTGGCTGCTGGGGGGCCTGGCTCGGCCGTAGCCGCGGGCTGACCCGCACGGTTGCCCCTGGCCTAACCAGTGCGCCCTCGCTCCGCGATGGGGTCGCGGTGGCCGGTTAAATACGAGGACCGGCCTTTGGAGGGGGACGCGGTCCCCTTTTACAGACAAGGAGCCGATGGTCTGACAGCTCAAGTGCCTTCCTAAGGACAGAAGGACGGCACGTGGCGGGGCGGGGGGCCCACCCCAACCTGTTTCATCTTACGTTGCTCTTCAGGAAGTGGTCAGGCACCTGGGCTTCCTCCCAGCCCCCCGCACCCCCACCTCTTGGTCCTGAACCCGGCCCCCCAGGTGCCCAGCCCAGCACAAGCTGGGTGTGTCCGCCAACGGAAATGTTTGTTCCTCTGTCCTTTCCTGGGACCCAGGGTCACCTTTTTTTTTTTTTCCAGCCTGCCAGTTAATGTTACTTATAACTAAGATGACCTTGCAACTTACTATCCAAACTGAAACTGCTTTGAGAGTGAATTGTGAAATACATCACTTAAAAAAATGAACTAGGAAAAATGAACTAGGAGCCACGAATACAGACCCGAATGGATGTAGTCACTCTACTTATAGCACAAAGTGTCCTTAGGTATCTTCTAGAATCTAGTCGAACCCGCTTGTTTTGCAAACCAAGCCCACCAAAACGGACGGTTTTCTGAACATGGAGCACATCTGTAGGGTTAATCCCTTTTATTTTTCTAGGAGGGAGAATCAGTTGGATGAATCAAGCTCTTTCCATGGTAATCTAGGAAAGCGCCCTATTCTTCCCTCACTCCAAAAACTTCTAGAAGTCAAAGCCTTCCCACCATTCCCAGTTTATTCATGACACTGCCTCTAGGATGGAGATTTTTCTCCCAAAGCTACTTGGTGCCCTTGGGGTGATGTTTTCCTTCTACGCAGGCACTCCGTCTAGATTTTGCTGGAAGCTTCGTGCCCCGCCGTGAGCTCTCCCACACACACGATGTGCTGCATTTCCTTGGCCTCCTGCTTCACTTTGCACGTAGGGCGGCTCCTGCGCTGACCCTTCCCCATACTATCTCCACCTGCCTTTAGGTCACCTCACTTCTGCCGTCATTCATTCACTCCACAAACGTTGGACACCCAGCACGTGCCACGGCCTATGCCAGGCACCAAAGTCACATAATAAGTAACAGAAGGGTTTTGCCTTCTCAGTAGAGCCCAGAGAGGGCAACAAAGCAACAGAAGCAGGTCATCACAGCTGCGCTATTGGAATGGTGACAGCACCGAGGATAGAAAGCACCGGAGACGCTGCTGCTCCCCAGACCGTCCAGTTGCAACCAGGCGGGGGCATGTGATCAGTTCCCATCAACGAAAGGAAAGTGGAGGTGATGTGCCTCCTTCCGGCTGAGGCGGTGAGAAGCAGGTGCGCGGTTCTGCGTTCTCTCTCTGCCCCTGCTCCACGTACGACGGTGCAGGCTGCCTACGCCCCGGTGGCGGAGCACACGTCCCCCGACCTGCGTGTGCGTGTGACGTGCGCAGGACACGCACCCCGTGTCACGCCACCGAGGTGGGGCTGTGTCTCTTGCTGCGGCGAATCATAGTCTAACTTGATGAGCAGAGGGCGGGGTCACTGTAGCAGGGGTTTTCTCTCTAGAAAACTCCACTCATCGGGGCGCCTGGAGGGGCTCAGCTGAGCCTCCCACATCGGCTCAGGTCAGGATCTCCCGGTTGGTGAGTTCGAACCCCACATTGGGCCCTGAGCCCGCTTCAGATCCTCTGTCCCCCTCTCTCTGTCCCATTGTGCTCTCCCAAAGTAAATAAATATTAAAGGGGAAAAAAGAAGAAAGAAAAGAAGGAAGGAAGGAAGAAAACTCTGCTCATTATCCCTTCTAACTCTTAAAATAGAATATGAACCAAAGATACGATGCAAAGTATTTTTCATTGAAATGGAAATTGGGCGAGAGAAGAAAGCTGCAAGTATGTGGGCTGGAGGGTTGGCGGGGAAGGTGAACAGAACCTTCAGGAAGCTGGGACCAGGTGGAAAATACCACGGCTGGAGAACGTGTTCTCAGTGCCTGGCTCAAGGCCACGCTTCGTGGGCATTTGACAAATAAATGAAGGAGCCAGATGTGAGTAGAGGGCTGCCTGAGGGTTTGGGGAGGCAACGTGGAGCTGACAGAGACTGGACCAGGCAGGGCCGGGAGACGTGCCTCCTCCGGTTTCCTGGCTGTTCTAGAAGGGGTGTCTGTCACCTGGACTCTAAGCACCTTCAATAGTATGAACACTCTGGGTTGATTTTAATGTTTTATTTTTGAGAGAGAGAGCGGGGGAGGAGCAGAGAGAGAGAGAGAATCCCAAATAGGCTCCACTCGGTCAGCATAGAGCCTGACGCGGGACTCGAACTCACGAACCGTGACCTCAGGACCTGAGCCAAAATCAAGAGTGGGAGGCTTAACTGAAGGAGCCACCCAGGTGCCCTGGGTTGTTTTTTTTTTTAATCGTAGCTAAACATTCACAACATAAAATTTTCCACGTAGCCGTTTCTGTGAACTTAGCTGCAGTTCGGTGTCCTTGTGTACATTCACAGCGCGGTGCGACCGTCCCCACCGTCCGCCTGCAGGAGTCTCTCATCTTCCCAAAGGGAAATTCCGTCCCGCTAGCCATCCACGCCTCGCTCCCTCCCCCCAGCCCTGCCCACCACTGCTCTACTTTCCGTCTCTGTAGGTTTGTCTGCCCTGCGTTCCTTATGTAAGTGGAGTCATACGTACACTAGTTGCCCTTCTGTGTCTGGCTTACTTCACCTAGAGTAAGGCCTTCGAGGGTCGTGGGTGTCGTGGCAGGTGTCCGAATTTCCTTCCCTTTGAAGACAGTAATATTCCATCGCGGGCGTCTGGAATATTACTCTTACGTTCAGGCTGCTCACCAGGGCTTACAGGCCCGACCACCAAGCTGCATCTGGTCTACGGGGCCCCCTGGTGGTCAGTAAGGGGCGTCCTGTGCCCTGATGACTCTTTCCTTTGGAGCTGCTGTTCCTAAGTTTTGTTTGTTTTTGCTCCGGATGAGCCAGTTCTGTCCCCAGCGACCCTTCCTACACGTAGCCAGACACCACTCCGTATTCTCTTCCTTTCGATTCTCCTCTAAAGGACAGGAATGCATATCTGGAAGTTTACCCCTCCCCCTCCTTTCCCCCTGATTCATCCATCCCCACTGGTGATGAACGAGTGTCTGACAGCCGTTGGGCTGTGGTGCCTTAGGAAGCAGGGTCACGTTGTGACACGTCGCC
>NW_027531904.1:10148978-10155034 GCF_008692635.1 Crocuta crocuta
CCCCCGGCGTGTCGTCCTGCTCTCTGGTGTATCTTGTTCCCAGCGCTTACGAACTCCTGGGGAGGGTCACATGCATTACTCCTCATCCTCCCTCCTCCCTCCTCCCCTCCTCCCTCCCTCCGTGCTATCTCTCTGTTCATCGGGGGCTGAGTCGGGGAGGGAGGCCGTGTGCGGGGCTGGTTATACCACGGCAGGCACACAGGTCCCGAGATCTGGGAGGTCTGGAATCTTCTCCAGTCTGGTTCACAGAAAGCCCTACATAGAGGCGAAGTCTTGCTTTCACAGGTGAATTCTCTACGCCATTTCCCAACTGGTGAATCATCCTGGGGGGAGGGGGGGGGNGGTGAATGTCAATACCCCCGGTTCCCTGAGTCCCCAACACCAGTCATGCCGAACCATTTTTGATCTCCCATGGGGCCTGGCACATAAGTCAGTAACCACAGACCGACCAGCTTCATCACGCCTTCCGGCAGAGCCTCTCCGACCCCCAGACACTCGGGCATCCCTGCCCCCGAGTATCCGTACAGCCACCGTGTGGCCGTGAGCACAGTGTCTTTGTAGCGGTTGGGGGCGACCCTGTCCCCACTTTAAGGGCAAGGACTTGATGTGTCCCTCTCTTCCCCCACACCTGATATGTTGCACGATCATCAATAAATGTTTGTGAAAGTAATAAATAAATAAATGAGTTAACCTGTATGCAATTCTCTGCCAGAAAGGGGTCCTTTCACTGAACCAAAATCCTGCTGCCCACAGCTCTTCCTCAGTCGTGGACACAAAGTCATGGACATTCAGGAAGCCACAGCAGGGGCATGGCCTGCATGTGGTCATGACTTATATAGCTCACGGCTCTGGGATCAGAGCATCGGCCTGAGGCCTATTTTCTTAGCAAGTGTATCCACCCCGTGTTTTCTTATAGCTTGTTGTACATGGTCCAGGGAGGTGATTCTTTCAAAACCGAGACTGTGAGCTCACTAAACGTAATATCTTTGTGCTGCAGAGCACAGATAACGTTTCAGACGACACAGATGAAGGCCCTGCCTTCTCTAGAAGATTCAGATCTGGTCCTCAAATTTTCAAGGCAATTGCAGTATTATGGATAATTTGAATTAAGTGTTTTTTTCTGAGAACTTGAGTCAAAATTAGACTTTTTTCCTTATATGCTGGTAGGGAGAACAGTATTAATATTTTAGGGGCACCAGTGTGAGTATGTGTGTCTCACACCTTTTGGAAGACAACTGACTTGAAATCCCACTGCTTAAAGATAACCGTTATCCACATATGTACAGCTATTTTCCCCTGCATTCATATATACATACAATTTTAATACCATTTTATAACATTTTATTTAACAATTAAAATGACCGTTTTTAATACCAACAAACGTACATCTAGAAAGCAGATGTAATGATTGTGATGTTTCCCGTTGTATGAGTGCATGAGGATTTGGAATCTGCGAGTGTAATTTTATAGCTCTTGTCAAACATCTGAGGTGCTCCTGTTCTCCTGTCTTATGGAAAGAGTTACAGGGGCGCCTGGGGGGCTCAGTCGGTTAAGCGTCTGACTTCGGCTCAGGTCACGATCTCACAGTTTGTGAGTTCAAGCCCTGCGCGGGCCTCTGTGCTGACAGCTGGGAGCCTGGAGCCCACTTCGGATTCTGTGTCTCCCCTGCTCATACTGTGTCTCTGTCTCTCTCCCAAAATCTAAACGATAACAAAGAGTTACATAGGATTATTACAAGAGGTACATGAAGAAATACACGTAAAGCGCTCGGGAGAGTTGCCGCCACATCGTAAGTGCTCTGTATTATGATCGGCACTAATATTTTCCTTGTCTGTTTCCTCAGATTCAGTTCTTAAAAGCAGAATTGCTAATCAGAGATCATGTACATTTTAGGGTTTTCATACCTTTCACGTAAATTTCTTGTAGAAAAGCCCCCTCCCCTTCCCCTAAGCAAATGAGACTGCTTATTTCCTAAGCATTGTGAACAGGGTACATTCTATTTTTATTCCGGCCCATATGATAGGTAAAACATTATATCATGTTTAAATTTGCATTTCTTTGATACCTAGAGAGATTCGACACTTTTTGTTCATGTATAAACTGGCCATTTATTTATTTTGCATAAATAACAGTATTGTTCATGTCCTTTCCCATTTTCCAGTTGGGGTGTTCCTCTTTTTCTTACTGAGTTGTAAGATATTTTTGACTATGCTATGTTGGAGTCTAATGTACTCTTTGCCTTTGAACTTATTTTCATGGAGCTTGGCAAACACACGTTTTAATTGTTCTATTTAGATATGAGTCCTTCTTCTGTTGCCCAAGAATGACGGTGACCAGGAATGGCCTCTCACCCCAGCCTGGGCCAATCACATTCTCTTCGGGAAATCTCGAATTGCTGCCAAAAGATAATCAAGTAGTTGCTACAAGTGAGTAAATTTAGGGGCAGGTAGAGCCCATGAGATATGTTTTGCCTTTCCTCGCATTGGATTAAGAAGTGGCAAAAGTATACAGGAGTGCTGATGCCTAGGGGCCCGTGTACCCCAATGTTCACAGCAGCACTCTCAACAATAGCTAAAACATGGAAAGAGCCTAAGTGTCCATCAACAGACAAATGGATCAAGATGTGGTTTATCTATACCATGGAATACTCCATGGCAGTGAGAAAGAACGAAATCTGGCCATGTGTGGCAACATGGATGGACCTTGAGGGTGTTATGCNCAGACAATAAATACATATTCTGTGGCATTGTTTAGATATACTCAAAACCCACAAATACTGATTTGAAAGACAGCAAATAAAAATGTGTATGAAAAAAAAGAAGTGGCAAAAGTAAAGAATGGCAAATAGCCATTGCTCCCCNAGAAACTCTTGTTGCAGACTCCGGCTGAGGCATCCCTCCTCTGCTGTTGAATGACACCAGCCAGGATGAACCCAGATTAAAACACCGGTTAGATCTGAGACTCAATTGTACCATCTGCAGTCACTGAACCCCTTAAAGGGGCAGTTAGTGTTAAACCTCAGAGAAATGCGAAGTTCGAGGCTTCATTTAGCCCCTGACCCCGCAAATCTCTTCCACTTGTCTCCTCCTCTCCTGCCCTACAGCAGTGCCTCAGACCTGGTCAGACCCCCGTCTCATCCCATCTGAGCGAGCATTCCTGTCTCCAGACTCCTTTTCAGTGGCTCTTGGCCATGGCTCCCAGTTCAACCAGGTGAGTGTCTCATCAATGAGTCCCGTTGGTGCTGTGTGGAAGACACACCTCGTCATTCAATATACTTGTGACCTCAGACAAATTATGTAATTCCAAAACCAAGGTTTCCTCTAACTTACATAGGGATAATATTACCGTCCGGTCATCCTTTGGGCCGTGACCTCCTGTGATCTGCATTATACTTACCGAGTTGTTTCTCTTCTGCCTGATTGCAAGTTCTTTAGCGCAGGGATCTTTCCATCAACGCCTCATCTGGTTTTGGGTTAACACTAGGCCCTTAGAAAACAAATTCTCCTGGAGCTGAACTGGATCAACTTCCAAACACCAAATCAGTGACAGTGCAGTCAATCCAGATGTTTTCACGTCAGTGGATTATAAACCGAATTGATTTGTTCCTTCGATGAAAGTCAGTAGCCCTGGATTTTTTTACACAATCCCAATAATTTCTGTGAAACAGTAAATGACTTCTCCCCACCCCCTGCCCCCCACCATAACCAGAGACCGGGGACCAGGAATCGCAGCACGTTCGCACCTTAGCTTGGCAGCCGGCAAAGTAAATGAGCAGGGTGACCCCTCCCAGCAGAGCACATGGCCGACCGCAGCTGTTTGTGTTTTGTAGCATGACCGCACCAGGACAGGGCCGGGAGCCACTGGGTGGGGCCCTGGAGAGAAAGCTTATGACATTTCCCCTACGATTTCAGAAAAGAAAAGGAAAAAACCCTCTTTTTCTTGTTTCTGCCCAACGTCAACAGAAAACATCGTATACATACGGATGCACGCATGCGTATGTGCAAGATCCACCGCCTCTTGTGCGGGAGAGAATTTACATCGCGGTCAAGGGGCTGCACGCGCTGTTAGGTAGCTGCCTCCTCAACAGCCACTCCCTCTTTTTCCTTGATCACAGAATCCCACTCTTATTTGGGGTGACAACGTATATCCGGCCAGAAGACAGTCTCCCAGCCTCCTTCGGGGGTGCTAGGCTCCAGCCAATGAGATGCGAGCACAAGTGTGTGGCTATCCAAGGAGGCCGCTTAAAGGAAGCTAAGTCCATAGAAAAGTGTGCTCCTTTTGACCCTCCTTCCTTCCTCCTTCCCCTGATGAAAGTCGTCTTTCATCAGGTGCTCCAGGAGCCGCCTCAGCACTTGTCGTGAACTTGAGGACAGAAACCACCAGCCAGTATGATGGAGGAGGAGAAGAAAGAGGCTGGTGCCCAATGACCGGGAGCTACAATACCAGCACTAGACACTGACCTTTCCAACTGCTTCTGCGAAAGAAAAACGAAACAATTAACAACAAAGCCCTCTATCTTGTTCAAGCCACTTTAAAAGAAACTCAGTTTTCTGCTACATGCAGCCTACTACGAACCTCATCCCATCCAGGCGGGATATGCTACTTAGCCAGAGCTGCCGTATGAGAGTACAGTGGACCGGGTGGCTTGAACAACAGGACTTTCATCTTCTCACTGCTCTGGAGGCCAGAAGTCCCGGATGGAGGCGTTCACAGGATTGGTGTTTTTTGAGTCTCCTTGGCTTGTAGATGGCGCTCTTCTTCCTGTGTCTTCACATGATCTCTCCCCTGTATGATTATGACCAAATTTCCTCCTTAAATTTTTTTTAAAAAATGGTTATTTTTTCATAAAGAGAAACAGAGTATGAGTGGGGGACGGTCAGAGAGACACAGAATCCGAAGCAGCTCCAGGCTCTGAGCTGTCAGCACAGAGCCCGACGCGGGGCTAGAACTCCTGAACTGTGAGATCCTGACCTGAGCCAAAGTCGGATGCTTAACCGACTGAGCCGCCCAGGCGCCCACCAAGTTTCCTCTTCTTATAAAAGACAGCATACTGGATTGGGAGCGATCTTTGCAAACTTATGTTAACTTCATTACCTCTGTATAGCCTCTTTCTCCAAATACAGTCACATTTTGAGGTACTGGAATTAGGATCTCAACATAGGAAATCGGGGGGAGATGCAATTCAGCCCCTAACGTAAGGCACGGATAAAGAGGTTTATTGTGGCTTTTTTTTTTTTTTTTGCGGTAATACAAAAACTAGTAAGAAGTGTCCATTAAGTAGGGTAATAGGGAGATAAACTATTGGAAACACACTATACCAAAGCAAAAAGAAAGTCCATGTTACATTGCTAAGTGAAAACATGTAAGGAACCAAAATGTTTACCAACATGTACACTATGCTGCCAGAGACTTACACACAAATGCAACAAAATTTATATGAAACAGATTTCTAGGGACATTTTGGTGTTTAAAAATATATAGGAAAATGTATACAATATGTGACAAACTACTTGACTGGAGAGCAGTTGTGGGGTGGAGCAGAATATTTGGAACTCTGTATATCTGACTATCTTACAACTACAGTGTCTATTTCCATGTCTTTTTTACATAATTAACAATTTAAAAGAAACGTCAGCAGGTAAGGCCACTTAAAACTCAAGTAATTTGAAAGCATCTCTCCACACTCTATTTTTAAGTGCGAAACAAACAAAAAAACACTCAGCTTTAAAATGCATTAGTCAGAGCCTGCAGTATTAAGTTAAAATCAGACAAAATACGGAAGCTGTCTTAAAAATGAAAAGCAACGCTTAAAAAAAAAAAAAGTCGTATTCGCGTCCCAGAGACGACCGTGACCCTGAAAGCTGGTAGGGCTGCCTCCCCTGTGACCGAGAGCAGAGCGCGGCCCGTCTGTCCGTGACCTTGAGAAGGCTGAGCCACCTGTCACTCACCGCCGGGTAAGCGGCGGCGGGAGACGGACAGGAACCCCCGCCGGGCCGCAGCGGCCTCCCCGGCCCAGGCCGCCCCCGACCCCCCCAGTTCCTGTCGCAGGCAGAAAC
>NW_027531904.1:10155137-10175925 GCF_008692635.1 Crocuta crocuta
GGCGGCCTTGCCGCCTCGCCCCAGGCTCACCCCAAAGCCCCCTTGCGCCCTTCCGGGGCCTCGCCCTACTTTCTCGGCGCCCCCGGGGTCACCGAGCCCGGCACGTGGGTAGGGGGCCTTAACACGGTGCTCCTCGGGGGTGGGCCGAGGGTCGTCTCCCCTTCACGGGCTCTCTCGGCTTCTGGACCAGTAGCATTTCAGACTCCTCGTTTCGGTGTATTCCCTGTTGAGGGTTTTGTAATTTGGGGAGTGGAGGGTGGAGGTCAAAAGCTGGTGCTCACATTTCGTTTAAAGGCGGGGAGACTTGTTTTTGTGAGAGTAGGATTTTTGGTGTGTTACCTGAATGTTCTGTAGTGGGTGATGAGGTTTTTAGATGAGGTTCACGGAAGGAAAGCACGCCGTGCCGTTTTTCCCTTGCAGAGTGGTTGTAACGCCCCTGGCTCATTTGCAGACTTGGTGGAGTGGAGTCCGAAACTTGGGTTTTTTTTTAAAGTTTACTTATTTATTTTGAGAGAGAGAGGGAGACAGAGCATGTGTGCGGTGGGGGCAGAAAGATGGGGAGAGAGTTCCAAGCAGTGCAGGAGTGTGAGGCAGGGCTCAAACTCAGGAGCCCTGAGGTCAGGAGTCAGCCTTAACCGACTGAGCCGCCCAGGCGCCCCAAGAAACTTGGGCTGCTGGCTGTGTAACCTTGGGCAAGTCCCGTTTCCCTTCTGGGCTTCAAGTTCCTTATGTGCAGAATGAGGTTTTGCCCGCTGATGCCTCTTCCCAGGCTGATGTCTCTTATTTTGTGGTTATTTCCGTGTGCATGGCCTGTGTGATAGAGGCTTTCAGATGTGAGTTTAAAATACCATCCAATGAATTTGACTAGGAGAAAGCGGACTTGTACTTTCGTGTGTATCTGCCTGATGGCAAGGTGGGAGTAGATGCGAGTGCGCCCGGGGAAGATATGCGTGTGCACGGGGTAGATGCGAGTGTGCGCGGGGAAGATAGGAGTGTGTGTGGGGTAGATGTGAGTGTGCAGGGAAGATAGGAGTGTGCACGGGGTAGATGTGAGTGTTCACGGGGAAGTAGGAGTGTGCGTGGGGTAGATGCGAGTGTGTGTGGGGAAGATAGGAGTGTGCGTGGGGTAGATGTAGATGTGAGTGTGCGGGGAAGATAGAAGTGTGCTCAGGGTAAATGCCAGTGTGTGCGGGGAAGAAAGGAGTGTGCATGGGGTAGATGCAAGTGTGTGCGAGGCGGGGAAGATAGGAATGCACAGCGTAGATGTGAGTGTGCGTGGGGAAGATAGGAGTGTGCGCAGGGTAAATGTTAGTGTGTGCAGGGAAGATAGGAGAGTGCACAGGGTAGATGTGAGCGTGCGCAGGGAAGATAGGAGTGTGCACGGGGTAGATGCGAGTTTGCACGGGGAAAATAGGAGTGTGCACAGGGTAGATTTGAGTGTGCCCAGGGAAGATAGGAGTGTGCGCAAGGTAAATGCTAGTGTGTGTGGGGAAGATAGGAGTGTGCACGGGGTAGATGTGAGCGTGCGCGGGGAAGATAGGAGTATGCACGGGGTAGATGCGAGTGTGCGCACCGCTAACGGAGAGGGAACTTCACGCAGGAGCTCCTTGCCCGCTTACTGTCTCCTTGCAATCGCCCACCCGTTTACGGTGCAGCTACTGAAGTGTTGGGTTCCTGAAGTCGGAGCGCTGCCTCTAGAGGAATTAATTCTACCTTGAAGTACTGAGTTAGAAGGGTGCTGCGGAAAGAAAGTGCTGGGGACTTCCAGAGGGCCCAGGGAGGCAGGGCACCTGGGCTAGAGGCAGGGCCATGTGGAGACGGGCGGCAAGCTGGGGGTGGGGCACTTGGGCACCCGGTACCGAGAGCACAGGCTTGTCAGCTAGACTGCCTGGGTTCAAACCGCTTGTGACTTCGGAGGGTGAGAGTGTCCTTACCCACCAAATAGAGGCACTGGCGGTGCCCACCTCCGGAGCTGAAGGATTCGCGGAGAAAACCTGGGAAGCACGTAGGGTGGTGCCACCGGAGTGGAAGGCCACGTCTGGCGTTTGCAGCCGGGACGGTGGGAGGGCGGGTGGGACCAGGCCGCGCGGGGCCCTGATGAGGTGGAAAAGCCGAGTGACGCGGGTACTGCCCTCGTGGAGCGCTTCCGTGTGATCGCTGGTTCCGAGGGCTGACGCGCCCCTCGCTCCTGCGCCCCCCTCGCTCCTGCGCCCCCGCAGCTCAGAGCCTGGCATCGGTGTCCTTCCCGCTGCTGCTTTTGTCGCTCGCGTGTTCAACGTTTTCCTGGGCTGCTGCACAGCCTTCGTCACGCTTCTAGAGGCTTCAGAGCGCACCCCGAGTGCGCTTTCGGCCATGGGAGGTCCTTGAACAGTGGGCCCTCATGGTTAGAGAAGCGACTGGTCGGCGTAGTCTAGGAGGGTACGCAGGGAGAACGAAGGCGGAAGCAGCTTCCTGGCTAATGCTCGCTGAGTTTTCACGAGCCAGCAGGATGCTCTGGGCACGTGCACTCATTCAATGAGCTCACCCTGCTCTCTAGATGAGGACACTGCAGCACAGAGAGGTTAAGTGACTTGCCCAAGGTCACATAGCAAATAAGCTGATTGACTCTCAGGCCTGTTGTCTGCACCATTTTACTGCCCTGCTGGGCACATTGCTGAACCACAGTGAAGGTGGGAGGGGAGGGGAGGGCCTGCCCTAAGCTGGAATCTCCAGGGTCTGAGAGGAAGGGAGGAATGTGAGAGGGAGCGTGCTCACCTTGTAGCTGGGTGATTGTGTGACCCGGCAGAAGACAGCACGACTGGCTGAAGGGACGGGGGTTTGGAACCCGGCTTGACTGCTTGGTAGATGGGACCCTCATTTCCTTAACCACGAAGCCGGGTAAGCTCCCCCTTTGGGGGGGTGCCGTGCAGGCCACGTGGGCTAGTGTTTGTGGAGCATCCACAAGTGTGAGCGCCCTCCCCGGGAGCAGTGACTGTTCTGAGGGGGAGACAGCGCTTCTGCCCCGGGGTGGCCCCTAAGCCCACCCCCGCCCCTTCCCACTGGTGTGAGCACCGTTCTTCCACGGAGAGGCCTGCCTCCCTCACGCCCGGGCGGGTGAACAGGGAACCCTCTTCACTGAGTCCCAGTTGGCGTAGGAAAACCGAAGGCAATTCTTTCATTTTACCTTCCAGTCAAGGGCAGGTGGGGCACGGACCCCACAAACTGTGGGTTTGCCCTTCAGTGTCACCCCTGCTGGCATGTGGCCTTGGTGGCTACTGCTCCTCCCCGAGGCTCACCTGCCTCATCTGTCCCGCGGGGGTCCTGCAGGGCTGTGCTGCTGGGGGCGGGGAAGACAGGGTCTGCGGGAGGGGGAGTTCAGCTTTGTGACTATTGAACTTGACCATGGGGAGGCCTGGAGGCAGGGCTGGGACTGGGGAGTGCCTGACCGCCCTGGCCCTGCCCTGCCCGGGGGTAGGGGCTTGATTGCTGCTGTGGGAGAGGAGATAAGGAGAGAAGAACGTGCTGCCCAGGGGAGAAGCTGACCCGCAGAACTGGACCGTGAGCCTCCGGCTGCTGCTCCTCCCGCGGAACACACAGGGGCGCCTGGAAGACGGGATTAAAGTTGTTAGAAGCCTTCCGCACCCTTGCTGTAGGAAAAGAAGTGCTGTGTGTGACCTCCTGAGTTAACTTCAGGACCCGTAGTGGAGCGGGTGTGAAGACTACAGATGTTCTAGGTTTCTGAGCCCACTCGCGTCTGCGGTGTTTTGGGGTGCCGGTCGTGGGCCTGACCCCTGGGTGTTTGTGGCCTGTCTTTTTGTCACTGGACCCCCAACCCCTAGGAGGGAGATGCCCCCCCGCCCCGCCCGGGTATAGGTGGTTTTCCAACCTGCTGGGACCCTCTGACGGTGCTGCATGTGCCTCTGGGCCTCTTGAGCAGATGCTCCGTACCTTGTGCTGGTCGGTGCCGCGGCCGAGGTGGGGGCCACCTGGTTCTGCTTTGTGTCGACAGGTGAGGAACAGGCCAGGCAGGCCGCCTGGAGGCTGGTTGGGTGGGGCTCGCGCAGGGTCCCAGGGCTGCTGCGAGCGCGGTCACCTTAGGGCACTGCTGTACGTGCCCCCGTGGGTACCTTAGTAGCGCGTTAGTGTCGACGTCCTCTGACTCCTCAGGAGGACCAGGCAAGAGAGACACACGGGCTCCGTGTCATTTTGGGCCGGCCGTTCTTCGGGGTGTTTGATGGCTGCTTTATCGAGAGAGAATTCACGTGCCCTGCAGCTTAGCCACTTAACGCGTGCATTTCCGCGGTGGCTTCAGAGGGCCGTGCGCCACCACCGCCGTCCGTGGCAGGACATTTCCATCACCCCAAAGAGGTCTCGTCTCCGTCAGCCTCCCCGCCTTCTCCCCACCCTCAGCCCCCGGCAGCCTCTGCCCTCTGTCCTGTCCAGTCCTGGGCATCTTGTAGCAGTGGCCCCGCGCAGCGTGCCCTCCCGCGCGGGGCCTCCGTCACTTGGTGCAATGTCCTCAGGGGCCACCCGTTTCCACTCCCAGAGCGTCGCATCATCTTGTGCTGGTTTATTGGGCTTTTCTCCGAGGAGCTCTGGTTCTTGGATGTTTTTATTTATCGCTCTCTCTGCCTGTCTGCCGCCCCGTGAGGCATCACCCAGTCCCTCTGACACCACAGGGCGTGGGCCTCCTGTGGCTCTGCCCCAAGGGGGGCCCGGTGTCCTGTCCTTGGTGCATCTACTCCTTCGCTCCAGCCTGGAGGTCACAGCTGTGGCGTCAGAAGTGTAGTTCACACCGCGCACAAACCAGGCCTGCTAACCTGATGGAGCGTTTGTTCACGGCTCTTGTTGTTTTTTTATTGAAAATTATATTTAATGTGTATTTATTTTTGAGAGAGACAGACAGACATTGCACATTGGGGAGGGGCAGAGACAGAGGGGAGACAGAATCCGAAGCAGCTCCAGGCTCTGAGCCGTCAGCACAGAGCCCGATGTGGGGCTTGAACCCACGAACCAGGATATCGTGACCTGAGCCGAAGTCGGAGCCTCAGCTAACCGAGCCCGGTGCGCCCCGGGCAGTTCTTAGTTTTCAGCTGGCTTTGGCCCACGTGACACGCAGGTGTTAAGTACGGACTGCAGGGCCCTGCCCAGTGGACACGTGTGCTGCCCACACCCCTGCAGGGTGGAGACCGTTCCATCATCTCAGAACGTTCCCTTTTGCCCTGTCCCAGTCAGAACCCCCTCAGCCCCCCGCCTACAGGCCCCCCTGTTCTAAATGTCTTGATTTTGTTTTATCTTGAACTTTAAATAAGTAAGTTTATACAGTGTCTGATTCTGTGCCTGGCTTCTGTCGCCCAGTATTGTGTTGGGGTTCAGGGCACATGATCATGTTTTCGCTTCTCCGCTGTGTTGTACTTCCTGCAGCACCCGACCGGAACGTGGCTGTTGGTACAGCCGCCGGATTGGGCAGATTCTTTGAGGCCGTCACACGGGGGCCTCAGGTATCGGTGACCTGGAGTGACAGGTGGTGGGTCCTGCCTGGGACTGGGCCTTCACCTGGGAGTCGGGTAGAGGAGGGGAGCCCCGGTTTCCTCTTCCCGCTAATGTGGGTCACGGCCACCCCTGTCTGCGCTGGTCGACAAGCCCGTTTCTGGTGACGGTGACGCTGTGTTTTGTTCTCTAACAGAAGGACGACGACATAGAAGAAGGGGACCTCCCTGAGCACAAAAGGCCCTCGGCTCCCATTGACTTCTCCCAGATAGACCCGGGCAAGCCCGAGAGCATCCTCAAGATGACGAAGAAGGGGAAGACGCTCATGATGTTCGTCACCGTGTCCGGGAGCCCCTCCGAGAAGGAGACGGAGGAGATCACCAGCCTCTGGCAGGGCAGCCTGTTCAACGCCAACTACGACGTGCAGAGGTGAGGTGGTGGGCAGAGGTGAGGCGGCGGGCAGAGGTGAGGCGGCGGGCCTGCTGAGATGCTGTGGGCAGCGCTGGGCCTTCCCCGAGTCCAGAGCGGAGCCCTTTCGGGCGCTGCTACCTCGGGTCCAGGACCCTCCGTCTCGGCTCCTCTTCTGTGCTTGTTCGTTTATCCCCTTTTTTGTCATTCTCTAAAGAAGAGCGTTTATTATTGGTCAAGGCCAGTAGTGAGCCTTTTTTTTTTTTTTTAGCATCTTATTTGATCCTAAAATTGTAGTTGGCTTTACGTTTTTAAATTTTTTTCTGAGCGCAGCTGACACATGTTCCGTTAGTTTCGGGCGAATGACGAAGGACTTGTCGGCGCCGTGTGCTCTGCTCCTCACCCCCCACCCCCCATCACCACGCAGCACCAGAGCCGTGTCTGTGACTCCAGTTTCATCTGAGGAGGCCTGGACGGTTGGCCCCTGGGGGCACACTGCCTGCAGCAGGACACGGTGCCCACCCCCCACCCCCGAGGTTTCTCCCCTGGAGGGTGCTCCCAGGTGTGGCCGAGCTTGCCCATGCTCGGACCAGCCTGCTAACGGATAACCGACCCGAGGCCGGGGCTCAGGGCATCCTAGCTCAGTACGATCCTGAGATGCCGTTTTAGGGAATTGTCTTTTTCCTCCTCACTCACATTTTGGAAGTTCAGGGTCTTCAAGGGTCCTTAGTTTAGGAAACATAAAGATGGACGAACACGAAGGTGCAGCCAGAGCGTTTGCGGCCGAACGACGCTCGGTGCCTTCGTTGGTGTAAGTGCACGCCGAGGGGGCCAGTCCGCACGCCTGGGACGCACACTGAGCCACCGCTCCTCTCTGCAGGGGGCCAGGGGGAAGGCGTCCAGGAGCCCCCATGTGCCTGCCGGCCACACCACTGCGCCACCCGGGCCTCGTTCTCTTCCTCCCTGCCCCTTGGGGCCTGTTGAGTGCTGGCGGCTCCTCGGGGCCACGCGGCTCTGTCTCTGTGTCCGGAGCGGAGGGGCCAGTCGGGCACGTCACTCAGCTGGTGCCGTGATCGCAGGCGTCAATAGCTTCCAGGCCGCGAGAGCCGTAGTGCTCTGTTCCGTGTTCAGTTTGAAAGGCGTTACTTGTCCTGGTGACGTGCGCAGGACGGCTCTGCCCCGGCTGCGCCTTACCACCGTGTCCCCACCGCGTGTGTCTGTGCAGGTTCATCGTGGGGGCCGACCGTGCCATCTTCATGCTGCGGGACGGGAGCTACGCGTGGGAGATCAAGGACTTCCTGGTCAGTCAGGACAGGTGCGCCGACGTGACGCTGGAGGGCCAGGTGTACCCCGGGCGTGGAGGCGGCGGGCACAAGAACAAGACCAAGCAGGAGAAGGGCAAGAAGAAGGGGGGGGACCCAAGGTCTCAGGCCAAGGCTGTGAAGGAAGACAATCGCGCCGGGAGTAAGAGGGAAGAGCTGTGATGGGGCCCCGGCCGCTTCTGGGACGGGCAGCCACCGGGCGCGGGCGCGGGCAGGAGCCGCTCCCTGGGGCATCCTGCTCGCTCCTGGAAGGGCTCTGCCGTGTGACCAGTTTGGGGCCCACGTGAGAGTTACTGTTTCAGAGGCGTCAGGCAAGAAGACAGAGGCCTTGTCATTAACTTTGGACAGTGACACATTCGAGTTTCCTGTAAAGTCACTGGTGGTGGAAACCTGACAGTTGCTTTTCCCTTTGGGTCCGGGGGAGTCGCTGGCCCCGGAGGCACCCCCTCCCTGCCCGGCTCTGCCCCGGGGCTCCGCTGTGTCCGGGCTCCCCTTGTTTCCACCAGCTGAACGCCCGCCGGGTGCCAGACGGACGGACGCCGTCTGTGGGGCCGGGCCCCGGGGCCCTTGGACACCGTTTCCGTGACACTGAACTTACGCGCTTACACAGTGCTCCAACCTCACCCGCGCCGTACGGTCAGGGTACGGGGCCCGCACGTGCGCGGGGCGTGAGGTGACGTCCTGTCCGGGGGATCCCAAGTACTGGCCTGAACTCTGACTGGGACCCCAGTTCAGGTTCAGGACGACCCTTGGGAGCGGCCGGTGTCGTGTGTCTGTGAGTCCGGGAGGTCCGCCTCTGTCCTGTGTAGGGCACCTGCGCGGGCGGCGAGGCTCCGGCGCGCCATTCGAGGCGACGACTGTAAGGGGAGTAACTCGGGAGTCGCGGAGTGTGACGGAGGCCTCAGTAACCTCATCATTTCTGAACATTTTTCTGTGATAAAGTGCCTAAATGTGGTGTGTTTGTGTGGCCCTAATGCTCTGCTAACGTCTGGTTTGCTGTTTGTGTGTAGAATTCATACGCGGTGTCGTTTCTAAGAACCCAGATTATTTGTACAGAACTTCCGTCGCAGTTTTAAGAAATTAAAAAGGGCACGTGGACGTGCTCAGGAAACGTCACCGGGGAAGGACGGTCCAAGGAGAAAAGTCTGTGCCCGGCCCCTGCCGCCGCCGTGTCTCAGTCCTTAATTTGTTCCCAAAACAGGAGTTCACTTCCCAGCCTGTAGCGATGTGTCTGTGTGGCGTCACGGCGTCCGCGAAGCCCGCCCTCCCCGGGGAGCTGGAGCCGAGCCCCCTGCCCCGTCCTCAGGAGGGGCCCCTGCGCCAGGCGAGGGCGAGGGGCGCTCCCCTCCGCGCTCTCGATGTCTCCCTGGGCCGTGCGTCGCGAGTCCGTCCTGCGGACAGGACCGCGCTGCCCCCCCGGCCCTGCGCCGCGGCCTGCACCTGGCAGTGCTCCCACGGCGGGACGTCCTGATCCCGCTGCTCCTGCGCGGGAGGCGCCCCCGTCCCCCGGGGTTCAGAGTGTCTCTTACGTGCTGTGGGGGCCGGGCACAGCCTGGACACGGCCCCTGCTGCCCTGAAACTTGGCGACCTGGTGGGGGAGGACCAGTCTGCATCACACACAAAGTGGCAACGGATAGATGAGAGGCCCACGGACCCTGAGGTGGGGCGGCGAAGGGGGGGCGCCTTGGGATGTCAGCGGGGCCCTCCCTGGGGCAGGAGCAAGGAACGGTGTGTCCGGGCCCTGTGGTCACAAGGAGCAGCAGCCACCCGAAGAGGGAGGAGGTACGTGGGGTCCTGCGGGACTTTGGGGTGCCCTGGGGGTTCTCAGCTGTGGTGGGCCGAGCTCGGGCACAGTCCACTTGGAACCTGGCTGCGCTGAAGTCTTGATGGCAAGCGGCCCCCAGGGGGCGAGGGTGGTGCTGACCTGTGCCCCACAGCGGACCTGCGCGCTGCCTGCTGGTGCGCCCTCGTGTTCGGTTTTCAGGATTTCGTTAGTACGTGGAGCCGCCCTGTGTTTTGGTAAACTTGTTTGTATCTGAAGGGCAGACTCCTCGCACGGGGGCCGCCGGGACGAAATGAAGGTGACAGTTCGCTGGGTGCTGCCAAGCTGCTGTCCCAGTACTTCCGGGACCTCGTCCCTTTGCCAGCAGTCTCCGGTCCTGCGGGTGCTGGGCATCGCCCTTGGCCAGCCTCATACGTGCATAACCCCTAGCTTGATGGGCTACCCTGACGCCACGAGCTGGAGAGGCCCTGATGCCAGAGGGGACAGAGATGCCAGGGAGCCCCCCTTTACCCCCCGTGTCCGCCCAGCCCNCAGGGAGGTGGGGGAGGGCGCGCGCACAGGGAGGTGGGGGTGTGCGCACATAGATACAGCTACATTCGCAGGTTTACCCCTGCTGGTTCTTCGTGCTTTTCATGTCTTGATCCAGCGCGGGCACAAGGCGGCACCAGAACGTCACTGGGGACACGGCCTCCCCCTCCTCCTGCCCCTGCTGTGTGATGCTTGTGCTGTTCTCACTGCTTCTGGTGGTTGCCTTTATATATACTGTTACATCTCTTGCTATTTTTTTTTTCAAAGCTTATTTTCGTTTGTTTATTTTGGGAGAGGGGGAGAGAGAGAATTCCAAGCAGGCTCCATGCTGCCCGCACAGAGCCCTCCTTGGGGCTTGAACTCATGAACTTTGAGATCATGGCCTGAGCTGAGATTGAGTTGCTTCACCAACTGAGCCACCCAGGTGCCCCAAACCTCTTGTTTTGTTTTTGTTTTTCAATTAAACCACCTTCACTAGTGTGCATTAAGCCCTAACCAAGGCCGGGAACTCACACTCTCTTCTCTCTCTCCGACTCTGGTCCGTCGTCATGCTTGTAGTGGCCCAGGGCCCACTGGCTTTCTCTTTAATAGTGACTGTTTTTTCTCTCAGATTCCTGGGGGTCCTTCCTCATTGCTAAGGTGCAGTAATTTCGCTAAGAAGGCTTATTTTTGATTTTCCTTTCTTTCCTTCTTTTCCTTTTAATTCTCATAGAACATGATGTGTTATTTTCAGTTGCAGATTCAGGGTTTGTTTTTCCCCTTTACCGTTGTGGAAACAGTTACTTTTGTGTTGGGGTTTTGGGGACCCTTTTTTTTTTTAGTTCTGAAATGAGAATTTTTTTCTTTAGTTTCATTCTGGTTTTAATATCAGCTGTTTTTATTAAAATTCAAGGTTTTATTAAATTTTTTGAACTCAGCAGGGGGTCTGGGGGCCTCAGTCGGGTAAGCATCCGACTTGGACTCAGGTCATGATCTCATGACTCTTGAGTTCGAGCCCCGTGTCGGGCTGCTGACAGCTCAGACAGAGCCTGGAGTCTGCTTCCAATTCTGTCTCTCTCTCTCTCTCTCTCTCTGCTCATGCTCTGTCTCTCTGTCTCTCAAAAATAAATAGACATTAAAAAAAATTTTTTTTTAATTTTATGAACTCCAGGAGTCCAAATGGAGAATCTCCCCCTTGAGTTTTTTTCCCCCTCCAGAATAGAATCTTTTTCTCAGTTTGTAAGTATATTCTTCTGTTGTTTTATTGCAAATGTTTGGGTGGCTGCCACACGGTGGTTTTCCCTCCTGTTCGTGCTCAGCAGATACGGCCTTTCCCAGGCCTTGGTCTCCGCGTCTGTTTTAGGTGAATTCTGAGCCTCCTTGCTCCTGAGCGCCGCTTTGTGCCCAGGGACGCTGCTGGGCAGGGCCGGGCCCGGGAGGGGCTCGCTGCAGGCACACAGGGCTCCAGTGTCGCAAGGCGCAGCCACCAAGATGAATTCTATTTTAATGCTGTATTTAAAACGTTGAGTGTGAAAAAACTGACAAAGTGGCCGTGTTACAGGCAGAATCGACAGTGCGGGGGTCAGGGTGAGCAGTGAGGTCACTGCACCTGCGTGGGGTCCCGTCGTCTGTCTGAAAGCAGGGCACCTCCGTCAGCACGTCCTCTGTTGTAGGAGTCCACATTCCCCGGCTGCCCGGGTCCTTGCTTCCATACCGGGAGCCGAGCCTTGTTTTTACTAAGACAGTATGACAGTGGTGTTAAAAGATCTCTATAAAAGGAGAATTTCAGCAATGAATACGCCACCCCAGCTCTTGAAGCTCTTTCACCCGACCACGCTTCCTCCCAGGAAGAACATCATCTGTGCACTTCGTCATGGCGGGAAGAGAATTCTGTCACTCTGTAATAGAGTTCCCGTGGTGGCACGCCGACTCCGTGCCGGACGTGGATGTCTGGCGGCTGTGCCGTGTCCGTGCTTCTGGGACAGACGGGGGCGTCCAGCTTGAGCTCACTGCCCACGTCCCCTTCAGGGACTGTCTGCTCCCACTCGCGCCCACCCCGCTCGCACAGTGACCCTACTCCGCTCCCAGCGCAGTGGCCACGGCCATCCGCACCGGAGGGGGACCCCACGCACCGGGGTGGCGCGTCGGAGCCTCTCAACTGGACGCTGAGTGATTGGGTAGCTGAGTCACTGAGAGCAGAGCACCTGCACTGGAGGTTTCAGGGCCTGTGTGGGTGAAGTTTCAGATTTGCCCTGAGTCTCCCACCTTCTCCTGGGTCTGGATGATTTAGGCTGTGACCCCAGGTTCTGAGAGCTGGGTCCTTAAGATAAACTGTCCACAGGGGCTACTTGGGGGAGATTTCTGTCAGCCTAACCCCCACCCCTGCCCCAGGCTGACTTTTCTGATTCCGTGTATCCCTTTCAAGAGAGGCTCGATCGAAGCATGGACGCAGAGACCCTGGCACTGGGCCGTATCCTTGCTCTCTGTGTGTCTTTCTGTACTGTGGAATCTTCGAGCCCCTTCTAGGTACTCACAGTCATAAACTGAAGTTAGCTTTTGCCTCCCGTAAGGTGAGTTGTTCAGGATTGGCTCCCAGAGTCCTGGGACAGAGAGCCTGCTTGTGCTGTGTGCCATCAATTTATTCCCGCTTTGCACCTGTCACTGGCAGTATGTGAGAAGACCCATCCAGTCTGCCCAACGCCAACTGGAAATGGGTTTCATTTTTTAATTCATCAGTGTATTTATTTGTTTAAAAAATACTTACCTCACCTACATGCCAGCCATGGTTCAACAGTGATAAGGCAGTAATTTATTTTAATTTGCATGCGTTTGATTACTAAGTTTTCCTGTTCTCTGTGCTTACTAAAAGTCACTTCCTCCTGTGGAAATGATTTGTTTTTATTAAAAATAGGAATTATTTCGTTTTCAGTTTGAGAGGGAGAATCCCAAGCAGGCTCCGTGCTCAGCACAGAGCACAACACTGGGCTCCATCCCATGACCCTGGGATCATGAACTGAGCCCAAATCAAGCGTCGGTCTCAACCGACTGAGCCCCCCAGGCACCCCAGAAATGATGTGTTCTTATCTTTCATCGCTTCATCTACTGGTGGATTCTGTTAAACAAAAGCCGTGTGCTGGATGCTGGCTGGACTTGGCGAGGACTATTCCCTGCTGTTGCAGCCACAGAAAGCGAGTTGTCCCCACCTGTGAGCAAGGACACCCGGGGGTTTTCAGCCCACGGCGGAGTGAGGGGTCGCTGGATGGGAAAATCTGAGCGGAGCCTGATGGGGGCCGAGGAATTCTTCCTAAGCTGGATCCTGGCTGAAGGCAGGCCCGGGACTCGGTGTGAGGGCCCCCAGGAAGGTGCTGGGCCTTCTTAGCTGGGTTCTCCGCTAACATTGGGCTCCACGGCCTGACTGCGAGGAAACCTCTGGAGGAGCCTGACTCCAATTTGGTCAAGAACAGCAGTCTACCATCTCTGATGTGGGTGATGTGTGTGTCTTTTGCTGAGCATAGCAATGACCCTTTGGCCTTGAAACCTGTTGCAGAAGTCTTTTCCCGTGGTGCCCTGGGGACTCTGGGCTGGGCACAGGTCAGGCTCTTCCCCGGGGGGGGGCCCTGGAACCGCAGATCTGAAGGGGGAGTCCTGAAGAGGACCGTAGCCGAGTCAGACACTCAAGTTCAGTCGGGGCTTGGGGGCAGAGGAGGGTTACCGTAGTGACCAGAACCACGCTGGGACTTCAGAGCCTCCACAGGCTTCCCATACTGCCTCGTGGAGCCCACTGGGGCAGGGCCAGCGGCCAGGGGGCAGCACTGCCTTCACAGAGCCCCGTCAGGGAGGTGTGACCGCTCCACCCTGCGCCCCCAAAGCCAGGGCCTGGCCGCGCAGTCATGTGGCCGGCCAGACCCCCTAAAGTAGTCAGGGCCTTTAACGGGTGTGTCCACTAGGGGGCGGCAGAGACCAGCCTCGGCTCTAACCCCGCCCCTCCTGTTCTGACGAGCAGCTTGCTGAGTCTGCACCTGCCACAGCCCTTGAAGTGCCCTTGAGTGGCTGAGCGCGCCGCTCCCCTGAACCCCTGAATTGCTCCTGGACCTTAACGGGCTCTCACCCACGGTGCTGTCGGTGCTGTTGTGCATGCACGGACGCACCTCATCCTCGGGTGACCCCGGGCCGTCAGTGCTGTGTTACCACCCCCGTTTTACCAAAAGCACACAGCGAGGACGGAGAAGTCCAGGCGGTCGGGCTCTGCCCGGGAAGAGGTGCTCAGCACGGGTCACCACTTTCCGAGAAGCCACTGCAGGCCAGCTCTTGGCCGCTTGATCTCACTTGTGCCCCAGCCCCGGGCTCGGTCGGTTAGTAGCTAGCCTGGGCGTCAGAGTGCGGGTCTGAGGTCGGGCCGCCCGGCATCCTCTGAGCTGGGTCATGGGGGCCCCTGGTGCTGATAGATGCTCCCGCCCCCTGGCAGCCTGGTGAGGAGGCAAGCAGATCCACGTGGGGACCCCACTCCACACGTGCAAACCATTCCCGCCTCTGAGTCACAGCTGCCCTGGACACTGGGCCCCCTTCGCTGTGGCACAGCCCCCTGAGGGGAAGGAGGGGACGGGGGTCTGCCTGGGCCGCCGAGACTATTCTGGAAGGAGAGTAGCTATCGGCCCCGCACACGGCATGCAGAAGCACAGCGGCATGTGGCCTTCCTGGCTTTCCGGTGGGAACGGCCGCTCTACCACCAGCTGGCTGTGGCACCCCCAGATCTGTGTGCAGCCCAGGGCCTCAGGAAGGGGGTCCACCCTGCAAAGGGGCACGACCAGGGCCCCAGTCGCCCAGGTCCCTGCTGGGCTGCAGGAGACCACAGGCTAACGCCATGTGCTGACAAGGGGACGTCCCATGGGCCGATTTCAGGAGGTCCCACCAAGTGTCACAGGCCTTCCCCACGGGGCCCTGAGTCTGAGGACGCGTGAGCTGCGGCCGAGACCCCGTAGGGTGGGATTGACGCTGTCCACATGCGGGCCCGTCGCCTTGGGCCTGGCAGCCAGCTGGCGTGTGCTCCCGTCGTGGCGCACGGCGCCTGACAAACCCAGGCCACCTGTCTCTCCTCCAGAGAAGTTGGCCGAAGTGTGCAAGACGCAGCATCCGAGCCCACGAATCCGGAGTCCTGAACGCTCTGGGCGAGGAGGCAGCCGTCCAGAATGTCGGGAATGCCGGGGGCATCCGGTCGCTGCGCATCTGCTCTTCCCGGCCAGCCGGCCCGCATTCCTCGTGCCGGGAGCGCGGCTTCGGTGCGGGCTGCAGACACGGGGCCTCCTGCCTCGGCCCCAGCGGGGCGCCCCCGGGGCCCTATCTGCCGCCCCCCCTTCTATAGACAGAAGAGCCCTGGAGCCCTAGGGTAGAGCCTTCCTCACCCACTCCCTGAGGTCTTCGCTCCTCCTTAGGACCCCTTGAGGGAGAGCGTGGGGTTTTCTGCCTTTGGGCGCCCACTTCTAATTTTTAATCAGTGTGTGTCCGGGGCCAGAAAGCACCTGTCGTTTCTCTGCGCCACACTTGGGCCAGGACAGCCCCCTGGGGAGGGGTTTGCTATTGCCAGACTGTTCTTTGGGCCCTTGAGATGTGGAACCAGGAGGGAGGGAAGAGGTGAGGGAGGAGGAGGTGCAAAGGCCCAGAGGCATGAGCCGGCAGGGCCAGGGTGGGCGAGGAGGTGGCTGTGGGAGTGTGGCTGCAGAGCCCGAGGGCGTGTGCGTGTGTGTGTGTGCGCGTGCGTGCGTGCGTGTGTGCGCGTGTGTGTGTGCGCGCGCGTGTGTGTGTGTGTGTGTGTGTGTGAGTGAGTGAGAAAACACTTCAAATGTGGGAAACGCTGCCAGCTGACCTCCGCGCTCTTCAGCCGGTAATACTCCCGGACCCTCTAGAACCCACAGGGATTCTGCCGCTGACTCCGCCAGTGAGCAGGGCGTCGTCACAGACTGGAAACCGTATCTCCGTAGGCCTCCTGGCCCTCGCGAGGCTGTGACTTACGCGGCCGATCCCGCGCAGCGGGCCATGGGGGCCTTTGCCCTGTCGGATGATTAGACGTAAAGATGCCGTAAGCAACGTCGTTTCCCTGAAGCCGTGTGCTTGGGGTGCGCTCGCCACAAGTGGTTAGCGGGTCACAGACGAGGACTGTTGTTAAGGCTCTTCATTCATGATACTAAATACGCCTAAACCCGTTACTTCTTAAAACAATTTTTGGGGCACCTGTGAGTGGCTCAGCTCATGATCTCACGGTTGGTGAGTTTGAGCCCCGCTTCGGGCTCTGTGCTGACAGCTCGGCTGCTTTGGATTCTGTGTCTTCCTCGGTCTACCTCCCCCGCTCATGCTTGTTTTTCTCTGTCTCAATGATAAATAAGCATTAAAAGCATTAAAAAAAATTTTTAACGTTTATCTGAGAGAGAGACCGCGTGAGTGGGGANAGAGCAAGAGCGCCAGCAGGGGCTCAGGGCGGGGAGAGAGACAGAGAAACAGAGAATCACAAGCAGGTTCCATACTCAGCCCAGAGCCCAACCTGGGGCTCAGGGTCACAAGTACAAGATCACGCCCTGAGCCAAAACCAAGAGTCAGATGCTTAACCAGCTGAGCCACTAGGTGCCTCTCGATGAAACGTTTATAGGGCACAACCCTGGCCCATGTGGGAGGTCAGACGGCCCGGCTCCAAGGGAGGCTGGTGGAAAGGGTGAGTGACCGAGGGCGCCAGCGTGTGTGCTGTGGTGGCTCGGGGCCCTGGGCCCAGGGGGGCCGGGGGAAGGAGGAAGGTGCCACGGGGCCAGGGGTGGGTCGGGGAAGCCCTTGCGTGGAGCTCGGCCTTGGAGAGAGTCGGGCAGGCACACGGTGAGGGGAGGGAAGGGTGTGCCTGGTACAGGGAACAGCTCCCAGTCACCCCGCGGGGACACTAGGTGCTTTGGGTGGGTGACACGTGATGAGGTTTCTGGGTGCCTGAGGCCCGGGAACCAGCAGTGGGAGAGGGGCCAGAGATGCAGCCAGGACGCTCGGTGGAGGCCTGTAGGCCCAGCCACGCCTGCCGCGTGGACACGGGGACAGATTTCCCCACCCCTGCTTGGGACCCCGGGCCCCTGCATTTGAAGCAGATGCTCTGAACTCTGACCTCTCGAGGCCGCTGCAGACTGTCTCTATTGGACACCGTCTCCTCTTCCCTCTGGTCCGCGGAATGGTCCCCCGCCCGCGTCCTGCGGGGTCTCCTCCCGCCAGGCCCTGTCCCTCGTCAGGAGCCCCCTGCTCCCCCCCTCAGTCCCTGCTCCTTCTGCTGAAGCCCCTCGCGCCTCTCCCCTGGCCTCCGTCCCCTCCGGCCTGGCCGGGGCGCAGGCCCGGGACTCGGTGCTCCCCTCGCACCCAGGCTCTGTGCGGGGACATCAGTGGCCGCTGAAGGGCTCCGAGTCCCCTCTCCTGCCCCTGCTCTGCGGTTGGCCGGCCGGGGGCTCCCGTGGGGTCCGCCCCGTCACTGAACCAGCGTGTGTGCTAGAGTTCAAGTGGTGAACGGCCGACGGGGAAGTCCCTGGGGACCTGCCTGCCATGGGTTCCCCCCCCCTCCCCCGACACGGTTTCATCACGGCACCTCTGCTCCCTTGCCCTGTGCCCAGGCCTTGCCTCGTCCGCCCGATTCCCTGGCGCCTCCGGCCCCAGCCCGTTTCCCGATCCCCGACCGCTGCAGGTGAGGGCGGCTCGTCCCTGACACCTGTTCTCCAGGGGCGTCTTTTGTGTCCCCTGTGTGCTGTGCCTGGCACGCAGCGGGTGCTCAGACACATTTATTGAATGAGTGTCCAGATGTGATCACCCCCAGGTGAAGCGCCTCGAGGGCGGGGGAGGCCTTGCCGACGCGGGTGTCCAGGCTGCTCCACTGGCCTTGGGCACTGGCAGCTTGATGCCGCGGTCTGATGCCAGCCCCTTTCAGTGGGCTGGACGTGCGTGCGTGCACGCACACGCGCACACACACACACACTGAGCCCTGACAGCTCTCCAGAAACCACCAAGAGAAGAGCTCTCTGTGATGACGGAAACGTTTTATTTTGTAAGTCTTATTTTAAGAGACAGAACAAATGGGGAGGGGCAGAGGGGGAGGGAGAGGATCCCAAGCAGGCTCTGCACTGTCATCGCGGAGTCAGTGCGGGGCTCGAACCCATGAACCGTGAGATCATGGCCTGAGCCACCAGGCACCCCGATGGAGTGCATGTTAGGCCTGGATGGGACCCAGCAGCCACGTGGGTGAGGAGCACGGAGTGTGGCTGCTGCAATCTAGGAACTGAACTTTTCACTGTATTTCACTTTAATTCATTTAAATTGAGGTACAGCCACGTGTGGCTAGTGGCTGCCTACCGGGCCGCGTGGTTCTAGAGCCCTCCTGGGTGCCCCTGTTCTGGGCTCTGCTGGCCGCCGCCTCCCCAGATGCCAGGGCCCGTGGGCCCCGCCCGGCGCGGCTGAGGGGACCTCTGCGCCCGCCTCCACCACTCTCGGCTCCCGGCTGGGGTGGACCTCGCCCTCCGCCGCCACCGCCACGCTGTCCTCAGACACAATGCTTGGCCTCCAGAAGGAAGAGACAGTCGTGCTTCCAGCCAAGGCCCCCCGGCCCCTCCTGGGTCTCCCCTGGGGACGGGGCTGACGGCTTACTGACGGTGCGGGAGCACGGAGGCCGGGGCGCGACCTGGGCATGGCGGTCCCATGAACGATGACCTCTTCTCTCACAGGACCGGCCGCAGCGGCTCTCACGGGCGCCGCCTTAGTGCAGGGCAAGGCAGGGCCTGAACCTGGGAGTCCTTCTGGGAAGTGAGAGGCGCAGACTCACGGTGGCTCCGTCCGTCCCGTTTTGCTCACATATCTGGCTTAAAACGCGGCCCCCGTTAATGGAGAATGAGAAGCGGGGGGGGGGGGGGGCGGGGGCCTNGCAAGATTCTCCAAACCACGGCCAGTGTCCTCTGCCGCCAGCAGAAGGTTCCGGGTCCAAAGGATATCCTCAAACGTGACATTTAGGACGATTGCTTGTTTCTCTGACATTGACTTCCCAAGTGCACAAATAGTAAATAAATAGAAAATACATCTTTGTTCATGGAGTGTTCACGCACAAAACATCTAGTTCCCGAAAAAGGACCAGCTATTTCGGCAACAGGAAGAGACCAGCCTTCAGAGGAGTGCGGCTCACCCTGAAGGGCCTAACTCCTTTCCACGCCGACAGACAGAACCGCGGGAGCGACCTTCCAGGCGGTAAGACAGCCGTGTGTGGCCACGAGCCGGCCGGGCCCCTGGCCATCGCCGCCGGGCGCGGGAGTGACGCTGGACGCAGAGCGCCTGAGCTGCCGATCTCGTGTCCAAGCCTGAGCGTTTTCAAGTAGTTACTTTCTGGAGCTAACCGGTCCGAGACGCTCGGCGCCCCGGCCGCCCGAGGCGGTTTCCGGCTGAGGCCCTTGTGCGGACAAGAGTCTGAAAAACTCAGCAGAACTGCAGACAAGGAAACGCGGTCATCCCGACCGCCCTCCCTCCCGTCGCCCAGGGTCTGCGTGGAAGAGGGGCAGGGCCCCTGCAGCGTCCCACCGTCACCTCCCAGCAGCTGGCGGACCCTGTGCTGGGAAGCCGCTCGGCGGCCGGCTCCGCCTGGGGAGGGGGCCCCGCTCGGGTCCCTCGCGGGCAGAGGGAAACCAAGGGTGTCTTTGAAGGAGGAGCTGGAAGAGTTTGTGGTCGGTGCAGGAAAGGGAGAGACGCAGCTCCGCGTGCCCCCAGGGTGACCTAGGGCGCCCCCGGGAGAGCATGAGCCACACATGGAGGTCCCTCCTTCCGGAACCCTCTGAGCTCCCTGCTGGCGCAGCCGAAGCCCTGCATCCCGCCCTGCGTCTGCCTGCGGGCCTGCACTCGGGTAGCACCAGCGGGGGGGCCAGCGCAGGGGCAGGTAGGGGCCCCGTGTGCACGGCGGGCCGGAGGGAGACAGCCATCGGCCAGTTCTCTCTATTCTGATGGTTTTTTTCAGGAGACTTGACCCTGTTCGGGGACCCCGTCAGGAGCGCCCGGACCCCTGAGGCTGGTTGAGGCAGTGTGGTGTGGCAGCAGGTGCTGGGGGGGGGGGGGGGGGCTCGGCCCAGCCCCCCTCCCCGTCTCAGGGTCTCACACGCCTCCCTGTGAAAGGAGGGTCTTGGACTAGGTGTACCCTGAGGTCCTCTCCGACTCTGAACCTCGGGCTCCTGAGGTGACCACACTCCCGGGTCTCAGGATGAAGGACAAATGAGCTCCTCAAATAGGAGCTCACTTTCCTTGACTTGGCTCCACCTGCCCTGGGGCCAGTGGGGGGCTGGCTGGGGCCTGAGGTGCACGCCCTGCTGAGCAGCCTGGCCCTCCCCTCCTCTCCCCTGCAGGCCAGCAAGCTGCTGTCAGCAGCCTCGGCAGGGGTGGGCAGGCACCTCCCAGCTGCTGGCCTGACTCCTCCCAGCTCGGTGCCTGCCCTGTTCCCGGGGGGCCCTGGTCCCTGGGGGCCCTGTTCCCGGGGCGCTGTTCCCGGGGCGCTGGCCTGTTCCTCCGCCTGTGGGCCACGTCCTGACCCCCCGCAAGCATGTGGGATCCTGGCCTGGTCTTCTGACCCCTCTTTGTGTTCTCCCCCGGGCGTCGGAGGGCGTGTATACCTGACCCGACCCCCCACCCCCCACCCCGCACTTCGTCCTGCCGCGGTGAGCCCCCTACTCCAGGCCAGACTTCCGGCCGCTCCACCCCATGCCCCAGGGGCCCAGCGCCCCAGCCTCCCTCGGATCAACCGCTGGCTTTGGTGCGCGTGCACATGGTCGCAGAACGCGAGGGGCCTCTCTTAGAAGTCACGGAGTCCGCCCCCCATCCCGGGACCCAAGGCCCCTGAACGGCTGAACCGCTCCAGCAGCAGGGCTCGCGCGTCCCTGTCTCCCGCCCACGGGCTCCTGACCCCATGACGCCGGTGTCTGCTTGCGGGAACGAAGCTGTCCGTAAGGCCGCGTCTCTTTTGTCCCGTATCTGCCAGCCTACGATCTGAGAGTGGCTGGGTCAGGGCTGCTGCCGGCTCGGCTCTGGTCTCCTTGCGTGGCCCCCACGACCCCCACCCCCAAGAGGCACTGATAGGGGAGAAGCACCCAGGAGGCTGCAGGAAAGAGAAGCTTCCAGCAGGCCGGCTGCGCCCCCAGGGCTGCAGAGACATGCTGAGTGGGGGTGGGGGCCGCACCAGGGTCTGTGACACCCCCGCTGTCAGGGCCGAGGCCCCACCCTCCCCAGCGGCTGGGGGAGCAGCTGTCCCCCCCCCCCCCCATCCCGGCCCCCC
>NW_027531904.1:10175991-10177277 GCF_008692635.1 Crocuta crocuta
CCCCCATCTGTGGCCCCCAGTCCACAGCCCTAGTCCTCTGTGGAGCAGCGCTGGGCGGCTGCCGTCCTCACAGCCGCTTCTTCCTCACCACGGGGATGGGCACGACCTGGAAGATTTTGGCACTCTGGTCCTCCGTGTCCAGGGTCACCCAGGTGGGCCGGAAACTCCCTTTGAAGCCAACGAATGCCATTTTTTCTGGAAAGCAGGAATGAGTCACGTGATCAGAAACCCCAAGAAAGTGGCTTCCCCCTTCCAGGCTCCTCACGGCCTGTCCCATGCGGGCATTTCCAGGTGGCTGTCCTAGCCGCACTGCAGTCTGTCCCCCGTGGGGCTCTGTGCCCGACGGCGGTGTTGGGAGCGGCACGCAGGGGCTCAGCTGAGCCTTGGGAGCTGTGCAGGGTGGTGGCTGTGCTTTGCACAGGAGGCCTCCCATCACCAGCGAGTCCCTGCCCCTCTCTGAAGCCCAGAGTCCCTATCGGTCACACGGGGGATGACACGCGGCCACAGGGCCTCGCCCCAGCCCCGACATGCTGTGGCTTTGGAAGGACTTCGCCTGCAGATGCAGAATGAACGGTGCCACCAGACTAGGCTTCTGGCCCTCGACCCACACAGCCAGCCCTGCCCTGCGTTCGGACCTTAACCATTGGAGGGGCGTGGGGCTCCATGTCTGCACTTGGAACGGCCCGGCCGGCACATGTCACCCCCAGGAAACCGCCACTGGACTTAGGTCACGTCACGTACGTCAGCTCTTGGTAACAGGGTCTTAATTAAAAAGGCAGAGGCCCCTGAATGATCCCAGGATTGAGCCCGAGAAGATACTTCTCTGTTCTTGGGGCTCTGTTTTGGCTCGAGCAACGGGCCTTCAAGGCTCCGGGGTTTCCTCCGGGGACTGCCAGGAATTAACGCCCCACACGTCGGGGTACGAGCTTGATGCCCCTCATGGTCAGGACACTGCGGCAGCTGAGCTCTGGCTTAGAAACATTCGGATCCGAATTCTAGCCTGAGGCAAGTTACTCAAGTATCTAATTCCGTCCCAAGGGCAATAAGAGCACTGTGACCGTGAACGCAAGTGGGAGCCCGGCGAGCTGGGCAGGTGCACGGCTGAGCACCACCCCTGGACCGCGTGGACATTAGCGTCTGCCGGCGTGTCCCGCCTCCCTCCCAGGCGCCCTCCCTCGGGGGCCCCCGCAGTGACGGTGACGAGGGTCGTGCCGACATTTCTGGGCGGACTTCCCTGCGGGGTCAGCACTGGCTTCATCACAAAAGCACCGAGGGACCTCAGAAAA
>NW_027531904.1:10178063-10179010 GCF_008692635.1 Crocuta crocuta
GGGAGGGAGGGAGGAGAGCTGTGCAGAGGTGCAGAGTGCCACGGGCCTACGGATGCCTGACACCGGCTCCAGCGGGGAGGGCGAGGTGAGGCCCTGCCCGTCAGCACCAGCAGCTGGGGGGGGGGGCTCAGACTAAGCTGCTTTTCTGCTGATGCTTTGGTTTAACAGAAAGGGGAGGGGGCCCATGCTGAGCGGACGGGTGAACAACTCAGGGGGTGGCTTCCCGCGTCTGGTCACACGTTCAAGGGGAAGCCGCTGGCATGTAGGGATGGCAAACAGGCTGTGTTCTAGAAGGCCACCTAGCGTCGATTCTGGGGTCTGGTGGAGAGCACTGTGGTCCCAGCAGGTGGCGGCAGCAGCCGCGCACCAGGCACCTGGACTCACTCAGTGTAGACGTCTGGTCCAGACCACTTACCTTTCAACCTGAGGCCCTTATCTGCCCCGAGCTTCTCCAGCACTCTGGTCCACGGGCCCCTGGAAGCATATCTCCCCTTTGACACCATGAGCACGATGGAGCTGCAGGAGAGGAGGCGTCAGAGGCCGGAGGGGAGGGCAGGCTGGGGGGCTGGGAAAAGGCCACCTGTCCCGCGTGCAGAGCTGACCAGCTCTTCCCATGCGCCGCCCCCCGTCCTGGACCCCCTCCCACACATCTGGGGGCCTCCTCACGGCTGCTCTCCGCTCGCTCGCTGCCTGTATGTGTGTCCATCCCCAGAGGGGACGGGGTGGGTGTGCAGAGCACACGTCTGCCAGGGCCGGGCACACGGAGGGGGCTGCAGCGTGCGTGCAGGCCCTCAGCCGCGCGGTCAGGACCACACGGGAACACGGAGGGAGAGCGGGGCAGAAGCTGGGCTCACCACATGCTCGGGGAGCGTTAGCGTCTGCATTCGCGTCACTTTCTGCTCGGTTTGTGGATGGGGAGACTGGGGCGAATTCACTGGGCGTCCGAG
>NW_027531904.1:10179260-10184469 GCF_008692635.1 Crocuta crocuta
AGGGGACCTGCCCAGGGGCCCAGGCTCAGGGGTGGGGGGTGGGGGGCAGGGGCCTGGAGCGAGGGGTGCGCCCAGCCTGACGGACCCTGGCTCGCAAAGCCCGGCCTGGGCGCCCGGCGTCTGTGCTCCCGCCCCTGGCTGTATCCCAGCAAAGTGCTGGGGCCATGGCTCGCAGTGGCAGACTCAGCGGGCCGGGCAGGAGATGAGCCCCCTCCCCCCCAGATCGGAAAACCGGACGAGGTTCTGGAACCTGCTGTCACCCCCGTTTGTGTGCCTTCAGGAGCAGATGGAACACTGTTTAAATGCACAGGGCACGTCAGCCCTTAGGACAGACGGAAGGGGAGCTGGGGCTGCCTGGGGACGAGGCCCCGGGGCACGGTGGGGGGCGCCGGTAGGGAGAGGGAGCCTGGCACACCCCCCAGCGCTGGCCTCGGGCACCGTGCCCAGGAGGCTGCTTGGCCGTCGCTCTGGCTCAGAGGAACAGCTCGAGTCCCTTTGGCTCCGCGGAGCCTTCCTGCCAGGGTGAGCCCGAACACAGGTGGTGCCCTCCAGACGGGGCTCGGGGGCAGCCCCCGGGAGCGGGACGCAGGGCCCAGGCTCCCTGTGCGTCCCGCCATCCTGATGGGGTCAGAAGCCTGCGTGCTTGGAGGTGTCCCTCCCTGCCCCGTAGGGGACTGTCCCGGCCTGTGCACTCCCGCACCTGTCAGCACAGGCGTCCCGTGGTCACAGGCCACAGGCCGCTCCGACAAGCCCTCCTTGACTTCTGGGGGAGGACAGCCGCCTCCCCCCTCCCCTGGGACCCCGGGGGCGGGATGGAGGGCAGGAGGAGGGGCAGGGCGGGCCCGGCTCCCCCGCTGCCCCAGTCCTCGCTCCCTTCTGGGAGGTGAGAGAGCGCTGGTGGTACCGGTTCCTGTCCGGGTGGGCCGGTCACACAGGCCCTCAGCGAGTGCATGGGGTTGAGGGGAGCCCTGGGAGGGGCGGGGGCTCCTGCCCTAAACAGACCAGCTCCAGGCTCCCACGTCCTGTTTCGTTGCAGGAAGACGAACTCTGGCCCAAAAAGGCATGAAAACAACTACTGCTCTCGAGATGATGAGTGCGTTTCCCCCAAATCCGTGGATGTGATCTTTCCTGCACAAACGTGCATGCGTATGTGGGCCCTACAGAGCGCGTGAGGACCCCAGTGCTGCTGACTCTCACAGTTAGTTCAGGCGGCACTGCGGTGGCATCACGAGACCTCACCGAAGAGGTGCACGCGTGTTAGGTTTGGAAGGTGCTGGGAGCTACCAGGGATTTCTAGGAACGGGCACAGGAGGCACTGGGGAGAGTTCGAGCCAGCTGCTGGCGGGGGGCGGGGCTTGGCGGGGGTCAGGCCCGTTAGGAGGCCAAGCCCCAGGGCCTGGTCCACAGCCACAGAGAGGGCCGGCCGGCGGGACACGGGACGGGACACGGTCACAGAGGAGAAAGGAGCAGGGAGTCCAGCAGCGTAGGGTTCACGCTGATGAACCGGAACAGAGTGGACGGGAGGACAGTGGATGGCGAGATTCGGTTCCATGGGACTCACAGACAGTGGGACCCAGGGTGCCGCGGAGGCATGGGCTGGAGGAGCCCGGAAGCCATCGGCGCTGGGATCGCGTTGGGAGTGTGGGCGGGGTGAGGTCATGCTGGAAAGTGTGTGGTGGCCGGGGAACAGGGCCAGGGCGGGCTTCCCACTCGTACTCGGGCAGCCTGGCCGCCCCAGCCTGACCTACATTCGCCGGGGCCAGCGAGTCGCCGGGTAGGCGGGCTCCCGGCCCAGCGCCCGTTAGGTGTGGGCGGGCCTCAAACAGGCCCTCAGCTCCCTGGGCCTGGGTGGCGGCCGGGGGAGGGAGGGGGCCGCGCACAGACTCACTTGTCCGGAAGGGCCTCCACATGGTTGGACAGCTGCCACGGGACACCCTGCAGGATGGCGCTGCGGAAGCTCGCGTGGCTCAGCATGTGGCCTTGGCTGGCATTGATCGCCACCACCTGGATGCCGTCTTCAGAGCTGGGGTACCTCGTCCCGTCCACCTGTGGGCCGAACGCAGCACAGCTGGGAGCAGGCGCGGGGTGGGGGAGGTGGGAGTGGGAGGAGGGGGTCCTGCGTGGACTCTGGAGCCGGCGGCCTGTGCAGCTCAGAGCATAAAGTCCCACCCCCCCAGGACCAGCCCCTCGCAGCCGCCTGTGGTGGGTGGACGCTGGGACATGACCTTATTTGGAGGGAAGGTCTTTGCGGGTGTAATTAAGGATCTTGAGATGAGGTCATTCTGGATTTAGGGCTGGTCCTAAACCCTGTGGTGGGTGATCGTGTGGGGGAAAGGAAGGGGGCACAGGGCCCAGACACCCAGGAGAAGACTGTGCGAGGGCAGAGGCGGATGCTGGAGCCACGTACCCACAACCCGGGGGCCGCGAGGGGCCCTGCCGACCCCCTGACTTGGGGCTGCTGTCCTCCAGAAGGGCCGGAAAACACGTTTCTGGTGTTGCGAGCGGCCTGGCTTATGGTCAGCAGCACCGGATGCCACCTCCACCCTCCCCCACCCACCAGTGCCCCTGCGGCGCCCAGAGCTGCTCACTTCTATGTAAGCCACGTCGCTCAGGAGGTGGAAGAAACGCTGCCTGGAGCTCTCCATCTTCACCTCCAGGAAGTGGTCCTTTGTCTTCTGGAAAGGGAAGGGACCAGGTGTCCTGGTTGGGTCGGGGGAGCCACAGGCATGGCCCAGCGGGCGGCTTCCCCCTCGCCTCACTGCACCCCCAGCCACGGGATTGGGCAGGGGGTCAAGCGGGCGTCCGGGAAGGACCCTGTGGCGAGCCACTCACCAGCTGGGCACCGCGCAGCTTCCTGGGCATCGGCACATCCACCACGGCCCTCTCGGTGAACCTGGGGTAGGCGGTGGCTGTGCAGTCGCTGATGCCCGCGTCCTCAGGGATCAGAGCCTTGATCCTGATTCTCTCGCAGCCTTTCACGGAGCAGAAGGCGAACCTCTCCCTCTCGTTCTGGGCTCTCAGCTTCAGGAACAGCAGCCTGTGTGCGGGGGGCACGGCCGGGCTGGCTCTGGCGTTCCCCCTCCCCGCCCTGTCCTAACGTCACCTACCCAGCACCACGCTGGCCGCCACGGTGAGACCCACGGACCTTACAAAATGGCCAGCAGGCCGTGTCTGTCACGGTGTCACGTGTGGTTCGAGAGAGAAACGCAAGCACGGGCATCAAAGCTAATAACGCCCACCGTGACCGTTTCCAGGTGCGTGCTGTACGCCACGCTCCGCGCACGCAGGGAACAGACACGCGGTCTCGTTTAACCCTCAGACGGTCCTGTCCGTTAGGTTCTGTTAGCGCCCTGGTGTCTCAGACTCAGAGGGGCCGAGGGGCCTGCCCAGGACCACACAGCAGGCTAGCAGCTGGGGTCTCACCCCTCACGGCCGCTGAGGAAAAGGCCTCCTCACCACGCTCTTCTGCAGACCAGCATTGTTCCCCTGCTCGCTGCATGGGACGAGACCCCGTGCGGGTGCCGGGGGAGCACGCGAGATGCGCCAGCCAAGAACTCGGAGGGGCCCCAAGTCCAGGGAAGCCCAGTGGTTTGGGCCCCTCCACGGGAAACACAAGACCTGTCACCCGGCCCACAGTCCCCAAGGGGGTCAGTGAGGTGCAGCACAGCCTAGTCATCGCCGTGGGCATGGAGGGCACTCTGCGCTGGAGTCTTGGGGGTGGGCTCAGGGGGCGTCCGCGATGGCGCAGGGCCACCAGGGCGGGCAGCCACACCTGGGGACTTTATGGGAAGCACTGTTCCCCACTGTCCATGGCTCTTTCCCCGTCACCTGCGGCCTTGTCTGCCCCGCAAGTGAATTAGGGTGTACGTGAGAAGGGGGCGCTCTTTACTTCCCCCCAGATCGAGCATTTTACTTCTGCGTCTCATTTTCAAGTTCTGATTTCTCTCTCATTAAATTGATAAAACTGTATCTACAGAGAGAGAGAGAGAGAGAGAGCGCACCTGCCAGGTATTTCCTCCTCGTTGATTTCAATCAAGAACAGGAATGTGGCCACAAGGCCACCCATTCCTGTCACTCCGCAGGGGGCTGGCTGTCCACGGCCTCGCCGCTGCGGACGTGTGCTGGCCTCCGAAGACCCTGGACTCGCCCTCTTTGTAAGGAGGGGGCTGCACTGCTCCCTCATGTCCACAGNCGCACCTGCCAGGTATTTCCTCCTCCTTGATTTCAATCAAGAACAGGAATGTGGCCACAAGGCCACCCATTCCTGTCACTCCGCAGGGGGCTGGCTGTCCACGGCCTCGCCGCTGCGGACGTGTGCTGGCCTCCGAAGACCCTGGACTCGCCCTCTTTGTAAGGAGGGGGCTGCACTGCTCCCTCATGTCCACAGTCACTCTGTTCCCGTTACTCCTCCCCCGAGCGCCCGCAGTGCCGTTCAGCAAACGGAGGGGCCCCGGCAACAGGTGGGCCTGGGTTCAAAACTAGCTGTGCCGAGATTGCGCCGTGGCCTCTGGACAGCCCCTGCGATTTTCTCCGTCCCTTCTTTGTGCCCCCCTAGTTTAGGGATCACGTCATCTGCTCCCACTGGCTTGCGAGCACCTGGGCGACACACCATGTCCTCTCCATTCTAAGAACAAGCTGCTTTCACCTTTTTCCTAAAACAGGCTTATTTCCTAAAATCCCCGTGTGTATTTCACAGTGTGTTTATTTTACCCCCAAGCTTAGCAGCTTGGAAATGCCACTGGTGCATGGAACTATCAGGCCCTGAGTCGAAGCCCTTAGGAAAGCATTTTACGTCAATGGCCAGTAGCCTGGTGGGAGCCGTCAGGCCTGCCGGGAGGGGGGTGTGTAGGGGGACCCCCCCCGGGGGCTGAGCCACCCTCCTGCAGCCGCGTGGGCATCCTCACCCTGAGGCCTCGTCCCAGTAGTAATGGCTCCTGCCGGGAAAGCTCTGCTCCACCTTGTCCATCTGGAGGGTCTGCACGAAGGTGCCTGTCTTGGACGTCTTCTTCCGCCGGCGGTCGTGCACGTCGGACAGGATGGAGAAGGTGGTGCCGCGGGGGTAGCAGAGCCCCACTCGGATCCAGTCGCCCCTGAAGGCAGAAGGAGGGTCAGGGACAAGCAAGGGCGTCTGGGGCACGCCCTGGAGAGAGACCCGAGAATTCTCCTCCGTTTCTGCTATGGGGCGGGGGGCGGGGGGCGGGGGTTCCCA
>NW_027531904.1:10184604-10203343 GCF_008692635.1 Crocuta crocuta
GCTGTGGCTGGTGGAGGGAGGGGCTCCTGGGGACACACCTGGGGGCCTCCCTGGCCCCCACTGGGGTGCTCCACAGGGAGCTCAGCCCCTCCTGGTCCAGCCCGATCGCGGGGCCCATTTCATCTCTTTGGGTCTCGTTTTCCACATCTGCTCAATGTCCGTCCCCCAGGACCCTGTGACAGCTCACGTGCACAGACAGCACCCGGACGTCAGTGTCTGAGGCCAGATCCAGGGCAAAACACTGTCATGTCACCCCACTCGATCCTGGCTGTGCCCCAAGGGGTCGCCGGCCCCAGCTCCGCCGTGGCACACAGGGAGGCCTGTGGAGCCAGACTCTCCGCCTGAGCCCAGCCGTGCCCAGGACGGGGGCTGAGCCCTCGGCTCTGATTCTGAGCTACTAGGTGCCCCCAGCCCCTCTGCAGGGGTGATGCGGGCTGGCCTGCGATCCTGAGGTGTCACCGCCTCTGCCTTGAGCCCTGCCCGTGCCACTCCCGGCTGGGCGCCCGCTTACTTGTTGAAGTTGATGAGCCAGATGGCGAGCTCGGCGGGGGCCGTCTGGTCCCAGTGCACGGTGTAGCCCTTCTGCAGTGTGACGACCGGCTGGTACTGCTGGTAGTGGGAGCTCCGGGCCAGGGCCCCCGCCAGGTGGAGGGGGCGGCTGGGAAAGTCGTTCTTGATGATCTTCATCCGCAGGTTGCTGGTCTTGTAGGCCTGGATGTACATCTTTCAGGACCCAAAGAGGAAACACAACGGGCAGTTACAAGGGTGTCTGGTTAACGTCTGACTACAGGCCCCACTTGCGAAGGAATGTTCTCGACGAGCCCTTTTAAGGACGTGGGGACACACGGCCTAATAAGGGGGCACAGCTCTCTCTGCTGGTGGGCGCAGCCAAGCCCGTCTGAGCCATCCTGCTAACACCTTCTCAGAAGAGGGCTCCGTGCGGGACGCGGCAGTGGAGACACGGGAGGAGCCTGGTGGCTGGGCAGGTGGCCGGCTGCAGGGAAAGGAGGGGGACGTGCAGGGGAGGAGGGGAGAGAACTCCTGTGACCCTGTGAACGCAGCCCCTCTCCCCTCTGCTGTCCTGCCCGCATCTGGGAGGCGGAAGGGAAGGGGAGGCGTCAGCACTGCCCACGGCACGGGGTGGACGCCGGAACGAGGGCTTTCAGGGGCTCCCGTGGCACAGCGTGAGCTGTAACGGGAAGGGCGGATTATTAGTGACAAGTAGTCAGCAGCCGGTCAGGAGGGCGGGGCAGGCGCCGACAGCTTTTCCGCACAAGACAAGCCGCGTACGGGAAAGACGGCATGTGGGGAAGATCCAGGGCTGGTTTCGCCAGCGCACCCCTCCCCGTGCCCACCTGGCCCTGCGGCCCCTTCCACTCTCTGGCACCAGCTTCCTCGCCCGCCTCTGCCGGACCCCAGACCGCCTTCCAGCCCCTTTCTCACGCACCCTCCCTTCCTGACGTCCACAGTGCCTGCCCGCGTGGTGGTCGTGAGGACAGCTTCTCCCTCCACAGGCGCCCCTGCCGCCCTCCTTGAACGCTGCCGTTCCTGGGTGCCCTCCCCGTTACTCACTTATTCACCAAATAATAACTAATGGTAACGTCATAACAGCTGATATTTCCGGCCCTGTCGTGCCCCGGGTACCGTTCCGTACGGCAGCCACTGGCCACCTGCGGCCCCTGAAACGTGACTGGCATGGCTGAGGACCTACCCAAGTTTCAAATTTTATTTTAATTAAACCTCAAACCAAAGGCAGCGTAAAATGTTTTCCTACTGTGCAGGCCCTTATTGTTTGGGGAGGTAGGACTAGCTTTCACTTTGTTGAAAATTTGCATCCAACTCGAGTGGGCTCTGAGTACAAACCGTGTCGTGGTTTTGAAGATGGAGAGTAGGAAAAAATGTGTACACGTGAAGCACCTCACTAATGGTTTTTACAAATCGATTGCATGTTGAGACGATAGGAGTTCGCGTGCACGAAGTTAAAAGGTATTATCACGATTAATGTCCCCGCTTCTGTGTCCTCTTGAACGTGGCCTCTAGAAAATTTAAGACCACCTGACTGGCTAGCGTTACATTTCCGGCAACGGGGCCGGTGAAGCACGTTGCATCCATACGTGAACCTCACGCCCACAGCCTCCGGAAGGAGGGTCCGCTGTTACCCCGACGTAAAGATGAGGACACTGGGGCTCCGAGTCACCCACGGAACGGGGTCCACATGTGTCCACGTCTTCACACAGACTCCGGGTGCCGGGGGGCCTGGGTTGAACCCGAGCCTTCGACCTCCGAGCACCCTTCCTCTAGGCACTCTGCTTTCTGTCTACAACGTGTTTTTCACTGGTTTTTTGAAAATGCTACTGGGTGGGAAGGAGAAAGAAACCGGACTCTCATTCTGACTGGCACGGAGCCAGGCATACAGCAGGCACTCACGCCTGCTGAGGGGCTGGGGACACCTTGCTTCCCCACCTGTGCGTAGTGTCCGCTGCAGATGGCGCCTCTCCAGTCCGGGACGCTGATGCAGTCCGGGTGCCGGACCAGCCAGTTGTCGTCCTTGGTGAGGTAAGACCCTGGGTACTCGGACACGGAGCCATCGACATCATGGAACACAGACGTCTTATCCCCATCCATGTCCAGCTGGTTGAACCAGGGCCCGGGCTCTCCGAAGAACACTCTGGAAGTGATCTAAACAGAGCCCAGGGAAGTGAGGCTGGGCCAGAGGTGAAGGGAAACTGCAGCCCGACGCCATCAGGCCAGGGAGAAGTTTCCGACTTCGGCGGACATCACGCCCTGGCCAAGCCAGAGACGCTCTCAGGCTGCAGGAGGCCTCCCGGCCGACCTCCCAGGGGCAGCAGGGAGACAGCCTAGTGCTTGGCGGCCTCCAGACCCAACACGTCCACCTGGCCTCTGCTCACATGAGGCCCGGCTGCCGTGGGCGGCCCTGGAGAGCAAGTGCTCTGGGGTGCGGGCCCAAAGCCTGCAGAGAGGAGGGGCGCACGAGTGTGTGAGTGTGCGAGTGGGAGAGAGGTAGGTGGTGGTGAATGTGCATGAGAACACACACATGGGGTAACATGTAAGAGAGACCGTGTGCGTGTGTTTGAGGAAGACCGTCTTTTGCCGCGGGCCTGTGGAGGGCTCTGTGCCTGACCTAACGAGTTTTCACTCCTTTCCTGCCAGCCCGCCAGCACTAGGCAGAAAGGCCAAGGGCAAGACCACAGGGGAGTAGATGGAAGAAAGTTCTGGGGGATCCGTAGCCCAGAGAAAGTGTTCCGGGTCCCTCCCGGCCTCAAAGGGCAGCCCTCCCTCCTGCCCTCCTCACCCTCAGCCCTTCCTTGGCACCCGTCTGTGCGCCTCAGAGAGACAGGAATGTCCTGGAAGGGGTGCCTTAGAAACCCTGGGATTTTAGATTAATTAAGGCCACTCAGGTGGGCCCGTCACAAGACTCAGTAGGTCAAAACCAAGGCCCGTGGAGGAACCTTGAGTCTGGAGGGGGGCTGGGCCGAGGCTCCGGGGGGCTCGGGGCACGGAGAGGGCAGGGGGCATTGACGCAGCCAGACTTGACCTGTAGGGCAACCTACACTTGTACTTTTCCAGTTTGGATGCAGACGGGCTGGGGCGCGGCCCCGCCTGCTTAGAGGAAGTCGTTCACTCCCTGTGGCGGTGGCAGCGGCTCAGACTCCAGCCCCGGGGGACGTGTGAATCACCGCCCAAAGTCTGGATGTGCCCAGAGCCTGCCCAGCGCCTCACTCACCGGGACGTCCTCAAAGGCGATGCTGGTCACGTTGTTATGGGGGCAGCTCTGCCAAGCGTTGTTGAGCCGGAAGGCCAGGGCGCTGGTGTGCCGGCCCTCCAGGGCTGCAAACTTGCGGAAAGTGCAGTTCTGGATGTTGACGGGGCCATCGTAGAACTGAATTCCTCGGATTGGAAAATTCCTGTGGGGTCAAGGGAGGGAGGTGCCAGGCTGATCGCCGCCTTGTGCCCCTGAGTTGTTTGCACCCTCCGAGGTGGATGGAAACAGAGACTTTCTGGGTCAACCATCCTGATCCCCACCTCCTGCCACTCCTCACTGCGGAGCATTATTGATTGATTAACTAGTGCGCTGAGAAAGTATTTATAGACACAGTAAATTTCAGTAAACAATTGCTGGATGACTGGATGGATGGAAGGAAGGAAGGTTCATTGAGTGGATGGAAGGGAGGGAGGGAGGAAGGACGGATGGTTGAGTGGATGGATGGATGGATGAGAGGAAGGCAGGGTGGGTGGGTGAGTGGATCAATGGAAGGAGGGATGATGGATGGAAGGAGGGAGGGTAGAAGGGTGGGTGAATATCTGCTGGCTTGGGGGTTGGGGAATTGTCCTCTATTCAAAGATTTCTCCCAGTTTTTCCATCCTGTTAAGAGTCACTGGGTAAATATCATAAATACTGCTGTAGAATGCTCGTATTATGTCCCTTGAGAGACTAGAGCCATTAGTCATTATTTAGTCTTAGTTGCCAGGACCATTTAATCAGATCAAAACCCAGATGAGTTTCCTCTGAGTAAGCCTTTCAATTGCGAGTCTGTGGGGTCTGGAAAACAGGCGAGAGGGAAGACAGACGGAAGGTGATAATCTGTAGCAGGATAACCGCGCATAACCTCTCAGAGCGTCCCTACAGGAGAGGCAGCCCCACTGGGCAGGCAGGACTGTGGGCCGTCAAGGGACCCCGGGAAGGCTCTGATCCCCAGGAGTCAGGGAGACGATGGGGAGGGGCCGGCAGGCTGGGGGCCGGGGGCAGAGAGACTGGAGAATGGGCAGGCTGGCCCAGCAGAGGGCAGGGGCTCAGAGACGCCTCTCATCTGCCTCAGACCCCCGAGCAGGGCCAGGGAAGGGCCAGCTGGGTTTCTCGGTGACCCCGAGTCTAGGCTCGTTTGTTCTTCAAGCCCAGTGTTCATGGTTCCGCTGGTGTCTGCACCTCTGGGCCAGGTCCCCTCCTTCCACAGCCAGTGTAAAGCAGGCAGGGCAGAAAGAGGGAAACACACGGAAAAGGGTCTGTCCCCAGGAGGGCACACCGCAGTCCCCGGTCCCCCACCCCCCCCCGGGCTCCCCTCCTCAGATACAGTTCCCCGAGGACAGCCCTGGTCACACCAGCCTTGGTGTGTGCTGTCCGCGGTCACCAGGGCCTTCCTGCCTTTCTGTGTGGTTGATTAGCATTGGCGCCTTGAATCTGGTTCTTGGGGGTGCCTCTGTGCAGCGTTCAATTTAAGGCACTTTGGGAACCAGCCCTTCTTACTGGCTGTGTACATAAAGCGTGCGGACTTTCCACCTAAGCCCAGCCCAGGACTATTCCGGACGAACCACTCATGACCAGCAGGACACCGTCCCTGCTCACAAACGCCGTGTGAGGAGCCTGCCCGCTTTGGCAGAGCTGTCAGGCCTCCATAAATAAACTCACCCCTGAAAGTCATCAGAACATTCCAGCCCTGGAAGGCTGGTAAACCCTCAGCAAAAAAAACCCAAATATGCAGATCCAGAGTTACTCATAAAAATGATCCCAAGGGGCTGGTCTATTGCTCAGACTAGACAGAAGCAAAGGCTTCCAGACCACTCGTGCCAACGGAGGCCGTTGTTCATCTGCAAAATCCTTGCAAAGGCACATGTCCACCAGGGTGGGCGCTCGAGGCCTGTGTCCTGCCCACAGAGGCAGGAATTATATTTCCCTGGAGAAAGGGAGGAAGCTCAGGGGGCAGGAGGGGCTCTCAGCCCTCGGAGAGCAGGCACCCCTGCGGGCTGCCCGGCTCAGAGCCTGGCCGTCCTGGATTCGTGTTTGAGCAGATTCACCATCAGACAGGGGACAGACTTCCTCACACTGACCCAGCTCAGGCTCTCCCAGGAGCCGAGCGAGTCCCTTGGCTCCGTTAGCTGGTCACCTCTCCCGGTCACCCCTCCTCCGGCCACCTGGTCGTCCTGCCCCAGCTTTGCTTGAACCCCTCCTGCAGCAGAGAGCCTGCACCCCCAGGACAGCCCTACGGTTTTGCTGAGGAGCAAGCCTGACCGCCAGGAAATTTTTCCTCCACAAACCTCATTCTAACGCTCCGGGCCCATGGGGGAGTGAGCTCGTCTTCTAAGTGTCTGGCAGCCCCGACAACATGTGACATCACCTCCTGTGCTGCTCCCTGGCCTACGACCCCTTCTCCTGACCGGAGTTCCCAGGCTGCATGTGACACAGCCCTGGACTTTGTCACCTTCCTGGTTACTGTCCTGTAAGGTGCTCTGGCCCGAGTCTCTCTCTCCACCGTCCCCAGAAGTGGGTGCGGTGCTCCGAGTAGTGAGCTCAGAGGAGGAAGGAACCCCTGGTTGCCGACCCCAGACGCCGTAGCCCCGGGTCCACGCCGTGCATTTGGACCATCAGGTCACCCTGCTGACTGACATTCAACCCCGACATGTGATCTGTCTGTCCCATCCCAGACTTCACCCCACTGCTGGTGAACCTCCTTCGTTTCAGTGATTCCTCTGACCGGTAACAGACGGCAATTCATAGTCAACAGGTAGAAATCGTACACGAGCACCTTTCCTTTTACGGCTGCCCCTCGGCCTAAACCACACGGAATAAGGAAGCCGCCGTGGCTGCAAACCTACTGGCCAATAGGGAGGGTCCTCCCGCTGTGGTCCAGGCCACCGGGGCCCCAGATCCTGTTGTCCATCATCTCTGTCCCCACGTTGCCGCTCTCGCCGACAAACAGGCTGTTCTTTATCTCCTGCTTGGAGCCGTCGTCGTAGGGGAAGGTCCCGCCGCTGTGGGGAGAGGGCGTCTGGAATGAAGTGTCCGCAGAGGCCCCGCACCACGGCAGCCGGCTCCCGCAGAGGCCACGCGTCACAGCTGCTCTTACCTGGCCAGGGTCAGGCCGATGCCATTGTCAGCAAACCTGGGGACAAGAGCGGACAGTCAGAGGCGCGGAAGAGGGCGGGACGCTCCCCGGTCCCTGGCGTCACACGGTGGATACTGTGTGGGGACGGCGGCTTTACCTAGAGCGGGTGTGCTGGTTGGGGGGGGGTGCTCTCCCTTTCTGTTCTGTAAGCTCCCCTCCCGCTCAGCATCTGCTCGCAGAGTGGCCGCCAGCGTCTGGTTNGAGCCTCCCTGTCCAGCCTGTCTGTGACCCCAGGGCTAGGCGGGAGGTTGGATCTGGGACGCCGAGGACCTCGCCGCTCTCAGGGCCGGCCGTGGTGAAGGCGGGGTGTGTGTGCGGGCCCCACTCCCATTTCAGCCACAGCCGGAAGGACAGATGGACAGCAGGCGCCACGCGCCCCGGAAGGCAGGACCCAGCTCCACAGTTACACTGCGGCCATCCATGCCTGGGAGGCCCAGGAGTTGAAATTTCAAGCCCCAGTTCAATCGCTTCCAGTTGTGTGACCTCATGGGAAAGTCTCTGAGCCCAGCCTCAATTTTACCGTCTCTAAAATGGAGGTAATTTGCATCTTTGAGAAGCAGCGTGAGGAACAAAGGCAAACGAGGCTTCTGCACACGGCTGGTGCCTAGGACGTGCTGGTCCCTGCCTCTTCCCCCCCCTCTGCAGGGACCGGCCACACGGCCTGAGAGCGCCACCCCTGCTGACTGGGAGGCGGGTGTGACCCGCAGCACCGCACGTGCCCGCTGCCATCCGGGCCTCTACCCGGCCGGGGACTGACCAGCAGGCCGACGTCCGTGCCCTCTTCCTCCCTGCGCTTCCCGCCCCCGTGGGGGAGGCGCTGCCCCCTCCCCGCCCCCTCCCCGCGCCCAGGGCTCACCGGCAGCTGTCCAGCCACACGTCCCCGCCGCGCAGCCAGGCCCCGTGGTCCTGGTTCTTGTACGCGGTGAAGTGTTTGATGACGGCGGGCTCCCGGGGCTTGAGCGGGTCGGCGTCCTGGTGAGGGCTGTACCTGGAACGCACCATGGGGAGGCACAGGTGGCCGTGTCGGGGACTCCGAGCCGACTCCCGTCTGGGCCGAGAGCTGCTCCCCGCGCACACAGGAGCAAGGAGTCTTTCCTCCAGGGCCCAGCCCCACGCAGGCTGCACACACGTCTCTGCTCTTGGCCGTGGGCACTGAGGAGTCCCCCACCCCCCAGGCCCGGGCGGGTCACGGCACAGCGCGAACTCCAGGCCGTGTGCGGCATGGCCCTGGGGCTGGGAGGGGGAGTGAGGTGCCCAGCCCCCCACTTACGTGGGGGCCCTTGAGCTAAAGCGTGTTCTGGGCTCCAGCTAACATACTACAAGATGGAGCAGGGAGCCCAGAACCCTGCATCGGCCCCCTCGTGGCCACAGTGCTCGCTACTCAGGCCCCACGCACACCAACCACTCGGTCTCTGAAGGGTGCTGGGGTTTCTAGTAATCTTGAAGGCTTGATGGCACCCGTGCAAAGTAGCCGCCGGCCTTCGGCTGAGCTCTGGATTGTTCTGGGTCGCTTTCTGGGCACGATTTGCATGTCCCTTCCCTTGAAACTGAGGGCTAATGTCTCCCCTGCTTTTCTCCTCACCTTTAGACCTCGGCCAACCCAGTCCTCCAGGGGCCGGCTTTGCCGAGGGATCCGGGAACCCCTAGAGATTTCTGTTTCCCTTCAGCCGCTGCTGCCTACACCCTAATTCAGACTTTGCCCCGCTCAGATTCCCAGCGCAGGACCCAGCGCAGGGCCCGGCAGCGAGCTCGCGGGCCGGGACATGGAAAGTACCCAGCGGACACTGATGAGTGAGTGAGTGAGTGAGTGAGTGGATGGAGGGAGAGGATGGAGCCGGGCCAAGAGATGGGCGGGGACAGCGTGCGTCCCGAGGGCTGGCTACCTGGCAGAGATGATGGAGAGGAAGGGCCGCTTGTCCTTGGCAGAGGCCTCGGTCGTTTTGACCCCGTTGTCTATGATCATGCCAGCCTGCGGGGGGGGAGACAGGGACACAGTCACGGCCACGGCAGGTGGCGGGCCCCTCCTCATGCCCGGCCTCACGCACACTCCTAAACGCTCCAGTGAACCTGGTTCTGCTCTCAGGACGCGTTAGTAGAGGCGAGGCGTCTCCGTGAGGGAGGTGAGGGGCCCAACCTGTTCTGCTTCGCTCAGAGCGCGTCTGAGGTGTTCACGAGGAAACCCCGAGGTCTGGGGGGCTAAGTGTCGTGTCCAGGGCCAGGCAGCTAAGTCCGTGACCAGAAGTCACCTTGCTCTGGGCGGTTATGAGCCCAGCCCCGGCGTCAAGGGCTACGGGAAATGCGTCTGTGGGCACTTAAAGGAGACGCTGCACTTGTGTCCTCTCCAGCCCGGGACGGGGGTCTCAGATCCCGCGTGGTCTTGCCCCAGTTCCTGGCCCGCGCGAGGATGGAACCTCACTCTCCTGTTCGGCTCCGAAGGCGTGCAGGTGTGCAGGTTGTGAGCNCACACTCCATCTGTGGTCATCCTGGACTCCCCTCCTGGGAAGGCCCCAGGCAGGCTCCCAGGTTCCCTTCTTGTGGCCTCACAGGACGGGCTACGGACACGGATTTCAGGGGGCGGTGGGGGGCTCAGCGCTGCCCGGGTGAGCACCCACACCAGGACCCCCGCCCGCTGGGCACGGGGTCAGGGCTCACTGGGGGCGCACCTCACCTGCCACGTCCCCCAAGCCCTGTCCCCCCTCCCGTGCCCCTGGGTCCTTGCCTACCTTCTCGTAGGAAGCCCCTGACCTCTCCAGGCCCGCCGCCCACGTGGGGGACAGCTTCCGGAGGAAGGGGCCCCACCAAGCAGCCCACACGTGCCGTGCCCTGCTCTGCTGCCCACACGCCACCCCCGGCCGTGCCCGCATGGCCCACGACAGCCTCAGGAACGCCCATGCTGTCGGGGGACACCCGTGAACGGAAACCCTTCCTTCTCAGCTCCCTGGGGTGCTCCCTGGCCGTGCCCCCTCCCCTGCCGGCCCCCCTCCAGCCCCAGTGCCCTGTAGGCGCATCCGAGTGTGAGAGGACCTGTCTCCTTACGGTCTTCTCCCGGGTGGAGCTTCTCTTTTAAGCCCTAACGCAGCCATTCCCCGTCCCCAGGGGCCTCAGTTTCCTCCTCTGCACGATTAGGGACTGGACAGAAGATGTGGACACCTGGGCTCTGTCTGTGCCCTGTGCCAGTGCCCCCCGAACCCATGTGCCCCCAGAGCGGCTCCCTGGTCCCAGCTGGCTCCCCAGCTCCGCGTCCCACAGCTCCGGTCCCCACGCTGTCCTGGGGGGCGTCCTGACTTTCTCCAGCACCCAGGCCGGCCCAGCCCATCACAGCCGGCACCGCACCCGGCCGCCAGGTGGGCCAGCGCAGGTGTGGGGGTGGGTTCACCGGGCCGTCAGCCCCAGTGCAGGCGCATCCTGCTTCTCCCTCGGGGTCTGACCAGGGGCCACGTCACGTGGCAGGAGCAGCCCCGGACATTCTCACTAAGGGGCCAGTAGCTGAGGGGGCCTGGTGAGGCCGCTTTGCTTTCTTCCAGACCTGCGCTAGGAAGGCAGCTGCTGCCCGCTGTAGCCAAGTGGCTGTCCGGCTCTAGAACCATCTGTGGGCCGGGGAAGGGGACCAGCGGGCTGGCTGGGGATGCACAGTCTGGAAAGACTTACCCGGTAGTTGGAATGTGCTCGGTTATTATGGAACTTCCCCAGTGGGATGTGCTCGGAGTAGCCCGGGGAGTACATCCCCACCGAGGGGCCTGTCGGCACGTGGTGGAAAATGAACCAAAATCCGGTTTCCTGTTGGAGGAGAGCGGCAGAAATCAGCCCCACGCACTCCTGGTCGGGGCCGCGGACTGGCCACCTAGGCCCCCCAACACCTTCCCCCAAACACACCTCCAGGAGACGGTCAAAATTCTGGCAAATGTGTTTTGTGAGCGTCACCCTGAATGCTACGACCCTTCAGAAGGCTCTACTCTACTGGCCGAGGGCTCCAAACGGCTGGATTTCAGAGTCCCTGTCGGGAGGACTCCGTCATGTGCTTGGCTTTTCCCTCTTCATTTTACAGCTAAGGAAGCCGAGATCCAGGGACCTGACCTGCTCAGGGTCCCGGGGACGGTGAGTAGCAGGGAGGAATGGCCGTGTAGACAGAATGCCGTGCTTGAATCCCATGCATGCCCTGGGGCACATTAGCGCTCCCTGCCTCAGTTTCCTCACTCACCAGAAGGAGAGTAATGGCACCTGCCTCAGAGGCCTGATGCAAGAATTAACTCCCTTAGCTTAGAACGAGGTGTGCCAGGCACGGGTCCCAGCCCCGCCCACTTCCGTCCCATCATGAGTCATTCCAATAGAGCGCTCTGATCACCAATATGATGGTGTGACAGAGCCCGTCCTTAAAGCCACGTCCATCCAACGCCAGTCTGGTGTTTCGGTCTCCGTCCCAGAGGAGCCTGAAACACAGTCCAGGCTCACCCCCAGCCCCCCTCCTCCCAGCCCCCACCTTCACGCTCTGCCCGAGGCGGGGCCCTTGTGCTCACCTCGGAGCCCGCAGCCGCGCAGTTGATGAGGTTGTTGTTGGGGTTGGCCATCCAGAAGGTGGACACCGCGCTGCGGGGGACAGAGATCGCACGGGGTCACACGATGGGCGGCCACTCCCGCGCCTCTCACCAGACACTTGAGAAATCCTTAGTTTGTGATGGAACCCAGTTTGCTCGTCGGAGCGGGGTGCATGTAAGCACCAGACGTGCTCGGAGTCTCGGGGGCCGTGGCTCGAGGGCGGAGGCAGCTCAGAGGTCAGAAGCGCCCAGAGCTTGGCCATTGCGAGGGACAGACCTCGCATCGCGTGTGGGTCACACAGGAACCCCTGTCTGCTGGTGCCCACGGCCACACGCCGTCTCCTGGGAGGTCTGTGGGCCGTCAGCAGGAGCCGGAGGATAAGAACAGAGGTTCTCTGGACGAGACTGATGGGCGCGGGCGAGCTGGGACGGGGGCGGGAGACCGCGCCCTGCCCTCCCCGCTCTGGCTGCGAGGCTGAAGGCACCAGGGGGTTAAAGACTGGCAGGTGTGAGCTGTCAGAAGCCCTGGGGTGCAGAGGTCAGAGGCTAGGCTGGGGGGCGTGGCCTGGAGAGGAAGCCACTTACTTGCAGTCCTGCCTGGGTTTGGGGACGTAGCCCGGGTACGAGTCTTCCGTGATCATCTTGCACATCTTGCTGTCGCGGTCGGAGGGGAGGAGGGTTCCTGACTTGACCAGGAGGCCGAGACAGTGGTCAAAGGTGTTGCGCTCCTCCGGCCCGTCCTCCGTGAAGAAGCAGTGGCCCAAGGAGTTGTAGCCCACCACGTCCTTGACCTGCAGGGACCAGCACAGGAGACGTGTCACCCAGCGTCCCGNCCCAGGTCCTGCGCAGGGGAGACCCTACCAGAAAGGGTCGGGGGAGCATCCCCGGGAGGCAGCACCAAGGCCAGGCCGGGCCGGGCCCTCACCCAGGGGTCCGAGCCAGCTGCACGGCCCCTGATGCACACCCCGCGGTGTTTGCAAACCTGTGGGCCAAGAACGAGAAAAGGCTGCAGACCCCAGCTCCTCCAAAGCCATCCTGNGGGTCCCAGGGCCACCCACCAGCACACAGGCTCTCCGGCCCCCGCTCCCTTGCCCGCCACAGATGAGAGACTCCAGCTCTACAATCTCGAGGCCCCTTCTGGGTCTAAACCCCGTTAACGTATCAGCCTCAGAACCAAGAGATCTTCAGGGGGGCTCTGGCCTGAGCCCGACCTCCCTGCCCGACGCCAGACTGCTCACAGGCATCTCTGACAAACGGGCTCTGTGCTTCCGCTTGAATGCCCCAGAGACGGGATGCTCACCACCTCACGAGGTAGCCTGTCCACAGTGGAACCCTGAGGATGGCGACAAACACCGCATTCATCTTAACTGAGATCTGCTGTCCTCACCCTGGGGTCTGACTGCCCCGTGGCGTCACCTGACGAGAGACGCTGCTGCTCCCTAGGACAGTCACTCAACACCTGTTAAGTACCTGCTGCCATGGCAGGCCCGGAGCATCCACACACCACCCGGAAACAGCACCGCTGCGGCACTGTGCACGTTTCAGGGGCTGCCCTACACCGTGTAGGAGCCTTAGTGGCACCCCTGGCTTCCGGCCCCCGATGCCGGCAACATCTTCTCAGTGTGACAGCGACAGGGCGCCTGGGGCTCAGCCGGTGGAGCCTCCGACTTTGGCTCAGGTCACGATCTCGCGGTTCGTGAGTTCGAGCCCCGCGTCGGGCTCTGTGCCAACAGCTCGGAGCCTGGAGCCTCTCTTTCTCTGGCCCTCTCCTGCTCACACTGTGTCTTTCTCTCTCAAAAATAAATGCTGAAAGGGGCACCTGGGTGGCTTAGTCGGTTAAGCGTCTGACTTTCGCTCAGGTCATGATNTCATTGTCAAATATTGCAGTGTGTGTGTGTGTGTGTGTGTGTGTGTGTGTGTGAGAGAGAGAGAGAGAGAGAGAGAGACAAAACTGCCCCTGATTGGGATGCACAAATTGAGGGTAAACACCCCAATTCCTTCCCAAGTCATTTATATGACAACGCCTGGCTATTCCCACTATTCCCAGGCTACCACGCTCTGGAAGCATCCAGAACTGGGACCCTTTGTGTCTTTTTAATCTTGGAGGAACCTTGCACAACTTTATAACCATTGTGTTCGGTTCTTTGCATTGTTGTGTTTTCAGAGATAAGGGAGAGTGAGGCTCCGGGAAGTAAGTGATTTGCCCAAGGTCACACAACCCATGTGCTCAAGGTCAAGGCTGGAACCCCAGTTTTCTGATTGTGTCCATTCACCCCAGACGGGAGGATCCGCCCTGTTCCAGGCCAGCTCTGTTCCCGTGAGCATCCATCCATAAACTCTGGTCATTGGCAAGGGCATGACCTTGAATCCTATTCAGTCCCTAAATGAGCATTTCAGTAAACACCAAGGTCATCCAGTGCTTCCTTTCCTCGCAGTGAGCTATGAAATATGAAAGCATGTTATAAATAGCCCACACAGACAAGGACGGAGGAAGAGGCGAGGAGCTGGGAGGGCATCTTCCAGCAAGTTCCATGCCTCCACTTGGCAGAGGAGGGCACGGATGCCCAGAGAAGGGGCAGGGGGGCCGCTCCCAGGGGCTCATAAACCTCGAGCTGGAGCCCCACTCCCACCCAGGCCTCCTGCCTCCCACCCGAGGCTCTTCCCAAATCGTAAGCACCTGCCTGCCCCACTGTCCAGTCACACCTCGCGTGGCCCTTCTCTGACGGAAGTAAATGATGAATCAGGGACATTCTTATTCTGACCGGCGCCCCAGGGAGAAGCTCCCTTCAAGACCCTTGAGGTGCATCTCAGAGAGAAAAGTCCTCATCGAGAGGAAGAATAAGATGGGCATCAGATGGGGCGCCTGGGTGGCTTAGTCGGTTAAGCGTCCGACTTTCACTTAGGTCATGATCTCGCGGTTCGTGGGTTCGAGCCCCGCGTCGGGCTCTGTGCTGACTGCCGGCTCAGAGCCTGGAGCCTGTTTCAGTCTGTGACTCCCTCTCTCTCTGACCCTCCCCTGCTCACGCTGTCTCTCTCTCTCTCTCTCTCCTAGAAATAAATAAAACATTTAAAAAAAAAAAAAGATGGGAGACAGATATTTTACAGACAGGATCTCATTGAATTCTTATGACAATATCATTCCCTTTCACCCAGTGACACTGAGGCAGAGAGTTGCCCAAAGCCTCTTCCCTTTCAGGGACAGAACTGAGACCTGATTCTCTCTCTGCCTCATCCTATAACCTGTGTGCTGATCAGCTGTCAACAGCCCCAAACAGACAAAACCCCTCTCATCTCAGGTTGCATTTCTTTCTCCTTATGGGAGGGGGAGGGATGAAGGTGGTGTGTGGGTCCAGGCGACAGCACAGGAAGGGGGAGGAAAGGAAGAAAAAGTGCTGGGTTGGGGGGCAGAAGACACAAGTTCAGGTCTCAGCCACAGACTGGCTGCGCCTTGCCCAGGAGCCCCTGGTGTGACAGGGACACACTGGAGTCTTCTGGCTCCTAGGTCTACGATCAGTCTGCCTTACCCAGGATCAGATATTTACACCATGACATACACAGAACTTGAGATAGAGGACGGCAGACAGGTAGATAGATTGGCTGTAGCCACGCCCGCAGACACGTATGTACAGATCTGCAGGACGTAACCATGTACTGGGCTCGCTAATCCAAAGCAACGTGCAAGCCCCCATCCCCCCTCTTCTCCCTCCCCTGTTTTTGTTTTTAACGATTCATTTATTTTTGAGAGCTTGTGAGGGAGGGAGGGGTTGGGAGAGGTGAGGGGGAGACACAGAATCCCAAGCAGCTCCAGGCTCTGAGCTGTCAGCACAGAGCCCGACGCGGGGCTTGAACCCACGAACCACAAGATCATGACCTGAGCCTGAAGTCGGACACTTGACCGACTGAGGCACCCAAGAGCCCCCCAGACCACTTTTCAAGAGAAGTCAAGAATCCAGATTTCTATGTGAATCCTCTTAATTTTTAAACGATAGAAACTAATTCCGATGTTTCTTTCAAACACTGTTTAAGCCAAACCAAACACATCTCCTCCCTGGGCTCAGCTTGCAGGTGCCGATTTGTGACATCTGGTTTTAAAGTTCAACAGGATATAAGTTTAGTCTATTTAAAGAAAGGTTGGGTTAGTGTAAAATTATCAGTTTGGTGTAAAGATGATCGAATGTTTCTGTAAATACTTTATAAGCCAAACAAAACACAATCTGGAGTGAGCTTGCGAGTGCCAGCCTGTAATGTCCGGTTGTTAGAATTTCTAGAGGATATAAGTTGAGTTCCTTTTTTTAAAAAAAAAAATTTTTTAAGAGAAGCAGAGAGAGAGAGAGGCAGGCAGATGTGGAGGCAGAGGGAGAGGGAATCCCAAGCTGGCTCCATGCTCACTCAGCACAGAGCCTGATTCGGGGCTTCATCCGAGAACCATGAGATCATGACCTGAGTGGCAATCAAGAGTCAGACGCTCAACCGGCTGAGCCCCCGGGGCGCCTCCAAGCTTAGTTCATTTACAGAAGAATCAAGGTAGCGTAAAAATCCGCTGTGCGAATCAGGACAAGCCTGACACGCACTCCGCTCTGCTCACGAAGCGGTTCCTCCCAGCGGAGCTCGCGCTGAGGACACGCGGTGCGACAGGGAAAAGGTCTGTTGCAGCTGCTGCAAGTCTGGGGCAGAGGCCATGGCGTGGAGTCTTGGCCTGACCCCCTTGCCTGCCGCTGGTCCTCGGACGGACCATCGTTCCGAAGCGGCACCGAGGGACCTAGATTCCCAGGGTCCACTGCCGACTCACCACCTCTCAGCCCCCTGCCCTTTGGCCAGGACACAGCCCTGTTTCCCCTTTTCTGGCTGGAGACGTGCTCTCCGCGGATACATTTCTCCACTCTGAGCTAAGGATGGTTCAACCCCCAGAGGCCCCAGAATAAATGACTAGATCCAGACACGGCCTGGAGGAAGGGGGCTCGAGAACGGGGAAGTGAGCGACCCCCGTTTCCCTGGGAAGAGGAGGCGAGCTTACCAACAGGCCATTGGAGCCGTGCACGGTGACGCAGCGCGAGAACGTGTGGTGGATGGACAGCTCCCGCACGTACGTGGGCGGGTCGTAGCCTCCCTGCGCGTCCACGTCGCCCGCCAGGTGGAAGTGAATGGGGTACTGCCCCACCAGCTGCTGCCCCATGTGCTTCAGCTCCACGCCCGCCAGGTGTGCCGCCTTAAAGCCCAGCGCGAACTGCAAGAGGGGACCCAGGGTCAGAAGGGTCCGGGAGGGCCCCCGACTCCACTGGTGCCACATCCCAGATACGCGAAGAGCTGGCCCAACCCAAGCCTCAGCCGCCAAGCAAACCGAAGACACTCTGCAAATGGCCCTTCCCGCCCTGCGGGAGCCTCGGCTCCTCTAGTCACGCAGGGTGTTCCGGGCAGCGAGCTGCTCAGAGCGGGGGCCATGGAGGGACCATGTCCACCCCTCCCCCACTCCTAGGTCCCTGAGGGTCCTGAGGAAGGGGAACCCCGAGATAACCTGGGGGGAGGCTGACACGAGCCGCCCCCGCAACAGGAGGACGGGAATCTGGGGAAGGGCGGGCCATGGGGCACAAGGAGCCTGTGCCCGGGCCCACGGCCTGATGCTGAGACCCGAATCCCCATCGCCCGGGACCCCGGGAACATGTGCGGGGCTCGGGGTGCCCCACAGGCTGGCTGCACTGCGCGCCACGGCCGGCGTCTGCCCTCCAGCTCACCGCGAAAGCACACTCTAGAAACGGTCCTGTCGGCAGTGGGGCTCAGCCTTCTGCCGCTAGGGCAGGGTGACCTTCAGGACACGCCCACCCTTCCTCCCCAAGGTGGCGTCCACCTGACGCGGCTCTGGTACGGGCGCCCTGGCCGGCTGTGCTGGGAACGGTCTGAGGTCTGGTGTGGGCGCGCGGGAGGGAGCTGGAAGCAGATCTCGCCTGAGGGTGTTCAGCACCCCTGCCCCCTCCATCCCCAGAACCCCTGCACTTGCTTCTGGATGACTGGGGGGCCCTGCTCACATGTGACGAGCGGGGCTGGGGTCGCAAGGAGCCCCTGGGGGACACGCGGGTGCACAGCGTGACACTGCCACGTTGGAGCCAGCGGGGGGTCCGCTGGTGAGCTCCGGGGGTGTCCCTCCTGCATCCAGTCGGGTCACCAAACCACTTCTCCTGATCACACACCGTTGTGCATCAAGACAAGCGTCCCCACGAAGCTGCAAGACCGTGAGGTTCTACCAGCTTCGATCCTGAGTCGGGGAAAGCCATGGCCACGTGAAGAGCTTGGGCTCCGACGACAGCGTGCCGGGTGAGGGCACTTTACACAGGGACGCAAACGGAATTCCTCTTTGGGCTCAACGCTAGGAAAACACGAGCTCCCGAGAACCGATAGCCGCTCCCGCCTATTGCTCGGGGAGGACCCGGCAGCCAATCTCCCTCTTCACCTGTCACGGCCACCAAGAAGCCCACGGGCAAACTGAGCGCGAGACTCGGCACTTCCTGCCCTTCTTGGTGTTTTATCTGTACTTTCGTGGATCTACGGTAAGTGTGACTTTGTGAGTTAAATTCCCGCTCTTCCGGGGGCCCTTGGGGGGACACTGGAGAACAAACAAATGCAGTGGCCGAGGCCGGAAGCCGTGAAGGCCGGGAGCACGGTGTGCCATGTGACCGGGGCGGGCGGGCCCTCGGGCAGCCCATCACCTGACGCGGGGCCGAGTGTTGACGGCTGGACAGCACAGCTCTGGCTCCAGTCCCTTCCCCTGGTCCTGCCTTGGGCTCCCGGTCCCATCCCCGGCCGGGGGCCCCGTGGGGATTCTTGGGTCGTGAGGACACGTACCTTGATGTGGCCCCCGAAGGTGTCGAAGTCAAAGAAGCTGCAGACGTGGCTGGCGTAGGGGTAGCAGCCGCCCTCCATCTCCCCCATCACCACGATGTTCCGGCTCAGGAGCCCGACCTCCGCCCGCATGTCCACACCGTCCGTCTCCTCCCCCATGTGCAGGTACAGCGGCTTCCCTAGGGCGACAGGGGCGGGGTCAGAGGCCCGCGCTCCAGGCCCCGCAGCTGCCGCGCGTGTGTCCCCGTGCCCCGTCCCATTTTACAGAACGCGGCCTGTGCAGACTCGTCCCTCCGGGGGTCTCCTGTGATTTCGCCCGCGGTGCTCCTGAGGGTCCTGGGCTGGGCGGAGCGATGTGCAGCCCCCGCTCTGGCTCTGTGCCCGGTGGCCCTGGGACGTGGGTGTGTCCCGGCCGCCCCGGGAGGCTGTCCTCTCTCCCCTGGAGGCTGGCTGACCCCAGCCCCCCCCCCCCCCCCC
>NW_027531904.1:10203407-10207813 GCF_008692635.1 Crocuta crocuta
GACCCTCCCCTGCTCACGCTGTCTCTCTCTCTCTCTCCTAGAAATAAATAAAACATTAAAGAAAAAATTTAAAAAAAATACTATTTGAAGACCTTTCTGCACGACGCAGGCGCCCTTGCAGCTACAGTCTGTCCCCTCACAGGGCTGTGAGCCCCTGAACCAGGGGGCGGTGCCTGCCGGCTCCCAGCTCCTCCACTTGGTCTGGCCCCGCCCACGTGCTCCCCTCCAGCCTCCTCCTCCTCCCCCAGGGGCGGGGCAGATGCACCCCAAGGAAGGTGCGGGGATGACAGGACCGTGGCACTGTGGAACTGTCCCCCGGCCCCAAATCCGCCCCCACACCAATCCCCCATTCCTTCCTGGACTGAAGACATGTCGGCCTGGGCCTGCCTTTAAACGCGGCTCGTCACTGGGAGGGCTGACCCCACCCACCCCACCCATGGGTGCTTTCTCCTCCGTTTGGGGACACGGTTACAGAGCACAGCTTCCCCTGGGGATTCGCGCCCGCACCGCAGGGCAGACGCGTCCGCCTGGCTTGATCGGCGGGCACACGTACCAGCCCACCACGCGGCTGACCCCGTGCATGAAGGCTGGGGCCGTGCTGGGTCTGAGTGGCGTCCACGGGGAACACCCCCCACCCTGCACCCTGTGGGGGCTGCAGGACCTGCCGGCTGCTGCTTGGAATCCTGCAGGCTCAGGGGGACAGCGCTTGCTGGAAGCACGTCAGTTTAGGACGCGAGACTGGTGTGCGCAGAGCTGGCGAGCTGCCCCTTGGTCACCACCAGCTGCCCGGGGGCTGCTCCAGAAACCCCCACAAACCCACTGGCTTAAATCAACAGAGGCTTCTGCTCCCGCATCTCGGAGGAGGCCAGAGGCCCGCAGTCAGGGTCCCGGGTCAGTGGTCCGGGGGGCGGGGCGCGTTCCTTCTGGCGGCTCCCGCAGTCTAGCAGCCACCTTGGCTGGCGGCCCCTCCTCCAACACACATCACTCCAGCGCCTGCGGTGCCGTCACGTTACGTCCTCGGACCCTCCCGTGTCCCCTCGTAAGGACCCTTGTGAGGACACTGGCCCCCCCCCAGGTGACCCGGGATGACCCCCAGCTCGTGAGCCTTAGCTCGGTCACACCGCAAAGTCTCTCTTGCTGACACCAGGCCCGGGGGGTTCAGCGCGTGGGCGTCCGGGGGGCCGCTAGTCAGCCTCTCACGGAGTCCCGCTGTACGAAGGGCTCAAGTATTAGGAAAATTCACTTTGCGAAGAGTCTGTTTACTGTACTTTCCTGCTAGCCCCGGAGGTCGCTGATGCCCGAGGTCGGCCCCGCCCGAGGGGTCCGGCAGGGACGCGGCGGGGGAGGGGGGGACCATCAGGACTTTCATTCCATCCACGTTCTGACATCCGCCAGAGGTGCGTTTGAAACAAGTTCGCTCTGCAGACCGCTGGTGCCTTCCCTCCAGCACGTCCCACCGTGGCTCCGGCTCAGGTCACGGTGTCCTCACAGGTGTGTACGGCCCAGCGCCTGCGGGGCGCTACGCGTCGGCCAAGCGTCCGCCTTCGGCGCAGGTCATGACCTCACGGTTCGTGGGTTCAAGCCCCGCGTCGGGCTCTGTGCTGACAGCTGGGAGCCTGGGGCTGCTTCCCATTCTGTGTCCCTCTTTCTCTGCTCCTCTCCGACTCCTGCTCGGTCTCTCTCTCTCTCTCTCAAAAATAAATGAACATTTAAAAAAAAGATCGAGAAGCAGAGCCCCCTTGGCTGGCTGTGCGGAAGCCTCTCCTTCGTCCCTGGCTGGTCGGGTCTCCTGCCCGCCGGCCCTGGGACTGTGACGAGCGAGCGTGCCGGCTGCCAGCCTTCCGGGCAGGTGCTGCGGAACAGACTCTTGCACAAAGAGCTTTGCACGGGCTCCGGGTGACCCGCTGGGGGAGCCGCACAGCCGGCCGCTCCCGGAGCAGCGCTGATGGCTGGTGAGGAAGGAGGCCCAGGTGCTCGCCAGCTTTAAACACCTGAAGTCCGGCGACGGTGACACGAATGGAGGACAAGGCCCCCGGTCTGTCGGCTCGTGCTCCGAGCGTGCCAGATGCCCACACTCTTCCCTTCACCGGCGGACACCCCCGCTTCAGCCGCGTCCACAGAAGCCTCACTGGCCTCCTCAACTACGCAAGGCTACACCCCGGCCTGAACCCAGCCAACGCCAGGGCCCGCCTGACGCGCCAGGTCCCGGGAGACACAGCAAGGCGTGTGCTTCCCGCGGCTGAGCACCCAGCAGGGGAGGGAATGAAGGCAGCCACAGATGCAGGGACGGCTCCCGCCAGCCACGGACGCGGGGACAGNACGGCTCCCGCCAGCCAGGGACGCGGGGACAGGCCCCGCCAGCCACGGACATGGGGACGGGCTCCCTGCGGCTCTAAGGGGCTCAGCCGCTGTCTGCCAGCCTGCAGGAAGGACAGGGCGAACCCGGCTCTGTGGCTTCGGCGTCATCGCCTCCACCCTGCCCCCAACGAGCCCGTGCTCGTGCTAGACCTTCCAGGACGGCTCCTCCAGCCGGGCCAGCCTCCGCTGCCTCGTCCGTGCAGCCGGGGGCGCTGTCCCTCCAGACCCTGCCCCCCGGCTCCTGGCCCGCCCAGTCTTCCCCGCCACCCCCCACATCCGCCTTTGCTTCTCAGGGTTCCCGCTGCGCCGGCCGGGCCAGGACAGCAGGCCTTCCCCTCCAGACACACATCCCCGGACGCCCAGCATCCCTCATAGCGTGTGCATTTCGGGGCTCAGCGACCCCCCCAAACTATGGTGACAGAGGACCAGTGGAACCGGTGTGTGCTGGCCAGGCCTCCTCTCGCACGTGGCTGGCGGGTAGGATAGCGGCTGCAGAGGGCGGTGGCTGTGGAGCCAGGCGGTCCAAGTCGGATCCCGACTCGGGTGATAGCTGTGAGTCCCTGAGCAAGACACTTATGCTCCTGTGACCTCAGGCTCTCCTTCTGGAAGATATTAACAGCACGCGTCTCACGGACCCCTCAGGACCTTTACAGGACCCGTCAGGACCTTTACGGAACCGCACAACCAGTTGTTCTGTCCTGCCGCTCTTCACAGGCCACCCCCAGGCCCTGCCTTCCCGGCCCCCATCCTGTCTGTAGACCCTCCCACCCAGCCTCACCCCTCCCTTGCTCCCCGCAGCACTGATGTGTGGGGGCCACGGCACAGGTGAGGGGTGGGGAGGCCTGGGGAGAGCAGCGGGGGGCTCTGCAGGCGGCCCGCACGGGGCTTCACCCACTGACCCGGCTCCCGAGTGCTTCCCCTGCCCAGGCGGGGCCCCACCCGGGCACTCGGGGGTCCAGAGAAGAAAAAGGCATCAAGGCCCTTCTAGTGGGACAGACGCGCCCATGTGAGGGTCAGACCCAGCAGGGCCCTGGGGGAGGGGCTGGGGCTGGAGGAAGTCTAACCCACGGAGCTCCCAGGCCCCTCCTCCAGGCCAGTCATCCAGTGGGGACCCAGGGGCCGGGGGCCTCCAAGGAGGGGTCAGGGCAGGACACGGAGCCTTTGGAGCCAGAGAGCTCAGGGTTTGAATCCTGGCTCTGGCCGCCCGCATAGAGTCTACAGCAGCTCGGCCCGTCAGAGCCCCCCCGAGGTGACGGAGACGCCCCCCTGCGTGCGTGCAGTACACCGGCCCCCGCCACCCACAGCTCCTGGACAGGCGGGGTCTGGCCAGGATGACTGAGCAGTGCAATTTTAAACTTCAGTTTTAATGAGATGTGAGTAGCTTCGTGGGGCCGGTGCCTGTGATGGAAGCAGGAGGCTGGACGCCCGATTTCCCTGAAGCGGAGCAGCTCCTCTGTGTCCTGGAGAAACGGCGGCTGCCGCCTTGTGGGCTTACCGCGAGGAGCGCACCGGTGGCTTTCGTCGTGCGCTTGGCGATAGCAGTTAAGGGCGGTATTGCTTAGAGGTGCAGGTGCTGGGGATGAGCGGGTGCAGGGAAGGGGGGTGTGGGAACAGAGGCGGAGAAGGTCTGGGGATCCAGTCGCCGGGTCCGGGGGTGTGGACGTCCACACTGCGGACGGCAGGACTGTGGCAGTGTCCTTAGAGGATTCGCACGTTCTCACGACTTTGTCATGCCGTCTGTGTCCCGTCAGAAAACCATCATGTGCTTCATGAAGGCCTGTTTCCCGGAATCTGGGGGCCGTGAGGGAGGATCTGGGATCCTAAGAGGTCACTGCTGGGGGGCACGGTTGGGAAAAGAGGGGGCTGGTGGAGCCCCTGCTTCACGTCGGCGGGGGATGGAGAGCCAGAGAACGGGCTTGGGGGCTGCGAAGGAGAAACGAGGGCCTCCGCAGGGCAGACCGACGGACACCCGCTCCCTGGGGCTTTTCCGATGCTGCCCACCAGGGGGCGCTGTCCTCAGGCGAGCCCCGCGCTCTGAGCCGCGGACC
>NW_027531904.1:10207828-10208047 GCF_008692635.1 Crocuta crocuta
GAGTGTGGAGGGTCCCCGGGGGGGGTCCAGCTTCTCCTGTCCTGCCTGGGTGCCCGGGGCCCAGGGCAGCCCCATCCCACTCTCTGCCCAGCCCTAAGAAGCCTCAGGAAGCAGCGGGACTTGCCCGCCAAACGCTGCCCAGCGGGCCGCGCTCCAGCACCCCCGCCCACGCCGCACCCTCGGGCGAGGCTGGGGCGCCCTAACATCGTGCGCCCCCGC
>NW_027531904.1:10208679-10211600 GCF_008692635.1 Crocuta crocuta
CGCTCGGCGCTCACAGCTCCCTCATCGGGACCTGCTTGAAGGGACAGCCCCGCGTCTGTCCCCGGGCCTCGGGGTGCCCAGCACAGGGTCTCTGCCGGCTGCGCCTCCATCCACCTCTGTGCAGGCACGGGCCGCACGGGCTTTCCGCCCTCCTAGAACCGCAAGTGCCAGCCCCGAACCACGCGTGGCCCTGCGGTGAGATGACGTCGGCTCTCGCCGAGGGTCCAGGAGAGCACCTGACGCCCCGGAGGGCCGCGCATGTGTACTGGCCCTGGGGACACCAGAGTCACCCGGCGAGGACCAGGGTCCGACACTCGGGGGGACTTCCCCTCAGGGAGGGGCTTCTCCCCACTTGGTCGTCCCAGAGGGACGCCGGTGAGGGGACGCTGCCAGAGGTGGGCACAAGCCCCCAGCCCCGTCTGCTCCCTCCCCGGAAGCTGACTTGAGCACCGTGTCCCAGGGACCATGCACGGCGCCCTCGGACAGCGATGCCCCGAGGATGCTTCCCGCTCGCTGGCTACCCAGACCCCCGCGGCGGCCCCCACGCCTTGTGCTTGTGGGCGGGGCTGTCCGGCTTCTACGTCACTTCTCTGAGCTCGACGGCCTCCCAGGGAACCCCTCTTTGCTTGTGGTGGTCAAGTTGGGTTCCATTGCTGGTAAGCAAAGCACCTCACAGATGGGCATGGAGCTCTCTCCACCAGTAATGACCGACTCGGACGATACATTTAACCCTAACCGCCTGGGGTCCCAGGAGCCTCACACGGTATAAACTGCAGCACCACTACATCCACATTTAGGCGAAGAAAAAGGAAGACCCAGAAGCTATAGAAAGAAGAGATTTAAAATTGTGCAGTAGACTGCATTACTGCCTGATGAATATTCACCCCATTCCCTCATCCTGGGGGCAGAAACAGGCTGATCCACCCCTTCCGTGTTGAGTTTGACTATGTTATTTGCTTTGTCCAGTGGACCGTGGGTGTGAGAACACGCTCGTCCTGAGCCCAGGCCCCAAGTCCCCTTGTGTTTCTGTTCTCTGGGAGCTTTCCGCCTCCCCCATGGGAAGACTATGTCCTGGGAAAAGTCACTCTCAGTCAAGTGAGAGCCAACCTGAACCCCACTGTCCCCCTAGAGCCAAGATCAGTCTAGAGAAGCCGAACCCCATACAAGCTGCAGATGCATGAGTAAGAATTAAGTGCTGGCCACGAGCGTGTCCGGTCTGTTTTGTTATGCAGCATTATTATGGCAACTGACTGATACAGACTTTTCCTGATTTCTGACACCTTTATGCCTAATAGGTTCATTTGCCCTGGGGAAGGGTTTAGTGAGTCTTACCTGCCACCTTGACCTGGTTGGGGGTGCAGGCTTTGCAGGGAAGCACCTGGAACTCTTCGGCCTGGTACATGGAATAGTCAGTACTGGCCACCACGAGCATGTCTCCAGGCCCCCATGACTGCACGTCGTCTGCCAGGGTCAGGATGGTGCTGTTCACGTTGGTGTCAATGGTGACGGTGAGTTTGGGCCTCACTGGAACCCCAAACGGGAAGGACTGAGACACGGCCCTTCGTTCTTGGTGAACTTTTGACCGCCCGCCTCTCCTCTCCCCTCCCCTCCCTAAATAAATGCCGGGTTTGCGTATCCAAACCCAAATCACCAGGCGCAGCCCATCCCAGCCTCAGTACAGGTTTTTGAAGTCAACACAACCTTCCCAGAAAAGAGCCATTCATTAGCTCTGGCGGGGATTTTCCACCCGCTCCTTCTAACTTACACGCACTTACACGCGGCGGCCTCGCCACACCCACTTTGCTCAAGATGTAAAACAAATATAGTTCCTCTCAACTATTATTTACAGCAGCCGTAAGCCCTTCTCCCCCCGAGAACTCTCATCCTTAATGACTGCCTTCGGGACGTGGCCAAGGGCCTCCACGGACAAACCGACCATTTCCAGGCCCTCCTAACGAGCACCTGGGGATCCGGGTTTAAAATGACAGCACCCAGGGGCCTTGAGCTCGCCTCTCTGCAGGGGAGGGTGCAGGGGGGCCGGCTCTGCCACTGCACCCGGCTCTCCTGGACCAGGCCCTTCCCCTTCCTGCAAGGCGTGCTGGTGGGGCGCTGCCAGCCCCCTGCCCCGGGTCACAGACGGGCTCCCCACGAGCTCGCCAGCTCTCGGGACCGCCCCCTGCCCCCAGGTCACAGACGGGCTCCCCACGAGCATCGCCAGCTCGAGGAACAGCCCCGGCTGCGCGTCCGGCCCGACCGGCAGCTGCTTACCTGGCTTCCCGCAGAGGAACCGCACGCGGTATTTGTGGCAGGCTTGGCCCCGGTCGTAGCACACGAACCTGTAGTCCTGGCCCCTTTTGTAGACGACCTCGGTGGTGAGGTTAGCGCCGTCCACCGTGGTGGCCTGCAGAAGGCACGGAAATCACAGGGCAGGGTCACGTTGCTTTTCGTGAAGGAAGGTGATGTTTCACGGCGTAAACGCATTGTCACAAGCCTCAGACCGTCCCTGCTGCAGACGCTGTTTACCGAGGCCCGAGAATTTTATTACAGTGACTGCGCGTCCCGCTGTCACGAGAGAGCAGCCTTGTGGTAAGGACGACAGTGTGAAGGATGGACCGATGCCCCACCTGGGGTCCTGGGGTCCTCGGTCTCCAAACCACTGACTGCCGCTTGCTGTGGCGCCCCCGCCGTGAGAAGGCACGTCTTCCGGAGCCCGGCACCCTGCACGTCACCGCCGCCACTGTGAGCTACTGAGGACGGGCTCGGTCCCTCCGTCCTACCTACTGGCCCCCACCTGGCTCCACGTGGGGGTGTGGCGCGTGCGGGTGTGGCTCGGGCACCGGGACTCTCCGGAGCGGCCCGGCGGGTGCGGTGGGCAGCGCGGTTTGAGAGCCTTCCTGCAGCTACGGAGCCGAGTGCGGCGT
>NW_027531904.1:10211623-10260671 GCF_008692635.1 Crocuta crocuta
GTACGGGGTCCGCCAAGCCAGCGCGCAGCAGAGCCACTTCGGATCCGCACTGAGCCCGGCGCACAGCTGGTGCCCCCGCCCCCACCCCCCGCTGCCCTCGGGGCGAGTCGCCCTGCCTCCCTGTTCTGCCTCCCGCTGGCTCCTAGGCCCCGGGGCGGGCGAGGAGCCCAGGGCTTGGCACTGACTGGGGTCTCGGGGAAGGGCACCGGTGGGCGGGCAGCCTGGAGGCCCCGTAGGGGACTCCGGGACGGGCTCGGGGGAGGCCGTGGCCCCTGGCAGCTGGGGCTCATCGCGGGGCCCGGGCGTGTCTGCAGAGGGGCCGTGGCAGCCGTCGGACAGCAACTCCGAGCAAGGCCACAGCTGTTGTCTCTCTGGCACACAGACCAGAGGGCCCGGGCTGGGGAAGTGGGAGGCCAAGTGTAGCCAACCTGCTTAATAAAAGGGTGGCCGGGGGGGCGTTCAGGAAACATTACTGTGAACACAGCAGGTATCTGTTGTCATTGGCTTCAAAGAAGGACTATGCGGCAGTGAGCTCAGCCCTAATTAAACTCGGCCCTTTCCTGCAAGCGACACACTCACACCCATCATCTCGGGGGTGGGGGGGCTCCGGCTCGTCCACAGAAACAGGAATAGCAGATCTGCCTGCTCTTCGGGAAAAGCTAAGGCTAGGAATTAGCAATTATAAAATAATTAACAGTCCTATTATGATAATAAAATAATAAAATAAAATTGGAAAATAGTAAAAAAATTTATGGGCCCTTCATATACCGTTGCATTCAGTCTACAAAATAATCTCACAGGGGAGCAATTATTATCCGCATTGTTGTGCGTGAGGAAATGGAAGTACTTGACCAGCATCTGTAGCTGGGAAGGGGCGGGGCATCTCGGATGCGAGCAAAGCGCGCCGTCGGCGCTTGCAAGAAAGTGCCGCCTTCGCTTTTGCGCCCTGAGCCTTGACTGGGTTTCAGGGGGTCTTCGTTTTGCCAAGAGAAAGCCGAGATCTGACTCTGGAAGCGGAAGGTGTGAACTACTAAGAGACCGCGATGCTCAGCAGGGTATCGTCAGGGACGCCCTTCCCCGCGGATGCTGGCCAGCGCCAGGGTGGTGGGCGGGCTGCAGCTCATCTTTGACTCTTCTCCAGACCTCGAGAGTGAGAGCTGGCCCTCCGGGGACCCACTGTCAAGGACACTCCTCTTGCTGGAAGGAAGCTGGGTGCTGGGAGGGGGGGAGCCTGGGGTTGGGTCCCTGGGGGCTTCTTGGCTGACGGAGCTGGCGAGCGGTGACGCCATGCTCTACTCTACACACGTGCCCGTTTATCACCTGTCTCCATGGGTGTCGCCAAGGCCCCAGTAAAATTTATTTAATATTCAGTCTGGGATTCGCTGTGCTTCGACGCAGGAAAAGAGCCCGTGTCTGTGCCGTGGGTAGGGGGGTGGGCGGAAGGCACGGGGAAATGGGAAATGCCCAACATAAGCTGGCACAGAGGAGTGGTCGTGTAAACATAGTAGGCGGGAGCCGGGCAGCTATCGGAGCAGAGAGTGGGAGGGTCCTGCAGGACAGGTAAGCGTTCCTTACAGATTTCCAGAAATACCTGATTTGGGGGGGGGTGGCTGGCAAGGGACTGGACTTCCTAGAGGAGGGAGATGATGGCTATTTCAGAACGAAGGCTGGACGATTCGGGGTTGCAAGAGAAAATTAAATCTAAGGAAGTAGGTGCTTTGGGGAAGCCCACCACCGGCCACTCAATCGGGTACGTCCTTCGCAATAGCATCGTGGCCGTGTGGAGAGAGAGCCTTCACCAGAGAACGGTCTCGCCCGCGAAGCTGGGGGTCGTGAGGGCTATGTGTCTACTCAGCACTGTCACGATGGTGCCGAGGTCAGGGTCCCCTCTGCATAGAGTAACTCTAACTCCAAGCGAAAATCCTGAGCAAACACCGATTTTAGGGGCGCCTGGGAGGCTCCGTCGGTCGAGCGTCCGACTTCAGCTCAGCTCATGATCTCGCGGCTCGTGAGTTCGAGCCCCGTGTCGGGCTCTGTGCTGACAGATCAGAGCCTGGAGCCTGTTTCAGATCCTGTGTCTCCCTCTCTCTCTGACCCTCCCCCACTCACGCTTTGTCTCTTTCTCTCAAAAATAAATAAATGTTAAAAAATTAAAAAAAAAAAGTCTTTAAAACTATTTGATTGTTTTAAGCTCAGTACCTGTATATCGATGGGTCGATTGCAGATTTTTCCCGGGTGAGCCGCCCGGAGGTCTGAAATTTTCTCTCCACCTTTGGTCTGCGACGCTTGGTCATGGTCGAACCACCCTGTCCATTCCACGTCTAGACAGAAAGCAAAGGGCAGGGTCAGGCAGGAAGGGTCGGCGAGGGCACGTCCCACTCAGCGTGGCCCCCAAGCATCCCCGGAGCCGAGCCCCGTGCGTCCAGGGTGCGCTGGGTCGGGGCCCCGGCGACTGGCCGGCCGTCTGCCAGCCCCCCACGTCTCCGTTAGAAGCACCTCTGACTGACTTTCCCATCTGCTAAGAGGAGTACAAGACAGACTCTCTGTTACTGCAGCCAGGACGAAGCCCGTCTCTGGGGGGGGGGGGCCTCTCTGCGCCCCGTCCCCCCCCAGCTGTCTCCTGTGCATTCCTTGGCACAGAGAGTTCTAGAGGGAGGGCGTCCCTCTGGGCTACTGGCCGCGCTGGACTGACTCATCAGAGACTGCTTTCCGTCCGTTGCAAATTTAGTTAACTCTACAGCAGTCAAGCGGCCTGATTGCTGCAGGAGGAAAACGCTTGCTTTGCAAAGACAGGAAGTCCCGCTCTTCTGTCCCACCGTTGGGGTTTTCCCGAATCCTCACCTTGAACCCACTCGCTGGATGAAGAAACGTTGAAAAGCTCGCCATGCTGTGTCTGGAACACTTTGGACACGCGAGCGGCAGCGGAGCCTCGGTGCCCTGCGGGCAAGACCAGACACCCCCGCACTCAGCCGGGTCATTCCGGGGCAGAGAAGGCCCCCGCGCCCAGGGGTCTTGAGCTATTTTTTTTTTGTTTTTTTTTTTAAGTTTCAGGCCAATATTTCTACTTGGGAAGCAGATTATATCTCCCCTCCCTTCTTGTGCTTCTGTTTTAAAAGTCGAACTTTGGAGGGGCGCCTGGGTGGCTCAGCCGGTTAAGCGTCTGTCTCAGGTCACGATCTCATGGTCCGTGAGTTTGAGCCCCGCGCTAGGCTCTCTGCGGTCAGCGCTGAGCCTGTTTTATGTGTGCGTGCTCTCTCTCAAAAATAAATAGGCATTAAAATAAACGGAAGTTTGATTCCGGCGTTCCAACAAATCTCTATTTTGGAGCCTCATAATTTCTCACATGAATTCCTGTCTAGGATTAGAAGGGTGCCGTCTGCAGACTCCGCTGGGCGAGGAGGCTGCCCCTAGGTGGTAAGGACCCGGCCACAGAATCTTTTTCACTCCAAATGCTACCCCTGCTGGATTGTTCCCAGCTCCCACGTGCCCCAGGCCATTGGTGTAGAATTGAGTCAGTGACCATCCTTTGCGGACGTAAATATCATCTTAGTCATTGGCTTATGGCACTTTGGGGTCACAAGGTGGATACAACGGGCATTGAAGGGGGTCCGCGATGTTCTCAGGGAAGGGGTGGTTCGGAAAGACCCTCATGGCCAGAGACACGCCAGCTGTTTATTACCGTGATATTCGATATGGTCTTCAACGGAGGAGAGGGGGTTTCCTTTCACGGTTATAAAACTCCAAGGGTGTCTGCAAAAAACAAGGGAAAGTAAAGCTCTTCCCACGTCTGAACGTGAACCGGAGGCAGAGCCGAGAGGCGGCCCCGCCGGCGAGCAGCCTCCCCGCCGTGCGGGGGAGATCGGCCCCCGGGGGGGCTTCCCGGCTGCGGGAGGACAGGGGCCATTCTTGGCAAGCGCCGGCCTCCTGGCCGCCTGCCTCGCCCGCGGTTTGCTGGTCGACCCCGCTGTGGCAGGAGCCGAGTTCTGAACCACAAACAAACAAGCCCGCGGACCTGCACAAACGCCAGGCTCACGCAGGTCGGGGCAAGTGCTCCGAGTCCTTTAGGAAAACAAGAACACGGGTTCCAAGAGAGGAAGGTTCTTCCCAGCCTCCCCAGGGGTCAGCGCAAGGGAGACGCCCGAGGGCCGGTGCCCGGCCCCCCAGGGAGCCGCACGGGCCTCGGGAGGGAGGAGATGCCTGTGGCTCCCAAAGGGGAGGAGGAAGAGACTCCCTCCGGCAAGGCGTGCTGTGAGGCAGGAAGGCTTCTTACCCATTTCTGTCCCCACCCCCCCCCCCCNGATGGCCGTAGGTGATGGTACCCAAGAGCCTTCCTTTTGGAAAGTCTTTATTCAAGTTGGGGATTTGACTGGGTCACTCTCTGGCTTAAGGTCCTTCAATGGCTCCCCATTGCCCTTTAGATGAAATCCACGCTCCTTGGCACAGAACGAAAGGTCTTCCTGTGCCCACCCACCTCCTCGGCCTCCCCCGGCCCCTCCCACCGCAGCCCTCTCTGCTGCCCGTGCGCTCTTCCATCTCTCACCCGCTCACCCCGGGGCCTCCACACCTGCAGCCTCTCGAGCGGAATCGGCTGGTCGTCGCCCTCACCTGCAGCTCTGCTCCGTGAAGCTCTGCCCCCCCACCCCCAACGCTTCACTATCGCTCCTCCGTCCACGCCTGCCTTCCTGGAGGGCGCCCACACCACACTTCGTCAGGCCCAGAGCCTCGGGCCAATAGCTGCACAAAACTTCAGCCCCACGTCTCTGTTCTGATTTTAGATGTTTTGAGTTTGTGCTTCAAAGTGGTTCTACATAAACGCATGGTAAGAGCGTACTTCTCGCCTCTGTCCCGTGCCCTGGGGAACGGCCGCGACAAAACGTGACCAAGCATCCGTCGTTCCGGCGGCTTTGCTTATCAGGAGAAACGTTATTTGAATCCTTACTCTGCGCCAGATATGACGGCGAATATTTCGCCCCCATTGCCAGCTCTAATCCCTCCCAAAGGTCCCTCCAGACGCCCCGACGACGAGTTCCGCTCTACAGATGCAAGAACCGTGCGGAGACAGAACGAGTCACCTCCTGCAGCCACACCCACCGGGAGGTGCAAATTCAGGCCAAGCCAGACGGTGGGCCTTAGGCCATTACGTTCCGCTGCTGAGGCCCTAAGAGGCCAGCCCCCCGGCACACCTCTCTCTCACGGGAAATCGAGACACTGGCCTTTTGGCTTATTAACAAGGAGACGGAAGCCCTCTCAGCTTTTGCTAACAAAAGCGTCCTTGTCAGTTCTGACTCCTTGAGCTCCCGTCCGGGCCCTTCTAGAAGAAGCTGTCAGGAAATCACCCTGGAGCCCAGAGCATCCCCCCAGCCCCGCCCGCATTGCAGAGCTGAAGGGAGGGGCCCCCCGATCTTGCAGCAGACACAGGAGGGGTGACCTCAGCCTCAACCTCCCACTGTGCGGAGATCGGCTCCAACGTGATAAAAAGGAGTGGCTCCTGTGGGGCAAACGGTTCCCTCTCAGGGCCGATGCGCGTGCGCCAACGTCAGGCATGAAGCTATGACCGGAGACAAAGGAGACCACGGCGGGGCCCTTCTCCCCGGGGCGCAGCCGGGCAGAGACACCTTATATGGTTTCTACACAGATGTCTGCCGGTCCCCAGGCAGCAACGGCCCTTTGCCAAAGAAAGGGAAGGCGGAGCGAGCTGTGCCCATGTCCAGCTCGTATTCTGTGAGCGGCTGAGCGAACTGGACGAGCCCAGGGGCGCCTGGGGGGCTCCGTCGGTTAAGTGGCCGACTTTGGCTCAGGTCACGATCTCGCTGTTTGTGGGTTCAAGCCCCGCGTCAGCTCTGTGCTGACAGCTCGGAGCTGGAGCCGCTTCAGATTCTGTGTCTCCCTCTCTGCTCCTCCCCCGCTCATGCTCTGTCTCTGTCTCTCAAAAATAAGTAAACATTAAAAACATCTAAAAAAAGAAAAGAAACGGACAAGCCCATGCGAGGAAGACCGACTGTGTTTCGAGAGGGGACTACGCTTGTGAGAACACCCGGGCGCCCAGCCTTGCAGATGGGGTTGCCCGCCACGCCCCAGGCCGGCGCTGCGGTACCTGAACCCGAGGTGCAGGAAGTGTCTGCTGCCCAGCTTGGTCATGGCCTTCCTGGCCGCGTCATCCAGGTTCCGAGAGCCCTCGTCGTTCACCGCAACCGAAAGGATCCTGCCGGGGGGCACGGCGTTCAAGTACTGGACCAGACGCTCGCTCGCCTTCTTGGATCTATAGGTGTCAAACCTAAGGGGGCGGCAGGTGGGTTAGCGGTGCTCACGCCCCGCAGAGAGACGTCCAAGCTCATGGTCGTGTCCTGACGGCCGAGACGCCCTCCTGAGCCCCCGCCGGCCGTGAGTTTCAAAGAAAACACCTCCTCTTCCCGCAAACACCCATCTTCCCGACCTTGACGAAGGTCACCCAGTCGCCCACAGAAAACACCCACGAAGCAGGAGTTCAGACAAACATCTGCACCGCCGGTGATTTGCGTTTACTGAGGAAAGACACAATTTCGTGACGCCTCCCCCTCCCCCACGGAACTCTGAAGTTTTGGTGCAATTACAATAGAAACTCCAAAAGAATTTGTCTTGGGAATTAACAAGCAAAACAGTTCTAAAATGGATCTGGGGCGCCTGGGGGGCTCAGTCGGTTAAGCGTCTGACTTTGGTTCAGGTCACGATCTCATGGTTCACAGGTTCGAGCCCCACGTCGGGCTCTGTGCTGACAGCTCGGAGCCTGAAGCTGCTGCAGATTCTGTCTCCCTCTCTGTCTGTCCTGTTCATTCTCTCTCAAAAATAAGTAAAACATAAAAAAAAATTTTTTTAATGGATCTAGAAACACGAACTGGCGTGAATAGCCATGATTTGGGCAAAGAGACACCTTTGGTGGTCCTGGGGGTGGGGCTGGCCGGCCGGGTGACCTCGCGTGCAAAGGGCGGGTGTCTCTGATGTACTTTGTGTCCGCCAGGCTCACCCTGGCTTCCCGCATCTCCTGTGTGTGGGGGACGGCTCAGCCCCGGCAGGCGGCCCGCCCCAGGGCACCGCGGAAGTGACACGGGGTCAGGGGTGTGAATCCCAGCTCCGACACGCGCGGGCCTGCGACTGGGCGCATCGAGCCCACGGAGCCTCGGTGTTCTTGTTCTCTCTGTACCACGTGGATAATGCACAGCCCTCGGGGCTTATGCAGACACGTGACAGACAGACAGCAAAGTGGTCGACACATCGCTTTGCACAAAGCGCAGTGATCGTTACTGGTATTCAGCGCGGGGAAGGGTGGCCGCCCGGCGTCATGGCCTGTGTCCCGGCAGCTCCCGTCTCCCTGCTGTGGGCTCCGGCGGCTTGTGCCCTGGTCCTGCCCACCCCCCCCCCAAACGCCCAGCAGCGTCTGCCTACCTCCCCCAGCCGGTCCTCCCGTCCAAGGGCCCCGGAACCCGCTGGAAGCCCAGGCTCTGCAGAGCCGGCTCACACCCGAGCGGGGGAAGGGGTGGGGTGGGAGGGTGCAGGGACTGCCCCCCGTGCCTCTTAGATCTCTGTCCAGCGCCTCTGTTTCTACGGACACAGCTTCTGTCCGAGTCCCGGCGGGCGAGCCCTCGGGCTCAAACCGCGCAGAAGCGTCACAGGCACCTGCTCTCTCTCCTCCTGCCTTCCGCCGCTCGCCCCTTCTCTACACGGCAGCCAGAACGTTCTTTTCATCAGATCAGACCCTTCTGGAAGCCTTCCAGGGGCTTCATGTCCCACTTAGAATAAAACCTAAAGGAGCCCCATGAGGCCCCACGCCCGCCGCTGCCTACAACCCGGACGTCACCGCCACGTCGCCGTTGCTCTGCACCCCTCCCCCCTGCTGGCCCCTCGGTGTTTCCAGCACGCCCCCCTCACCCCTGGCCTTTGCACATGCTGCCGTGGCGAACGCGCTCTCCCCGCCTCACGCTCACCCTGCAGTTCTCGTGGCCTGGCCGTCCCTGACTGACGCAGAGCGGGCCGCCTCGCCACGTCTTTGTCCCGAAGTACCAGTGATCGCCATCGGGAACTATGTTGTGTGTACACGCGCGTGCGTCTGCGTGTTCCTGTTAATCCAGCTACTCTAGGCAGACACCCGGGGAGGCAGGGACGTGACCCCTCGACCTGAGGGCTTCTGTTTCGCTCCCTGTTGTAGCTCAGCGCCCGGACCAGCGTCCGGCTACGGCCCAGGCTCAGCGAGCGCCTGTGGAATGAAGGGCTCCACGTTTATGTGAAGGCAGACCTTACCGGTCGGAGTGGATGACCGTCGCCGATTTGGGGTCGATGACATGCACGATGACTCCACGGTGACCCCAGCTCCGTTCGAAAAAATAGCCCCCCTCCTCCATGCCGCCCGGGTGAAGGGTCTTGTTCAGAAACGTCCAGGAGAGCTTCTTCCGTCCGTGCAGCTCAAGGACACCTCCTCTGCCGACCCCGATGAACTTGAGGCCGAAGTAAGGGTCTGGCTGAATGCCTTCATCAGCCCTACGAGGGAGTCAGCCCCCCAGATCAGCCGGGTCTCCACAGGGCGCTGAACCCGGAGGGGACCTCGCTGCTCTGCGGGCCGGGTCACACGCGGTGACTTAGGGGCCAGAAGGCGCGTCACCCACCAGGTTTCCCTAATCCAGCCCCAGATGAGGCCGAAAGCCAAGCGAAAGTGCCCGTCATTAGTTTACATGTCGCTGCTTCCTCCCAGGCCTGAGTGTGTTGAGCCCCGGCCCCCACGTCGGGGGGTGGGGGGTCCCCTGGACCGGCGCTGTGCTGCGGGCCTCTGTGTGTCTTTGGTCCCCGTCTCCGAGAACGCTCAGTGGTCTGGAGAGGGGCCACAGCGGGAGGCAAACACCGCGTGCACATCTTCTTTACCGGGTCCGCCCTAGCCCGCCCCCCGGGGGGTCCCTGAGCTTGGCACCATTCAGGGGCAGCTGGGAGTCTGGCACCCAAGCGCGGGCCCGCAGGAAGCAAAGCACCCAGCCGGCGCCTCCGGCTCGCCCATGGCCACGTCCGGCCGGCTCTGGCCCGCGCCGCGCGTCGCCCTGCTGGGGAGCTCCCCTTCTGTGAGAACCGCGGGAGCCAGGCACCCACCTCCCGTACAACACGATGCTGAGGTTGCCCTGGTAGGGACAGAGGGCGCTGCCCGCGTGCAGCTCGCCCCCCTCGTCGATCAGGATGTGCCGGGTGCGCAGGACGATGGCTGCATCTTGGTCTTTAATGACCAGCTTTCCTGAGGAGGNNNTGCGTGAACCCCGCCTGCCGGTTTGCGCCCGTTGCTGTGGGGGGCGGGCGTGCCCCGGGCGCCCAGGGAACGTCCCTCTATCAGCTGCACCCAGAGCCGACAGCTGGTCACGACCGGCCAGACGCTCTGACCTGAACCCAGAGCACCTGACCTTCCTCCTGCCTGTCGGGATCCGAGGCCGTGGACAGGGGAGAGGCCGGGGGAGCAGCTTACCTCCCTGCGAGATGTGGATGGAGTTGACCGTGGCAGAAGCCGTGAGCAGCAGTCTCCTGCCCTGGCCGATGAGCACGTGGTGGTCCTGGTCGTGGCCGGGGCTCCAGGCCTGCAGCTCAGGGCTCTGGTCAGGGCACTCGGCCGCCACTGCCGGGGACAGAGAGGTGTCACTGTCCCCGCCACCCCCTCATCAAGCAAAGACTGCCCAAGGGGGGCCTCCTGCGTCTTGATGGCTCTTCTAGCCCTGAGCCACGTGGGCGCCAGAAGCCCTGGGCCCCAGCCCCATGTCGGCATCAGTGCACCGCGCGTCTGTCAACACGTCACTTCCTTTCTCTGGGGTCAGTTTTTCCCTTTACGGAACAGAGGGTCTATCAGATGATTCTTGAAGGCATTCCAGGACCTGACGTTAGGTAATGATCTGCCCAGAGTACTTGCAATCCAAGACCATCTTGGCTCCAGAAAGCAGTGCTGAGAGTTAACAAAGCCCCTCCCCTTCCGTGTGAGAATCTGACTTTAGTTACTTTTCTAGCCCCAGAGCCCAGAGGGATCGTGTTACCCAGCAGGCCGTGTCCCCGAGCAGCACTGCTCCGAACAAGTCACCCCTTATTAGGGGCATCTAAACAGGGAAGAGCTGTACATGGTTTGTCATCTATCCCTGGCACAGCCGTCACCTGCAGGCTCCCCTGGGTGCAGTGACTCCTGGAGCCGCCACGTCTCCCACGGGGACCCTGAAGGTCACGGCTACGGAGTCGCTATGACGATCGCCATAGTCTTTTTAAAGGAAAGTAATTTGGGGAAAAAGTTGTCAATATATAACAATGTGTTATTTACATACTACTAAGTTCTGTGAAAAAATGTTATTGTCAGATTTCAGAGAGAGAGACAGAGAGACAGACAGACGGAGGGAAGGAGGGAGGAAGGGAGGCTGGCTCTGCCAGGGCCTGAGGCCTTCGCACCTGCCCTGNACCTGGCGAGCCACGTGGGTGGCACGCAGCCAGGACCGTTCTGGGCAAGGGAAACCCACGCCTCGGGCCTGCACTGAGGGCAGCCTGTTTCTGCCCTGCATCCTCCACCTGGGGCCTGATGCCCAGGCGCCTGGGGAAGGTGGAGACGGAGGGTCAGAAGGGATGGACGCGAGCTCCCAGCTTGGGCTCCAAGGACAAGGGCTTTGTCTCTTGAGCAGAGGGGGTGCAGAGAACAAAGTCCATGACGGGGGGCTGTGACCCCAGGAGGAATTCGGTACGATTCCTTGCATGTCAGTTAAAGAAGTCGCTTTACTTTTGTTCTGTTATCTCTGGGATAAGGGCGTCTGCCCCGTATTTACATCTCCAGAGAGTGGTAGGGGGGCCAGGTACCCCACAGCATCTCCTCTGCTTCGAGGAGAGGGCGTCCACGCGTCTCCTCCAGGAGACCACGGTCCCCGCGTGGCCCGCCACACTGTCCGGCTCCCGCAGACACTGGGTCTGGAGCCCCTGGGTCTGATCCACCCCTTCAGTGTGTGGACGACAAAACTGGGGCCCAGGAGGAGACTTGCCCGGGCGGGGCAGGTCAGCAGGGACCGGCCGGAGCCCAGCCACCCGCCCCTGCCCACCCCTGCCCTGCGGCTGCCTCCCCCACGGCTTCGCGGCGGCTCACCTGCAGACACGGCCAGGGTGAGCCAGCCGAGGGTCAGCATGGCCTGGAGGGGCGCGTCCCGCCCGCTGGCGGCTCTCATCCTGGCAGAGCGCCCCCTGAAACTGAAGCGAGCGAGTGAGACCCGGGGGCCGGGCGGGCCCGGGGCGGTGAGGCAGCAGACGCACAGACACAGACAGACAGACAGGGCCACCCGCACACACAGCGCAGCGCCGGCAGGCACGCTGCAGCCGGCACTCAGCCCTCGGCCGCCTTGACTCCGGGCCGGGCAGACCAGGGCACGCCACACCTGCCTCCGTCCCGCCCGCGTCCTGCGGCCCAGGGACCCGGTGATGGATGGCATTTCATCCTTGGAGCTCGGGCTCCCCCCACCCCCACCTCCAGAATGAAGCTTTTTTCCTGAGTTAAGAAGCAGAGAAAACAAAAACTACCCCCCACTGAACATGAGTTGGGAATTAGATGCCATGAAGATGCTGTGTGATCTCAGTGTTTTTGATTAACCTCTCTGGGCCTCAGATTCCTAATTTGGATAAAGGATGTGGACTGGCTGATTTCTAATGTTTACTCCATGCTTCTAAAGCAAGTCTTGGTAATGATATCGAAACCCTAAATGTGTGCGTCTTACACCCTCTGTGTGTTACCTGCCCGAGGGCAGGGGAGGCAGACAGAGACAAGTGTCTCCCAGTTGTTCCCTCCTTACTTGGTAAATGAACCCCTGACTTTTACCTGGGCGTACGGCCATCTAGTACAAAGGCTACCTCTTCCAGACTCTCTTGCATGTAGCTGTGGCCTTGGGATTAAGTTCTGGTCAACACAGCGTGGTGAGTGAATTCTGGGAAATGTCCTTGAGGGAAGACAGGAAGACCTTCCTCCCTCCTTCCTCCCTCCTGCCGGCTGGAACGTGGCTACGACGGCTGGATCTCCTGCCGCTATCTTGGGCTATGTAGTACGAGCTATGCTGAAGATACAAACCAAATCTAGAGAAACATCTAGGCCCTGCCCCCGTGGGGAACTCAACAGCCCTGGGCTATGGATTTGTTTTCATGGGAGAGAGAATTAAATTTCTATTTTACTAAACCTCTGTTTTATGAAAGCCGCTTAGTTTTTCCTTTTACTCATCGGGCCGGTGAATACGGACTCTGTCTAGAAAAGCCCGAGACTGGAACTTTAGAAGAAGATGCCAGGTTCCTCTTTCAGACCAGAAGGCACCTGTGAGAGCGTGCTCGTCGCCAGGCCCCGCGGGGCCCACACCGATGGCTCGCACTGGGGCGGGGGTGACCAATGCCAGCCTCCCTGCCCGGGGCCCCAGGGCCGTCCTGCGCGAGGGGGCGGCTGTGCCCAGACGCTCGCTGACACAGGGGCCCGCATCCCCTCACCACACAGGCCCCTTCCCTTCACCCGGCTCAGGGGCAGGCCTGACCATCCCTGGCCTGTGGGCTCCAGGTAAAGTGCTCTCTGGGAGAGCCTGGGAGGCGGGCAGGCAGGAGGGTCCAGGGCGAGGCCCCTGCCCTCCGCCTGGGCCTCCCTCTCAGGGGTGCGGGGAGGCGGGGGTAGGGGAGAAACCGATACTCTGAGATGCCGTGCCCACGGTTCCCTCCCGGCCGGGCCTGGTCTGCGAGAACAGGCTCATTCTAGTGCCTCCGCGGCTGCCGAAGGGACGCATCTGGCATCAGGGAGCGGCGCCTTTCCCGTGGCCCCAGAGGGGGACTGTCTGCCATAGGAAGGCGGGGCCCCGGGGGCGCAGCCCCGGCCCCCTCCACGGCCTCATCGGTTTAGGAAACCCAGAGGGAGCGTGCCGTCTGCAGCCAGGGGGCCCGGACCATCGTGCGGCTCCTCTGAGGGGCCATCAGCTCGGTGGAGGGAGGGACAGCCACAGGCTGGAGGGGACGGGAGGCGGTCCGGGCGCGGCCACCCCTTCTGGCCCAGCCGCCAGGGGTCCCTCATGAACGCGTCTCCTGCCGCGGCCTCTGACGTCCCACGCGCCGCGAGACGTCTGCGTCCAGGGACGCGGCTCCGACACCTTCTCGTCGTGTCCTGGTTCATTTCAAAGGCCGAGAAAGCAAACTCGCTCTCTGGATGGGCGTAAACACAGTCCCCTGGGGGGTCGTGCTCGGAACCTCTTTCCCCAACGTGAAGGGGGCCTCGGCCGTGCGTCTGTCACAGGCTCAGGGACTTCCTGCCCGGAGAGGTGGGCCCCGCGTTGCCCAGGGGGCAGGGGGGGTCCTCCGCGCAGTGACTCCCGGACAGGCTTCCAGGACCGCGGACAGAGGCCCGAGAAACACAGTTGAAGCGAGTCCCGCACTTTCTGTGGTTCCGCTGGGAATTCTTCACCGCGGGGCGGCCGCTTTCTCGTCGGCCACTGGACGCTTTCCGGAGACCCGAGTTGAGATTCGGCCTCTCGGGATACGTTCTGGACACAGTTCCCAGCCGCCGAAGCCCGGGGTGCGCGCATTGGCCAGGGGCGCCGCGAGTGTCCTTGGGGGCTGGCTGGCCGTGCCTGGTGGCCCTGCGCTGGCCGTGGCCCACACGGCGCGGCGACCCCCTTGCGCAGAGCCTGCGAGGAGGACACGGAGGAAGGGCGTGGACGAACTGCTGGGAAGGCGCTCCTCGGGGCCACGGTCCCCGCCGTTTCTGCCGTCCTGCACGCCCAGGCCCCTCGGGGTCAAGGAGAGGCAGCAGCAAACCCGGAACGAGAGACGTGGCCTCCGCCGGCCTCCCCTCGCTGCCTCGCACACGGCGGCCTGCGTCCTTCAGGAGGCCTGGCCACGGCGGCCCTGGGGCCCAGCGCGCATCGCCTGCAGGGACAGGGAACGGAGTGTCGATCGAGCGTCCAGAAGCCCCTGGACACTTGCTCCGCCCTCCCCAGAACAGCCTGGCCCCACGGGACGAGAGACCCCACCGCCTGCCGGGCTGCGGAGACCAGGTCTCTCCGAGAGTACTGGACGCAGGCCCGCAGGAGGGGCAGAGGGTAGTTTAAGCTCTGAGGCAGGGGTGAGGTGGGACCCGCACGCGATGGGCCCCCGTGGTGGTGCAGAGTCCTCCGTCCTGGCCGCGCGGCTGAGCTCGGGAGAACCATCTGACCACCCGGGACTCCCTCTTTTGTTTGTCTGTAAAACCGGAAATAGTGCGTCCTAAATTCCGAGATCATCGTGGGATCCAGTGAGACACTGTGTCGCCCGAGCTCTGGGCTCTGCACCCGCCTGACCCGGGCAGCCCCCCACTTGTGGGAGCTCCGGGGATCAAGGGCCTGCACGGGAGCCAGGGCCAGGAGAAGGGTCTGACAGCCTGCCTCCGGCTGTGTGACCTCAGACAAGCCGCTCAACCTCTCTGTGCCTTGCTCTTCCCATTTCTGAAACAGGAATACTGCCGCCCACGAGCTCAGGGAGTTACTTTTGTGAGGGTCAGCGGGGTAGGCCGGCTCTACCGAGGTCGGCTCGCGGCGACGGGCAGTGGGAGGTAGGGAGACGGCGCCGGGGCCCAGGAAAACAGCCTCACCTAGCAGCGCTCAGGGCACATACGTGCTGTGGGCCGGTGGGTCCGGACACTTCCCTTACGATGACGCTCGTGTACACAGGCCACTCCTGTCCCTGCTGTGGGGGGGGCGGGGGTTCTCTGGAGCCACCCCCACCCCTGAATTCTCGTGGACGCTTTGATTTACTCTCTTCTGCCCCTTAGTGTTTACGAGCCTGACGCGGGCTGAGCCGTGCGCGGACGTCTTAGCCCTCACGACCCCGGGAGGTGACCGCACCTGGAGAAGCGGACTTTCAGGAGGGGATTAAGGTAAAACGAGTCCCCATCAGCTCCTTCTTCCTCGGCCCCCGGCGCTCACCCATCAAGCCTTTCTCTAAACGGCTCTCATGCCGACCCTGGAAGGTGCTGAACGATTCCCGCTGGAAACCCGGCCGCGGGCTCCGTGAGGGCAAACCCACGTTCCCCGCCCCGCAGGGCGCAGCCTGGCCGCCCGGCCCACGGAGGCCCCGGCGACACCGGGCAGTGGGCGCCCGGGTTTGCCACGNGACGGAAGCAGCAACTGGGGACATTCAAGCAACCTGTCGTTTTCGACGTTATAACTCCTTTGAAACTCCTTACGTCATCCCCTCAGTGGAGGGAAGAGACGGTCCTCCCCGGGTCCTGAAGGAAGAGGGGCCGTCACGTGACTGCTGCCGGCNACTTCGGCTCAGGTCATGACCTCGCAGTCTGTACGTTCGAGCCCCGCGTCGGGCTCTGTGCTGACGGCTTGGACCCTGGAGCCGCTTCCGATTCTCTCTCTCTGCCCCTCCCCCACTCATGCACACAGTCTCTTTCAAAAAAAGAAATAAAAAAGAGCCAAGGGGGGGNGGGGGTCCTGCCGGGGGGGGGTCCTGCCGAGGGGGCAGGAAGGCTCCTTCCCACAAGGAACTTTATTTCCAGGAGCACGAAATCAGAGCAAATAGACCGAGGCTGCAGGAGGCCAGGGCGCCGCAGGGGAGGCCGGGCTCCTGAAGCGGCTTCGGGGCAGGAGTCGGGACTCGATGGGGACGTGGACGGCACTGGCGACGGGAGACGCTGAGGACGGAAGGAGCCCACACGTGCTGCGTGACGCGCCGCTGCCGGCAGGGGTGGGGTGGGCGGGGAGCGGCCTCGGGCACCAGCGTCGGATTAATTCCGCACGCATTTCCGATGCCGCGGGTCTGGGGCAGGACCCACATCTGCACACACAGCCTGGCACCTTGTTCCAGAGACGCTGGCCATGGTCGCGCCCGGACTGACGATCGGGTCACCGTGGGGCAGGGACCAGGGCCTTCTTTCAAACCGGAAACAAGGACCTGTGGGGGCAGAAAAATGCTCCTGCCCCCGGGGCCAGCCCTCCTGAGGAGGAGCAAGGTCCAGACACGAATTTAGAACAGGAAGTGATGGGGGCACCTGGGGGACTCAGTCGGCTAAACGTCCGACTTCAGCTCAGGTCATGATCTCGCGGTTTGTGGGTTCGAGCCCCACATCGGGCTTTGTGCTGACAGCCTGGAGCTGCTTCGGATTCTGTCTCTCTCTCTCTGCTCCTCCCCTGCTCATGCTGTCTCTCTCTCAAAAATAATGAAACAATTAAAAGCTTCTGCACAGCCAAGGAAACAACCCAGAAAATTAATNTAAAAAATAAAATAAAAAAAGACACAGATCAAAAAACTATAAAATTATCAGCACCCTAGAGCCCCTTTTAGTCACTGCCTCCCCCAAGGGTAACTACTACTTTAAAAATAAAGCTTTTATTAAAAAATTAAAAAAAAATAATGAAACACAAAAAATTAGAATAGGAGGTGATGAATCTGAGTTTTGCCCAATGGAAGAATGAGTTTTAATGACTGGGGGGGGAGCACGCTGCACTCGAATGCCATGAGACAGAGGGAGAATGGAATGTGGGCAGGACAAGGAGAATTCCAGAAAGTTCCAGAAAGTTCCAGAAAGGACAAAATCAGGCCATGGGTTCCGGAGCCCACTGTGGACCTACAGCAGCCATCTTTCCCTCTGCACCCCTCTCTCCCTGTGGCACCCCTCTCCCCCTCACCCTCGAGTCATGCAGTTCAGCTGGGGCTCCCGAGGTAGACATGTGACCCAGCCTGGCCCATGAATAAACTCCCATCTGCTGCCGGGATGGGCTCAGGGACGGCCACAGGACCTGAGACAGAGAAAGGCACACGGAACTGGCGGGAAGGCGGCTCTCACCCACCGAGGGTGCTAGGCGTGGAGCTGCTGGGGCCACCTTTGCCCTGTGCTGAGCGCGCCCGTGTGAGAACGAAGCTTACCCAGAGGGGGCGGAGCCTAGCGATGGGGAACGCCCACCCTCCAGCACCCGGATCCAACTCTGCCTGAAGCCGGAGCCAGCCCTGAACTTTTCAGTCGCATGAGCCCATCAAGGATCTGGTTTGTTTAAGCCAGTTTGAGTTGTGCTTTGTATATTTACTATGGAAACAACCCTGACGAAAACAGACCCCAAAGAAGGCGAGATGAAGGTTGGTTTCTCGTAAGTCTTTTTGCTCTCGTAACACACGTGTTTTAATCGAGGAGGCTGCATATCACCGTGGCGGGGTGAGACTTCCCTTCTCCGGGGTAGACGTCCCCCAAACACGCGTGTCCCTAGGAAAAGGTAACCCGCATTCGAAAGAACGGCGGTCACTGCCACCACCCTGGTGAAGGCCCCCTTCCGGCAGGGTTCCGTAGGAATCACCCTTCCCCGTCCGCGCCTCCGTCCATCTGCGTCAGACCGGCCCGCGAGGGCCACGGCGTGGTTTGTTAAGGACCCGCACCGCTCGCAGCCCGCCGGGCACGAAGGCCCCTCCCCCGGNGGGCAGAGACGGGGAGTGTCCGCACAGCGGGCAGGCTCTCCCCACCCTCCCTCCACCCAGCCGGGTCGGGGTCGGAAGAGAATGCTGGACTCTGGTTCAAGTTTGGGCCAGAGCCCTCCTTTGATCTGAGGGGCCTGTCTCCTCCTGGGTTATTTATTTGCAGAAATCACTGTGGTTTCCTCATACTTCAAACACACCTCCAGGAAGCGGCGAGGCGGGGTCCTAGCCGAGGCGCGCCGATGGCCCCGCGGGGCCTGCGATCGGGCGCTCCAAACAAAGCTCGCAGTCCTTGGAAGCCAGGGGGCTCTGCTGAGCCCGTCGGGGAGGAGGGCCTGGGAGCCTCTCGTTTCTCACCGTGAGGGCAGACGAGGGTAACGGCACTGGGGTGCTTGCTCCGAACTGGGTCCCCCACGGGGGCTGGGACACGGGTGGGTGAGGATGGCGGGTCCTGCTTGGAGAAGCTCCCCCACCAGCCCCGAGCTCCGGGTACCCCGGCTTCAGCACTGGGGACCACTGGGCTCCACACAATCGCTTCTCCACCCCCCCAACACCCCCAAGCTTTTACCAGGAAAATTTTCAAACATTAGGCCAAGTTGAAAGAGTTTCACAGTGACCAAACTACTCGTGACCTAGAGGCCACCAGGAACATTTTACTACATTTGCTCTCTCATGTTGCTATCCATCCACCCCTCCGTCCGTCCGTCCGTCCTTCCTTCCACCCACCCACCCAGAAAGCAGCCTTATTTCTTGGATGCATCTCAAAGTAAATTCCAAGCACGGGTAGACTCCCTGCTAAATACTTCAGTATTAACTGGAGTTCAATATTCATTTAAATTTTCAAAAAACTTTTTAGGTAAAAATCTATGAAACCCTGAGTGTGCATTAGCTGAGTTTTGAGAAATGTCTGTACCTGAGTGAGCCAAGCCCCGAGCCAGGCACAGAACACTATCATCAGCCCAGAAGGGTCCCCTGCCCGCCACCTCCCTTTTGTGAGACAAACCACTGTTTTCTCAGAACCGGGGTACCTGTTCTGGAACTCTGCAGAAATGGAATTACCCAGAACGTAGTCTTTTGCATGAGGCTTCTTTCTCTCAGCACTTTGTTTTTTATGTTTACTTATTCTTTAGAGACAGACATAGACAGAGAGCACGCAGGGGAGGGGCAGAGAGAGAGGGAGACACAGAATCCCAAGCAGGCTCCAGGCTCCGAGCTGTCAGCACAAGCCCCGACGCGGGGCTCGAACCCACGAACCGTGAAATCATGACCTGAGCTGAAGTCAGACGCTCAACCGACTGAGCCCCCAGGCGCCCCTCCCCCAGCACGATTTTGAGATTCACGTGCGTGACTGTGTGTGTCAGCAGTGCACTTCTTACGGGGCGGGCGGTACCCGATCGCACGAATGAGCCGTCCCCCACACTCGCTTTCATGTGCTCTGGGGAGTCCCACACGGAACAGAGTGTAGGGGAAAGGGAGACGCACACCTTTGCCACCAGAACACAGCCAGACAAGCCGTGCGTGCCACTGTCTCAGACCCAACGGCGCTCAGGGTGCAGGCGTCCTGGGGTCAAAGGTCAGCCCTGGGGTTGAAGGCCACAGCCCTACCACTTAGCGCTCGTGTGAAACGGGGCGAGTCCGGGTAGCTTTCTGTTCTCCAGTTTCCTCGACTGCAGGATGCTGGTGACGGTGGGGCCTTCCTCATACGGCTGCCGTGAGCAACGATGTATCAGGTGTGCCAAGTGATCGGCTGACAGCAGGCCCCCTAAATGTTACTACATGTTGTGACAAGGGAATTTGATTTTAAAAGAGGTGAATTTGAACCCTGCATGTGCCACTGAGTGCCTCTGCAATTCTGGGAAATTTCCGTAGGTTCTTATTAAAATACGAGCAGTGTGACTCAACTCATTAAGTGTCTGACTCTTGATTTTGGTTCAGGTCATGATCTCACAGCTCCTGGGATTGAGCTCCCAGTTGGGCTCTGTGCTGAGCGTGGAGCCTGCTTGGGATTTTCTCACTTTCTCTATCTCCCCACTTGCTCTCTTTTTCTCTCAAAAATAAATAAATATTTTTAAAAAACAAAATAAAATATGGGGCGCCTGGGTGGCTCAGTCAGTTAAGTGTCCGACTTCGGTTTAGGTCATGATCTCGTGGTCCGTGGGTATGAGCCCTGCGTCCGGCTCTGTGCTGACGGCTTGGACCCTGGACCTGCTTCCCATTCCGTGTCTCCCTCTCTCTCTGCCCCTCCCCTGCTCATGCTCTGTCTCTCAAAAATAAATAAATGTGAAAACAAATTAATCTTTTTATTAATTTCTTTCTAAATTAATTACTTTTTAAATTCCCCCACTTGCTTGCACACTCTCTCTCAAAATAAATAAGTAAACATTTTTAAAAAAATAAAAACCGAGCATCTTCATCATATTTTATATGACCTTGTGGAGTTATTTTCCCTCTTCCTATTTTTTCCTCCTTCCACTGGACTTTGTAAACTAACCCCCTTCAATGTTCCAGGCAAAGAGTCCTCTCCAGCTCCAAGGCTGTTCGTATCTTTGCTAATTAGAGAATTTGAAAAGATAATGTATACAAAGTGCTCAGGAAAGCAGCCGTGTGCAGTAGGCGCTCTATAAAAGTAACCTCCTACCACCAGCTGAACAGCAACTAACTCCTATCTGCTGGCAACGACGCACGCTCCGAGTGCTGCTGGCCTGAGAAGTCGGGACAGCGCATGCAGGTCAGCCTTGGGCCCCCCGCCTGCAGATGGTACCAGAAGTGGGGTCCCAGAGGAGAGCCTGCAGCTGCCTGAGGTGTCCCCGGGGTCCTCAGCCGGTGCCCATGTGGGGTCACAGCCGGAGGAGTCGCCTGTAGCACACAGAGCCTCCACCCCGGGCTCTGGCCTCCTTCACGCAGCTGAGCTGCAGCCCTGGACGCTGGCCCGCGTTCAGCCCCACTTGGCCGTGTTGTCTAAGAACTTCCAGAGGCTTCAGCTGGAAAAAGTTAGTCCCGGCTTTTCACCATAAAGTGGGCGAGAGCGCCCGGGGGTGAGGGAGGGGGCGGGACTGTCAGCTCAGGGCAGGCCCCGTGGGCGTCCGCGCATCTGCAGGGGCCCGGCTGGCGCCTGGCGGGGACCCGACTCCAGCACTGCCTGGAGCAGGGCCCTCCTCTGGCCCCTAGTTTGCTCCTAGGGTTGCACTTCCAGCCCCTTGGAGCGAGGATGGGCCTTCAGGACCATTGGGCCCCTGGCTTGGCCGAGGTCTCACAATGAAGATTCAAAGCTAGGTCCCAGTTCAACCCAACATCCACGTATCATGTGCTGGGTTGAAAATATGAAATTGTCAATATTCGGCCATTTTCATCTACGGAAGATTGGCGGTGTCACGCAGTTCAATCTACCCAGCCCCTCTTCGGTGTACGCTGCCGTCCTGGAGTCTGGGCATGTGGGCGGGGGGCACGGAGGCCGGGGTCAGTGCCCGGCCTGACAGTTATACTGGGGTTCATGATCTGTGCTTCAGGTGGCAGTCTCTTTCTAAGTAGTCCTACCTCTTTTTGGTTTCTTTTGAGAGAGAGAGAGAGAGAGAGTGTGTGTGTGAGCATCCCAAGCAGACTCCAGGCCCAGCACTGAGCCCAATTCGGGGCTCAATCCCATGGCGCTGGGATCATGACCTGAGCTGAAATCAAGAGTTGGACGCTCAACTGACTGCGCCCCCCAGGAGCCCCGAAAGTCCCACCTCTTGCTATGAGATCCACACCACTTGAAGTGGGTCATTTATCTTCTCAGGGCTTCAATGACACCCCCCCCCCCAATTCTGAGGTTTCCCAAATGTCTGCTGTGAGCCAAGGTCTTGACTGTGCTCCAGGCCCTGTGTGACCTGTCCTTTCTCAGGATGGGTCTTCTTGGGCCTGTTGTTCAGCAGGACTCCTGACTCCCAGGCCAGCTGACCAGAGCAGTGGGTACAACTGACCAAAGTTAGGCTGATTCTTTTTCCACTGGTTCCGGTCCTTTCTTATGGCCGGGCTTTATACGTGGCTTTGGCTCGAGGAGCCACTCCCTGGGTATAATAAATCCAACCCCATGTTCTTTTAGCCTTTTAAAAAAAATCTTGCTAGATTTAACTCAACTTGGTTTCTATTATTTGCAACCAAAGAGTCTTAGTTTTCCAGCCCATAAAGGAGTAACCTAGCCTTTCTCTCTGAAGGTCCTAAATGCGCACTGGAACTTTCAGAGACAACACATTTCCTGTGTGGTTTTCTACCCTATCCTCAGTGACTCTCTCATGTGGCTACAACCCCATCTACCATGGCCAGGACTCTGTAAGGACAGAGGATGTGATGCCCCCCCCCTCACCCCGTATGCCAGGGCTGGACAGGAGTGAGTGGGGCGGACTCATGAAGGACTCATGGCGCCATGAGTGTGGGTCATTGGGGGCATTTTGCTACTCAATTATTTAGGCACCTATTAGCAGCTGCTCTCGCGTGTTTACAATTCAATTCATGTTGGAACAAAGACATGCCGAAGATCAAATAAACAGCTTCCAGACACTGAGCACTGCACGCGCTCAGTCCTCCCCTTTGGTACTGAAGATAAGTAAGCGCCACCTTGTCTGGCTGCTGTCCAGGGTCCTGGCATGATGAGGCGTCAGGGAGGGGCGAGAACATCCCTGAGTGCGTTGTGACATGAGCAGAGGAGTAAACCCTGCTTTGAATGGGGACAAAAGGCTGTTGGGTTTTTTTTAAAACATGTTTCTGTATAAAGGAAGACTGTGCCAGAGGAAATGTTTGCAAACTGGGTCAGGACAGTTCCCATGGCATAAAAACAGCCGACTGTCCTCAGGACCAGACTAATACCATTGCTGCTCTGAGTTATCGTTGAGACCTCTCCAGTTTCCAAAAACAAAACAAAACAAAACAAAAGCATCGAAAGTGACCATTGATTCCCAATAGGTTCTAATTCAAATGACGCGCACTGAGTGCCTTCTATGTACCAGGCATTGGGCTATTCACTTACTACCTGGTTTGTCCCTCACCTTATCCCAGAGGTGAAGTGATTTGTCCAAATTCACATACTCAGGGAGTGATACGTCTCTTCTAGGGTCCAAACTGCCGGACTTTCAAGCCATTGCACTTTTTTTCTGGCTGCTTTGCTATTCTGAGAAACTAATGGCCCCTTGGCCGGGTCACAGGGGACTGTCAGACAAGCGTCCCTTCCTGCCCCTCCCTCTCTTGCTCATGAACCCACCCGCCCACATGGAAGTTCCACCAGTGACGTCCGCCTCCTCATCTCCTCTCCAGCCGTGGACTCCAGCGCAAGCTCTGCATTGCCTTGCTGGGCGTTCACGGGGGCCTCCTGACCAGTCTTCCGTCCCTGGTCTGTCTCTCCTTCTGGCCCGTCCCCTATACCACTGCCTGTATAGGCCTGCCCTCCGATCTTCATGCCCGAGACCCTTGATGTCTTGTGAGGTCCTTTGTGACACTGCTCCTACCTGCCTACCCAGCCTCAGCTCTGGTCACTCTCCATCCTGATCCCACCTGCTACGCTCAGGCCCCCGGACCGCCAGCAGACCCAGACCCCCTCCTCCAAGCCCCATACACTTCCTTTCCTTGCACCGTTATTTCTGCCTCGAAGGCTCTTTTCCAGCATCACTGCCTCGAGAAACCCCACCCCCAGCCCAGGAGCCTGTGTCAGATTCGCGAGGGGAAGCAGTCACCGCTTTCTGCCTCGTTTCCCTTCTCTGTTGGACACCTGTTCTTGTTCTTCACTATTATTACCGTCACACAATTTGTCACGTCTCTCCTGTGCTGAAACATGAGCTACAAGGAACCTCACTTTTTTATGTGTCCCTGGTCCAGGGACCGGCACAGAAGAGGGGCTCGGGGAAAGCTTGTTGGCTGAATAACAGAATCAACGCGCCAACAGATCAATGGACGAAGGACCTACCTTAGCTCTAAAAAGAACCTGCCCCAGCACCACGTAGCTCTGTAACCCCCCAACCAAGCCCGCGGCTTCACCAGGACAGAAGAGGGGCCTCGGAATGGGCCTCTGAGCACCTGGAGGGAGGAGGGAGGACCATCTTCTTGGTGGCATTGCTGGCCACCACCTTTGGTGACGGGGACGGTCACATGGCCACAGAAGGCAGCCGCCAGTCAAAGGCATCTTGCTGGACAGGAGGGGAGACCTATCCGATGCCGCGGGTCCCGCTACCGGGGCACACGGGGTGAAGGACCTCATCGGCACCCCCACTGACTGCTGGATGCCCCAGCGAACATCCTGTTGCCTCACACTGGCTTCATTCGGACTCTTCCCATGGAGCCTGAAGGTCACCAGCCACCAGCTCTGCCAGGCTACGTAAGAACACCCAGGGCGCTGAAATAGAGGGATTCTTGAGCCCTTCCCTGGGGATCTTGATTCCGTACGTCTGGGATGGAAGGCAGGAGTGTATCTTCGTAAAGATGCCCTCAGGACTCCTGATCCACAGCCAGCAAACCCACCCGCAGCCCCCCAAGTCTGTGCCCCAGAACGGCAAGGCTCACTGGGCTCTGATACTTGTGGCCGAGGGGTGCCCGGGGGGCTCAGTCGGTCGGTTGAACGTCTGACTCTTGGTTTTGGCTCAGGTCATGATCTCACGGTACGTGGGATTGAGCCCCACGTTGGGCTCTGCACGATCAGTGCAGAACCTGCTTGGGATTCTCTCTCTCCCTTGCTCTCTGCCCCTCCCCCACTTTTCTCTGTCTTTCAAAAAGAACTGAGCTGGTCTTCAAGCTGCTGTGTGTCACCAAGCGGCGATTCTGCCCAGCAGGCTGCTCAGGTCCAGCCAGGCCAGCGCCAGGAAGCTCACTGTCTGGAGTACAGCAAGCCCTCAGTGTGGTACAAGCCTTCCCTGTGGTAGTCGCCATGGTACATTTGCCAAAACCTCTGGTCTCCGGATCAAAGATGCATGTGGACACATCTTACTTGCGCATCTGCTCCATTGGCCCAGACAGCCCCGCACAGGAAGAGCGGCTCCAGAGGCCTAGAACAGTGTACACACTAAGTCACCCACCCCACAGTGAGGCACAACTAACCTGAAGTGTGGCGCTCCCTCACGCACTGCTGTTGGGAATGTAAAGTGGTGCAGTGTTTTTGGAAAACAATACGGCGGCTCCCGGCTGGTTGATCAGAGTTACCATACAACCCGGCAACGCCTGTGTGTATATGCCCAAGTACATGTGCGTACACACAGGTATGTATATGCCCGAGGGAAACGAAAACACATCCACGGACAGACAAGACCTAACATGAGTGCTCACAGGAACACTGTCCAGGACCGTGCCGAAGTGAAACAATCCAGATGTCCATCAACACAAGAATGTGCGAACAAGATGGCAGATCCACGCCACGGGGTATTATTCAGCTATAAAAAAAGAATAGATCGCTGGCACCTGCTACTTCGTGGATGAAGCTTGAATACGTGATGCTCTGGGAGAGAAGCCAGACACCAGAGGCGGCTCCTTATACGACGTGACACAGTACGGAAAGAGCAGACACGCAAGTCCGTGCAGACAGAAAGCAGATCCGCGGCTGTCGGGGCCAGGGGGAGGGTGGGGGTGTCTGCCAAGCAGGGTGACGACATGATCTGAGAACACAGAGTGGTGGCGATGATGGCTGCATTCTGTCAATACACCAACGAACACCGTGAAAGAGTATGTTGCACGGTATGCAAGTTAGATCTCAAGCTGTTTGGGGAAAAAGCCCTAAGCCCTGTGACTTGCTCCGCATGGGGCTTTGGACAAGTCACTCAGCCAATGTAAAAGGTAACATGCCCTGAATTAGAAAGCGCCTATAAGTCACGTGATGCCTGCAAGCCCTCCATAAACTATCGTCATCATCATCAGTTACCATTACCACTACCTTATGAGCAACGGTTCCAAGCCAGGCTCTGCCTACATGGCTGACATGCGTCTCCACCATCCTGCCAACAGCACAGCCTGGAGAATCATGGCTCTGTTTACAGGCACAGAGGGAGGGCGCAGTCGGAAGGGTGCGCCTGGCCTCACATCTACAAAGTGGCTGGCGCGAGATTCAAAGATTCGAAGATTCTGGTCTCCCTCCAAGGTCTATCATTCACTTATTCATTCATTCAACAATCCAGCCCTCAACCAGCATCGGGAATATCGAGAGTCAACGGGTCAGCCGTGCTCGGCGCCTTCCAGAAGTTTACAACGTACTGGGGCGTCAGCGTGTACCAAGCGGTCATAAACCAAGTGCATGATTACAAGCAATACAACGAGTTATGTTACGTGTGAAGGTGGGAGTGTAAGGGAGCGTAACGAATGGGGGCAGTAAACGCAGGCTGGGCAGCTGGGCAGGGAAGCTTCAGGATACCCAGGCTGCTGAAAGACGTGTGTGACCTGCCCAGGGGACGAGGGCAGAGAGCTCCCAGCTGGCGGAATGACTGGGTGAGCATGTGAGTGCGGGTTCCATTCCTACCGCGTGCATGAGTTTATGGGCGTGGGGGAAGGTGTCCAGCCAGAAACTCCAGAAAGTCTCTGTTTGTACAGGGATTTAGGTTGGTGTGGGCGGGTACGGAAGCACCTGTCCCTTGCCCTCCAGGAGAAGTTTCGGGGTGGAGTGGGCCGGGCGGGGGGCACGCCCACTGAGGACAGAGTCACGCTGAGGTGCCCCCCCCAGATCTACGCCCCCTTGAATGGGTGCTGGCTCCTCAGTCATCCACTGCCTCACGTGAGATTCCTGTTTGAAAGGGTGCTGGCTCCTCAGTCACCCAGTGCCTCGTGTGAGATTCCTGGACCCCAGCCTTGTCTGTCCCATTTTCCCAGGTGTAATCCAGCTGCCTGGTGACTTGACCCGCCTCGGACAGGACCTTCCAGCTCCGTCAGGGCCCGCCGACCCCGTCCCAGGCCACGGCCAGGGCACCACGGGACGGCTGGCGGCTGCAGTGAGCACCGTCCTGGACCCGCTAACCACAGTCCATTCGTGGGAACGTCGCACCCGTCCTTCCTGGACGGCGACCAGGGGACGAGGTTAGAGGAAGACACGGAAAGCAGAACGAGGGGTGGGTGATGATAACAGCTTCCACGTCCCACCTCACGCGTCACCGTTAGGCTTTCTCTCATGCCGTGTAGCGCGGTATCTACTTAATATACTTCTTAAAAGTATCCTCTTCGAACATTAGCTTCCCCCTCCAGTTCGTAAATATCAAATCCCTGATCACTACCAAAAAAGGCTGAAGTTTATCCATCCACTACTTTAGAGCCATTCCACAAATGGTTCGTATTTAGGGGTGCTCTGGACCAGCGGACTTGGGGGCTCTTTTGGCACTTAAAGAGGAACACGTATCGGGTGTGTGCGTGCCTGGCTCTGGGCACAGCTGGGTCTGGGGCCACCCCTCCTGTCCCGCCCGGAGGGCCGGCCCGGTCCCCTCGGCTCCGGCTCCTTGCCCACCTCCCTGCGCTCCTGCACCATCTCCATCTGTCATTCCACGCGGCCCGCTGCCCCCAGGCATGTGTCCCGGGGGCGGTGGGCGCTGAAGTGGGTGGGGGCACAGGAAGCGAAGGGGAGCCCCACGTGCCCCCCCACCCCCCAGCCCGCCGTGGAGCAGCTGGTCGGGTCCGACCGGCTTACGGAGCCCTGAGCGAACTGAGCAGACATTCCTCTCTGGGCTGCCTCAGCCCTGAGTCATCCCGAGGGATGGCTGTTGGGATCACACCCCCACCGCAGAGGCACTGGCCACCCAGAAAGGCCAGAGAGGACGGGGAGGGCAGAGCGGTCACCTGGCCGACTGTGCGGGAGGGTCCACAGCTGTTCCCACCCCCTCCCGCCCCTCCGTCCTGGCATCCGGCTTATTTCGACAGCCCCTGCTTCTGGCCGGGGCTCGGCCGACTCTGTCCTCTGGGATGCACAGAGCCGCTAGGGAAGGGGTGCAGGCAGCTGCAGGAAGGGGCAGGCAGCGGTGGGGGCACCCGGCAGGAAGCCCATGCCTACTGACCAGCTGCTCCGGGGCTGGCTGTGAGTGCCAGGGAGGCTGCTCTGGGCCACGCAGACCCGCCTGAGCGGTTGGGGGCGGGGAGCCTGGGCGTCCCGCCCTCCCGCAAGGTGGGCGTGCATGGCCGGCTTCCCCAAGGGCACACCCTGTGGGGAGTCGGTGGTCTGGGCCCAGGAGAAGCTACACAGACACTGGGCTGTGTTCTCACCTGCTCTGTCCCCAGTTCACTGGGAAGCCTTGGGCAATGGCCCCTCCCTGCCTCAGTTTCCCCACCTGGAAAAACAAGGAGAGGTGTCCTACCTGCGCAGTCCTAGTTTTCCCCTTAATGAGTGGCCACCTCGCCCCTGACCCCCGGCCGCGCTGCTGGCTGAGAGAGCACCCAAGAGGAGGGTGGCCACGTGGTCTTGTCAACCCCCCCCCACCTTCCCACCTGTGCGCTGGCCCCGCCCACCTGCACCTGCACCAGAGCCAGCGTCCCGCTTACCCGGCTGCTTCCCAGCAGGGGGGGTGTGCGCAGTGGGACGGGACCCGCTCAAGGATGGATGCTCTGGACCCGTAAACCCAAGTGCCAGCCGCACACGGTGCCCAGGAAATGCTCTTTGAACAAGGGCATGAGCAAACGGGTGGGAAGCGGGCTCTGGGGTGGGACTGGCTCTACTCGCTAGCCGCGTGACCTTGACCACTCAGTCACCTAACTCTTCTGGCCCTCAACAGATTCGCCTGAAGCGTGGGGACACTGCGGCCCCTCCCCTCACAGGGCAGTCGTGAGCACTCGGTAGGGACACTGCACATGCGTCTGGCACACGGTGGGCTCCCATTGTCACTTGTCACGGGCCGGCTCTACCTAATGCCCGGCCAACGTCTCCAGCGTCGTTTTGCACAGTTAACTTGCCACTCGTCGCTGGCGAGCCCCCACCGCGCGCACTCCCAGCTCGCGGCGTCCACCCCGTCGCCCAGGCGGGCCCCGGGGCCCCTCCAGACTCCTCCCTCTCCCGCATCCCCGACCACATCTCTCCCGCCCCTGCCCTACGGCTCTCGTGGGTCCACGGTTCTCCATGCCCGTCTCCACACCGCTGGCCTCTCTCGGGCCTCACCCCCCCAGCACCACACATGTCCCCTCGCGCCCACCCCTGGCCGCGATCCGCCACCCTCGCCCGCCGTCTGCGCCTCGAGAGCGCGGAGCGAGCCTTGGTGCTCGTAGCTGTTTGCTGACTGGTGGGTGAGTGAACACAGGAGGCCAGAGTAAAGGTGCTGGTGGGAGAGCGAGGCCAAGCAGACGGAGAGGGCGTGAGAGGCCACTTGCGTGCAGTTCGCTACCTTTGAATCTGCCGTGGTTTTGTTCCAAGAGAAACGCACGTGCACCTTTAAGGCAGGTACGGATGGCACGCAGCCCGCTTCTCTTCCCAGCGCTTTACAAGCTGGGCGTTGGGCGCCTGGCATCTGCTGTCAGAAATGGAAACGGAGAGGAGGCGGGGCCCAGTGCCAAGCCCTGATTCGCTCTCACCCTCGGCCGGGCGCCGTGTCGCTAGGCAGCCTCGATTTCATCGCCCCCAGGAAGGGATGGCCTTCTCCATTCTACAGCCGAGGCGGAGTCTCGGGAAGATTGCTGGACTCTCCCAAGGTCCCGCAGCTACTTAGGGAGGGAGCCGTGAGCTGAACCAAGGTCTGTCTGATCCCAAAGCTGTGTTTCCACACCCTTCCCACCAATACGGTCAGCTGCTCTGATTGGCCAGCCACCAGCCTCCCTGCCCGTCACTGGCCAGAACCTTCCGGAGACAGGGCTCTGGGGGCCCTCCAGGGCCTGTGAGGGAGGAAGCCGAGGATGGGGACGGGGAGGGGTGGGGAGAAGAGCTGCCTTGTGGGCAGACCTCGCGAGCTCAAGGAGCAGAGGGAGGCCAGGCCGAGCGCGAGTGGACAGACATGCCTGAGAGAGCAATGGGTCCAAGCTCTGGAAATCTCACCCCGCTCCTGCTGTCTGTAGGTCTGTGCCAAGGTGACAGATGGGACGCGAGGGGACGTGAGGCAGTTCCTGTCCTTTTTGGGGAAGAGGAGGAAGACTATGCCCTTCTCGCCTGTGGCCATTGGCATTTTGAAGTATTTCAAAACTTGAGAAATTTCCCAGGGACGTATGGGATTCCAGCGCTGCCGGAACATCGTCCGGCCCCCCGGGTCACAGTTCCCACACGGCACTGGTCAGCTGACAGGCGGCTGCCCCTCGAGCTGGGTGCCGTCTCCCTGGGGCAGGAGGAGAAGGGGGGGGCTCTCGAGTCCCCCCTGGCCGCGGCCCCACACTCTGGGAGAGCCGCCAGAATGTTTCCAGAAGCCGTCTTCCCCCCCTCGTGGCCAGTGAGGACACAGAGCTGCTTTGTGAGCGAGGTGGCCGCACGCAGGGAGCCAGGCGGACTCACGCCTGCCCGGCCTTGACCGCCGGACTCCATCCCCTCCAGGGAGCCTGCTGCTGCTTCTAACGTAACATAATACGGCTCTGGCCTCCTGGCCTGGCCCCCACGCCGCGGGCTGGCCTGGCCGGGGCACCTGGGCAAACAGCGCCCGGCCACCTCCCGGGTCCCCACTGGCGCCCCCGCCAATCCCAGCCATGTGGTGCCCGCGCTGCGGCCATTCTCCACCCCCACCCCCGCGGTGCATTGCCGGAACCAGGCCAGGTCAGAACCACCTGGCAATCCTTCATTCCAGTTTCTGGGAGCTTCCAGAAAACTCAAATATTTGAAACAGACCGCCCTGCTGCGGAGCTGGAGGCGGCCGGAGGAGGACGCAGATGTGAGGCCGGGACCCGGGTGTCCCCAGATCTGCGGCCCCTGCAAGGCACCCCAACCCCCGACTCACTCAGTGGAACGTGAGGGCTGCCTGCCCTGCCCTCGCTCACATCCCTGGAGCCCATGTGGACGCCCTTCCGGGCCCCTCGGGAACGTCCGTCACTGAGCCCTCTGGGAGCCGGCCTCTGAGCTCCGAAGGGCCCTCCCTCCCTTCCACCTTCTACCGGGCGGTAACACACAGAGGGTCCCAGTGCTGGCAACGCGGTAGCTGCCGACGGTGCAGAAATGGCATTCGGGCTCTGGGCAGGGGTGCCCCTGACCTCAGTGAGTGCGGCCACCCCCCCCTTCAGGGCCCCCCACCTCCGTGGCCTCCCTCTCAGAGGGCTCAGCCACCAGCCAAGAGGCCTCAGGGCAGCCTCAGCTCCCCAGGGCCAGGGACCTGCAGCCAGACCCCCAGTCCCCGGGCACAGGCACACGCAGGGCACTCCGGAAGCCCAGGGAGAGGCGGGCGGGGGGGGGGGGGGGGGGCGCAGGGCGNCCAGCACTCCCTCTGCCCCTTCCTGCCTTGGAAAGTGTGCTGTCCAACACGCGTGAGCCTCCGTGTCCTCTGCAACACGGGACCCCGCCCACGTCCAGAGAGATAATGCAGAAGCCATCGGAAGGGTCGTGAGCGGCGTGAATACTGGTTACCACTGAACAGACGGCTTTGGGGACACGTCCAGGAATACGTGGGTAATCACATGGGGATTCCGCCCTGAAGGGCCTCCCCCCGGCGAGGTGGGTGAGAGTCCCAGAAAATGCAGAAGGAAAAGCGCCATTTACAGGAACCAGATGGCGTGCCCGGGAAAGCCATTCAGCCGCACACGGCTGGGCCTGCGGGAGGTGGCATGCACCTGGCCTCGAGCTGAGGCAGGGGCGAGACCGCGGCCGGAGAGCACAGGGAAGGCGGGGAGACGGCCGCCGCACGGGCTGAGCGCGCTGGGTGCGGGGTGGGCGCCCGGGCACTGGGGCTGCATTCACGGCCCTGTGTCTGTACCGCGGGCTCCGCTGGGGCGGCTTTGCTCCCGCCAGCTGGCCTCTTAGTGACATGAAATGAACACTAATAACGCCCCAGAATAAATGCAGGAAGGCTTGGTTTAGACGCGCGGAAATATCTAGGCGTTTCCTCCCGGTGGGAGGCAGATGGGGAAGACGGAGGACATCATCGGAGGGTATCTGGCACAATACTGGTTTCAGAAAACCCGCGGCAGCTCCGCGGAGGCAGCACAGCACGGCGGCCCCGACCGGGATGTGAGCGGCGGCACGCGGTGCGGGTTCTGGCTGTGGGACCCCGGGCGGCCCTTCGCGTCCCTGCCTCCGGCCGCTTCCCGGGGCTCCTGGGAGCTCGGTGTCTGCGGTGTTCTGTCCCAGGCTGCGGGGACAACGGCTACTCTTCTGCTGGGTCCTGGCACCCTCAAGGCCTCGTCCACAGCAGCCTGGGGGCCCCTGCTCACCTGATTCTACACCTCATGACTCGCTGTCTACACCCCTCCCGCCTCTCTCCGTGCCTTCCACTTGCACATCCATCCGTCTGCCTGTCGCCCATGGGACCTGGTAGAGCCGACCTGTCCCTGGTCTGCGGGCTCCCAGAGTCCCTGGTCACAGCTCTGCTGCTTCTGGGCCGAGGACCTGCCGGGCTCCTTCAGGATCGGTGAGGGTCCAGGCCCCACGTGAGCTTCTAGCAACGCCACTGGCTGCTGGGCTTGGAGACCTGCGCAGCCAGGGGCTGACTCCTGGGTGCGTCCCCTTGTCGGGGAGGGTGGGAGCCGGCGGCGGGGCCCAGATTAGAAACGACCTTTCTCAAATAGGGCTCGATGCAGCCAGGGGCCGGGCACGTTTTCCAGGGCTTTTCTGCTTAGTCTTTACGACACCACGCCATTATTCTGGCTCATTATAAAAACACGACTCAGAACTTTCTACTGCCACGGTCATGGTAACAGCCCTTTGCTGAGAACCCTGTTGGCTGGAAAATGAGAATCTGGGTATGGAAGCTGCCACCAGACCGAATTTCTCTGCCTCACATAGCGGGGAGGCATTTGGGTTTGGGGAGGCATTTTGGGGAGGCAGGAGGGAGCGTGGCTGGGAGCGTATCCGGGGTGGGGGGGGGGGGGAGAGAGGATCTGGACACGGAGGAAACAGGAGGCAGAGCACACGGACACGTTCGAGAAACGGTGTTAGCGCTAGTTTTTATGGAGTGTGTGACCAAATTTCCCTTTTTCGTAAGCGGTCAGAAAATTTCCGCCACGTTCGCTAATGCTTTTGGTGGAAGTGGATGAAACGGGGATATAACCTGAGGGACAGCGAGTGGTTGGCAAAGGCAGTTGTTTTTCAAATCCCTGCCTCAGTTTCCCCCCGAGAAAGGCCTTCTCCTGCTCTTCACAACACGGCCTTGGCTCCCCCCCAACCGATACCAGCCCCAAAAAGAGGCCTTTTCTCCCTCAGAGAAGCAGAAGTTGGGGCCGAGCAAATTTCAGCGTATTTAACTCTTTGGTTTGGGAGACAGGCCGCTCCAGATTGTGGGGCCAGGAAACACAGCAGCGCGGAGAGACTGGAGACGTCTTCCAAGCTCTTTTTGGTTTAAAAAGAAAAATAGAGAAACACTTAATACGAAAAATCCCTTCTCCTTCCTCTCTAAATATATCACGTCTCAGCCTCTTTTTACGAGCAAACCAGGCTATCCAGGCGGGACCTGTTTTGACGTTTCCCAACCAACAAAGAGACTTAACATTCTAAAAGGACACTTATAAAAACATGTAGATGTTTCCATTTTCACCTAAATTTTATTATGTGGTTTTTTTTGTTTTTTGTTTTTTTTTTAAGAAAAACTCCCTCTTCCTGACGGGCCAAGGCTCTGATCTGTCTAGACAAGCGTGGCCAGCAGTGAGGCAGAGGGAAGCGAGGACAATACAAGCAAGATGGTGACGGGGATAGCACACGCCTCAAGGTCCCCGAGGAAGGACGGGGGACCTACAGGAATCCAGGGTGTCCACAGAGCCCGGGAACACCGGCGGACTCGCGCCTCACGGAGATCTCCAATCTATAAACAATGAAATCATATCATGTGTTTCCAGGCTGTGTAGACACCTTGTAGATTCAGACAACCCGAAGATAGGCTGGTAGATTCCACACGCTCGAGACAAACTGGGCACGTCTCTCTCTGTCTCTGTCTCTCTCTCCAATGAAGACTGAAAGCACTTTTTGGTCCAAGACATATAATCTTTGAAAATGCAAATACATCCCTATTTTGAAAAGTAACACCTCGCGACTGTAAGAAGACACACGGGTGCACACACACACCCAGGTTTGTTTTCAACCAACGCTTCAGAAACCCGTGGTGTCTGACGCACTAACTGACGGGCGGCATAGGCCGGAGAGCGCGTGGCACTCGCCACCACGACTGTAATAACATCACTTCACACCCGTTGAAACTGTTGCTAAACAGGGAAAGGGCACAGTTTTGAACCTGATTTTGCAGATCAAAAGCAGGCCGTCCTGGCCGGGGCTCCCCTTCGCCCCCTCCCCCCCGTGTATGCCGGGCACGCGCCCCCACCCTGCAGACACATTCCTGGCCTTTGGGCCGGAGCAGGTGATGCTTCAAACAGCAGCCCCGCGGGCGGCGGTGGGTGGGAAGTGTTCGCAACAGGTTCTTTTTCTATCCCTGTCTGGCCCTCAGGGTCACCCCGCTTCCAAATCCACCTTTCCGAGGGGCCAGGAAGGCGGGGGAAGGAATGTGGGCCCCTCCCGCTTCAAAGAGCCCTGCGGCCACAGCTGCACCTGAGCCCCTCTGAGGGGGGACGACAGGCCGCAGCTCGGGCCACGGATCCTCCTGAATCCTGGGCGGCGGGTCTCTGTACGGAGACAGAGAACCGGGGCTCGGGGAGTGTGGACACCCCGCTGGGCTCTGGCAGCGTCGGTGCACGGACTGCCCACGGGTGCTCTCTGCCCCCGTGTCCACCTGGGCCCCCCGCTCAGACAGGCCCGTCCCTGCCTCTCTGCTGCCTGCCGCCCGGCCCTGGAGGAGGCACGCTCGGTCCGGGCCACGGCCGCCTCGTCCCCNCCTGCAGGAGACTGGGGCCTGGAGCGCTGGGAAACGCCGTGGCCCACCGGACCCACCTGCTTCATTCACTGCCACCTGTGGACATTTCCGGAAAGGCAGCCTCGCAGGCTTTCTGTCCCCTGCTGTCCCCAGCGGTCCCCTCGAGCTCCATCCCGTCCTTCACAGCCTTGCCTGAACCTCCAGATCTCAGGAGGCTCCTTCCGCCCCCTGGGCCAGGCGCAGAGTCCTCCAGGCCGCCCTCCTCACACGTCCCGTTCGTCTGGGGGCCGTTGTCCTCAGCCCGCGTCACCTCCCTGACCTCCCTGACCTCCCCGTGTTGTAACCGCTTCGGGACTGCCTCCCCCTAGACACGAACGCCCTGAGGGGCCGGTGCTGGGTCAGCCCGGGGTCAGCGCCCCCTTCTGCGGAGGGGGAAACTGAGCCTCAGAGAAGACGCCAGCCACGCCAGCCACACGGCCCGCAGGCAGCAGGACCAGGCTGGGAGCCCCGCCCCCTGCGGCACAGCTCACCGTCTGTGACTTCGCTCAGCCCCGGGGTCCTGGTCACGTGACAGCCCCAGTGTGAAGGCAGCGTTGTCGGGCCACACAGCTCTGAGGGCTCACGGGCTGGAAGGCGTCGAGCGCAGGGGCTCCTGAGAGAAACTGAGGACACCCCTCCCTGGGTCGTGAGTTCGAGCCCCACGTCGGGTGCAGAGATGACTAACGGCTCCGACGGGTTCCGGGGCCCCAGGACGGGCCTTCGCCACGGGCAGAGCGGGGAGTCAGAGAAATCCCAGTTCTAGAGCCAGAGGGACACCTCTGGGACGCCCTCCTCGGGGCTCCTCCTCCCCCGGGGCTCCGTCCAACACTCCGGGCGACGAAGCGCCCCGCGTAGAGGCACGCCCCGCGGGAGGTGCCGGCTGGCGCCCCACACCGCCTACGGCCGCCGCTGCAGGAAGCCAGGCCGTGATTTGCTGCCGGAAGATGGATGCGAAAGAGACTGAGTCACCGGACACCGGGTGAACGGCAGGTAGGAATGGCGAGCACAGCAAGCTACAGGCGGCGGGAAGAGTGAGCGGCCCCCAGCCCAGGGCAGGAGCCTGGGCCCACGTGGGGCGGTGAAGCAAAGGGTCCTCTGTGCAGAGGCGGCCAGAGCCTCCCGAGCGCGTGTGGTTGCACACGCGTGCACACGCACACACGCCTCCCGCAGTCCGCGTGGGTCCGCTGGAGGCCATGCCAGGGGACGCCTCCAGACCCTCATCTGTAACCACAGGACCCGGGACACAGGGTGGGAAAAGTCATCTCAAAGCTACTTCTATTTTTCGGAGCAGATGTAATTCTCCTAGGCCCCGGCTCTTAGAAACCCTGCATGTGAAATCCATAAATGGGGAGAAAATATTTCCATTTCTGGAGAATTGTGTGCCTGTACGAGACGGCCGTCAGGCTACAAATGGCTGGTCACAGGGTCCCGTTACAGAGCAAGGGCCGGCGTTCCATGCACGCCTCGCTCAGTGATCGACTTATTCAGAGTGTTTACAGCCTTACTTATTTTGGACACATTGATATTTGGACCAGACCTTTTCTTTCCGGATCCTGGTACTTGGTGTTCTGGACAAGTCTTGGGGCAAACCAACATGTTTTTCTTTGTATGAAATTATTAAAAAGTTTTTTTAAATGTTTGTTTATTTTTGAGAGAGATTGAGAGCGAGCAAGCGGGAGAAGGCTAAAGAGAGAAGGAGACAGAATCTGAAGCAGCTCCAGGCTCTGAGCTGTCAGCACAGAGCCCGACGCGGGGCTCGAACCCACGAACCGTGAGATCACGACCTGAGCCGAAGTCGGACGCCTGACCGACGGAGCCCCCAGCTGCCCCATGAAATTCTTTTTTACAACAGTCCTTGGGAAATGCCGGTTTGCTGTGTGCGTCACAACCAGCATCTCAGCAGGACTATCTAGTGGGGACTCTGACAGATTTATCTCTCTCTCTCTATTCAATCTATTTGTAGATCTTGGTTGCAACCTTCTAGAAACAGGGAAGAAGAGATGGGGACAATTCAGGTTTATTGTGGAGATGCCACACGGGTTAAACTGACAGCAAATTAACCTGCCGGCTGAGGGACTCAGCGGTTCTGGGGGGCCCGGGGTGGGGCTCACGCAGGCCTCCCCTCGCGGGTGCACCCAGAATCCCTCCAAGTCTCGGCTCCTATCATCAGGTGCCTATTTCAGTGGGATATTTCCGGGGACTGTTTTTCTGAAGTTCCTCTCAGATCCCGGTCTTCGGGCTGGAGATTGCCTTGCTGCAGGGGGTCTGCGTTCGCAGGCCAGCGTTCTGTCCGCCTGGCCCCACGCTGACGGCCACACCCTCTGTCTCTCTGTCTCTCTGTCTCTCGCCCAGCGACAGAGAAGCGAGTGCATCCCTGCCTCAGGTCAGCGGGGCAGCCGGCGATGGGGTCACTTTCGCCATCAGGTGTTACGGGACACTCACAGTGCTCCCGAGTCACAGGAAAGCGGCCCTCTGCTAAGGAAGTCTGGCAGTAACGCAGCGTCCAGGCCACGCACGGCTCGGCAGCCCCGCAGGGACGGCCCGCACGGCCCGCCGGGAACTCACCGCAAACGCATTGTGCAGGCGAGGCCGGCGTGTGGCGCCTGCAGAATGTGTGAAGTACGTGCCTGCAGGCAGGAGCGGGTTTTCCGAAATCCCCTTCCTGTGCCCAAGGCAGCCTGAGCTCAGGGAAGGCACTGGGTCCACCTCAGATGGACGGAGGTGGCTGGCAGGTGTCGCTGGGGAGGAAGGACGGCAAGGCCCCCACGGGGTGACTCACGCAGTGCGGGCGGGAGGCTGGGGGGTGAGTCTGCGTGCCGCGTCTGCGGGAGGAAGGCAGGCCGCCGGCTGCCGGGTCCGAGGGGCCCAGCGTGCCCCCCACGGCCTGCGGGGGTCGGGATGGCGGGGGGCTGCCTGCAGCTCCCTAACTGGGAGGAGGGAAGCAGCCCTAAAGCCCAGGGGTCTCCCATGTGCCCTGCCATGTGGCCTCTGATCCGGGGGCACCAAGAGGCTGGTGGCCTGGCTCCGGGAGCGCTGACTGCAGGAGACTTTCATTCTCTCTCCTCCATTCTCTCCCCAGATGCTAATGAGCAGCGCCCGGCCCGCTCCTCTGAACCCCGGGCATCTGTGCTGCGGCTTGGCCGGCTGTCCGCGTTCGGGGCGGCTGAAACGCGGGTCAGACAGAGGCCTTCGCGGCCCAGCCCCGTCCTGGAAATTCTTATTAACGTTTCCAAGAATAAGAGGAGAAAATAATGCGTGCTTCGCTGCGGGTGGGGGAGGCTCGGGCCCCAGAGTCAGGCACTCTCAGCGATAATCCTGGTTCAGGTATTTCCTGCATAGGTGCGGGGACACACACAGACACACACACACAGGCATGTGCACACACACACACGCATGTACACACACGCACACACGCATATACACACACACACACACACACACACGCTGGCCACCCCTAACCTCGGTTTCCCCGATGCCACCATAGACTCGTTGTTGGGCGTTAGTCAGTGAGATCACACACACACGCACGCACACGGAGACACACTCGTGCACACGCACAGCACAGGGACAGGGCCCACCTGGTGCTCGGTAGGCACTCAGGAATCATCTCCATTGCTACATGGGGACCCCAAGGCCTCTGAAACCTGCATCAAGGGCCTGTGGTGACGGCCGGTAAGAGGAACCACGTGGTGGTTTGAGGGTGCTGACTGCTCCTCCTTCCTCCTCCTCTGGCTGAAGCAGAAAGCACATAAACCCAAATGGAGACCAAAGGATCCACTTTACTCAGGCTCTCTGGTAACAGCTAGTTGCAGAATGTTCTAGAACGTCATTCGTCCCAACTCAAAGTGATGAAACCTGGGCCGATAGGTAAGACCAACCTACTTCTGTTAGTCCCAGGAGGTCACTTTTCACTTTTCAAGCTGGAGCAAGCGGCTGACCGAATCTACCTGCTGATGGTCTGCTCCCACCCAGCACTGGGCACACGCACACCCACCGCCCCCCAGAAGAATGGAAAGTTAAAGACAGCAAGTCCGTCCCATGGGGACATGTTTGCGGTGAACCCTAAGCCAGCAGGCTGAGCCAGGACGAGGGGACCTGCGCTCCGTCGAGGAGAGCTGGCGAGGCTGGGCAGACACCTCCCCCCCCGCCCCGGCGGAAACAGAGGCCAGGGGTTCCCCGATGCACCAGGTCACGGCATGCTGGCTGGGGTCGCACACAGCTCTGGAGCCCGCGGGGAGGGAGGCCGCGGGCCTGTCTGCAGCAAAGGCCATCGCTGTGCATGTGGGTGTTGGGGGGAGACCCAAGGACCGCGGGGGTGTGAGACCCAGACAGGGGTGACGCGCCCGGTGGCAATTTCCCACAAGCCGGGAAGGGGAGAGTCTGAGGCTCAGACAAGTGGAGGCCGGGTGCCTGCAGCGGCCAGGAGTCGGTGAACCAGAGCAGAGGGAGAAGGTACCAGCGGGCGGGTGAGCCGAGCGGGGACCAGGGCAGGGTCAGCCAAAGGCAAAGCAAACACCCCTCCCTTCCCTTCTCCGGCGCCTGGCAGGTATCGCTAAGCAAACACCACGTCCTTTCCCGGGGACCCCACACGTGCCCTCGCTGCCCCGCTCGCCTGGGTTGATAAGCAAGCCCGAGCCCCACCACTACGCCCGGCCTCGAAAAGGCCTCCCGTCCCCGTCACGTCCACCGGGCCCCTCGCTGGTGGCGAGCTGCCCCGCATCCCGGGGGCGTCACACGGGGCCACGTCCCAGCCCTGGCCTGCGTCAGCTGCGCCGTGTCCTGCCTGCCAGGTCGGGGCACGTCGGGGGCGCGGGGGGAGATGCCCACACCTGGCCCGCGGGGCGCGCACACGGGGGACATTGGAGAAGGGTCTGTTCGTCGTGTGCCCTGTTTCACCCTTTGGAGGCTCCCTCGTCTGGACCTCAGCCCAAATACACAGCCCCCAGAACATTCTGACCACCCCTCTCCCTCGCAGAAGTGACGGAGCCTGCTAAGATCTGCTCATCGTGGCTCAGACGGGAAGAGCTCAGCTGGGAAAGCGGCGCCTCCCCATGTCCATTCTCAGGACAGGAGACCCCAGGCGGTGACCCGGGGCGTGAGGGTCACAGGAGAGGTGAAGGCACCGAATCTCCGGGGCCCGTGGCAGCGACAGGCCTCCTGGACGGAGAGGTTCCGCAGGGGCCACAGCAGAGGCCTCCGTGGTCGCCAGCGGGAGGGAGCCTGTGCAGCTGGGCCTGGGATGCCAGCGTGGACCCCCACCCCAGCTCACGGGCCCTCGCGCAGGAAGACGCTTGGCTGCCGGCCAGCCCTCCGGGAGCGGAGGCGCCCCAGGAGGACGGGCAGGCACGCTGTGGTCCCCACGCGGCCTCCCACCAACCGCCTTCCCCGCTCCCTTCTGGGATCCCGTCCTCCACGGGCTCGGCTCAGCGGAGGCTCGGGGGCGCCGCCGTTCTGTGTGCAAGACCGCCGAGGCCCAGGGAGCAGGCCGCCTTCTCGGGATCACACAGTCGGTCCACGCAGCCGACACTGGATTCTGGCCCCGGCTGCCGGTGCCACGTCGCCTGGGGTGCGACAGTTTCCCCAACCTGGCTCTGGTGCTGCGCCATCTGCTAGGAAGCCGCCCCGCGAGCGAGGTGCCCTGGGTGGCAGCTGACGGGAGTCGATGATGGCGCAGAAACCTAACGGCATCCTGTCGGGGGAGGGACCCTGTCCAGCTGGAAGTATCCTCATTTTATGCCACAAACAACATGACAGGTGGAAATAAACCCAGACCATTAGCCAAGCGGCTCTGCCTGCTTCTAGAAAAACCGAGCCCCTACGATGTCCATCACTACCGGGCGAGCAGCTGCTCTGAACACGGTGCCGACCCTGCTAATGTCAGATCAGAGCTCTCTGCTCGGGCCTGGCCAGGCTCTTGTTTCCTTCCTGTGGAAGATCAAGGTGGGGGACGGGGACTTGTGAAAACAGTGTCCGCAAGAACCAGCCGGCGGGCGCTGACGGGGAGCCCCGGGAGACCACGCCCAGGGGACCTCAGCCCCCCTTTGGGAGACCTGCTGCCTGGCACAGGCTGGGTTTGGCTTGGAAAGGGACGGGGCTGTGACCGCACACCAGAGCAGACCGTCAAAACACCGTGAGGTCATTGCAAACATCAATCACCCTCACTTCCTGCAGGTCTGGGAGGCGGCGGCCCCAAGGGGCAGGCAGCGGCGGACCACGCGCTAGGCCAGCACCGTGCCTTGCGCACCTGCGGGGACCCGGGGCCTGGGCTCAGCCCCGACTCTGGGGGCAAACCCAACACCAGCCAGGGCAGCTGGGTACGAGGAGGGTCAGTCCTTGGCCTTGTCTGGGAGCATCTGCCAGCCCACTGGATGCTTCTTGAGGCTCCATCAGGTCCACCCGCCATCAGACACAGGTAAGATCCGGACAAGGCGGCACACTTTCGTCTCTTCCCACCGTGAGGATGGAACCCAGTGCAGTCGGGGACCAGAGTCTCCAGCTGCCCAACCAGGAGGGAAAGGAACCTGCCCAATCCCTCTTCTTGTGCCCGATGACAACGGCCGTCTTCCAACATGGTGGCTCCGCCCTGCCCCCTCCCAGCCCCAGGGCGAGGCAGAAAGCCCCCCCGGGGACGTCCCCCAGAACCCCCTTCTGGGATGTGCTGCCCAGAGCGGGGCCCTGAGCTTGCTGCCCCTGCCTCAGCCCCAGTTCTGTTCTGTGACGCCGGGCACAGCAAAGGCAGCCCTGAGAGGAAGCAGCCTGGCAAGGAAGGCGACCCGAGGGGATGCAGGTGGGCCTCTCCCCTACCAAAGACCTCACCCACCCTCACCCCTGCTCACTTCCCACCCCACACCCTGATCTAAGCCCAGCCCTGGCCTCTCCCCTAAGGCCTGTCTCCCTCACCTCTCACAGACCTCTAGAATCTGTCCTCCTGACTTGGGTCACTGATCTTATCACCCGGTTGATGGAGGAAGCCTCCGGGCTCGTCTCCCCCCCCTTACCTGCCTTCTCCCACCAACCCGAGTGGCTGCCAGAGCCATCTTCCCCAAATGTGCCCACGCCTGCCCTGCTCACGCCTCTCCGTGGCTCTCAGTCGCCTCTGGGCCATGACCCCTGAGCGTTCCGGCCTCCCCTCCCCCTTCCGGCCACTCTCAGCACTACGAGATGAAACCGCCGTGGAAACATAGAAACTGAACTTTCTGAAGCCCCGTGAGCCTCCGAGCCGGCTCCGTTCCCCCTGCACCGCGCGGTCAGTGGCCGTCCCCGAGGCACGGTGCACTCCAAGGGGTGGGGGTGGGCGACGTTCAGCCCCAACATCTGAGCAACTGGCACGGAGCCTGGGGTGCAGGAGGCGTTCAGTACATGGCTGAATCGATCTCCAGTAATTGAGCAGTCTCTTTCTAACTGCTGCCTTCTGGAAGGTTCTACATTCTTGTGATGAAGACCAAAGTTAACTACTTTTGAAGCAGCCTCCTGCATTCCAAACCCATTGTCAGAGGCTTCCACGTCGCTAGTTTACAGGAAGCTCCCTGCAACGGCGTCAGCTAGAGAATAATACAATGTAATAGTAACAGCATTTACCCAGTGCTTATTACATGCCTACAGCTGTCCTAAGTGTGGCCATGTTTTAATTCGTTTACTGTGCGCAGCAACCCAGGGCCTTAGGTACAATTATAATCTTCATTTTATAGGTGAGAACGCTCAGTTTGCAAAGGAGTGAGAGACTTGCTTGCTCACAGCTACCTGGTCTTCAGGCCCCCAGAGTCAAATCCAGACCCAGTAGCTTCTATACCTTGCACCTTTAGCAACTGCTATCACCCCATTTTATAGGCGAGGAGACTGAGGCTCAGAAAGCTTAGGAACACGTTCAGGGCCACACAGCTAGGAAGCAGCCGAGCCCGCCCTCCTGACTCTGCACCCCTTGCTGAAAGCCACCACCCTCCCCGCATCTGGTGGTCAGACCCGTGGGTCGGGAGGCTGAGAAGAAAGAACTGGATTCCCAAGAACCCAGAAGAGCAGAAGCTGTGAAGACAAAGGCTGCACTGTCCCCCGGTCCTCGGGGAGCGGACGCAGGCCAGAGGAAGGAAGACGGGGTCCTGCATGGGTGTTCTTGGCAGTTTGGAAGACATGTGACTCACGGTATTTATACGGAGCGGCCTGCCCACTTTCCTCCGACCGGGCTGGGTACCAGTGCGACCACGGATACCAGTGCCCAAGAGAATTCCAGGTTAAACAAAGGAAAATCAATCAGGGAGAAGACACACAGACAGACACACACACACGGAGAAAAAGGTGGCGTGTTTTTGCACAGCTCCTCAGGATTCTGGAAAGGCCCAGAGCAGGAGCTGTGACTCTGCCCAGGGGTGAAGGACGGACACCGAGCGTCCCCGTCCCTCTCGGCGCGCTGGGCAGTCGGGGCGCCTCAGTCCCATCCTCGGGACCCCTCCCCCTGCAGAAGCCCAGAGCTTCCACACAAGCCTCCGAATCCCAGCCCTGACCAAGTCAGTGCACTTGACTGAGCCTCCGTTTCCCCAGACACAAAATAGGGTTATCAAAACCTCCATCTGGCAGCTTATTGTGAGGACCTGTGAAATAATGCACAGGAAGTGTGTCGTAGGGCCTCATACTTAGTAAGTGCTCAGTAATGCCCCCCTCCCCCTCCCCTCCCTGTAGGAGAACATCCTCCCCTCTCCCTCAACATAATAAAATAGACTGAAAGTCCTTCCCACCATGTACGTGATCGCCGCCCCCCCTTCTTGTCCTGAGAGCCACAGACAGTGAGGGGGGCGGGCACCATGCGCCCTGGGGCCCCCGCTCCAGGGCACAGCCTGTCACGACCACTACACCAACGGGAGGCAGAGAAGCCACAGGGAAAGTGATTCTGGAAGCACCGCCACGGCCTCCCGAAGAAAGCGAACACAAGCACGCCGGACCCGGCAAGGCCTCCGGGGGCCCCGGGGGCCGTCACCCGAACGAGCCCGAGCCCCCCACGGACCGATGGGGCCTGCCGGCCGGCGAGGCAGCAGACGTCAAGCCCATGTCTCTCCGCGGCCTCCCCTAACCACACGGTGACGGCCACGGCTTCCGTGCAAGAGGGGAAGTGGGTGAGGCCGGCTGGAGAATTATATAACCCTCCATTTTCAAACACAGGAGTGGGTATTTTTGGAAAGAACTGGCAGGCTGGCTGTTGCGCCGCCTCTCCGACGGCCTGTGCAAACTCAGAACTCGGCCCTGTCTCCGGGTCTCCGGGAAAATGTGTTCCCGGGTACGGCCGAAGGACGGAGAGGCCACGCTGGCCTGAGCCACCGGACGCGGGCTTGGCCCTGGGGCCGCGCACACACGGGGCGAGCCTGGGGGAGGCTGGCGGGCTCCGGGGTGCACCCTGAGCGGAGGGGGGACGGAGCCATCCTCCCGTGGGCACCTACGGGCGAACCCCTTCTGTGGCGCCTGCCAGCCCTCCGGGGGGCACAGCTGGCCGAGGAGGCCCCACGCCCCACACCCTGCTCCCATATCAGACATGACTAATCAATCACAGCTCGCCTCCTCCCTGAGCCCCAGACCCAACCCTGCCGGCAACGATGCCCAACGCCACCAACGGTCACCGGGAACCCGCGCAAGGGGACGCTTCTCGGCTCCCTCGGCGGTGACTAGGGGGCTGCACACGGGCCTCAGAGTCGGTCCCTGCTGCGTCACGGGCCTGAGCTGCTGGGACAGGTGACGCGCTCTGACATCCGGCAGGTGCTCCGTTCGGCCAGGGTTCAGGGCTTCCGTTACGAAGCGAATACGGCTGCTGGCTGAGCGGAGACCTTCCATTTGTCGGGGGCACATGAGTGCTTTCAAGCGCGCGCACTCTGCCAAAACAGGGCCGCCCGCAAATACTCTGATCTGCCCCTCCTGTGGCCCCCGGGAAGTCCGCTCCCCTCCCCCCTCTGAGGTTGGGCATGGTCGTAGGACTTGACTTCAGCAGAGTGACATGTGTCACACTTGTGAAGTTTAAAAAAATTTGTTTAATGTTTATTTTTGAGAGAGAGACAGAGAGTGAGCAGGGGAGGGGCGGAGAGAGGGAGACACAGAATCAGCTCCAGGCTCTGAGCTCTGAGCTGGCAGCACAGAGCCCAAGGCGGGGCTCGAACCCATGAACTGCGAGTCATGACCTGAGCCGAAGTCGGACACTCAACCAACTGAGCCCCCCAGGCGCCCCCTACGCACGAGAAGTTTTGGGAGTCAGGGCGTGGCTCACCACGTGCCCCTCTCTCTGCCCCAGTGGCCGCAGAAGTACCTGCTGAGACAGAGCTCCCACCAGCGTGGGGCCCTGAGCGGCCACCGTGCTGAAATTTATCTTCCGCAATCAGACCATCTTCACAAGAGGTGGGGCATGTTAGCAAGTCAGAGATCTCACTGAACTTGGAAATTGACCCAGAAACACCAAAATCATTTCCAAGATGACCAAACACAACCATTTAAAAATAAACTCAGAATTTACCACCACGACCTCCTACGTGAAGGGCCCTGCTCATCCCTGTAACGGCCACCCGAATCCTCAGGTCGTGCGGCACCCCAGCCCCGAGCGGCCCCACGATGCTCTCTGCGCTTGCTCGCCATTATTTCTGGAGATCCCGTTCTCCCGGAAGCAATATCCAGTTATTTAAGACACTATCTCCCCACTTCTTCTCTCTGCAGTGACAGATAAACCAAGGTTTCGGGGAAGCCTCCTCCTGGCCTTCCGCACCCCCCGCTCCCAGCTATATATAATCATAATAATCATATCAGCTAATGTGCTGTAATTTTAGCTCCCTCTTCCACGTGGTTTTCCGTTAGTATTTGTACGTGAATAGCCTTATTGTATACCGTTTACTGCCAGCCAACAACATTCTTTTCTGCAGAGTATATATTACACACATCAAAATATAATAATAGATTTCCCCTACTGTCTTCAACCCGTAAATAATACCTGTCTGGGAAGTCACGAAGCCATGGGGAGAAGGAGCCGTCTCCTCAGCTGTTTGTACCCCTGCTGCTAGAGCCGGGGTGTGTGGCCCCGGGCTCGCTGGGCCGCTGGGCCGCGTGGAGGCCAGGCTCTCCCGCCCCCGGGTCACACCTGTCTGTCTCCTGAGCCACGCCCCACGCCTCTTCACACGGAGTGAGCAGAGTTCAAATCCAGTGACCGGCCCAGGTTGGAGTACCGGAGGGGAGATAGGCTCGGCTTGGGTGGAGGTGGTGAAGGACTCCAGCAAAGGAATTCTGACACCGGAGTGATGGGGAAAGGCTTCCTGGAGGAGGAGCAGGCTTGCGCTGGGCTGGGGGGCCTGGCTCGTTCGTGGGGCAGGGGGAGGGCTGGCCTGAGCGAAGCCAGCATGAGGTAGGGAGGAGGGAGGGGTGAGACCGTGAAGGTAGGCACAGATGTCAGCCTGAAGGTCGTCCCGGAGGAGGAGGCAGAAAGGGGCCAGAGGCAACATCCGGTTAGAGCTGCAGCCCCTCCCCCCCAAAGCTCCTACCCAGTCTATGCTTTGGAGCTTCCCCTCCCTGGAGAGCTGCAGGCGGGAGCCAGTCCAGCCTGCCTCCCCCACCGACGGGGGCGTAGTGAAGGGAGGCCTGGGGCCCACAGCAGCGGACGGAGCACACAGGGACTCTCGGCCTCCCTCCTGTTACCTGGGCCAGCACACACCGTGTCCTGAAACCCTCCACACCCTTTTAAAAAGAACAGCACCAGGGGCGCCTGGGTGGCTCAGTCGGTTAAGCGTCCGACTTTCGCTCAGGTCATGATCTCGCGGTTCGTGGGTTCGAGCCCCGCGTCGGGCTCTGTGCTGACTGCCAGCTCAGAGCCTGGAGCCTGTTTCAGTCTGTGACTCCCTCTCTCTCTGACCCTCCCCTGCTCACGCTGTCTCTCGCTCTCTCTCCTAGAAATAAATAAAAATATTAAAAAAAAATTTAAAAAGAACAGCACCGGCTTTCACTGCAAAACAGCCCTGCGGAGGGTCTGCTTTAGAAAGTCACGGTCTCTCTTCCCCTGCTTGGAGCGTCAGGCATAAATTTCAATCTGGAAGAATATTGGAAAGAGGGTACCGGTAATGGACTCATCCCAGGAAAAGTATTTATTCTTGACTTTCCTCGGCCAAGGAAAGTTTCTGTGCTGGAAAAAGCACCTCATCGTCCACCGAGCTGTATGGCAAAGATTAAAAATAGAAATAAAGAAGTAATTCTGACATGTTTATCATTTTCCCTTTAACTCCTAACGTTCTGGATCTTTTCCCTCCTGCTTGGAAGAAAAGCGTATTTCTTGAGGCTTCCAAGGAGTATCCCACTAATAAAACATGGGTTTTTTTTGTTTTTGTTTTTTTTTAGTGCACAGACCCAGTCTTTTTTAATTGGAGGGTGTTTATTCTAACTCTTCATTTTTATAACTAGGAAGCAAAGGTGGAGGAAGGAAGGGGAGAAAAAGGCCCACTGAGCCCCCACTCGGCTCCAGGCACGTTCCCTCGCGGGACCCCCGCGGCCCCGCTATGGATTCTTGGCCTCAGGTTCATGATCAGAGACGCTGAGGCACAGCTGCTAAATGACTCCGCGCGCGACACAAACAGCTAGAGCCAGGACAACAACTGGAAGTAGCGTCCGTGACATGTAGACCACGCTGGACAGCCCGGCATGCCTGCAGCTTCTGCAAGGCCAAGTTCAGCAAACAGCGGTCCTGGCTGCGAGGTCCTGCCTTTTCCCCGAGTCCCAGCTCAGGGCCGCAGAGCCAGCCGGGGAGCCCAGGACAGACAGACTCGTTCCGTCCCATCCCGCAGCCCGTCTGGTCTTCCCCACGGCCCCTGGTGGCTGCGCCAGGCAGCCAGACAGTGTCCACTGCGTCACGGAGGAAACCCCGGGTCCCAGAGAAGAGCCCGGTTCTTCCCTGTTCGTCCGTGTGCTTTCCGCGGAGCACAGACACTACGGATGGGGGAGGGTATGGCTTCCCCAGACAGCGAATTCCTACCGTAACCTCAGGTGTGGCCTGCCAGCGCTCAGGGACGCTGCCCCCTTGCACGGCCCTGCCCAGCGCCGAGGGAGGGTGGGGAGCACACGCAGCCGGATGGGCCGGGTCCACGGCCCCTGGGTCAGCCCCACGAGCATGCACATGCAGGGAAGGAGGCAGCGAGCTGATGCACGGACTTCGCCTCCTGCCATTCACATTCTGCCACCAGCACTGCCTGCTCCCCCTGGAAATGCTTCTGCCCCCACCTGGCCTGAGCAGCACCCCGCTGTGGGCAGGGGCGCCCACCCTGGAGGGTTCCCGCGGGAACGACCCGGCTCTGCAAGCAGGTACTCCACACGAGGGCAGGGGCCCGGGACCTTCCGCTCAGCACGGAGCCGGCCGGCCCGGTGGGTGAGGGGCTGGAGCGGAAACCAGAGTCCCCGCCACCCCCCCTCCTGGGAGAGAGGCCCCCGTGGGGGATAAGGAAGCAGGACCCGGGGACCCGTGTGCCCCTGACCACCCACAGGCCTGGGCCTCCGGAGGCACCTGCTGAGGAGGCCGGGCCACGGGGCGTGCGGGAGGCAGGCCCCCTGGGTGGGGGCCCCGGGGAGAAGGTCGAACCTGCTGCAGCCTGGGCCACAGCGCGGGGTGCCGCTCGCTGCCTGGTTCCGGCCCAGGTGAGCCTCCCATCGCTTGAAAATGACCGAAAAATAGGGCTCAGTGGGTTGAGCGTCCGACTCTTAATTTCAGCTCAGGTCACAATCTTGGGGCTCCTAGGTTTGAGCCCCGCGTCGGGCTCCAGGCTGACAGTGTGGGGCCAGCTTGGGGTCCTCTCTCTCTTTCTCTCTGTCCCTCCCCTGCTCGCTCGCTCGCTCTCAAAATGAGTAAATAAACTTTAAAAAGTGACTGAAAAATATAAAGGGCTCGGCCCGGGGCTCACTTCGTAATGTGTAAACATATCAAGTCACCATAACGTATACCTGAAACGAATAGGATATTGTGTGTCAATTATACTTCAATTTAAAGGTTAATAAGAAAGAGGGAAAAGGAAGGGAGGGAGGGAGGAAAAAGGGAAGGGAAGGAAGAGAAGAATGAAAAGAAAACAAGAGAAAGAGAAGAAAGAGAAGGTGAAAGGCGCCTGGGAAACGCTGTGCCCGGGGCAGAGGCAGGAGTGCGCGGGACACAGAGTCTGATTCGCCGTCTCGGTCGCCCCAGGGACGCTGGGCTGTACGGGACAGAGGTCCGAAGCCGAGATGGTCAGACAGCAGGACACAAAAGGCAGCTGCTGGGAAACGGGAGAGGGGACCCGGGAGCTGACAAGGACACCGACATGCAACCGCGGGACCCACGTCTGCCGCGGGCGGAGCAGACTCGAACCATCGCTGGAGAGAAGAGCCGGTGTCTGGGGAAGCCCCGGCCGCCCTCCCCGGAGCCCGCCGTCCCCAGCCCCGCACCCTGGCCGTGCTCGCCCACCCCGGGGACCCAGGGCAGGCCCACCGAGGACCCCCGGGGCGGGGCTGTCTGTCTTCAGGGTACCGCGTGCTCTGCCGAGGCAGGGGGAGCGGGCGGGGACACTGTCAGGTGGTGCCAGGCCTGGAGGGCGGCTGAGGGATGAGGACAGGACCGGGCTGCAGCACAGACAGACGGACGGACGGACACACAACTGCGGGAAGCCAGGCAGTGCTGGCGACAGGCCGGAGCGTGACCTTCAGGCTGCTGTGGAGGGAGGTGGCATCTCAGCTTTGATCAATAAACCCTTGGTGCTGCCGGGTAGGAAGCCAGGTGCTGGACACACCCCAGCAAACGAAATATGCGCCCCCCCCCC
>NW_027531904.1:10262464-10277846 GCF_008692635.1 Crocuta crocuta
TCTCTCTGACCCTCCCCTGCTCACGCTGTCTCTCGCTCTCTCTCCTAGAAATAAATAAAAATATTAAAAAAAAATTTAAAAAGAACAGCACCGGCTTTCACTGCAAAACAGCCCTGCGGAGGGTCTGCTTTAGAAAGTCACGGTCTCTCTTCCCCTGCTTGGAGCGTCAGGCATAAATTTCAATCTGGAAGAATATTGGAAAGAGGGTACCGGTAATGGACTCATCCCAGGAAAAGTATTTATTCTTGACTTTCCTCGGCCAAGGAAAGTTTCTGTGCTGGAAAAAGCACCTCATCGTCCACCGAGCTGTATGGCAAAGATTAAAAATAGAAATAAAGAAGTAATTCTGACATGTTTATCATTTTCCCTTTAACTCCTAACGTTCTGGATCTTTTCCCTCCTGCTTGGAAGAAAAGCGTATTTCTTGAGGCTTCCAAGGAGTATCCCACTAATAAAACATGGGTTTTTTTTGTTTTTGTTTTTTTTTAGTGCACAGACCCAGTCTTTTTTAATTGGAGGGTGTTTATTCTAACTCTTCATTTTTATAACTAGGAAGCAAAGGTGGAGGAAGGAAGGGGAGAAAAAGGCCCACTGAGCCCCCACTCGGCTCCAGGCACGTTCCCTCGCGGGACCCCCGCGGCCCCGCTATGGATTCTTGGCCTCAGGTTCATGATCAGAGACGCTGAGGCACAGCTGCTAAATGACTCCGCGCGCGACACAAACAGCTAGAGCCAGGACAACAACTGGAAGTAGCGTCCGTGACATGTAGACCACGCTGGACAGCCCGACATGCCCGCAGCTTCTGCAAGGCCAAGTTCAGCAAACAGCGGTCCTGGCCGCGAGGTCCTGCCTTTTCCCTGAGTCCCAGCTCAGGGCCGCAGAGCCAGCCGGGGAGCCCAGGACAGACAGACTCGTTCCGTCCCATCCCGCAGCCCGTCTGGTCTTCCCCACGGCCCCTGGTGGCTGTGCCAGGCAGCCAGACAGTGTCCACTGCGTCACGGAGGAAACCCCGGGTCCCAGAGAAGAGCCCGGTTCTTCCCTGTTCGTCCGTGTGCTTTCCGCGGAGCACAGACACTACGGATGGGGGAGGGTATGGCTTCCCCAGACAGCGAATTCCTACCGTAACCTCAGGTGTGGCCTGCCAGCGCTCAGGGACGCTGCCCCCTTGCACGGCCCTGCCCAGCGCCGAGGGAGGGTGGGGAGCACACGCAGCCGGATGGGCCGGGTCCACGGCCCCTGGGTCAGCNGCCAGGACAACAACTGGAAGTAGCGTCCGTGACATGTAGACCACGCTGGACAGCCCGGCATGCCTGCAGCTTCTGCAAGGCCAAGTTCAGCAAACAGCGGTCCTGGCTGCGAGGTCCTGCCTTTTCCCCGAGTCCCAGCTCAGGGCCGCAGAGCCAGCCGGGGAGCCCAGGACAGACAGACTCGTTCCGTCCCATCCCGCAGCCCGTCTGGTCTTCCCCACGGCCCCTGGTGGCTGTGCCAGGCAGCCAGACAGTGTCCACTGCGTCACGGAGGAAACCCCGGGTCCCAGAGAAGAGCCCGGTTCTTCCCTGTTCGTCCGTGTGCTTTCCGCGGAGCACAGACACTACGGATGGGGGAGGGTATGGCTTCCCCAGACAGCGAATTCCTACCGTAACCTCAGGTGTGGCCTGCCAGCGCTCAGGGACGCTGCCCCCTTGCACGGCCCTGCCCAGCGCTGAGGGAGGGTGGGGAGCACACGCAGCCGGAATGGCCGGGTCCACGGCCCCTGGGTCAGCCCCACGAGCATGCGCATGCAGGGAAGGAGGCAGCGAGCTGATGCACGGACTTCGCCTCCTGCCATTCACATTCTGCCACCAGCACTGCCTGCTCCCCCTGGAAATGCTTCTGCCCCCACCTGGCCTGAGCAGCACCCCGCTGTGGGCAGGGGCGCCCACCCTGGAGGGTTCCCGCGGGAACGACCCGGCTCTGCAAGCAGGTACTCCACACGAGGGCAGGGGCCCGGGACCTTCCGCTCAGCACGGAGCCGGCCGGCCCGGTGGGTGAGGGGCTGGAGCTGAACCCAGAGTCCCCGCCACCCCCCCTCCTGGGAGAGAGGCCCCCGTGGGGGATAAGGAAGCAGGACCCGGGGACCCGTGTGCCCCTGACCACCCACAGGCCTGGGCCTCCGGAGGCACCTGCTGAGGAGGCCGGGCCACGGGGCGTGCGGGAGGCAGGCCCCCTGGGTGGGGGCCCCGGGGAGAAGGTCGAACCTGCTGCAGCCTGGGCCACAGCGCGGGGTGCCGCTCGCTGCCTGGTTCCGGCCCAGGTGAGCCTCCCATCGCTTGAAAATGACCGAAAAATAGGGCTCAGTGGGTTGAGCGTCCGACTCTTAATTTCAGCTCAGGTCACAATCTTGGGGCTCCTAGGTTTGAGCCCCGTGTCGGGCTCCAGGCTGACAGTGTGGGGCCAGCTTGGGGTCCTCTCTCTCTTTCTCTCTGTCCCTCCCCTGCTCGCTCGCTCGCTCTCAAAATGAGTAAATAAACTTTAAAAAGTGACTGAAAAATATAAAGGGCTCAGCCCGGGGCTCACTTCGTAATGTGTAAACATATCAAGTCACCATAACGTATACCTGAAACGAATAGGATATTGTGTGTCAATTATACTTCAATTTAAAGGTTAATAAGAAAGAGGGAAAAGGAAGGGAGGGAGGGAGGAAAAAGGGAAGGGAAGGAAGAGAAGAATGAAAAGAAAACAAGAGAAAGAGAAGAAAGAGAAGGTGAAAGGCGCCTGGGAAACGCTGTGCCCGGGGCAGAGGCAGGAGTGCGCGGGACACAGAGTCTGATTCGCCGTCTCGGTCGCCCCAGGGACGCTGGGCTGTACGGGACAGAGGTCCGAAGCCGAGATGGTCAGACAGCAGGACACAAAAGGCAGCTGCTGGGAAACGGGAGAGGGGACCCGGGAGCTGACAAGGACACCGACATGCAACCGCGGGACCCACGTCTGCCGCGGGCGGAGCAGACTCGAACCATCGCTGGAGAGAAGAGCCGGTGTCTGGGGAAGCCCCGGCCGCCCTCCCCGGAGCCCGCCGTCCCCAGCCCCGCACCCTGGCCGTGCTCGCCCACCCCGGGGACCCAGGGCAGGCCCACCGAGGACCCCCGGGGCGGGGCTGTCTGTCTTCAGGGTACCGCGTGCTCTGCCGAGGCAGGGGGAGCGGGCGGGGACACTGTCAGGTGGTGCCAGGCCTGGAGGGCGGCTGAGGGATGAGGACAGGACCGGGCTGCAGCACAGACAGACGGACGGACGGACACACAACTGCGGGAAGCCAGGCAGTGCTGGCGACAGGCCGGAGCGTGACCTTCAGGCTGCTGTGGAGGGAGGTGGCATCTCAGCTTTGATCAATAAACCCTTGGTGCTGCCGGGTAGGAAGCCAGGTGCTGGACACACCCCAGCAAACGAAATATGCGCCCCCCCCCCCTTTAGAAGCCCACGGCCGGTGGGTTTTCTATTTCCTTTCAGAAAGATATTTGTAAGTGATGTAAACTTAATTCGTACTTTCACAACATCAGAATTATTCCGAGTAGCACGCGTGAGAGCGCTGCCTCTGAAACCCTCTGCCTGCGTTCAAGCCCAGACCAGGCCACCTGCTGCGTGACCCGGGGCAGCTTACTTCCCTTCCCTGTGCCTCAGGTTCTCCCTGTTGACACAGCAGTACAGCTCCTGTCACAAATGGTGGTGACAGTGTTGGTGGTGGTGATGATGGTGGTGGTGATGACGATGATGGTGATGATGGTGATTGATGATGGTGATGATGGTGATGATGGTGGTGATGGTGATATTGATGATGGTGGTGATGGTGATGATGGTGGTGATGATCATGGTGATGGTGATGATGATGGAGACGGTGGCGAACGTGTATCGAACACCCACTACACACCCACTTCTGCTGTAAGCATATCCGCACCGATGAATTCGCCCTTCCTACAACCTTCTGGAGGAGATGCTAAGTTGCTCCCATTCTATTAACCTCTCTAGAACAGCGACCTGCTTCAGCCCAAGGGTTCATCAGCTTGCTCAAGGTCAAGTGGGGATAGTTACAAATATTTTTAGCCTTCATATTCTGCCTTTATCTCCATGAGCAAATGTCTTGGTAAGATGACAATTATTTGTGCATCATGAAGGGGTAAGCACGGCGGTCACGTGAGACACCGGGTTTTCTCTGACACTCAGCTTCCTGGAGTTGAGTGTGAGTCTGGTGTGGGCTTCCCTGTTCTCGACTCCATCTTGAGCAAAGCCGCTATGGGCACCTGCCACCCCCCTTCCCGCAACAGGCCACGTTCACCTTTCAAGATACAGTGCACGTGATCCCTCCCAGGCCTCAGCTACAGGTCTGGTGATAGCACGATTCATTCCATATGTTTTCTTAGCCTGAGAAATTAGACTCGCAACTTGCTCTCCTGCTGCAGGAACCAAGACTTGACGAGGCACTTTTCATGATCGTGTTTCACCGTAAATCTGGTGAGTCCGACCAGGGAGCCAAGCCTGCCCGTAGAAAAGCAGGAGGTTTCTCCCAATCCAACTTCCAATATCAAACGTCGCTGGGAGAGGCCACACCCGTGGTGAGGAAGGAAGCAATTCCCATTTCCTGAGTGTTTTACGACGCTCCGTGCTTTGCACGTTATATGCCGTGACCTAGGTAATCTGTGGGACGGTCCACAAGCAGGCTTTATTGGGCTCATTATCCAGGGAACAAACGTGGGGCTCAGTGAGGGCAGAGGATTCACACGAGGCTGTGCATCTGACGAAGGATTTGAATCCAAGTCTCTGTCTCCAAAATCTGGGTTCTTTTACACCAGCCTGTAGGGTGACGGCAGTCCACACGGACGGCCTGAGTCCTCTGATCCAGATTAGCCTCAGAAGGACACGGAGAGAAAAGCGTTCGAGGGTCCCCTCAGAGGCGGGACACCCGAGAGGTCGTCACCCTGCCTGATAACCACCCACGGGCCACCAGAGTCACCCACAGACACGGACGACGTTCTCGCTGACTGTGAACTTGCAGGTACCGCGACAGAAGTCCTCTGCACCCAAAGCAGCTGGTCAGTTATACCCGAGAAACCAAGGTGTTTGAGGACCGTGTTTCAATCAGGGTCACAGGAAGTGGATGGAAGAGACACTGTCCATTCAGCAAGGTCGCCTCTCGCATGTCTACACCTGACCACGTCCAGGAGGGAATGAAACCAGTGCCATGGATGGTGCCCTGGGGAGCTGTGCTCTGGATTCCCGTGGTCCCTCAGTCACGCCGGCCTGAAGGTCACACACACTGAGGACCAGAGTGCTTGGCTTCTTGGTGACGCAGGGACACGTACCACAGGCTGTCCCTCAGAATGGCACACACCCTCCCCTTCCTGACGTCCCTGGGCCTGGTTAGTTCCTGCCCCCGCCTGACACTTAGAGGATTTCTCGCGTTGAATTGTAATTCCCTGTTGACGATTCTGTCCCCCTCCCCACTAGAGCTCAAGCAGGTCATGGGGCAGGAGGCTGTGGCCTGGAATCCTGGTGGCCACCGCGCTCTAGCACACAGCCGGCGTTCAGACACGCTCGCCGATCAGTGAGAAGGACGGTGTCGAGGAGATGGGCAGAAGGAGGGACAGATCGGTGATGCGTGGAACAAAGTCGGGTAGGGAGCGTTCAACCAGCCACACTCTTCCCCAAATTGCTTCAAAGCCTGACCTCCCAGCATGAACATTTTCCCGGGTCAAGAAATATTCTTTTCTGATTTTAAATAGCTACCAGGCCGGGCATTAAACGGAGACACAGGAACTGATTTGACCTCTCCCCTAGTGCTGAGCATCTGGGAAGTTTCCAGTTTTTCATGGTTCTAGGTATCAGTTGTGAACATTCTTGTAAACGCATTCTCGTGCTCTTCGCTGATAGATGCTTTAGGACAAGGTCCCAGGACCGAAATCCTTGGCTCTGATGTGGTGCCTGCTCTCAAACTTCTGCTGTGGAGGCTTCTCCCGCCCGCGTCACCGGAGGCCGCCCCACCCCACGGCCGGCCGCAGCCCTGCACGGAAGAGGCGCCAGTGACTCGGTCCTGCGCTTCCGTTCCCCCGCATTCCTATCTGCCGTCTGGCCCCCTAGTCACCGGGTGCTTCTCCGTCTCTCCCTGCTTTCTGGGACAGCGGCACCTGCTGCCGCGCAGTCAGCCAGGGAATTTGCAGCAAACTCTGATTTTTTCTACTTTAAATCATCCGAGTGCCTGACTGGTTTCCTTCCGCGTACTTTCCTGCCTCCCCCTGTGTCATTCCACTTCCATCTGAGGTCCCTCACGTCACGGACGTGGCCTTGTGGTATCGTAGAGCTCTGCCAGCCGGTGCTACCTTTCCTTCCATTTCCGGTAGCGATGTTCCGGGTCATTCCTTCTCTGGGTCTTCACTGCCTCGGCTTCTCCCTTCTTTCCCGCCGCCTGACATTTCCACGGGCCAGGATTTGTTTTGCTCTGTTTTGCTCTGTACTCATCCCTGATAATGCTGCCGCATCCCGGCTCGGTGGTCCTCACCGCCGTGGCCCCGTGGATGCTCGGGACCTGCGACTGCCTCCAGGCTGCTCTTGGACCTGAGGTGGGACGGAGGCGGGTTGGTGGCCCTGGGCTCTGACCGACAGTTAACGGAAGCATCTACCTAGAGACTGAGCCACGCTGGGTCTTCAGTCGGCCTGATCTCTGCTCCAGGCGTGGACGGTCCCTGCGTGTGCTGGCCACCTTCCCACGTGAGTGCCGTCAATGCCACCAAATGCCCCTCCTCCTCAGGGCTCCAGGGACTCTGGCAGAGTCTGCCTTTCCCAGGTGTTTCGCCTTTAGTCTGAGGGGGATTTATGCGCTTTGATAGACTGTCCTGACTTCTGCAAACCCACTTCTCTCAGGAAGCAGTCATGACCCAGTCCTTAGTGACATCTTGGCATTTGGGTCCATGCGTACTATTTCCAGTAGAGTGTCTTGACATCAATGGCAAATGGATGACATGTCCCCTGGGATGATGGGCAGCCGATGCACTGCCTGTCGCCTAGAGAACCCCAACCCCCCCAAACCTGTGAAGCTAGGGGGCCCTTCCTCATCCCTGCTGTGACAACAAAAATCCCCACTTTTCTGGTCATAGTGATTGCCCTGGAATGAGCATGTGATTCAAACTAGGGCAGTCAGAGGCTTTCCCTGGGTTGTGTTTTCCTCTGCGGAGCCCAGGGAGCTGGGTCTCAAGGGGAGGGTCTCTGGGGCGTGAGAACGGTCCCCGGGGTGCCGACCGCCTGCCTCCTCAGTCCGCCTGCCTGGACACGCCACCCACTGCCTTGTACGCCACATATGTGACCAGCCGCGGTGTGATCTAAGGTCTTCCCGCCAAGCCTTACTTTGCTCACCTGTAAACTCGGGGTAAAAATGCCACACCCCAGTCTACGGACGTCAAGGAGCTAAGCAGAGCAACAGGAGACGGATATCAAAGAGTTTTACAAGTAGCCCACAAGGTATGAGACGGTCAGACAGCACTGGGCCCCACACGGAAACCGGCTGCAGCACGCAGGGAGCGGAGATGTGAAGAAAGAGGGACGGTCGACTGGATGTTGCCCTGACTCACCCTTCAATCGTCAGACCACATCATTACGGCAGGCACCCGAGGGCTGGGGGCGCCCCACACAGGCCCTCAGCAGGCTTCACCTGCTCACAACACACAGGGACACAACCTCTGTGACGTCAACCATCACAGAAGACCATGCCTGACGGATCCCTGGCAGATCCCTGGCGGACCCCCAGTGGATCCATGATAGATCTCTGGTAGATCTCTGGTGGCTCTCTGTGGATCTACAATGGATCTCTGTGGATCTCCACAACATCAGCACAACAGCAAACCACTGACAAGAACGTAAGAGAACGTGTTAAGCGAAGGCCACTGGCGTTGGGGCAGGACCGTCATGGCCCTGGGATGGGCTTATGGCTCTAAGACAGCTGTTCGCTGTGAGGTCCGTGCCCGCAGACTCTCCCTCTCGTTGTGGTCCAATGCAGGCTCTTGTCTGACGTCTAAGGCCCCCAAATTTGGACGCAGGCTACCTCTCCAGACGTGTACGCTCCCCCCCTCCCTATACGACCCTGTCCCCTACTTATGTACACATTCTCCAGCCTCGAATGCCCACTTCTCGTCCCTGGCCTACAGTTCACTTGTCCCTCCCCAAGGCCCTCACACCTCTATGCCCGTTCCAAGCAGGCAGCCCGCAACCTCACCCTCTCATCAAAAGCCCCGTGACTTGGTGTTTCTGGTGATCACTTGGTGTCGGTCATCAACCCACTTCTACGGGCTCATTTCACGTTATTAACAGAGGCCCTTCCATTTCAAACGGACACCCCAGAGCTTAGGCCTCCACATGGTATGACCTCATCCTGAAGGGGCTGGGGACTAATGTCATTCTTGAGGGAGTGCCTTTTAAAGCCCAAGGCACATTCTCAAGACTATTCTTAAAGGTGGCAAATTTTTATCCTTCTTAAGAGTGATTCCTGGAAATGCCAGTGGTCACGTGAAAAGATGACCCAACAGTATAACGAGGCGGAGCAGGGAGCGGTGTGACCCTACAGCCTACACGCCAGTTCTCTTCTGGGGCTCAGAAGGCAATTCTCAAGAGCCTTTCAAAGTGTCCCAAGCAGCTGTCTACGAGAGCTGTTAATGTCACCGCTGTCCTGTCCCTGGCCCCCAACTTCAGGCACAGGAGAAGACAGAGTTTCCTGGAGACACAGGAAATACGTGATCAAGAGGACACATTCACTCCCGTTTGCTCTGTCCCACGTCCTGCTCTCCAGGGCCGTCCCACGTGTGGAGAGGCCTCCTTCCCCACTGGGAGTGTTTCCCTGGGGCTCCACCCCCAGAAGAACAATCTTCAACATCAGGATTCCAAGACCCCATGGACTTGGCCTCAGGGGCTCTCCTGTACAAGCGTGCGCTGGGCCATCCCTATAAACAGAGAGCCACACACAAGTCTAGCGCCCACATTTGCATTGGTGAACACGTGGCACTAAGTCAAGATCAAACAATGTCCGGGAGCCCTTGAGAGCGTCCACGGACAGACTAGATGGTAGGAAGAAGCAAGTCATCCCGTGACACATGTCGGTATGGGCATGCCAGCCCCCCAAAACGTTTTGCGGGCTGTTCTGGCTGCTGGCTGGAGCCCTTCACGGACCGTCTCGGCCCACGCCAACATTCCATGGTCGATTAGCAGTTAAGTGCGTTTACAGTGCAGAATATTCTGTTAACCAGCATTCGACATTTTTTTCAAGAAATTCGATATTGGGAGATTTCCTTTTATAGCAACTGGCTTAATAAAAGTATGGGCTAGTGGCTCAAAATAAATCCTGTGATAAAAAGTGGGGGAAAATGATCTCTGATAGTTCAAACAATGGCCCTTTATACCCAAAATCAAAGAAATCAAGACACTAACAAAGGGAATACGAGACACGGAGATCAAGCTTTTCCCCAGGAGGCCCAACATGGGAGATTCCGATGCGGTGAGTTGAGTGAACGCTGACAATTTGAATCTTTCTCCCGGCCCGCGGTAGAGCTCTGTTTGCATATCCCTTGTAAATTTGTTTTAGGTTTATAGTTGTACCAGACCTCTAAGCTGAAGGAATTTTTTACCCGGTTTCATGTTTGTACATATTTAAGTAACATAATAATAAAGGTAATTTAAGTCGACACTGGGCACCTTTGAGAACGATCCCCCTCGCAGGGAGCCTGCAGCTTATCCAGGCCACAGCAACACGGCTCCAGACACGCCGAGCACTCCGTAACCACCAAAGGAAAGGCAGGCGCGGCTCGCCGGCACATGGGCTCTTTAAACACCGAAGTCGGGGCTGGGCCAGGACTCCGCTCGGGGAGAGCCTGGCTCACGAGGCCACTGAAACTTGAAAAGAAGGCCGGCTTGTTTGCAAGCCTTGCTTTGTAAATATTGTTCCGAGCTGGGCAGGAAGGGGCAGGTTTTGAAAACACCCGTAATCGCCTTCCTCTGGGTGCAGCTCTTGCTCGGGACCTGACTCCCGGAATCAGCCCACCTTCGGCGGCCGTGCTGGGTAACGGGGCAGGTCGGGTCGCCCCCGGCTGGCGTGATGCTGGAGCCGCTCTCCAGCCCGCCTCCCCCGCCTTCCTGTGCTTGCAGGAGCCGGGGACGAGGGTGGCGTCCACGCAGAAAGGGGGTCCTCCTGCCTGCCCGGCGCACAAACGGAAAACGTGCCATTCCAGGCACCGCGACGCTCGGCCACCGCACGGTGGGCCCCTCACACGGATCAGGCCTGGTCCACCTCCCACGCTGGACATGAGTTAAAACCTTCCCAAAAGCCCCGAAAGCGACCTTGACAACCTGTATCTACCCCCCTGGCCCCTTTGCTCGTCACCTGGCTCGGGTGCGGTGACAAGAACCAGTCTCAGCTTGTCAACCGGACGGGAGACCTTGACTTTATCACAAGGGGAAGACGCGTTCGCTCGGATGTCAGATTCCTTTCCCGAAGGCTGAACCTCCTCGCCGAACGTGACGGAAGCCCAGTCACCCCTCGGGGACACACGCACGCCTCCCGTAAGTCTGGTCCCGCGCGGGCACCTGCCCGGGGACGTCCCCACCTGGAAGACGCCGGGGGACAAAATCCAGGCCACGTCTCCCGTTTCACCGGTGGGGAGGCTGAGGCTGAGTGTCTGCCTGTCTCGGGTCACTGAGCTCCCTGGCGTGAAAACAGGGCTCCCGGCCCCTGTCCTGGGAGACCCCCCACCAGACGACAGGCACGCTCACACACGCTTCCTGCTGTGTGAGGCTCAGCAGGGACTCACCCGTCACAGGGACCACGGAACTTCAGAGCTGGAAAGAGGCCTTGGGTCCGGCTGACTCCTTCTCCAGACAGGGTCCTTGAGGGCCCAGACAGTCGCGTGCCCCCAACAGGGGCAGCTGTGTGTCCCTGGGCCAGGCGCCGCGCTGCTCTGGGCTCTTCTGGCGCCTGTGGGGGACGGGGCTGGTCTCGAAGCGAAGTCCCGGAGCTGCCAGAGGGCTAAGTGAGTCGGCGAGGCAGGCGCCGGCCGCGGTGCTGGGGTCAGCGCTGGGGGAGCTCGAGCCACCCGCCCCCTCCCTGCCCGTCCCCCACGCCGGGAGCCTCCTGCTATAAAGCTTGGCCTCTTGGGAGAGTCTTACTGTTTTTTGGGTTTGTCTTGTTTTTTGAAGTGGGGCTGGTTCACACAGAGCCTGGACCTAACCTTCTTTGCTCGGCATTCCCACAAGTCTGGGTCAAAACCAAGGTGAGCGCCCCACGCATCTCACACAGGGAGCGCAGGATGCGCGCGGCCCCGGAGAGGAGTCTGCCTCAGCCCCTCAGCCACGGGTGGACAGAGGGCGGCCACCCCGCGGCCTCAGGTGGGTCCGTCCACCCTGCGGTCACCCGAGGGCGTGTGCGGTCTGCTGCTCACCCCTCCCCCCCGACCAGCCCACCTGCCCCGGGCAAGGGCGGTGAGGCCATATCTGCGGGCTCCCCGCACGGGGACATGTGGGGGCACGCAGGGCGGCAGGGACAGCCCAGGCCCCAGCGCGGGACTCAGCCCGTGACCTGCGGCTGCGGGAAATGTCCGTGGGGACCCACGCATTTAGAAGTCACTCGGCCTGAGGAGACGGGTACCCTGCATGGTCACCGGTGGCTTCCTCCCTCCCGCCGTGACCACGCGGGGCTCCGAGCCGACCGGAAGCTTGGCCCTCCGTGGGGGGACGGAGAACCCCACAGCGGCCCTCTCCCAGGGGTACGACCCTGCGCACGAGGCACCTTCACGGGGGAGGGAAGGAAGCACGTGTCTTCTCTGTCACCCTGACCCATGGCCCACGAAGGGCCCTGTCTTACCGCTGACCTTAGGATTTCAAGGTCTCCTAAAATAGCCACAGACTCGAGGTCCAGTCATCCTAAGGGGACAACCTCCCCTGATGGGCCCTGGTGCACGTCACAGAACACCCAGAGAGGACACAGGAGGCGCGGGCGGCCCGCCGGCAGCCAGTACCCAGAGGGCATCTCCCCGGCGGGGGGCGGACGCTGCCCAGGGCGCACAGACGGGCAAGCGGGGAGAATGTCCGCTCTGGGGAAGGGCTGCCTGAGTCCGGCCGGGGCCGCCCACGTGGTGGCCGGAGAGGAGGGGACAATCCATCCACCTCCCGACCCGGTGCCCGCGAGCCGCTCACAGGCAGCACCGGCTCTGCGCGACGGCCCCGCTCACGCACACTCGGGCTTCACCAGCGCAGGGCTTTTCCACCCCGGCGCGCACGAGACGGCTCGGGCCTCGGGAGGTCCAGGGTCACAGGGCAAGCCGGTGGCAGGACCTCGAGCCCAGGGCCTCTGACTTCAGATCTCTCTCTCCCGACCGTGTCATGACCTGGGCGTGTGAATGTGCTAGAAACCTTCCAGGACGCGGACCCAACCCTCAGACTCATGTCGGCCGTTCAGAGACGCAGAGAGAAGCAGCAGGAACCGACCCCGAATTGCAGGAAAGTGAGGTCACCGCTCCCGCCAGCCCACGCCCGGTGGTCATTATTTTAAAAGCGATGAGACTATCCATTAAGCTGGGGCTGGAGCCATGCCCCCGTCAACATCCGGGTGCGTGGGCGGGGCCGGGGCAGGGCCCTGGGGCCGCACTGCTGGCATCGCGGGCGAGGGCTGGGGCCTGGGCCGCTGGGACCTGCCCGCCCACGCCTGGCCGAGGACAAGCGTGGCAGGGCCACGGGGCCTCCTTCGGGCTCTGGAACCCGGACACGGCAGCTGAAGGCCCAAGCCGGCCTTCAGGACACGCAGCGAGTTCCGTGTGGCACGGGCCTGCCTCCTGGGGACCCCACTCTGCGGCCTGGACGGCCAAGGTGCCCGCGGAGATTCACGCAAGCGCCAGGTACCCACAGAGTCAGGTTCTGATAAATACACAGTGGGCGCGTCACAGCCACGCAAGTACGTTCAGGTGCCACAGCACCCCTGCGTGAGCGGTCCTCTCCGAGGTGGGTGTGGCGGATGGACCCTNCTGCTCACACTCTGTCTCTCAAAAATAAATAAACATTTTAAAAATTTTGTTTAGTTAAAAAATAAAGAGGTGCCCCAGGCAGTGCGGAGTACCTGACCTGTGAGAAGACATGGATAAAGCAACCACGTTCCATTGTCATTCATTCATTCACTCACTCATTCATTCATTCCAGAAAGACACTGCCCCCGTCAGATCTGCCGCTCCCCCCGCACCCCCAGCTGGCACCCCAGACACACAGCCCCGCGGCACCACATGACTCCCGTGCTCTGCCTGATGGAGCCTCGGGAAGCCGGGGAGGCTGGCGTGATTTCAGCGGCCCCTTGGGCTGAGAACAGTTTCCTTACACTCTTTACAGACAAAACTTGGCATAAACTCCCATCTCGCGGGAGAGCCTGCACATGGTGCTCAGAATCACGACGTCCCCCAGGCCCGGGCCTCCCACGTCTGGCCCACGAGTGGGAGCCCCCAAGGGTGGCCTCCCTGAGGCGTGGACTCGTGGTCTCTCGGGGAGGGAGCTAGGCGGCCCCGCTCCCCACCCAGGGCTACAGGAGAAGGCTGGACGGAGAGTTCGCATGGCGGCTGGCGGCGCAGCGTGCCACCGGATTGACCCTGTTTGGCGGAGCTCTCGGTCTCCGTGAGGCTTAGAGACACAGCCAGGCCACGTCCACGGAGATGCATCTCCGAAGTGTGCCCAGATGGCCAGATCCGATGTCTGGCTCAGTTCCCGCCACGCCAGCCTTACCGCATTCCCGCCATCTTCCGCACTGGTAGCCGGACCAGTAACTGGTAACTGTCGCCGGCAGCACAAATCAGCCGATAGAGGAAAGGGGAGGGAGAGGGTTTCTTTGCACCGTGGACTGAAATAAGCCCCAGACAGGTCGAGGAGCTCACCAGTCAGTCCGCAGGACCACCGGAAAGCCCCGGAATTGCACACGGAGAGAACAGACCGAGAGGTAAAAGGACGAAACTTAGGACTCGACTACATGGACGTATTTCACGTATTTCACAAAATAACCAGAAAGGAAGACAGGGAGTGAGGGCTTCACAGGTCTGTAAAGAGGTCAGTACCCTGATAAGAAAGATCGGGGCACCCGGGGGGCTCAGTCAGTTGAGCGTCTGACTTCAGCTCAGGTCATGATCTCGGGGTTCATGAGTTCAAGCCCCGCGTCGGGCTCTGTGCTGACAGCCCGGAGCCTGGAGCCTGCTTCAGATTCTGTGTCTCCCTCTCTGCCCCTCCCGTGCTTGTGTTCTCTCTCAAAAATAAACTTAAAAAACTAAAAAAAAAAAAAAAAAGCAAAGAAAAGAAAGATGGAAACACCCCCCAGACAAGCGTGACACCAACAGGCAGTTTCTAAAAGAGACAAGTAACTAGTTAGACCGACGTGGATGGTGTTGGACTTCACCAAATCTGAGGAATACGAACAAATCAGCAGGTGTGATTTTTACCGATTAAGATGATCTCTGGGCCGCCCGGGGGCTCAGTCAGTTAGGCATCTGACTCTCGATTTCAGCTCAGGTCAGGATCTCGCGGTTTGCGAGCTGGAGCCCCACGCCGGGCTCCGTGCTGACAGTGAGGAGCCTGCCTGGGCTCCTCTCTCTCCTGGCTCTCTGCCCTTCCCCCCACCTGCTCTCTAAAATAACAAATTTTAAAATGTTCTTTAAAGTCTTGATATTTATCTATCGCTGCTGAAAGTGCAGGCGGCCATGTTAACTTGGATAAATCTCTAGCGGCCACGTGGATAAGGAACCACAAAAGTGACCGCCTTCACTTCAGCCTCAGGAACGTCTCTTCCAGAAATCACTCAAAAGCTGGTAAACACCTCAACACAAAAATGACCACGTGGTTTTTAAAGAGTGAACATGTAGAGATGACCTGGATGTCCCTTTACAGGCATCCAAGTGAGGGCTGGGAGATCAGAGGTGAGGACGGGTAGCTGGCTCGCGCGCCGGCTAAGACTCCGTCATCAGGACGCAAACATACACGCAGCAGAAACAAAATGAAAAGACCGGAAAAAACGGTCACCAAAATTCTTACCGTGACTGACTTAAGTGGGGGAACCGGGGTAGCTTTCTTTTCTGTTCTCTACTGTCCGAGGGATGAGGGACACGTTCCGTGGCCGTACTGCACCGGCACGCGCACACGCCTGGTGAGGCCCCGCACACTGTGGGCACCGCGGGCGGTGCTGGGAGCACTGGAGAGTGACGGGGGTGTGCCCACAGCACACAGGGCACACGTGTGATCTCAGGCTGTGGTCACACAGGCCTCACACCCTCCGGGCAGCACCCCGGGCCTGCCGTCGCCTGCACTGCTCGGCGCGGACGCCCACAGGCTGAGACCCGCCTCCCCCCGGGCAGCCCTGCCTGTC
>NW_027531904.1:10278018-10287846 GCF_008692635.1 Crocuta crocuta
ACCCGCTCCGGCCGCACCGAGCCGCCGGGAGCCCCTCTAACGGCCTGCATTGTTCCACCTCGCTTCGTCCGAAGGGCCCTTCTCGCCCAACACACACGTCCTCACTATGATTCGCAGGGTTCGAGTCAAGCGTGAAGCCCTCGGGAATACCCGAGCTCTGGCTTCTGCGCCCCCTCTGTGCCCCGTACAGACACGGGAGGGCCTGACTGTGCCCCTGTGTTCACGGGGCTGCCCCCGACCTCCAGTTATAATGTAGGAGAGTGAACGACTGACCGCGTGCGGATGCTTCGCGTCTGGGGTACAGTGGTGGCTTAATCAGTGCTTGCGGGAGAAGGTGGCCCAGCAGTGCAGCAGCTCGTGGTTTTATCGACTCACCTGGCGCCTGCTCAAAGCTTCAGGCCCCAGTATCTTTTTCGGTAAATAGGTCACACTGATAAACGCGTCGGTGGCTTATCGCACACAGAAGTGGGACACGGAGCCCGCACAGAAGTCTTGTGGTGAGAGCACTGCACCCAGAATGCCCCCAGGCTGCTCATTCACTTCCTGGCAGCCTCCTCAGTCTGGGGTTCCAAGTTCTCAGGCAGAGCTACCCCGGGGTGAAAAATGGACTCACCGCGGGCGTGCATCAGTGGCACCAAATCCCGCCGCGGTGCTAACCCCTTACACAGCGCTCGACGGTGCTTAGTGCCATCAGCGAATAGAGGCGAACCCAAATCTCCATTTAAAACCCTTGCTGGGGGTGCCTGGGTGGCTTAGTCGGTTAAGCGTCCGACTTTCGCTTAGGTCATGATCTCGCGGTTCGTGGGTTCGGGCCCCGCGTCGGGCTCTGTGCTGACTGCCAGCTCAGAGCCTGGAGCCTATTTCAGAGTCTGTATCTCCCTCTCTCTCTCTGACCCTCCCCTGCTCACGCTGTCTCTCTCTCTCCTAGAAATAAATAAAACAAACAAACAAAAAAAACCCTTGCTGATCTCTTCATGGAAACACTTTCCGGTGCGGACTGTGAGAAGCTAGGACATTGCAAGTCGGGACAGACAGTCCTGCACCTCACCCCCCGCGGGCCAGTCGCTACCTGCTGCGCCGCACTGAGAAGGAACTGACTTTTAAACAGCGGCAGACACAGACGCGACACGTGGGGAAGCTCACTCCTGTCCCCTGACGGAGGTCTGTTTGGACAGCGGGCCACAGCCGCCTCTCAGGAGCCGAGGACCCGAGACAAGTCCGGGCACAGCTTCCAACCCCCCGAATGAGGAACACACGTGGCAGCACCGTGGCCCCGAACACAATGATAAGAGGAAGGAAGACAATCTGACAAAAGCAATCAGCCCCCATCGGGGTAACGCTGGTGTTACCGAAACTGCAATCAGTCCGGATTGCGGCTTTGGACGGAGGTGCCGGGCGACACGGAGTGCCGGGCCCAGCCCAGGCCAGTGCGCACACTTAGCCCCGGGGTCCTCGACAGTGCGGCACGGTGGCCTCGGGGCAGGACAGTGTTCCCCAGACAAAGGCACCCGGGCCGCGCGGGCCCTGCTCCCCTCCCGCAGGTCTGGGCCGCGCACTGCTACGTCAGCGCATTGAGAAGGACTTGGGGAAGAAAAACACATGGACTTTGTCTAACGCAGCGTCTCTGAGCCAAACTTATTTGACCTCAGAATGTCCGTTAACAGCCCAAGGCAGCGGTGCTCCTGAGGAATGCACGTTAGGGAAGAAGGCTCGTCTAAGCTTGGTTTTCCCAACCGTAATCAGGGAGAAGTTGTTCTTTTCTTTTTTTTAAACTATACTTTTAAAATATTTTTTAGTGTTTATTTGTTTTTGAGGGGGGGGGCAGAGGGAGAGGGAGACACAGAATCCAAAGCAGCTCCAGGCTCTGAGCTGTTGGCACAGAGCCCAACACGGGGCTTGAACTCATGAACCACAACATCATGACCTGAGCCAAAGACACTTAATGGACTAAGCTCCAGGCGCCCCGGTAATAAGTTGTTCTAATCTCGGGGTGTCCTGCTCGTGGAGAGCCAGCCGAGGGCCGGAGCTCACCGGTGAGCCGCCCTTCCCTCTGGGTGGCAGACAGAGCCCTACGGCTGAGGCTGGCCAGGGGCTGTCGCCATTCACCCTGGTGACAGGGGAGGGATGTCAGCCTCACACACCCAACCCGACGTCACGCCTCTGATGGCTCCGAAGCCTGGAGGACGGAGGTGGAAAGCTGTCCCCCAGGAAGACGCGCTGGTCTGCTGGGTCGCAGGGTCACGGTGACGGCCTCAACCCAGGCGGCCATCAAGACCATGGCCCCACGCGCTCGCGCGCGGGACACCCTGAGCCAGGGCACGGAGACCCCAGCAAATCTGCTTTGGGCACCTTCAAAGTTTTGCATTTTCGTCGGAAGTAAGAAAATGGCTCATCTGTTACCCTGTTCTGCTTCCCCAGAGGCTGGTCCAGGCCCGGGAGTGAGAGGAGACGGCTGCGTCGGGAAGCCGGGCCGTGCAGGGCTCACTGGGCCCCCCCGAGAAGTCGCCCCACACCCTGGTTTCCTCACCCGTAAGCGGGAGAAGGATCGAGTCAGCGCGCCCCCTACGGGCCTGCCGCACGGCGCGAGGGAGGGGGCGCGGTGAGCTGAGGACAGATGTCCGGGGCCACTGTCCACACGCCCCCCACCCCTCACTTCCGGGAAGCCACGCAGCACCCAGCCCCCGCTCCTGGTCCCATAGGCCGCAGGGCCAGGCGCCCCCGACGTCGCAGCCTGCTCTCCCACGGGCAGCCTCGGGAGCACCCTGGGCCCGTCAGACGGGGTGGGGGGTGGGCAGTAGCTGCTGACATCTGACAAAGTTCTAAAGTCGACAGACTTGCCCAAAGTCACAGGTTTGCTTTCTCCGCTTGAAACGTCTGCTTATTCAACTGAGTAGCTGACAAACGGGGAGATTCGCCGCTTGCATGCCTGACGGGTCCCGGGCCCTGGCCCCGAGAGGTCTGCGGGTACTGTCACTATTAGCTGCCTTAGTTACTCTCGGAAGAAATATACAGCCATCCCATTTTAGGGGATGGATCAACAACTAAGGGACAGAGAGGTGCAGTAGCTTGTCCGAAGTCGCACAGCACATCAGTGAGGGAGGCGGATGCGGCCAGGGGTGTGGGGTGCCAGTCCCCGTGCCCCCCCGTGCAGGCTTGTTACAGCAGCTCTGATACTGCATCAACGAAAGAAAATATAAACTGAGGAGCCTTTTAAAGTGACGAGGAAGGAATATGGGGAAGTTTATTTTGTAGTCGGCAAAATCGAGGGGAAGTTTCCTGACATGCTTCCTCCACACTCCTCTCTGCTCATCTGGCTAGAATCCTCTGGAGATGGTGGTGACCTGGACCTCAACTTATGTTTCCGTTGAATGGGAAGAGCTCAGTACAGCTCTGGGCACCCCGGGTGACCTTCAGGGGACATTTGTGGGTGGCTTCCATTCCCTGAAATTCCCTGAGTGTCTAATTACCAACGGCGAGCAGAGAGGGAGGAAGACACAGGAAGGTGGCCCGGGGCCTCTGCACACCACCCAGCACCCAGAGGACCCGTCTCATCCCGGGCAGAACTGGAGAAGCATTTCCACCACGACCCTCGCTCCCTTCCCAAGGGGAGCCTCTCACTACTCTCCCCTGCGCCCTGCCTGTGCAGGCCAGTCCGACCAGGCACTTGGGGGTCTGCCCAAGAATCTGCGAAGAATTAGGAAGGCGCTTCCGGAGATCAGCACGAAGGCCACGGGACCAAGGCGTGTGCCCTCTGGACCCCACGCTGGGGCTGGACAGGCAGCCAGGGACGCGTCAGTCTAGAAGGACAGCATCAGACCAGGGCTCAGGGTTGGGAGCCTCTGAAATGGTCCCTCGGGGGCTCGGAGTTCTGCCTCGTGCTGGCAGTGATCGGGCTGCAAATCCCGAAATGTCTCCAATCTAATGTCCCTCCTCCTGCCCTCCATCGCCCGTCGGCCGGGTACCAGTCGTTCACCTTGGGCGGCCTAGACTTCCCTCTCGCCCTGGCTGGGCCCTTCCAGCCACGCGCCCCAGCGAGAGCGGGCGTGCTGGGTGCACTTGCTGCCAGGAGGCCCGCTCTTGGGACTGACGGACGCCAAGCCCACGCAGACCACCTGCCACCAGGAACGAAGGCCTAATGTCCCCCTTGTCACGGTCGCCAGGGTCTAGAGGCCAGAACCCCCCGGCGCGGCCCCCACCCTTAGGATCCCATTTCCAGGAACTCCGAGACCCTCCCCAGACCCCGCTTCCCGGATTCTCTGAACTTAGCTCACACTGTTGTGTCCCTCCCAAGCCTTCTTCCTGTGGCCGCAAACTGTGCTCTCCCTTGAGAGCCGCCACACACCGCCTCCTCCACCCAGGCCTCCTGTCTGCTTCCCCGTGGGGCTACAGATCATCAATCCGCACTCTTTCCATCGGTTCACACCTTGTTTCCTGCACAGACCGCAGGTCGCTGAATGTCTGTCTGTCTGTCTGTCTCCCCACCTAGACCATGAGCTTCTCCATCACAGGGAGGTCCGTGGAGCCGGCCGTCAAGAATCGGCGCATCCACAGTGCACGCTCTGGAGTGGAAATTGCTCTCCAGCTGCTTTCCTAGGAGTTAAGTTTCCCGTAAACACACCGTCTCAAAATCCAATCTCAAGCAACAGCGGTCCTCACTCAGAGTGGGCATTTGGACCCACACAGACCTGGGCCATCAGCTGCCAGGGTCCCTGGGCTGTGGGACCGTGGTTCAAGGCTCCTGAGCGACCACGGGCGGGGCTCACGGACTCATCTTCTCCCTCCAACGCCTGGCTCAGGGCTGTCGGAGGATCGAGTGACCGCTCGGCCCCTGAACTTGCTAAGGGCTCCGTGAGGCCTGGTTACCCATAATAGTGACAAGATGACCACAGGGCCGCCCGAGTACAGACCCTGCCCCGGCTGGTGGGGCTCCGGCTTCCTTCAATTTGCACCAAATCTATTCCACCCAGAAACATGCGCCCTTGGGGCTGGGGCTCAGATGCAGGACTCGTGTGTTTAATCAATGTTTTGTGCCCACTATGTGCTGGGCCTTGGGAATAAACAGAACATGGCAGTCTCTGCGTCTGAGCCCAGCAGGGTCCCGTCCTGAATGGAGAAAAGCCTCTTTCTTGTAGAGTGATGAGGCCCTTGGTGCATCGTGGGAGGAAGCGTCCAGCCTCCTGCCCAGAATGGCCCCCAGCGGGCCGTGTGCAAACCTGAGGCTCACCACTCAGATGGGATTCTACCCCTCTCTGTTCCCCTGACCTTGGGGAGGTGACGTCCTCACGCGACCCAGCAGAGGATCACGTTGGTGCTTATGAAGCAAGATCCAATCGAAGCATCTTTTTTTTATATATATATGTTAAAAATAGCCTCTTATTTAAAGTAACAGTTTAAGGGGATGTTCAAAGCCAAAATGAACTTCACTTCGAGGTCATGTTCAGAAACTCCCAGGAAATGTTTATGTGTTACCATTTGTAACAACACTACCCAACGATCTTAAAATTTAAAACAGACTCAGCTCTTCTCGGCCACCTGGCTCATGCACAGACGGAGCCCACAATTATGTGGTCAGAGGAATCTCTGAGCCTCTTCAAAGCTGTGACCCAGACAGACATCGTGGAGCGGGCTATGCCTTTTTATTTTTTAAAAATCATTTAAATGAGAAATTCTTGCACAGGGAAGTCCCGAAGCCAAAACCCAACAGCTGCTTTCTCTTCTGCTACCGGGAACTGAGTTGAGAAATCTCATGAACTCAGTCCCTTCTGAAGAAGTCACAGACGCAGGGACACAACAGGCCCGCAGAAGCTGTAAAACACCCTGGCGCCAAACACCGCAAATTCCTCCCCTGCTCCAAAAACGAAGGGAAGCAAGGAGAGAAGGGCAGACGGGTCGGGGTCACGGGGAAAGTGGACAAGAACCCCCCCTCCCCCTGCCCCGGCTCCACCCCCAAACCAAGTCAACAGTTGGATTCACAGCTGGGTTACTGTCAGCACCCCTAAAAGCTTGCTGGCCTGGTCCCAGGGGCCGACCCCTCCACAGGGAGGGTCAACGGCAGAGCCAGCTACAACGGCAAGGTCACCAGCAAGGTCACCGGCTCGCCCCCACCAGGATGAGCCTGGGGAACGTTGACTGGGCTGACGCTGAGGCCGAGGCCAGCGTCCAAGATTTAAAAGAGCACTGAAAACCTCAGACTTTAATATAAACAATATTGCAAATGCCCCACATAAAAAATCGAAATTCTGCAGAAAACCCGAAGTGAACCGACCATCACGATGTTGAATAAAGGCAGGGTCGGTGTGACCGATTTTTTCCTTCTGCCTCCAGGGCCTGTACTGCCCGAGGCTGTAGGGGTGCTCAGCCGGGAGGAGGGGTCGTTGAGGTGTGGGGCCGCTGCAGGGGGGAAGAGAAAGGACCGGACCGCGCTCAGGGCTCAGCAATGTCGGGGGGGAAACAACCTTTTGCTGAGTAACGCGGAAACAGATCTGAAACATATGGATTAAGTTCCTCCGAAAATAAACACAACTTTGAAAGGAAGGGAAAAGTCCTTAGCCACCACGTTTGAGGTTTTCCCGAGCCCAAACCTTTGGAAAACTAGCAGACGAGCAAATTACTCCGTGCCTGTAACACAGTCAGCTTTGAAACGGGCTTGTCAGTTTGCTTCATAACGTTTTTTAACATGCTTTGCCCAAATCTGCTGCCCTCCTCGCTCTCAAGGTTCCTTCCTGTCGCTCTTCACGGGGAGGAGAAAGCTTTGCATGCCCGCTGTCGGCCTGGGGGGCTCTGGACACCCAGGAACCGGGAGACTGGACGGGGCGGAGCTGGGATTCGCTGCCCCCGCCACACAGCAGGGACGAGAGCCTGGAAAGAAGGCAGGTGCCTGATGCACCGACTCGGAGACGGACGCCGAGGTGCCGTCCTCCAGTGGCTCTGTACCCTCGGGCACCTCTGTCCTTGAGCACCAGCAGATGCCTCCGGGGGAGGGGAGAGAGCCAGCGTGGCCTCGGCATCCAGGGGACAGCTCAGGCCCACCACGGGCCACCCCCAGACAGCCCCAGGGGATCTAGGGAACCCAGGTGTGTGGCCACCCCATGCCAGGAGGTCAGGGTGACAGAGCAGCCAGCCGACATCCAGCCCCAGCAAGCAGGGACAGGCTGAATCCCCACGGTTTGGGAGTCAAGGCCAAAGTTCAGGGTGATGTGGTCTGAAGCAAAGCCCCTTGGATGTGAGGCCAGATGCCCCCAGGTGCTGGCCGCCCTGGGGGAACAGCAGCCCTCCCTGACGCTGCCTGGTCTGGAAGGCGAGCCTGGGTCAAGCACGGAGGCCCACCCAGAGGGAGACGTCACCTGCCACTGGCCTCTGCGGGGCTCCTCACAGAGCCACCGGGGGCCTTCCCGAGCCGGAGGCACCCTCTAAACTCTGCACGGACCGTGCCTCACAGTGACCACCGTACATCAGTCATACGATGCTGGTCTTCAGACTGGAAGGGCTCCTCAGACCCCATCAGTGGGATTGGGGCTCCTTCCGGGTGTCCCCCCCAATTCAGAGCATGGCCCGCCTCCTTTGGGGCAGCTCTGTGAGAAGCACACAGGGGCCACAGCCTGACCTGGAACCTTCCACGTCCCCCAGGCCAGCGGAACGTTTCCATCTCTATACTGCTGCCTTACAGTCCCTGTTCAAACCCTGTTTTCAAAAACATCCCACATTCAAATTTGGCTACCTCAGTGAGGAAGGACGCAAGATCCTGGATAGAAGTTCTCAGGTCTCACGCCCTGGAAAGAAGCCATGTTTTCCTTCTTGCCAGCTTTTCTAGAATCCGAAGAATCTTGGGATAGACAAGATTGATAGACAAGATTGATAGACAAGGTTGAAAATAAAAGCCCATTTTCTGTGAGAAGCACACGCCTGTCTTCACCTCCTGTGTCATCTACAGCTTGTTTTTTTTTTTATGTTTTATTTATGAGAGCAAGAGACACTGAGCACGAGTGGGGGAGGGGCAGAGAGAGAGGGAGACACAGAATCTGAAGCAGCTCCAGGCTCTGAGCTGTCAGCACAGAGCCCGACGCGGGGCTCGAACCCACAGGCCACTAGATCGTGACCTGAGCAGAAGTCAGACGCTGAACTGACTGAGCCCCCCGGGTGCCCCACAGCTTGATTTTTCTGAGCCCACACTCGTCACAGACGCTTACCGCTGGCAACCCACCCACCCCATAGTTGTTAGATAGTCACACGGAGGAAAATCCTGCCTTCCTTTAGTTAAAAATTGTTGATGCAAAGCCCCGCAAGCCATCCAGAATATTAAGAAGACGCAGCAAGGCAAACCACAATCATAGGAAGGCGACGTTATTAAACAGGATGCCCAAAGGCGAACTGCAACGATCCGGGACAGAGGCGTTCTCATGTGCTCCCGGGAGCCCACAGAGCCCTGGGGAACCCCACGGGCACCTCAAGATCAAAGCCCACTCCCAGCCACGGCCACTGTTTATCTGATCTGTAAATCAGACTTAGTAAGATTTTGTTGGGGAAAACACCGTAAAGTCTTTTACAATCACGAGTCTATGAGACTAAAGGCACCAGGTGCTCGGCAGAACTGTGTCTTCTGCCGGCTCTGCTCCAGGTCGGGGCAGGCGAGGAGCGCTGCACACGTGAGAGCCGGCCTGCGCTTCTGGATCTTTCCCCGTGGCCTTTTCTCCATGTGGAACACCTTCTGAACTCCCCTCTCCAAACCGCACCTCTGCCTCATGGGAAAATTCTTATAAATCCCCGCGAGTCCTTCCAGATGCACAATATGGCCCCTTCTCAGGGAAGCTTCTGGATTGTCTCACCTGCCCCCAGCATTCCCCACCCCACCGCCCCTCCTGACCGGTGTGTCCCAGCCCCCATCACACGGCCTGGACACTTCCGGCTTAGGGGTCTGCTCCCCCAGCTAGGCGGCCAGCCTGGAGGGCAGGGCCCATCGCTGAGCTCGCCCCCCTCCCCCAGCGGCCAACACCGCGCCTGCGTGTGCAGACGATCAGATCGTTACCCAGGGCTCCCCTGCCTTCAGCCGTGGCGGAGGGCGACCAGGCGCACCCGGGCCACCGCACACATCTGGGGTGAGCCGCTCATCCCCGCGGGAACGCCGCAGGCAGGGCCCTGAGGGGGGGAGGGAGGTTTAAGTGTCATTTCTCGGTGGCAAACACACTCGTGACCTCTAGAGTCACGTCAGGTTGTGCAGAGGAGAGCACGCATTCTCGTGCCTGGAACCAGAGGGAGAGGAGACCGCCTGGGGATCTCGTAATTCCAGCAGAATCCCACGCAGGCGCCTCCGCCGCGAAGGCGGACTCCCGTTCGCACTCGGTCTTGCACTTAAAAGTAACTGGGTTCAGGGAGCCGGAAAATTCATTATGACGGGGGAGGCGATCGCGACGGGATGCGAGACGTTTAGTGGACTGACAGACGGTTAAGAGCCACAGTAAGCGCCTCCAAGACTTCGACGTGTCACTAGGGGACACGACCTGCTGGCCCCGTGCAGACACCAGACGCGGACAAGGCGCACCCACAAGGCCAAGCTAGAGGACAGGAAGGTGATGGTGTCCCCGCTGTGCCTCACGGGGGCTCATGGGCCAGCAGCATTTCTGGGGGGCAGCAGTGGGGGCTGCTGAGAAATGCGGCATCTCAGCCCCCCCCCCCCCCCNGCCCTCGCACAGACAGACAGCCGAGGGAGCATCAGGGCTTCCGACAGGAGTCATCTGGTCGGAGCACTTTAAACCCAAGTCCCAGCTGAATCTGTCACGTGGCCGCCCTCGCAGGAGATTCGAAGATAACAGCCTCAGCAATTTCCCAGCCTGA
>NW_027531904.1:10288230-10291729 GCF_008692635.1 Crocuta crocuta
AGGGGCAGCCCCCTCCTGGGTGGGGAAGGGGGTTTCCTGGCAGCGAGGGCGCAGAGCAGGGAGCAAATGCATATTTGATGACATTTCCCTGCACGCAGCCTCCCGTCTGAAGAGCCAGCTCTGAACACAGCCGGGCCAGGAACAGACGGAGGACAGGGAAGGGCGGGGAGACCCCGGGCCGGGGGGGGACGGCCCCTGGAGCGAGCGAGCGGGGCAGAGGCCCTGGGGAGCCACCACAGTCCTGCCTGTTTCACACGGTCTCCACGTGCCCCCCGCTCTTGGGAGAGGAGGCTCGGAGCCCAGGTAGCACAGGTAACAGAGGGACTCGGCCCTGAGAAGTGTCCCTCTGTCCCCATTACCACTCCTAACGCCCACTAGGCTAACGAGATATAAGGGGACAGTTCCCTTCCCTGGTTCAAAGGAAACCAAGTTGCTTCCACACAACAGTGAAAACCAAGCGAAGGAGGCGGCGGATGGGTTACGCTGATGAGAGGACACCTCTGGGCGTCTGCATCACGCGGAGCGGGGGCCGCGGCCAGGGGGCTGCTTGCGGATACGGGTCTTGCGTGCAGCCGGACACCTGCCTCCGCTCCGCTCGGGAGCCCACCCCACATCCCGGGTGCTCCCTTGAGCTACGGCTGCCAACGCGGGTCGCGCGCATTTGCTCTGCGGACACCCCGGAAGGGGCCACTCACGCCAAGGGGTCCGAGTCCGCCCCTCTCGGCCCGCTGGCCCTCCCCTCAATGCCACTCTTGCCATCGGACACTCAGAGGCTGTGGCCGCACACAGGGCGCCACAGACCCCTTCTCCCCCCTACGCCGGGTCCTCCCCTCACCGGCCCTGCCCTCTAAGAATGTTCTGTAGTTCCGTCGTCTTCCTACCAGAAAGCTGTGTGTGCTGGAGACCGGAACCGCAAGGGAGCCCAGAGAAGACAGCCGGCGCTTCAAGGTCAGCCGGGCCCAGCCTTCCTGCTCCATTCACAGCACCAGGCAGATGAAAATCACCGAAAGACTCCCAGCACCTGTGGGCTGCATCCTTGAGCTTAGAGCGAGGGAGCTAAACTGACTTCTGATTTCCTAAAGAAAAAAAAAAAATATATATATATATAGATAGATAGATAGATGGAAAATCTAAGANTAACTGTGACACTGGGTCCATTATAATTCCATTATCCAAACTTCATGCATTAGTGACATACAGCAGGCAGAACCCCACACGCAAAGCTGGAGGGAATCTTCGAATCCAGCGCCGACCCAGTAAGTGGCCGGTGCTCCAGGCAGAGCTGTGTCCTGCTCACTACCTCCCGGCCCAGCAGGGCTCCACCAGGAAGGGGTAGTGAGCACACGGGCTTCCCAGGCGAGGCGCTGCCCGGGGCAGCAATCCAGGAATGGGGGCCAGGAACGCCACCCCCCAACGGGACCGAGAGAGCCCCCCGCCCCCCACCCGCAGGACAAACAGGCCCCTGGGGGTCCCGCGATCTTTGGAGAGAAGGATCAGCAAGAAATAATCCCCGGCACCAGAGAGCTATGATAATATTTTGAAAACGACTTACTTTAGCTTTCTTCCAAATGGAGCAGGTGAGAAAAACAGGCGGCTGATCTGTCTCACAGAAATCCTTCCATTTCGCGTTGAGTTCTGTTGGCACTGGGATCAGCTTCGACATTTCCATGACTTTCGTCAACAAGTTCTCCAACAGGAACACAAAGCAGGGCATGGAGTGCCCGTCCAATGACTGGCAGGAGAGCAGAGGGCTGGCCATTCAAAAGAAACGCACAACAGTCTTTAAAACACACCTGGAATCCCACCAATGCGAGAGCTTTCTCTGCGCTCAGTTAGGGGCCAAGTGCTTTAAGCTGTGGCCACTTAGTTCGCATTAACGACTCTGCAAGGCAGAGTGTGGGGTCCCCATTACCAAAGGGGGAGCAGGCGCCAGCTTAAGGGACTGTCACAAAATTACACATGCTGCTTCAAAAAAAAAAAAAAGGTGCTTGATTCTTTTTCCTCCCCACGGACCCCCATCAGTCACAAACGGAACCAGACCTTGGAAATTTCTTCTGAGCTTAAAGGAAGATACACACTTTGCACAGGTGCACACGCAGAAGGAAAAACCAGACCCAGCACCATTTCTTATCAGAGAAAGATGTTTAATCTGCAGGGACATGAACCCGTATAGGTTCTCCCCTCCCTGTTTCCAAGCAACCAACTTGAAAACTCATCAACTGGGCTCAAGAGAAAGCTTCGGAAGCTTCCTTACGCGTGTTATGCCCCCTGCAGAGAACGGTTAGGATCAGAATCAGTGCAAATGCGTCCAGACACATGCTCTCTAACCTGTCCTGGAGGAGCCGTCTCCATTCCGTCACTGTGACTCTGAAACCAATGTGTCTTCCCAATATCAAATTCACTAAATAATTTAATGGCACGTAGCACGACCCCATGCCGTGCACAGAGAGCACTCTGGGCGGCTGGTTCCTAATCAGGTCTGGCACTATCTCGCTGCCTCGGCCGGATGCTCGGGGGTCACACACTTGTAACACCCCTGAGGGACCTCACGGCGCCACAAAAAAGCCAGGGAGCCCCTGCCCCCCAACTCCGCATCAGAGATCCTGTACAGAGTTCAGCTGCAGGCTGATCTAGGACCCGGTCACAAGGCCCTGGCCCCCTTTATTCTCCTGAGTGGCTCCTGCCACCCAGGGACAGGGTACAGAGGGCTCTCAAAACCCAGCTGCCCCTCTCCCCCTGCGCGGCGCCCCCACGCCTGGGGCCCGGGGGGCGCACCTTGCCGAGACCCAGGGCCACACGCCCGCACTGGAGGAAGCGGCTGGGAGCTGTCCATGGTGGCGCCGCGCCTGGGCGCCGCGCCGCGGGTCTCCAGCCCCGGGGCGCGCCCGGCGTCCCTCTCCAGACCGCAGGAATGGAGACTCGCTCCCAGGCTCACCATCTCCGGGATGCGGCTGCGGCCAGGCGCTGGCTCACACATCAAAAGATTCGTTTCAAAACCGAGTGCTCACCTGTGGGCGACGTTGTCTGCGCGGAGCGAGCCTCAGGACCTCCAGCACGGCCGCCGGGCGGGACGCGGGCGGAGCGGCGCGGTCGCCGGGAGTCTGCGGCGCAGGACCTCGGGCGCACGGCGCGCCGGTCTCCAGAGGCCGTGCGTGCCGCCGAGTCCATTCCAGAAGGTCTCTGGCCCCGGCTCCCGAGCGGCGAGCTGGAGACGTGGCCACGGGCCTGGCTTGCGCTCTGCCAAGGCCCCTGCCTTTCCTCCCAACCTAACTTAACCTCTTCTGGAGCCGACGTCCCGTGCCAGGCACCGCCAAACCCTCTCCCGGCGATGCGGGGTTTGGAGTCTCAGTCTAAACATCAACACGGGCCGTCGACCTCTTTTAACATTCAGCCACGTCCCGCGCCAGCACGAGGCGGGGAGCCCAGCGCGACCCGGGGTGCGGGAGCCACAGGCGGCGGGGGCGGAGGGGCTGCGGGAGGGAGACAGCACAGGGCCGAG
>NW_027531904.1:10292458-10320728 GCF_008692635.1 Crocuta crocuta
AGCCACTGTCCGGGCGCAGGACGCCCCCGCCGCCCCCGCCCGCTCAGCCGCGGAGAAGCGGGGGGCTCTCCGGAAAGCAGGAGCGCCCCCGACCCCAGCGCCGGGCGCGCTCCGCGGACGCCGGCGCCCCGGGCACCTGCTGCTTGCACAGACCACACGGCCCCGCTGCCATCTCAGAGGACAGTGACAGGGGCGCGTGCCCGTCAGCGGACGGACGGACGGACGGACGGACGGACGGAGGCGCACCGCAGAGCACCGAGGGGACCGACCGACCGAAGCCGAGGACGGGCGACGCTTTCCCGCGCCCCGCGGAGGCGCCGGCCCCGCGGTCGTCCCTCCCCCCCGAGGCCTGCGCCGGTCCGCGCGCCCCGCGCCCTTACCTCCGGGTCTGCGGCCCCGCGGGCTNGGATAGGGACCCGGTGTTTGAAAGCAGAGTCAGACCGCCAGGCTGTGTGGCTGCAGACACAAGTGGTATCAGTTTCCTCATCCGGAAAATGGGTTCTATGAGCTTCCTGGGGGCACTGCTGGGACTTCACTGAGGCCTCAGTAGTCCGCGGGTTCCCTAGCACTTAGTAGGTGCTCAGCGAGTTAGACTCCTTCAGGTGTCCTTCCCTGTAACCGGACAGACCAAGGCCCTCCAGGCTCAAAGCAAGCAGGTCTGGCGGCTCCAGGTGCTCCCCTGCCCGAGGAAGCAGGACCTGCGACCGGTCTCTAGGGCACCTGGCGTCATCTCTCAACTCCGCCACTAACTTGCTGTGTGACCCAGGGTCATCTACTTGCCCTCTCTGGGTCCCTGTTTGTTTGCTGTTGGTAAAACGAGGGCTTTGGCCCTCAGTCCCTTCCACCTTTCTGGAGCTTACAGCTCAGCCCTCTCACCTGGCTAACGGGGGCCCCCTGGAAAATGCACCCCTGTCTTCCTTCCAGGAAGTACCCCGTGCACCAGCCATGCGGGGAACGTCCGCATTCGAAGGGCCTGGGCTCTGGGGCGAAGCTGTAGTCGGACAGAGGCTGTCGGGGTCTGTGTCTGTCTGCTGGGCCGGGGCCGAAGCACCAATTTTCCGGCTAAACCAGGAAGGCCTGCATTCCTCTCCAGGCCTCTCCCAGAAGGCTGGTCTCCACCCTCACCAGGGTCACTGATCGCAGTTCTCAGCCCTTCCTTGACTTCTTGAAAGGTAGGGAGCTGGGTCTCAAGGCCGGCATCTGTCCCCCACCTCTCCTTCCAGCAAATTCTGACGGAGCCCACCCATGTCCCCTCCTCCCCGTATCATAATCTCTGGCTCCTTTCCTTCCCCACGGAGGACCCCCCGGGCCAGAGCCCACAAACATTTGGAGGGTGCTGAGCATCCGGCCCAAGCAGAGCAAAAGGTCAGCTTTGAATCAGCCTTGCTGGGGGCAGGAAGAGCCCCGGGGAGACCGCCCTTCTCTCCCATCGGCACAGGGCAGATCTGAGGCCTGCAGGCAAGCACTCTCTGCCGAGGGATCGGCTCCCCAGGCCCCGAGAGACAAGACAGTAGAGGCAGACTCCTGTCTGCTGATGGGCTCGGAGAATTACTTAGTCACGTTTTCTCAAAGCACAGAAATGCCCAGCACATTCCTCTGGTGTCCAGCTTTCGTTATCACAGACCAGTGCCCAGGGGAGGGGGTAATGCTGGTGGATCGCACACAGGCTCCACGTGTCTGAAACCAGACTCTACCAGAGCTCCATGGGGCACTTCCACTCGGCATGGGACGGACAGCGTGCGCCAGGCCACCCTTGCAGCCCCATGTCAGCCACGCTGCTCGGAGGAATCCTACCCGCACCTCCCTCGCACCACAGGCTTGCTCCTGCAAGTGCGGAGAGAGCAGCTGGCGAGGAGGGCTCTGTTAGTTTTGGGTTCTTATCTTTTGGGTTTTGGTTAGTATTTGGTCCCCCCCCCCCGGGAGTCTCCAGATAGAGGGGAGATGCTCTTAAATGGTGGGACTCTACCCAGAAAGGCTGCCGCTCCTCCAAGCCCGCCTTGGGCCTCCACCGCCCTCCCGGCCTCCACCCGCAGGTGAGATGTAGCCCGTCAGACACACCCTCTGTATTGAACGGCCTGTCTGCTGCTCTCTGCTCCCGCACGCTGCCCGAGTCTGGCATTTTCAGTCAGCTGGCGGGGTGCGAGTCTGTCCCCCAGGGCAGGAGTCGCCGCAGTCCACCGGCAAAGCCCGACCCTGGCCCCTAAGCAGCCCACCTGTGTGATGTCTGAAAGGCTGACCACACCTGTGGGTCTCCATCCCCTAAGCCTCCAGATGAGGTTTTCAAAGGAAAAGAGCAGGNGGGGAGTGGGAGGCAGAATGCAGCTAGGGGAAGGAGACAGGGGCTGTTTCAGCAGACCCCGCAAAAAATAAAACCTCAGGGCTCCCAATCCGCGGGCATGTTAAATTCTACCGACAGAGGTCGCCCTTGCACACCGAGCCTGAAGCTGGCATCTGAAACCGGGAAACTCCCGGCCTGCACCCTGGAGACGGATTTCCAGGACTAAGAGCCGCTCAGTTCCTGTTTTGTTGGAGGCAGATGAGGTGGCTGAGCCAAGAGAGACAGATCCTTTGAGTGGAGGTCTGTGCTGGAATTCGGGACGGGAAATCTTAGAACGCTGGCCAAGCCCTCACAAGGTCTGGAAGTGGATTTCCACATCTCCCTCTTCAAACTCATCACTGCTGGAGAGAAAGAACATTCCTTCCTGTGTTTTTAAATATCTGATACGTTGCACACACTCGTGAGTGTGAGTGTGTGTGTGATGTGTTCACATCACGTATTTCTTTCTCCTAAATGCTAAGGTTGTGTGTGTTCCTTGCAGGAAAAAACTTGGAACAGCTCAGAAAATGGACCAAGGCAAGATCCCCTCATTGCAAACCTAAGGGGTGTACATGACAAAAACTCTGCAAAATGTAGAACAGCGTAAAGGAAAAATATCACTGCCGCTCAGAGATCATCACTGTGAACTTGGAGTAGAGAGCCAGGTGTTTTTCCACGTGCAAGTTGCATCTGCAGACTCATGAATGCATACACACCTGTAAGTTTCGTGTAAGTAACTCACTGTTTAGCTCAAAGTCCTTCTTTCCCACCAGCTTGCATGTCCTGCACAGAGAGAAGCCCAAGTCCCTCAAGTTCACTGCTTTCCCTACAGTGGCCCCTGTGCTGCCCAGCATAGTCAGTACGCAAGAGGCACCCACACTGTGAGTGAATGGGTACAGAGCAGCGTTTTCAGTTACACAATATTCCTGCAGTTCATGGAGAAAGAAACCCAAATGTTTCACAAACATTTGAAAAGAGGCTCAAATTTGTAGCAACGTGGATGGACCTTGAGGGTGTTATGCTGAGCGAAATAAGTCAGGCAGAGAAGGACAGATACCATATGTTTGCACGTATAGGTGGGTTAGGAGGAACTTAAGGGAGGACCGTGGGGGAGAAGGAGGAGGTAAATAGGGGGCAGAGGGAGGGAGGCAAACCATGAGAGACTCTTGAATGCCCAGAACAAACTGAGAACTGATGGGTGTGGGGCGGGAAGGGGGGTGATGGGCACGGAGGAGGGCACTTGTGGGGATGAGCACTGGGTGTTCTTTGGAAACCAACTTGACAATAAACTATTTAAGAAAAAAAAAGAAAAGAGGCTCAACTTTGCACATTAAACAAAGAAACGCAAATGAACAGTACGCTGAAATACCTATGGGGACTGGCAGAAATCCTGACGTTTGATGATGTCGCCCTTGGTGGGGACTGGGGTGAGGATGGAGAACAGGCCCTTGGCGCAGACATTGCTGAGGAGACCTTAAACTGGTGTCGTCTCAGAGGGCAGTTGGCCAAGACTGATGAAAATGTATATTACATTGGACTCAGCAATTCCTCACTTCTGGGAATTAGTCCTGTAGATGGGTTTGCACGAGTGCGTGATGACACACAGGGATGCACCCTGCAGCCCTGCTTGGAAGAGTAAAAAATTGGGAAGGGCCAAAATGCCTAGTGACAGAGCTCAATAAATTATGTTATGTCCGTACAATGGAATACTATGCAACTATTTTTTTTAAAGAGTAAGGATAAATTTTATGTACTAGGATCATTAAGTAGGGGTGCCTGGCTGGCTCAGTCAGAAGAACATGTGACTCTTGATCTCAGGGTCATGAGTTCAAGCCCCACGTTGGGTGTAGAGATCACTTAAATACATAAATAACTTTAATTTTTAAATAAATAAAGAATAAAAATTTCAAATGTAGAGCAATGTGTGTAGCAAGCTACCATTTGTCCAAAAGGGAAGAGAGAAAGGACGTAGTTTACGTTTACTTAGTGTCATCCAGAATGAGGAATCATCTAGAAAGACACACAAGAGACCAACGCCATGGTCTCCTGTCAGTTGCTGGTGGTGGTTTTGGTGGGAGGGGGAAGGGTGGAAGACAGGAATAGGAAATGGACTTTTCATCATGTAAGTTTTCATACTTTTTCGCTTTTGAACCAAGTACATTTATTACCTGGGGTGGGGGATGGAGCAAATAATTTTTGAAATGGGAAAAAAAATCAATCATGTCATATATAGTAATAAATCTTTTTTTTAAAATTTTTTTTAATGTTTTATTTATTTCTAGGAGAGAAAGAGAGACAGTGTGAGCAGGGGAAGGTCAGAGAGAGAGGGAGTCACAGACTGAAACAGGCTCCAGGCTCTGAGCTGGCAGTCAGCACAGAGCCCGACGCGGGGCCCGAACCCACGAACCGCGAGATCATGACCTAAGCGAAAGTCGGACGCTTAACCGACTAAGCCACCCAGGCGCCCCTGTAGTAATAAATCTTTTTTTCACATGATAATATACCATAAACACTTCCCCAAGTCTTTTTTTTTCTTTTTTAAGTAATCTCTATCCCCAACATGGGGCTCGAACTCATGGCTCTGAGATCAAGAGTCAGTGCTCTACAGACTGAGCCAGCCAGGAGCCCTGACATCCCTAAGTCCTGAGTCTCTTTCAACGTTAGCTTTAGGTGGTATATACCATTTCCTAATACGGACATAATTTATATAATCAAGTCCCTATTCCTGATTCCAGTATTCTATTTTTTTTTTTTTCATTAAAAAATTTTACTTTTAAGCAGTCTCTACATCCAATCTGGGGCTCAAGCTCATGACCCCAAGGTCAAGAGTCATGTGCTCTGCTGACTGAGCCAGCCAGATACCCCTGATTCCAGTAATCTAAATAAGGCTGAGATTTTGAACAGATGTGCACTTGTCTTTCATTATTTCCTTGGGAGATATTTAAGTTTGCAGCAGCTTATAGCCAAGTCACCCACTAGCAAAGTCAGACCAACTGCCCTGAGTCCCAATGTCCAGGATGGCTGTCTTTTAACTCATTGCCAATATGGATGTGTGTGTGTGTGTGTGTGTGTGTGTGTGTGTGTTTCATTGGAGTCTTGTTCTCCTTGCTTCCGTTTCCGGCACACTTGAACACCAGTGTGAGCATTTATCTTCTCCCTTTGCAAACTGCCTGCTCGTGGAAGAGAATGTGGCTGATCCTGGTTAGTGAGCTTAGGAGATGGTACCAAAGAATTGTTGCAGGGAGGGCTCTGAGTCCCCCTGATATTAGACTGTCCTGGACTGTCACTGAGCCACTGCCCGTCTACCCAGAGAAGACGTCCAGGGGGCCAAGAAGTCCGTGAAAAGATGCTCGACATCCCTGATCATGAGGGAAACGCAAATGAAAGCCACAGTGAGCTATCACTTCACGCTCGTTAGGCTAGCTTTTTAACAAGCTTTTTAACTTCTGTGCTTTTTAACAAGCACAGAAAAGAACAAGCGTTGACGAGCATGTGGAGGGATGGGGGGCTGCCGACTAGCAAAGGAAATGATGCAGGCGCCGCGGAAAATACTATGGCGCTCTTACAAAAATGAAGACCAGAACTACCCTAACATCCAGCAGTCCCGCCCGGGGTTTATATCCAAATGGACTGAAAGCAGAGTATTGAAGGGAGATTTGTGCACTTGTGTTCATTGTCACATTATTCACGGGAGCCGAAAGCTAGAGAGACCACGGGCCCAGCAACGGAAGAACGGATACACAAAATGTGGTCTGTGCGTACGGCGGAATACTACTCAGCCTTAAAAGGAAGGAAACCTGACCCAGGCCACCATGTGGGTGAAGCGAGAGGACACCATGTGCAGTGAAGTGAGCTGTCACCAAGAGAAAACTCTGTATGCCTCCTCTTTTATGAGGCTCGCAGAGTGCTCGGATTCTGGGGTGGGGAGCAGAGTGTGGCGGCCAGAGGCCGGGGTCGGGCAAGGGGGAGCTGTCGTTTCACAGAGTTCCTGTTTTGCAAGATTAAAAAATTCTGGAGCCGGTTTGCACAACAAGGGGAATGTGCACAACACTATCAACTGCACAGTGTAAAATGTTACGTTGGTAGATTTTGTGCTGTCTGTACTTTACCACGATTTCAGAAAGAAAAACAGGAGCCACAAAGAAGTTTTGGCTTGGAACAAAGTTGCGCTGATCGGCTACCCCGACCGTGGCGACCGTGGCCGCCCCCGCCTCGCCCGCGGGCCCTCCCGCCCCTCCCTGCAGCGCACCAAACACGCCCCGGCCCGAGGCCCACCGACCGGCCCGGCCGAGACGCCCCTCCCTCACCCTGCCCCTCTCTAGACTCCTGTGCGACTCGGCCCCTGACTTTGACTTCGCTCGGGCGCCCGCTCCAGAATCACATGCGAGGAATTCTCTTCCTCCTCCTCCTCATCACCGGGTCTCCGGCACCGTCGGCCCCAGCCCATCCCCTGCCCCCGGTTTATTTTCCTTTTCTCTTTCCTTTCTTAGTCGTCCACTGGGGCAGCGCGAACGCCGAGGGACCAGAAACGGTCGTGTCATTGGCGGCCGGAGCCCTGAGCCCGGGCCAGGGTCCCGAGAAGGGCAGACACTGCGCGCTCGCTGACTGGGCGCAGCACCGGCCGTGCGCCCGCCCACGACGGAGGTGGACGCAGTCACCGTGATCGGTCCCCAGTCGCTGGGTGTGGGGATCCTTCTCCAAAGATCAACGAACTCATTTTCGAGTCCGAAACGCCCCTGGGAGGCCGTGTGTTTCGTCGGGAGCCCCATGGCCGGGTTTGAGGAGAATGAAGCCCCGCATCCACATCCTAACGGGCAGCCCGAGGCCCGCCCTCCAGGCGCACAGACTGCGGCCCGGGAGGAAGTGGGTTCTGGCCTCTCCCCACCCTGAGCTCGCACCACGCCCGTAGGGGGAGGGGTCCTCCTGTGTTAGAGCCGCAGCGGCGCCTGCGCCCCCTTCCCCAGCCCGAGCTCCGTGGCGGAGACGAGTCTCGCCCGTCTCTCTGTCCCCGGGCTGGCAGGACCGCAGACGGAGTGGATGCTCAGAGACGCATCAGCCGACAAATAACACCTCTCCTCTGAGACTTGTCCAATTTGCCCGGAGACAAATTCCCAGCACGAGCAGTAAATATAAACCACGCTGCTTACACACGCTGAGCGACTCCTAGACGACCGGAGTCCATTAGCCGACACCCTCGGCTGCAAGTGTCCTTCGCGGCTTCAATGGCAACAGAACACACATATTTGTCCTTTGCTATGACGCCGTGGAAGCTTCTGCCTTCTTCCACAAGTGTACAGGTGCCCCCTGCAGGCCGGGTGCCCCTGTGGGCCGGGTGCCCCCCCGCAGGACAGGTGCCCCCCCGCAGGACAGATGTCCCCCCCGCAGGACAGGTGCCCCCCCGCAGGACAGGTGCCCCCCCCGCAGGACAGGTGCCCCCCCGCAGGACAGATGTCCCCCCCGCAGGACAGGTGCCCCCCCGCAGNTGGGTGTAAATGTCACTGAATCCATCCCTGTCCGGCAGCAATGTGTCCCCTTGCGTCCCCTTCTGTAACACAGTGAAGGGCGGGGTGGCCTGGCTGTGCAGACGGAACGTGTGAAGCACCCCCCTCCCCCCCCCCGGCCAGCGTCACCTGTGACCACAGGTGTGTGTGTGCCATAAAAATGTACTCTCTCTCCGTCTCCGCCCCTACCCTGCTCTCTCTCAAAATAAACATTTTTTTAAAGGGAGGGGCGCCTGGGGGGCTCAGTCAGTTATGTGTCTGACTCTTGATTTCAGCTCAGGTCATGATCTCATGTTCTGTGAGTTCAAGTCCCGCACTGGGCTCTGTGTGGACGGTGCGGAGCCTGCTTGGGATTTTCTCTCCCTCTGTCTCTGTCCCTCCCCTGCTCACTCTCTCTCTCTCTCAAAATAAATAAATAAACATTGAAAAAAGTTGTGAGCACCTCTCCAGGACGCCACCTCCTGGTCCCTCACACGGGCCATCTCGCGCATCCACGACGCGCCACGACGCTGTCAAGGGGTGTGGGCACCCGTGGACTCAATCCACCTGTCTGCCTGGGGTGGTGAGGGCAGACGTCGCCACGGCGCATCTGAAGCAGAGAGCTGGGCCGATGCCTTGCTCAGCAGTGAGCCCAGCACAACGGCGATCTTGGACGGGGCGGGGCGGGGCTCGGGGAGGCGTGGAGTCTTGCCAGTGGGAGTTTTGAGGGATTAGGTGGCCCTTTGCAAAGGAAGCTTGGTCCCCGGAGCGAGGCGGTGGCCGACGGGCCGGCCGTCAGAAGCTGGGAGCTCCCTGAAGGCCGTGGTCACTGATGAACGGCTTTAAATCCTCTTCCCCCCGGTTACCTGCTCCTGTGGCCGCAGACCGTGCTTCCCGGAGCAGCCCGTACCGAAGCCATTTCCTTTTTAACTTAAATGTCCAATAACCTAGCGCAGGGATTTTCAAATTTTAACATGAATCGACTCAGATCGCCCACAGGGCTTGTGAAAACAGAGCACTGAGGCCCCCTCACCCCCACCTCCGCCGTCCGCGTCGGAGTGTCTGATGCAGCAGGTCTGGGGCGGCCCCGAGAACCCCCACGGCTAATGAGTTCTCGGCGGACACTGCTGCTGATCCAGGGACCCCGCTCTGAGAGCCACTAGCCCCCACGATAGGACTCGTGCTCAACTCTTTTCTGGTTAAAAAAATACTTAACAGGGGCGCCTGGGTGGCTCCGTCGGTGAAGCGTCCGACTTTCGCTTAGGTCATGATCTCGCGGTTCGTGGGTTCGAGCCCCGCGTCGGGCTCTGTGCTGACTGCCAGCTCAGAGCCTGGAGCCTGTTTCAGTCTGTGACTCCCTCTCTCTCTGACCCTCCCCTGCTCACGCTGTCTCTCTCTCTCTCTCTGTCTCCTAGAAATAAAAAAAAAATACTTAACAATAAAATACCCGTAAGTGTAAAATGGTTTAGTCACAGCCATCGTGAAAGTAATATAAATACAGGAGAGAAACGTAACCGTTTCTCCACCTACAGGTACTAGTGAGACCGTAGGAATTTGAGGACACAGAGCGGTCCCGGGGTCACCTGCCCACCCACTCACTTCCCCTCCTAGAATAGAAGCTTCAGGTGGTTGGGGGCTTTGACCCATCACTGCTGCATCCCCAGAGCCGAGCAAAGCAGCGTGTGTGGGGTCATCAGCATTGTTGAACGAAGAATGGATGGATGGATGAATTTGGCGCGTTATTCAGCGTGTATTGTATCTTCCTTTTCCCAGTGGCCACTAATTGTGCACCTAGTGGTCTTGTTTTCAAGGGGACCCCCCGGAGTCGCGCACGGGGAGGGACACGGGTCCGTCGGTAAGGGGCCGGCCAGCAGGCTGTGCGGGAGAAGCCTTGCCCAGCCCGCCAATCTGCCCTTTATGTTCGTCTTTTCCTACATGACCCTGAGACCTTGACGGCACAGGCAGGGGCACAGGTGAGAGTCCCAAGGTTCCTCCCAGATGGAGGCCGGTACGTCGCGGGTCCCCTCTGAGGAGTGGGGGGGGAGGGGGGAGGGGGGAGGCAAGAGACCCCCCACGTGCTCTCCCCCACGAGCACGCGTTACTCAGGGACTGAGACGCAGCCGATGAGCACATTAAAAGAACTGGTAAGACAGCACGCGCCCTCGTCTCAATGCCGACCGTGGCTTCGGTGCCGCCGTGACGGGTTGGGAGGCTGCGTGTGGGGACGGCGTGGCCCCTGAGGCCAAAACCATGGCCTATCTGACCCTACAAGGGGACAGTCTCTGACCTCTGGTCTACAGTCACTTAGCAGAGGGGCGCCTGGGGGCTCAGTGTCTGACTTCAGCTCAGGTCATGATCCACGGTTCGTGGGTTCGAGCCCCGCGTCGGGCTCTGTGCTGACGGCTCAGAGCCTGGAGCTGCTTCACATTCTGTGTCTCCCTCTCTCTGCCCCTCCCCTGCTCACGCTCTGTCTCTCTCTCAAAAAAAAAAAAACATTAAAAAATTGTTTAAAAAATAGATCATTTAGGGGTGCCTGGGGGGCTCAGTCGGTTAAGTGTCCAACTTCGGTTCAGGTCGTGATCTCACACTCGTGGGTTCGAGTCCTGCGTCGGGCTCTGTGCTGACAGCTCGTAGCCTGGGGTCTGTTTCAGATTCTGTGTCTCCCTCTCTCTCTGCCCCTCCCCTGCTCATGCTGCCTCTCTCTCCCTCTCTCTCTCAGAAATAAATAAAACATTTTAGGAAAAAAAATAGATCATTTAGCGTAACTATCTTACAGATGGCCCCGGCAGAAATGAGGGGCAGGGAGGCAGTTCACAGAACGAGCCCTCTGTGCCCTTGACGAGGGCGGCCACCGCTCTGTCCTGTTACTACAGACCCAGCAGCTTCCAGGCCCTGTTCTGGGCAGACACAGAAGCTATAAAATAATTGTCTGGCTAAAAAACAAAACACACCTTCCTTTTCCTTTCTAGGAATGCAAATGTCTGCTTGCACGTCTGACGAGGCTTCAGAGAGTCAGGGTGGGGGACTTGGCGTGTGGCCGGCGGCAGACTGACCGTGCTTGTCCTGCTCAAGTTTTCTTCGTGGCGCCTCGTACTGCTCCCGCGTTACACACACTGAGCAGCGCGTCGCGCCGCCGCCCCTCCCCCGCCAGGCTGTGAGCTTTCCCGGCCGAGGGTGCAGCGCAGGATTTCTGCGTAAAGAGCGTGACGCGTAGGCCACCTAGGTACTTGCTTCTTGTGCTTTTGAGAAACAATGTTTTGATGGATTTTGAGTCCACTGATTGAAGTACTAATAAAACACACACACACACACACACACACACACACGCACCATTAAGGTTTACCCAGGAAAAATTAAGAACAATTGTCACACAAAGGATGTGACGCAGAGAATAAAAAGGCACCCGGAGAGATGGGTTTGCCTCACAGGAACTAAATAAAGGGTTAGCGTCCAGAATATATAAGTAACCCATGAAAAAGGGAAAAGATCGAAATCTGTCAGAAAAATGGGCAAGAATCACAGACAGACATTTGTTTCACGGCAGAGAACTTACAAACGGTCCCTCTGTTTCTGAAAAGTCCCTTGGGCCCCTGAACCGCCAGGGAAAAGTTCGCATCCGCCGCGTAGGGGAGGTCACAAAGCCCAGGGGTCAGGGGCGGCGGGAGGGACTCAGGGCCCACCCTGCACGGGACGCAGCAGGTCCCGGTGAGGCCGCACAGCCTCCCCGAGCGGCTGCACTGGGGCGGGGGCCCCGGGTCAGCCTCACCCGCGAGCGGCGCCGCCACAGACGCCCGGGGCCCAGACCACAGCCCAGACCAGGCGGAGCGCCGCCCCTGAAGGTCATGCCAAGGGCGTCCGCCTTTCGCACATCAGCCTCGCGGTCCTTCTAACATGTGACCGAGGTTGAGAAGCAGAGACCGGAAATCCCTCGTGTCGGGAGAAGTACAAAATGATGGTGCTTCGGGCACAAATGTTCAGGACCACCTGAGTGCCTGCAGTCGATGCACACGCACACACTCACACGCACACACGCACACAGTCACACGCGCTCACGCTGTCACTGTGAAGTGGAGCACAGGGATGACGAACGGGAAGTGGGGGACAGTGGCTACTCACACGGTGCAGGCGGGTGGGGGAACCCACGTGCCCGGGGGGAGGGTGGGCTCCTAAGGTCCTGGCGATATTCTGGTTCGACAGTGGGAACACAGGTGCTCATTCCTGTCCCCCTAAAACTATAAAAATATGTTTTATCCACCCTTTCCGATAAAGTTTCTTAAATGTGTTAAGAAGGCGTCTTTCATGTAAGTTCTTCCGAGAGCCCTCGTAAAGGCCCCCCTCCTGCCCAGACACCCCAGTGCCGTCCTCTCCGCCCTTGCTGAGGGGTGCCCCGCGTGGGGACCACCCACCTCTCCGACCCCCTCCACACAACCCCCCGCAGGTCTCTTTCACCCCAAGATCTTGGCACACTCCAGGCCCCGGCCCAGAAGGTTCCGGAAGGGCCCACTGCAGGCCACCTGGGAGCCCCAAGAAGGGAAACCTTGGGGAATTCAGGCAGGAGACAGTGCAAGCCTGCCCGTGAGCCCCCGGGCCCGTCTCCACTGGCAGCTAGGCGGGGCCNAACCCAGACCCCGGCCGTGCGCGTTTAATGAGCGGGTCCAAACCCCGTGACCTCGTGCAAAGCTCTTCTGCCCCCAGTGTCATCTGAAGGCCCCGTAACTGTGGTCTTCCTGCCCCGCGGGCCCACGCAGGTGAGGAATTGCCCGAGGTCACACGATCAACGCGGTGCAAACACAGCCAGGCCTGCCGCCGCCCAGGGGACTGTCCCCTTGGCTCACCGGTTCGGGGCCTGTAAATGCTTTCGCCTGCACCCTGCACCCGGAGTCGGCCGCTTAACTGGCTGAGCCCCCCAGGCGCCAGAAAATACCGGTTTTAAAATGCGGATCCTACTGAGCTCATTGTTCTTAGTCTTCTAGAATCACTGAGAAGACCTCGGAGAATCTGCTGAAACTGTGGACCTTCTCTCCAGAAAATGTGCCCCAAGACAGGCTTCTGGAGCACGCCACGCAGTTTCCAAGGAATCACGGACCCCAAGATTCCTGTTAAGAACTGCAGGTCAAGGGGCGCCTGGGGGCTCAGTTGGTTCAGCACCAACTCCAGCTTAGGTCATGATCTCACAGTTTGAGGGTTCGAGCCCCGTGTCGGGCTCTGTGCTGACAGCTCAGAGCCTGGAGCCGCTTTGGATCCTGCGTCTCCCTCTCTCTCTCTGCCCCTCCCCCCACTTGTGCTCTGTCTCTTAAAGATAAATAAATGTTAAAAGGAAAAAAAAAAAGAATTGCAGATCAAGTATGGCGTTTCCTCCAAATATTAAAAGAATCACACGTGACCCAGCAATTCCCTTTCTGGACACACACGGAAAGCAGGGACTGAAACCCACTTGCACACCCATGCTCGTAGCAGCCGAGGCGTGGGAACAGCCCCAGCGCCCGCCAGCGGACCGCGAAGGAGAGGGCGGAGGGGCGTATACACAGGTGCAGCGGTGCGCCGTCCGGCCCTGAGCAGCAGCGAGCGTCGCAGCACCGAGGAGCCCTGGCGCCTTAGCCGGAGGTGCGTTAAGCTGGGCATGAGGGACAAATACTTAGGTCCTGGTGTGTGACGGGATTTGGCCCGGGGGGGGGGAGGGGGCGGAGTGGGGAGTTAGTGGGAGCGGACACAGCGTCTCGGTTTGGGAGATGAAACAGTCCTGTGGCCGCACAGCGCGAATGCACCTCACGCCACCGAAGCTACACCTACAAGTGGTTAAAAGTGTGAGTTTCACGTTGCATGTATTTCCCCGGCGGGTGAGCCACGCAGCGGGGGGAGCGCCGCTTGAGGAACCGCGGTCCTCTCTGAGGAAATCCTGGTGGGCGAGGCTTCTGGGAAGCGGTGTCATGGGGCGCACTTGCCACAGGAGGGGAGAAGATCTCCCCAGGGCGGCTTGTCCTCGCCAGTCAAAGCGGCCTTTTCTTGGGGTGCCACCCAACGGCTCCCAGAACAAGCACTTCACCCGAGCCCCAGAGGCTGGGCTGGGGCTCTCCTCCGCACGGAGAGCGACTGAAACACATCGAAACCCAGCAGCACAGACGTACTCTGCAGGCGCCCAGGCGCGTCCCCAGCTCTTCGTCCCCGTCCGGGTGTGAGGGGCGGCAGGGTAAGGCCACACCACAGGACCTACATGGCGGCCACTTCCGTTGCAGAGCACTGAAAACGCTGTCTCTCACTAACATTACGCTGCAGCATCCTTTAGGACTGTTGCAGAGCAGTGCACTGCACGAACATGGCGAGAACTGACTCTCCCCGTGCTGGACGGACACGCAGACTGTTGGCCAGTCGGCGCTCCCAGAAGAGCAGCAATTAGCCCACAAGCCCGGCTCATCCTCTCCGTTATCTCCCAGGGATAAATTCCGAGAAGCGAAACGGCTAGATTCGACTTTTGGTTCAAAGTATACTTTAGAACGTTTGCACTAATTTGGTGGGCAGAATAAACAGTATAATTTTAAAGATTTTTAAAGTTATTTATTTATTAAAGCCCACCGCCCCCAACATGGGGCTTGAGCTCACGACCCTGAGATCGAGAGTCGCACACTCTACTGACTGAGCCAGCTCGGTGCCCCGCGGTATAATTTTAAAGTACCCGTTTATCCACAGCCTCACCACCAAAGGGCATTCCAATTCAAGTATTTACACCAACTTAACAACTTAGGATGGCATTCTACTAGTCAAATCTACTTAAGTTGATAAAATCTGTATTTATCGGCAATAATGTCTTCAAATACCTCTTCAAATATTGATACCAACTTTGCAGTTTCACATGCCATTTCATTATTGAAATGTGTATTTATTTGATATATTCATTCGCTACTTTGATTGAATCTACGTGTGGTTGTTACAGACGGAGGACCTCTTACTTACATCTCTTCACTTCCTGTGCCCGCAGAGTGCCTCATTCTTTGACTATTACATGTATCGTTCCATTATCTGCCATGTTTTAGAACGTTCCTCCCCTTTGTCACTAGATCATGCTATTTATTTTTACTGTGAAAGCTTTAGATTTTTAAATAAGTCAAATCTAGACATGTATTCCTTTGTGAATAGTAACAGTGACGTCGGGCAAGTACAGAATACGGAAGTGGCGCTGAGCCCAGAGCTGGGGGCCCGGAAGGGCTTTCTAGGCCCCAGAATCTAGACGCCCTGAGGCTTCTGTCTTGAGATTTCTCACCTGCAGTTCTTCGTATCTGGGAAAACATGTTTCTCGACCGTTTTCATTTCCACGTGCCCCGGCTGTTCTCGGCCCTTAGTTCTCGTGGACAGATGCAGGGTCACCCCGTCAGGCTGCACAGAGAACCCTGTTGGGATCTGTACTGGGGTCCTATTAGCCCCACAGCTCTATTTTGGAAGAACTAAAAATGAGCCTTCTTATCCATAGACATAGTATAGCTCTCTTTAATTTAGTTCTTCTTTACTGTCTTTTTAAAAAAAAACTTTGGGGGGGCGCCTGGGTGGCTCAGTCGGTTAAGCGTCCGACTTCGGCTCAGGTCATGATCTCACAGTTCGTGGGTTCGAGCCCCGCGTCGGGCTCTGTGCTGACAGCTCAGAGCCTGGAGCTGCTTCGGATTCTGTGTCTCCCTCTCTCTCTGCCCCTCCCCTGCTCGTACTATGTCTCTCTCTCTCTCTCTCAGAAATAAATAAAACACTGAAAAATATTTTAGAAAATTTAAAAATTTTTAAAAGTTTCTTTTACTTATTTTTAGAGAAAGAGGTGGGGGGAGAGAGAGAATCCCAAGCAAGCTCTGCACTTTCAGTGCGAACCTAGTGTGAGGCTTGAACACATGAACCTTGAGATCGTGACATGAGCTGAAATCAAGACTCAGTCGCTTAACCAATGGAGCCACCCAGGTGCCCCTTGTTTTAATGTCTTTTTAAAAAAGAGTTTTATAATTTTCTCCAGGATGTGTCATGTACATCATCTGTTAGATTATTCTCAGGTCCTTAATATTAACCCAAGAATAATAGTCTTATTTATTTGCTATTTCTTTTTAAAATTTCTATTAAGGTATAATCTGCATTTTATAAAACCTACATTTCTTAAGAGCACTTTTGGATTGTTTTTTTTGTTAAGTTCAGTGAGTTGTGTAACCCTCACAATAGTCTGGCTTTAGAGCATATTCATCTCTTTTCTCGCCATGTTTTTCATTCCTTCTTTCCCTCCCTCCCTGCTTTCCTATTCTTTTCCTTTCTTCTCTCTTCCTCCCTTCTCTCTTCCTTCCTTCCCTTTCTTTCATTCCCTTTTTCTTTTTTTCTTTCTCCCTTCCTACCTGTCTTTCTCCCTCTCTCTCCCTCTCTCTTTCACTAGGGTCTTTTCTGTAATTCTGAGCAGAAGTGAGGGCAGTGGCTCCATGGCTAACTCGCAGTCTAAAGAGAGATAATGCTTCTGTTGTTTCACTGCTCAGTAAAAGGCCTGTTGTGTCTGTGTTGGGAGACCCTCTGTGTACGTTCCCTTCTAGTCTTAGGATGGTAAGAGTTTTGCTCGGGTTTTACCCGGGAGTCGGACGTTGAAATCGATCGAATGCTTTGGCCGTGTCTACTAAGGGATCATGTGGTTTTACCGATTAGTCTCGCCCCGTGGAGGGTGCTCTGGGCCTTCCTTCCCGTCCCCCGAGCTCTACCTGACTGGAAAGCCAAGGCGTAGGCTAATCCGGTCCAGCGAATTCCACCCGAGACAGAAGTGGGGCCAGCGCTCCGCTTCCCTCTCTGTCTTCACCTGGCACACCGCCCACGTGGTCTTTACTTTCCTGCCACGTCACACGTCCGCTTCGGAAGATCTTTTTCCCTGTTACTCAGTAACGTTAGCTTTTTTCTACTGGGAGACGTGGTCCGCATCCCAAATCCACCTTACAGCGGAAAACACCAGCGACCAGACCTTCTGGGCCCGTTGCTAGGTGTGTTTTGCTTCCGTTACTGCTGTGAATGGGGCCTCCCTGCCGGGTTCCCACGGTAACCACACACCCCATCCTCGGTGGAAGGCTGGCCCCACGCTGAACTCTGGCAAAACTCCCTCCTTGGTTTTGGGAAAGGAGTCAGGAGTCAGAAAACACAAGCTACCTCAAGTGGATACAAACAAGCCACATCAAGGCTCCCCTTCCAGGCCGGGACCCAAGACGAGGAAGCAGCCTCCCTGTGCGGGAACAGTCACGTGCGCCCGCCCCGTCCCCTCCCCCTCCATCGAGCCCACGCTCCCTGTCTGGGCGTGCTGGGGAGGGCTGTTCCCAGGGCTGCGGACCGCACCGCCCACGTGCTGCTTCGGGTCAGTGGTCAGAGGGCTGCAACGACCGAGGGACACCCATGACTCGGGACCCCCCTCCGCCCCCCGGCCGTGGTGCCCTCCTCATGGGCTTCGTGCCCGGAGCCTCCGCGGACTCCGCCCGGGCAGTGGAATGAGAAAGCCCGGAGGGTTTCTCCTTGAACCAGCCTGAAGCGTTTTCCCACTCGCGCCCTTCGCCACGCGGAGAGGAAGAAGCGACCACGTGCTCTGATCCATGCATCCTTTATTCCGTGACCCACCGGCGAGCTGCGCCCACGCAGCGCTAACAGACCGGCAACCATCCGCAGCCCAGCTGTGCGGCGGTCTGAGGCTTACAGTACATTTAAGGCTTTTAAATTTGAAAAGAAAAAAGAAAAGAAAACCCAGGAACCCCCAAACCCCAACCCCCAACCAAGATGAGCAGTGTAGCAATGCTGAAGCATCTTCCATTTCCGATGCTTCCTCGGTGCAAGTCCAGTGTCAAAACCCAGGTAAGTCCTAAACTAAAAAGATTAGTTCAGTGAAATTTTAATTACATAAAGTCTTCAAAGCATAAACTTGTAATTCTTTTTTTTTTTTTTGTCTTGGAAATGTTATAAAATTTCTTAATAGCAAAACATAGGAATAAAAACATATTAACAAAATGTATTCAGTCATTTACATTACAAACGAGGGATCTGCAGTTTGTAGTCCGACGAAAGAAAACTACCCATTAAGAATCTATGCACAATGCAATTCCAAGTATGTACAGTACTTTAAAAGAGCCCTGCGGGGGGTGGGGGGGCTTTACAGAAGGAGAGGCGGCCGGGCTCTGATAGACCCACCAGACAGTCAAAATATTAAAACTCTGTTGGCGAGTAATAAATGTACACTTAAAAAAAACCCCAGTTTTCTTTTGATTAAGAATATTCCAGTTACGTTACGTGGGTCCAGGGAATGAGCTGCACTAAGTCACCCTCGGACTGATGAGTTTGGGGGGAGAGACACCAGCCTGGGAACGGAACTTAAAGGAATTCTCCTCACCCGAGTTTTCTGCTTATGTTCCGTCACAGCTTCACAAACGGATGGAACCCACACATCCAGTGGCCGAAAGAGGCCTGCGGGTCAAATACTGAGAACATCGGTGGAGAAGGACAGGGTCCTGCGTGGGCAGGTGGTGACCGGCGGGGACGGCAGGCAGCAGGCGGGAGGGGCCTCCAGGCANAATGAGGTACAATCGAGGCGTCTTCTTCAGGAGTTAGGCAGTTCGTGAGATATGAACTGTTTTAGTCTGTCCAGGTATTGTGCGTAAAGTTCTATGTCATTGTGCCCAGCCCCTTCCACCCAGAGGGGCTCCACGGCTCGGGGGCAGCGCTCGTACATGGCCAGGCCGTGCGAGAAGTCGATGACCTCATCCTCTGTGCCGTGGATGACCAGCACGGGAGAGGTCACTTTGGCGATCTTGTCAATGCTGCAACACAGAACGGGGCGGGGGGAGACAGGGCTGTTAGTGACGCCTTGGATAACGCGCGCCGCACCCGCGTGGCCCAGTCGGCATCCACGGGCGAGGGAGGCAATAGCTTCCCAGTATTTTTTTTTTCAGTAAACTTTTCAGGGGCGCCTGAGTGGTTCAGTCAGGTGGGCGTCCGACTCTTGGATTCAGCTCAGGTCATGATCTCGTGGTTTATGAGTTCGAGTCCTGAGTTGGGTTCTGTGCTGACACCACGGAGCCCGCTTGGGATTCTCTCTCTCTCTTTCTCTCTCTGTCTGCCCCTCCCCTGCTTTCTCTTTCTCAAAATAAATAAACTTAAAAGAAAACTAACTTAAACTTCTCATTTGGGGATAATTTTGTTTTTCCAGAAAAGGTGCAACTCTAACAGAGTTCCCATGTGCTCCCGCCGCCCCCCGTGAGCCTCACACCGTCCGCTGTCCCCGTCCACTGGTCAAAACCAAGAAACCAATGTCAGCATGCCCCCGTGACCTCAACTCCAGACCTTGCTTGGATCTCTGTTGGTTTTTCCATGGATGCCCTTGTTCTGTTCCAGGATCCGGGCAAATGCCCACACGGCATCTGGTCGTCGTGTTTTCATTCAAGTATTTCATTAAAAACAGAACTCGGAAAAGCCTCCAGGCTAACAATCCAGTAACTAATATTTCTGACACGCTCATGTTTTTGAGAGAAGATTTCTTTAAAATAATAAACAGGCTAGAACTCAGCACGTCCGACGGCGCGTCTCTTCGGAAAGCTGAATGCCTAATCCACGCGGCCCAGGGCTTGCGTCTTGCTGGCCAGACGGATTCGGAATCGATGAACAATTCCCCACGAGCCTCATTTCCTAAATGCTGATGCCTCGTTTGTTATAAACACTGTGCTGCTTAGCTTGCAGCACCCAGCTTTGGGTCCGAGTGATTTCGGACTGTTTACAAGAATCAAATCTATCCTCAAAGGAGGAATATTCGAGGATCTTCAAAGGAATGTGCTGCAGGCTCTGAAAACATCTCCCGAAGAGGAACTCAAGACCTTAAGCCTTGCTGGCAGGCTGGGCGGGCGGCTTCGCCCACGGAGGGACCCCCGTGTAACCTATGGATGCGGCCAGAGATGCGGATCCTGCTGGGTGCCCCCCACGGCCCCCGCCGGTGACCCTTCTGTTTGGCCCCAGCCGCAGCTACGGAGGGGACACAGCATCAATGTCTGCAGGGACCCCGCTGCTGAAAGATGAAGCCTCCTCCACGGCCAGGCGCTTCCCCCTCTCCGTGCAGCACCTCACTCGCTCTCCGCCGGGACATGAGGAGACGGGAAAGCCCACCTCCGCGTCACCAAGGGGGCGCTAAGCCCAGGAGGCACTGCTCCCGCAGGCTGGAGCCGGTGCAGGCGACAGCCCTCCAGACCACCGCACAAAACGTGTGTCAGAGACTGGGACGTGCCAGGGAGACGCGAATCCCCACCGGCCGGGCTCGGCCGTGGTCGAGCAGCCTGCAATCTCGCACGACCAATCCATTCTCGTCCTGTTTAATTTTAACAAGACGTCTTCTTCTGAGGATCTGGGAGTCCAGTTACTTCAGTTAGAAAGGCATCTCCTGACGGGACGGCCCTGGGCCGCGCTCCACGACGCACATTTCAGGAGAAGCTCCCCAGCCTGGTCAGTGCGTCTCCAGGTAGATGTCGGAGTCTGAACGTCAAGGAAAATAAGCTACGCACCAAATGAGGATCACGACTCCCTTTTTTTTTTTTTAAGTTTTCTTATTTATGTTGAGAAAGAGAGAGTGCAAGTGGGACAGGGAGAGAGAGAGAATCCCAAGCAGGTTCCATCCACACTGTGAGCACAGAGCCCGACTCGGGGCTCCTACCCACGAACCGGGAGATCATGACCGGAGTTGCAGTCAAGAGTCAGACGCTCAACCGCCCGAGCCGCCCCTGCTTCTGTGTTCTTTTCTTCCTTTCTTTTTTTTTTTTTTTTTGTAATATAAAAAGGAAATGGGAAATACCTTCCTTTAAGCAGACAGATCTGCCATTTGGTAGCAACGGGCCCCATAAGAGAATATAAACACGACCGCTCACGGTCTGAAATCTGTCCTGATCCCCCCAGGGCGCTGAAGAGGAGGAACGGCCTTCCAGTTCCAACTCAGCAAACGCTCACCTCACTCAGCCTCAGTTTCCTAATCTGTAAAATGAGTACTTTGTGACCTGACCACCTTCTGAAGGCCTTCGCGAAGAGTTAAGTGACGGAAGGCGGGTGGTGAAATGTTGAGCCCCGTGCTTGGTGGCTCAGATCAACCCTGAAAGGATTAGTTGCTAGTTTACTGTTAATTAATAAGCTGCAATTTGCTGCCATGGCTGTATTTAAGGTATACGCTAATCTGAGTCAGGAAGCAACTGAGTCAATCCGTTGCCACGGCGACATCACTCCCGCCAACACGCCAAACGTCTCCCCGCTCATTACCGATTCGGCACCAATCAGGCCGCACGTGAGCTGCACACTCGCCGCCCCCGCTTAGCATGCCCAGCTGTGCCGCCCGGAATCTGGGGCCAGCTCAGCCTTCTCATGAAGTCGCATCTCAATAAACCCTGGCACAAGCTGCACAAAACTCAACTTCACCCAAGGTGTTAACAGAGGGCTTCTCTGGGCAACAGAGATTTAGGTAACCAAGTGGGGTTCTTTCGCTTCCAGCAAGAGCAGAATGACGGCCATGAGGGGTTCGATCAAACCCCTAAAACCGGGCTTTTCCTACACAAAGGCCAGTCCGGCTGTAAGCAGCCCAGACCGTTTCAATATGGGTGGCGGGAAACGTTCAGGGGGCAAATCATTCTTAGGAAAAAAATACTTGCCTCAAGCCCAAATTTTCTTTTTTTAAAAAATTTTTTATTTTTTATTTTTTTAAGTAATCTCTACCCAATGTGGGGCTCAAACTTACAACCCCAAGATCGTGAGTCGCACGCTCCACCAACTGAGCCGGCCAGGCGCCCCTTCTCGACTCAGACTTAAAAAATAAAAACAAGTAAAATTTTCACACAGAGCTATTCAAGGAGCCACTGGCTCACTGTGTCTGCATCTGGAGCGTGGCTGTCACCCGTTTCCCTTCCTTCCATTAGCGGGATTCCGGGAAAACAGCAGGGCGAGTGGGCAGTAGGTCTGCCGCCTCCAGGAAGCCGGCCGGGAGGACCCAGGCAGGGGCTCTGGTCCATGCACTCGGGCAGGGGAGGCGGGCTTCTGTAAGGGGGCGAGCAGGACAAGGTGGGCGGGGTCCCAGGGTGCTTACACCGGGACAGCGGCCTCTCAGCGGCTCGCCTCCCCCGCTCCCTCAGCTGCACGCTGGACTGAGAGTGCGGGGCTTCAAACGGACGGTGCCCGCGGCCTGAACGTGAGCGTGGAGACCACCAACGGCCTCATCCCGCGCTGCACTGAGCCCTCTGCAGTCTGACACTATGTGCCCGTCTACACGGACGAGTGGACACTGAACGGGGGGGTATTTTTAGGGTTCGTGGGCACGTTTCCTTCTATCTTGCCCCTTACAGCTGAGCCAGTAACTCCCGGACGTGAGTCCGTGCACGGCCCTTGCGCACCGCCTGGGAGAGCCCCACAGGGCAGCGCGGCCCAGGGGACAAGCCTCAGGTGGAGGCTGGGTCACCGCGGCCCCCGCACCTCCTGGGCGCCCGGCGCAGGGTCTGAGTCCCGGCCGCGTCCTGGAAACCTTTCCCGGGGCCCCACGGCACAGGGCGGCGTCTGCAGCCGGCCGGCGGACGCCCCGGCGCTGCGCGGGCGCGAGCTCACCTGGGGAAAGCGTCGAAGCAGTACGTTTTCCTGGTGTCCGGGAAAGCCACGCGCAAGCCCGACATCAGCGGCGAGTGGAGGATGACGGCCGCGCACTCGTACCGCGAGGCCAGGTCCACCGTGGGGACGGTCCCGATGCTCTGGCCGTACAGGATGATGTTCTCAGGGCTCACGCCGTACCTGCAACGGCACAGGGCGCAGCGGTCAGCGCACGTGCGCAGGACAGACGCACAAATCCTCCCCAGCTTACACTCGCGACAGCCCCACGGCTACGGTTTAAAGTGACGTCATCTGACCTACAGACGTTAGCTCAAAATGAACGTGAACTTCACAAAGACAAACGTCAGGGGCTCTCTCCGTCCCAAGTGAGGGGGAGTCCATCTTCTATAACATTTTGCAAAATAATGAACGTGGTGCCTTCGGGGAGGGGGAGGGATGAATGAAACAGGTGCGTCATAAATTCCATTTCAGGATTTACGGCCATCTCGTTTCTCACTCCTCCTTCCCACAATCACAAAGGCACTTCTGAAATAAAAGCAAAAGCATGCTTGGCAAATTATACTATTTAAGAGCCATTTGAGTGAGGTTTTAATAAAATATGAAAGGCATTACGTTTATCAGAGAAAGGGACAGACGATTAACTCGAGGACACACATACTTCCTTCAGCCACTCCCTCTCGGCAGGGACACGTGGGACACGGTGACACTCCCGCCCCCCTGGGGACTCAGCTCCAGCCGGAGGAACCCAGAAGAATCCCAGTGCAGCCCGCGGGCTGCGGCTCTAGAGAGAAGGGCGCACGGAGCTGTCCCGGAGGCGGGAGGCGGGTGGCGGTCCTGGGGAGGCCCCGGCCCGCGCGGGAGCACGCGGCGAAGGCTGGGATGGCGGGTGATGCCAAGGGCGAGCAAGGGCGTGGACGGGGCTCCGTCACACCGTGTGGGGGCACCGATCGGCACAGGCAGCTGGGAAGACACTGCGACGTCATCTGCTGGAGCTGAAGCCGCGATCCAGCCGCCACAGCGCCGACGCCTTCTGACAATCGCTGCGGGGAGGCTGCTCCCCCTCAGGGTCCCCGAACTCCACGGGAAGGTGGGGGCGCTGGAGGAGGTCTCGGGGAGGGTCGGGCCGGGACTCGGGGAAGCGCTCCGTGGAGAGCCCGCATCCGAGCTGCACCCTGGGGCAGACAGGACTGGCCCGCGGGGGATAAACGGACTCCCTCGTGAGCAGCACCAGGGAACGCAGTGGCGCAGGAGAGCGCGGGGCCGGTGCGCGGCTCGGGGCGGCTCAGAGCGGGCCGGAGTCGGGCCGGCGGGGGCCATGTAGGAGGAACCTGGATGTGCTCAAGGGTCTCAGCTCATCCTGGACCATGACGGACGCGGGAGGCGTCCCAGGGCACGGGGATGGGGACAGAGCGCCTGCCCCGGGGCGACCCTCCCTTTGGGGCGTGCAGGACGATGACGGACGTGCGCAAAGCGGGCAGGGAGGGAGGGAGGGGCTGCCCCGAGTCACGTGGGGAGATGAAGCACAGCACGTGACGAATGAACAGCAGCACAAGAGCTGCTCTGTCCTCCCGCAGAAAACAGGCGCCGGAACCGGTCCACCCTTGCCCTCAAGGGACGCGTGCGTGCGGCCCGGAACCCGGCGCCGTGCAGGGCGCTGTGCCTGCGGACCAGGGTCCCGGGATGAAGGTCTCGGCCGTGCTGGGGCTTTGTGTCACCCGGAGGACAGGTTACCAGAGGAGCCCCCGACGAGGCCCACAGGGTGGGGCCCAGAGGGGAGCCCGGCGTGGTGTTTCCGCCGACCCCTCGTGGGAAACGCCCTACTGAGGAGAAGCCACGCGGGTCCCCCACCGCCGCAGGAAGTCTAACCGAGGGCTCAGGACCCGTGAGGGGCCCCCCCACCCCGCACAATTTGCATCAGGTTCTGGAAGTTGTGTGTGACCACCCNCAGGGAGGTGGGGGGGTCCGCAGCCACGTGGACAAAGAAGTCCCACGTGCAGAGCCTGGGCCCCTCCCTCTGCCACGGATTATTACAACAAGTGAATCCTAGATCACAGGGAAAGAGGAGGAGAAAAACGCAAACTGAAGGCAGTGAGTGAAGGGCCGAGGACTCAGAGACCGTCTGTGCGGAAAACGGAAAGCAAGAGCCCATGGGTCAGCGGGACCCTGTCCACTCAGCGGCGCAGAAAGGCGAGGGGACGCGGGGCAGCCTCCAGCCACACGAGTGCTGGTTAGTGCCTCCTTCTACCGTCACGGCCACACCTGGGTCTTCAGGGTCCTGCCCTGCACACAGCACCCCCGGACCTCAGGGCCCCCTGAACAGATAGGGCAGAAATGGGCCCAGACTCAAGGGGCACAGCCCGCTGCTGTGGGGGGGGGGGGGGGNACCGTCACCTCCTCCAAGCGCCGCTCGGAGAGGCTGGCCCTACTTCCCCGGGAGACTCCGTAGCTCCCGGCTTCCCGTCGGCGGCACCCGACGCCCAGGTGAGTCTCTGCAAGTTCCACCTTCCACCTCCAGACTCGCATCCCACTGACAACGGACGCTTCGGACCCAAAGCTGCCACTCGAGAATGTCACCAGGTAAAACACAAAACACTCGCTGTAACAGGGACACACTGGTGACTGTATCAAATCAAAGTCAAGAGCATCCAGTCCTCAGAAGACACGGGTGAGGAAGTGAAAAGGCAAAGCCGCCAAATGGGCAGAGTCTCAGCACATGACCCCCAGACAGCTCGCATCTAGAACGTGCAGAGAATTACTACGAGCGGCGAGAAAAAGACAACCTAACAAAAAATATAGCATTTTCTACAATAAAAGAAGAAATCTAAATGGCAGGGAGAGAGGGATGGAGGTACAGTCAGCTTCATTAGTGAAAAGGGAAATGGAAATTAACACCATCCTGTGTGGGGCACCTGGTGGCTCAGTTAGTTAAGCCTCTGACTCCTGATCTCGGCTCAGGTCATGATCTCAAGTTCCGTGGGATCGAGCCCCACGTGGGGCTCTGTGCTGAGAGCGTGGAGTCTGCTTGGGATTTCCTGTCTCTGCCCCTCCCCTGCTCATGCTCTGTCTCTCCCTCTCAAAATAAACACGAAAAAAATTCAGAACCGTCATGAGACAGCGGCCAAATGTGCAGGCGGACAGCGCCAAGTGCTGACAAAGAGGCGAAGCGCACTTTCCCCTCGCTGCCGGGGGGCTGCAGGCGCACGGAACCACTTCGGAGATGCTGGGCAACACCCGCTGAGAGAGGAGATGTATTTGCACGCGCGTGCTCACCTGGCCATTCTCCTCCCAGGCACACGGGCCACGGCAAGCGGTGCTCACGGGCGCCAAGAAACGCACGCAAGACGGTGTGCGGGCATGTGTCTACAGGGCGGGACACAGCCCTGAGCGTCTGCGACCAGGTCGGGACGGAACCGGGGTGCGGCCGTGCCGGAGAGCACACCACGCCCGTGCGCCCCGAGGGCACGCTGGTAAGAAGCAGGGGCAGACGGAACACGCCACGTACAGAGACCTCATCCCGCCCAGATTCGGCGCCACCGCTGGGGGCGTGTGACCGGGCAGGGAGTCAACAAGGCAAAGCAGGGAACGAAGCCTCACAAGTGAGGGCAGCGGCCGCAGACGGGGAAGGGAGGCGTCCAGCGCTGTCGGTGACCTCATGCGATGCAGCTTACAGGACACGTCTGCTCAGCGCGCTCCTTCTACCGTCCGTGAGGCCGAAGGCTCACACGTTAGGGACGTTTCTATCTGCCTGATACGTTTTACAACCAAAACTATTATTTAAAGGTTCACCAGATAGTTCTGATACGGAGACCACCCCCACCCCCCCAAAACTACTATGCCTCATGGCAGACTTTGTGCTAAAAACAAAGCTCCTAAGGAAACACAAGGCCGTTAAAAATGACATCTCACAGAGACAGTGTGGGGACAAATCACGGCACCACGTTCAGGAAAACTCACCCGACAAACACAGGGTCGCAATTACATTCCCTGGAACAAAAACAATAAATGGAAAAGGGACTTGAAACCAACATATTAAAATAGGAATGATGCTTCATCCTCAGGTAGTGAGAACTGTCATGTCTTTCTTCCTTTTTTTAAAGTATTCGCTATGCCCAATGTGGGGCTTGAGAGCTTGAACTCACCACCCGGAGGTCAAGAGTCGCGTGCTCTATGGACTGAGCCAGCCAGGTGGCCCTCATCTCTCATTTCCTTTCATTAGTAGGTACTGACTTGTTTAAAATAATAAATACTAGAAGCAATACCGTCCGACCTTTCTGCAAGGACTCGGAGAGCACTGTGCCCAGCACCTGCGTTCCTGGGCTGGAAGGACTTGGCCAATGGACAGTGCTAGCCCGGTGCTCTGATCTGTTTGCGTTCCGTTCCGGACTTTCCCACCACTTTTCCTGGTCTTTACTACACTGACCAGAAAGGAAGACCTGGGGAACGGGTGGGTGCGGAGGCAAGAAATTCTTGGAAGGGATCAAAGATGCTCAGTGAAACTGGTGAGGGGCCTCTGTTCCCATGCTCCCCTTTGCGGGTGAGGACACCGAAGTGAGTCTTTTCCGCTGTTTTGTTTCTGGTGGAAAGAAGGTAGGAGATTAATAACCTGTATACCAATGGCTCCAAGCTGAGACGCATCTGAATTTCTTGGACATTTTTTAAATTTATTTTTGAGAGCGGGAGGGGGGTTTGGGGCAGAGAGAGAGGGAGACCCAGAATCCGAAGCAGCTCCAGGCCCTGAGCTGTCAGCACAGAGCCCGACACGGGGCTCAAACCCATGAACCATGAGATCATGACCTGAGCCAGCCAGGTGCCCCTGAATTTCTTGGGAATTAAAAAAAATGTAAATTCCCTTATTTAGAAATTTTCCATACTCAGAAATTCCAATGGGTTTGTGGTTTCCTCAGACTAAATGCTGACTGAGACTAAGTACAAAGGGTCAGCCCAAATCCTAAAGCCCTTTCAGCTCCCGAATTAAGTAAAAAGATGGAGGGAAAACAGAGTCAGTAAGTGGAATCTATTTACAGAGGCTGTGTGAAATACGGGACATTTTGAGTTCATAACTTTAAAAAGAAAACACAGCAGGATCAAGTGAGAAGTATTCAAAAACATCAACAATCACAAAGTCCTCAACCTTCGCTGTAAAATAAACCAGAAGGTACGCCCGGCCGGCCAGGGACCAGGTGCTCGGTGGGAGGAAACGGCACACGCAAAACAGAAGAGACTTCACGGGCTTTATCCACAAAGCGTGAGGAGTGCCGTGTTCCAGGGGGCAGCGGCCGGGATCTCCGCAACCCCCCCCCCCATGGCAGTCTTCACAAGGAGACCAGCCCCCGCCTGCGCACAGACACAGGCCCTGGGTCGGTGATGCCACGTCAGGAGGCGGAGAGGCCAGGCCTCAGCACCGACGTGGTCCTCCCTGCCCGCGGGGCTGTGCTCCCCACATCTTGGAAGGTGTCGCATCTCCACACTGGGGCTCCCCTGCCACCCGGGGGGGGGGGGGGCTGGATCCACAGCCTCTGGGGACTCGAGAGGCTCAGCCCCACCCGCACAGGACTGGTCTCTGAACGTAAGACAAGGCATCGACGCGCCTCGGCCTCCCAGCCGCAGCCCTGCGCACCCCCCCATGCGGTCCTGGCCCGAGGGCCCCTGGGCTGAGCCTCTGCTCCCACAGCCCCCTGCAGGCCGCCACCCGAGGGCCCCCTCCGCTCATTTCTCCTCGGCAGTTTACGCTACCAGTGACGTCCTGGAGTCCACTCCTGGGCCTCGGGGACACGGCCGTCCCTCCCCCAGCCCCACCACACGTCAGCCCGGCCCCCTCCCTCGTGCGCCCTGCGGCGGCCTCCCTCACGCCCACATCTCCCCCTGGGGACTGCACTGACCCCGTGAC
>NW_027531904.1:10320751-10324237 GCF_008692635.1 Crocuta crocuta
GGGGGGGGGGGGGGGCAGGGAGCTGTCAAATGGCCCAGCGGGGGTCCTCCGCGTGCTCGTCTGACCCAGGCGAACCTGGCAGCCGCGGCCGTGACGGCGCAGCTCCGAGCGTGTCGCTGTCTGTTATGCATAAATTTCAAACTCAGCGTGTCTACAACCAAACTATCACCTTGCGTCCTCGAGACCTCGTCAACGACTCGGTCACTGGGTCAGATCCCCCTCTGCTGCGAATCTGGTACCCAAGTCAGGGCGAAGGCAGAGACGAGTTCTGAGAAGCGGGGGAGCGTCAGGTCACAAATTCAGCTGAAGAGCTAAACCCGGTTCTGACGCTGACCTACTTACGCGGCGCTTACATAATCCAGGGGTTTGCTGCTACTCCTGGAAAACATTACCTATTTCTTTAATGTGTTCGAAAAATAGCTTCTGGGTGCCTCCTCTGGCCTAGGGCGTAGAAAGGCGGATGTAAAATGGTGAGTGGTCTCGAGAGCGTGCAGCCCGCTGGTGGCTCGCCGGACGCGCACAGAAGGGGGGCTCACGCGAGACGAGGGATGAGAACACGGGGGTCACCGTCGATGAGGCGGGACGTTGAGGGCACAGCTCTGAGGGACAAGGGCCCTTTTTGCCCTTGGACACCGTGTGTCTCTCTGCGTGTCAAATGGACACACATGTTCCTCAGACCCGCCTGGGCGTCCTCATAAAATCTGAGGTCCCGACTTGAAGACATCAGCAGGTATTTTCCACGCACCAGGGAAAGGCGAGCATAAATGCATTCATGTGACGGCAGAGCCTCACATGAGGCCCATCGTCCCTTGATGGGGGGTCTGGGGCAGACTCGGGGTCCCAGGACCCACAGCAAGTCCGGACACTGAACTCTGACCCCAGGAGGTGGACGTCCTGAACAGCTCAGAGTTACATTTAAGGAAGGCTGGAAGGAGGCCAGGAGGCCCTGACGCTCGTGATGCGCCCCAGGACCGTCAAGGGCGGGCAAGGGGGCTTACGTCAGCGCATCTGAAACAGGAGCACCTCCCCCAGCCAAGCGCTGCAGCTCTGGCCACCCCGCCCCCCTCCCGTTTCCCACTGCCCCGCCAGTCCCTCTCGGGCCCCCATCGATCTCCTGAGGCCGGACTCTGACCCCCTGGGTCTCCCTGTCTACCACGGCCCACCTTCCTCAATCGCCAGGGTCACAAACCCCAGAAGCCTTTGACTTCTTGACCCTCGTACTGTTACCAAGCCCCAGCCCCGGCTTCGGCCCAGCCCGGTATGGGGGAGGCCAGAAGGGAAGGCGAGGGCCGGCTGCAGACGGGCGTGGGCAGGCGAGGTCTTCCTTCCCACCACGTGGACCAAGGCTCCATCCAAAAGGCCGGAGCACCACGTACGGACTAGGAAGGAGAATCCGTGAAGTTTCTGATCACAGTCTACAGCAAAGGCTCAGAACCATTCAGTCTCGGCACATGCGTTCCTTCTAAGAACTCAAGATACAGCTCAGGAGAGAGGACACCCGCATGGCAGCAACGGGCAGCGGCGGGCAGAGAAGGCCGGCGGGCAGAGGGCACAGGAAGTGAGCAAGGCGGCGGGCAAGCTGCAGGCCCGGGCAGGCGGGGAGCTGGAAGCTGGACGCGGGGTCCCCGGGACGGGCGGGCAGCGGAATCAGGAAGTCTGTGGGCCGGGCCGGGCCGGACAAGGACACAAACAGCAGCAAGCCAGGCACAGACGGGCGGCGAGAGCGAGCGGGGCGCAGAGGTCACGGCTCAGCAGGACCATGTGAAGCAGGTGCACGGCACCCACTGTTCACAGGGAGAAGAAAATGCCCACGGAGCAGAAGACGGGAGATGGGGACAGCTGGGTACCCCCTCACCTGCCAGGCCCCGAGCACGATGGGACGGAGGAGGGTGCTCTGAGACACCCGGGGAGGTCTCCTTCGTGCACCTGCTGAGATCCGACACAGCGCTGTCACGCGAGACGCTGGGGGTCAGGATGAGACAGCCCCCCCAGAGGTGTGAGGAGGGAGGGGGTGGGTGGGAGCAGTGCGCTGGCCGCTCCCTTGCGGGGACGTGCGCTTCCCCAGAGCCATGTCTGCTGTCCCCCCCCTTCCTTCCGCTCGCCCTCCTGCCCCACACTTGAGCGGCGCCTCCCCCAAAGCTCCTCTCTCCTGGGGTCTCTTCTCTTCCCGTCTATGTCCCTGTGGATCCCGTACGGCCCCAGAGTCTCTCACGGCCCGACACGCAGTCACTGCGCAGCGAGTGTCTGTTAATGGGGTAACGCACGGCCAGGGTNGATGGACTCCCTGACTCCTTTCCTCTCTCCCCATCATCAGAGCCTCGACTGCATGGGCCAGAAAATGACAGTGAGCATGGCACTCTGGTCGCCCCTCTGCTCTCATGCACTGTCGGCCGCTGAGTCCCGCCATGTCTACGATGACCGGTCTGCTTTCCTGACGCTTCAGCTCTGTGGCTGCGTCCTGCGGGCCACCTGCCTGTCAGTTCCGCACAGGAGCCAGCACCGGGGCCTGTTGCTCAGAGGTCTCCCTGGAATGCTCCCCGTCACTGCCTCCCCCGACCCCCGTGAGGCTCCCACTGCCCGGAGGGCCCCCGACCGCTCAAACCACCCACCTGTTCTGCCCCATCTTTCTGGTTTGTGCATGTCCTTCTAGGCCGCTGAGGACGCAGGTGCCCTACTTCCTGCCTGCTGACCTGGTTTCCACCCACGGCCTTACTCTGACTCACGCTAGCTGCACACACTCGCAGATCCCGGAGCCTGGGAACCCCCAGGCTGGGTCACCCCCACTTCTGACCTCGCCCCTTCCCTCTCAGACCCGCCTTCGCCCCGCTGCGTCCTATGAGCCGCCACACGACTTCCCACCCCATCCCACCCTGTCCACCCCCCTATCTCAGACACCTTCCTTTAAAAGAGAGACAGGGCCGGGTGCCTGGCCGACTCAGTGGGTGGAGCGCACGACTCTTAATCTCAGGTTGTGAGTTCAAGCCCTACATTGGGTGCAGAGACGACTTAAAAATAAAATCTTCAAAAAAAAGAACCCAACGATAATAAAAGAGAGACAGACAAGAAGAAACCTGTGTTGTGTTACTTTGCTAACCACACCCTTCGGCAAATCACTACCCTCCGGGAAAACTCCAGGTCTGAAGGTTAGGCTCCACCATCTGGCGCCACCTTACACCCCAACCTCTCATTTTCTCTCCAAAGGAAACTTCTCCTGCAGTGAGACTCCACCCCCCATCTGGTAAACGCCTCCTCCTGGAATGTCCTCACGCCTTCCCTCTGGCGAGACAACTCGGGTCCCACACGTCCACTCCGGCCCCACCTCCTTCACACACGTCTCCTGAACACGGGTCTGCGTGGGGTCTTTCGTTCCTGAGCCCCGCACCAGCACGGCGGTGTGTGTGCGATCGCCGCCTCCGTGGCGGGTCCCACCCGGCAATGAGATTTTAAGTCCCAGGACGGGAGGGAAAGGATAATGATGCCTGGGGT
>NW_027531904.1:10324351-10326934 GCF_008692635.1 Crocuta crocuta
TTGGAGGCATTTCTTCCTCGGAAGAGAAGTGTTGTAGCCACAGGCTGTTTGCAGGCAGATCACAAGTCAATCTCATACACGGTCACCAGGCCAATGGACACAGCGAGCCCCCAAAGCGCAGCAGCTTCTGGGGGACGTGGGCGCGAGCTCCTCCCGTCTGCAGGCTCGCAAGGCTCACGGTTAGTAAGCAGCGTTTCCTCGGCCTTAGGTAAGAGTCAGACACACCCCAGGGAACTGAAGTCCCCCCACGGTTTGCCAGGGACAAGCAACAGCCCCGAATGATGGCATCCTGAAGCAGTACAACACTCCCCTCCCCCACCTCCCCAAATGTCACCACCTTTCCTGCGTCATGCGCGACGCAGGCTTTGGGCTGCTCACCACCAGTGTGGGTCTCTGCCCCCGTCAGCCCCCAGATGCGCCCAGGAGCCCCGCGCCCAGGCCAGCCGGGCAGGCGAGTCCTGCGGGAACAGTCACCCGCCAAGAACATAACCGCTGTTTGTTTCCATTTTAACGCCGGGCTTTCTGTTCATCGACAAACACGGACGAGCGGGCCTCTCCCCACGACACCTGCGTCCTGTTTAAGTTAATGGATCTTGACTTTACCCTACGTCAAGAGCGTTTCCATTTATCTCCTCAAGAAGCGTGCTTGGCACGGTGCCACTGGCTTTGAAGTCAGTATTTTAAATACTTCAGGGCCAGGATTCCTGATGGGAATCGTGTCAGATGTGGGACAAAGATAAATACACACGGTGACATGGATGTTACCGGAAGGATGAGGTCGGCAATGCTGAGAAACCCTAATAAACGTCCGGGCAAAGCCTCGGAGTAAAAGGAGTGTCCGGGGAAAGCAAGGGCATCACCGGGACCCGTAGAAAACCACCGCCGGCTCCGTGGCGCCTCCGCCCACGGGCACAGGAATGGTAAACCCGTGGTTCACGCTCGGTGGCCAAGGCGGAACTGAAGGCCTTACAGTTTCATTGTTACGAAGATGAAAAGAGCATCGATCACCCAAAACATGTTTCTTTTCCTTACGCTGTGGCAGTGTAGACTTTTTCTTCCCTGTTCCACACAATGTTGCGCACACAACACAGATTCCTATCAGTCGTTCATTCCAACCATGAAAAGCAAAGGAAACACATGCTACAGCAGTACCTGCTGCCTTCGCGCTGCTGGAGAAAACCGAGAAAATTACGAAGTTCAGAGGTTGGTGATGTGAGCTGTGTACTTGCTTCTTTTCATGCGATCGAGGAAATGTGGTTAACAGGGACATTTATAGACAAGCTAATTAGAACCTGGGAAGTGTTGCTAATCGGAGCGGCTCACTCTCGGTGCTCTCCCAACACTGGTGACGAAACAAACGGTGCCACACGCCACATCAGCAGCAGCCTCATTCACCGACGGGATGGTGACTTGGGGGTGAAGCACTGCTCCCTGGTTAGGAGTCTTTGGGCAAGTAAAGAACAAAACACGATTCCAACCAAGAAGGGACGCTAAACCGAGGACAGGTTTAGGCAAAAGGAATATTAGGGTCAGTACGTTTATCACAGTACAAGGAAGGAGACGGTGGAGGTGGAGGCGGGGAAGTCACAGTGCGCAGTGGGAGCCGCGGCAAAGGAGGGCGAGTGCCCGCCAGCGGGGAGGGGACAGGGCCGGGGAGGGTGGAGGGGGAGCCTGCACACACCTGCAGAGACAGAGGAACGGAAGAGAAGGTGTGGCCGAGGGAGGCAGGTCAGGAGCATGCTCTGACCCGGCCTGGGTGAGGACAGCCCACACCTGGAGGGAGGAAGCCGCCTGGACTCGGGCGTCTCCAGTTGTGCAACTCAGATGTGGGCGCAGCAAAGGGCCTTCGGGGAGGGACAGGCTGGATGACACGCATCTACAGCTCAGGGCTGGGAAGGCCGGCACAAGCAGGCAAAGGAGGGGGTCGTGGGTGTGCGGGAGCGTCTGCTCTGTTAGAGAAGAGGTTTGGGGGGGCCCTGGGGGCTCAGCCGGTTGAGCCTCCCACTTCGGCTCAGGTCATGATCCCCAGGACGTGGGGTCGAGCCCCGCGTCTGGCTCAGCACTGACTGTGTAGCCTAATGGGATTCTCCCTCCCTCCCTCTCTCCCTCGGCCCCTACCTCTCTCCCCCTACAATAAAATAAAAGAAAAAGAGGAAAGAACTTTGGGGAGACACGGAGTCTCAAGTCACCGTGGAACATCCCAGGAGGGGTAAAAGTCAGAGTCTCGGGCCCGTATAAGAAAAATCTTCCAGGTGCCTGGCCAGCTCGGTTGGTATAACCCGTGATTCTGACCTTGGGGTTGTGAGGAAAGACCACTTAAGAACAAGATCTTTAGAAAGAGAAACAGAAAAACCTTCCTGAAATTGTTTTGATGTCTGTGCTTGACAGACCAGGCCCTGGACTCTCCTCACCCTCCCTCCTGCCCCAGCACGGAGGGGGCGGGGCACGGAGGAGGGCGTGGCGCGGAGGGGGCGTGGCAGGAGGGGGCGTGGTACGGCGGAGGGCAGGTCATGGAGGGGCGGGGCACGGAGGAGGGCGTGGCGCGGAGGGGGCGTGGCAGGAGGGGGCGGGGCACAGCGGAGG
>NW_027531904.1:10326988-10350967 GCF_008692635.1 Crocuta crocuta
ACGCCCGCCCTGGGTCCCCTGCGTCACCACACAGAAAGGCGCTCCCTAACAGGCACAGGGACGGAAGCAAAGCCGAGGGAGGGGCCGGCGAGCCTTCTGGCCGGCGCCCCGCCCTGGGTGTCCCGGGGTCTGACCTGGGGTCACCCGGGGTTCCCGTCTCTGGAGGCTAAAACCATCTTCTGTGAGCGGCTCTGTACAGGGTCACGGCCACCGGAAGCTGTGAGGGTGGGCGTGGGCACAGCCGACTAGGAAGGCCCGGCCCTGCACGGACGACCCGACCTCTCTGGGGCCCCTTCCTGGGTCACCCGGGGGTCCTCAGGCCCAGGCCTGAGGCGGAATTACATGAGGGGAGAGAGAAGCCCCACGGAGGGTCCTACCCGCCGCCCCGGGCGGCCAGACTCGGCTGGGGCGGGCTTGGCACCCCTGACTCCTGGGGACGCCCCTCGGGCGCTCTGTATCCACCCCAAACGCGGGCCTGCAGCGCGCTGGGCGGGCCCAGTGAGGAGCCTCTTTCCTCCCCCTCCTCGGGTCTAATCCCATCTCTCCTTGTGTCCCTACTTTTCCTCCTTTTTCCGGAACCTTCCACCTTCCCCTTCATCCCTCCTAAGAGCACAGAATGTTCACAGCATCAGTTATGGAAATATCACAAGCGGGGGACAGGGATGGGCCGGCCCCTGGGGACGGTGCAGACGCACGGCTTCGTTTTACAGAAAGGGAACGAAAGCTCTGAGTGCCTACAACTGAACCCCCAGTGGTAACGGTCAGGACAGCGGCCACCTTGCGGCTCCGGAGCGTGGGCGCAGGTGAGGGGAGGAGGAGCCCACCGCGAACCGCACCCAGGCGAGCAGAGGCATCCCTTCGTGGGCTCGGTGCGGATCCGGAAGGGGCCGACCTGGGACGGCCGGTGGGCTCCGTGTTTGCCCACCTGCTCGGGGACCGCCTCCCCCACGTGGGCCGGGGCGCCTGCCCGCCGGGGCTGGAGCACAGCCGCCCCGCGGTGGTTACCACCCCTTCGGCGCAGAGGCAGCCCGGGCTGGAATCAGGGCGGCACAGCACCGACCTGGGCGTCTGGGATGCAGCAGGTGGTGCTTTATTTTATTTTTAAGTTTATTTATTTTGAGAGAGAGAGCGAGCGAGTGAGCAAGTGAACGAGTGAGCGAGAGAGAGAGCGCATGAATGGAGCAGAGGCAGAGAGAGGGAGACAGAGAACCCCAAGGAGGCTGCATGCTGTTGGCACAGAGCTGGACGTGGGGCTCAAACTCACAAACAGTGAGATCATGACTTGAGCCGAAACCAAGAGTCTGGTGTTTAACCAACTGAGCCACCCAGGCGCTCAGCAAGTGGTGCTTTAAAAGTGAACATTCTGGGGGGAAAAAAGTAAACATTCTGGGCACCTGGGTGGCTCAGTTTGCTGTCCCACTCCTGACTTTGGCTTGGGTCACGATCTCTTTGTGGGTTTGAGCACAGTGTTGGGCTCTGTGCTGACAGCGAGGAGCCTGCGTGGAATTCAATCTCTCTTTCTCTCTCTCTCTCTGTCCCTCCCCCCACACTTTCTCTCTCTCTCAAAATAAATAAACTTAAAAAAAAAAAAACCATTCTGTTTAACGGGACCAGTTTTGGTCGGGTCTCATGAACAGTTCTGGGGACGGATGGTGGGGACGGCTGCACAGCCCTGCGATGCACTCAGTGCCACAAAGCTGCACACTTAGAAATGGCTAAAATGGTAAATGTAACGCAGGTATATTGTATCACGATAGAAAGAAGGGAAAAGGGGGAACAGTCTTCTGAAATCTGACCAATGATTCCCTTTTCAGAGAGTTCGAAGGAATATTCCAGCTCTCCTGTAATTCCGATTGAGATTTTACTGTAAGGGTAGAAATGATAAATAGTAAATATCAGAGCTATAAACAGTAAAATTTATTTTTTTAACTGTAAAATCTCTAAGACCCAAAGGCATTAACATTCACCAGGAGCGTGAAGAAGGGGGACTCTGAGGCTAGGCCCATCGCTAACGCGGTGCCGGGAGGCAGAGACTCCGGCGAAGTCCTGTGGCCGTAAGTGTGACACGGTGTTTTATTTCAACATTATTTTGACCTCACTGTCCCCACCGCTGCGCTCTGCTTCCCAGCAGCTCTCCACTTTGCCTGATTTTTTTTTTTAAGCAAAAACAAAGGAAAACCACTCCTTAGTACAGTCCAAGGATTCCATTGTCCTGCTTCTCTCCTGGAGATAAAAGGAGTCCCTGTGGACCATCTCAGAAGCCAGAGCGGAGCCTGGAAATGCAGACACGCGTCTTCCGTGGTACCTATTATGCGAAGCAAACCGTAACGGAATTCCAATTTCTCTCTGTGAGCACTCAAGGGCGGCTGTGAAAGAGGTCAGCTGCATGAGAAAACCCGCCCCAGCCGGTCAAGGACACAGAGCTGGGGACCCTGCGAGCCCGACCCAGCCACCCTGGCTCCCAGCCTCCTATGTGACTCGGAGGCCTCGCCCACGGGGGGCCTCCCTTCCTACCCAAGTCAGGTTAAAATAAGGCCCTGAGGCAACTTCCACAGGATATTTTAAATAAAATACTACACACCATACAAATATAAAGAGCAAAAGCTACGTCCTATTTATCGTAACCAGGAAGCCTTTATTTGGCCACTGAGAACAGAGTGCGCGACATTAATAATTCAGAACTGCCCCGCTCGACCCCTCCCCCAGGCTGCGGGGGACGTGTTTCGGTGTGGTCACGGCCCAGCCTCGGGCGTCTGACGCAGCCACCAGGGACACGGTTGGGGGCGCACAGGACTCAGTGGCTCTCGCCGACAGCGCTGGCTGTGGGCATGTGCTCGGAGCTCAGAGGACAAGCCTCTGACCCCTCAGGCCCGTGTGCGTCTCACGTGGCCGCGGCCGTGGCCTCTCTTGGGCAGGACAGGCCACACCGTGCGTCTCCTGTTGTGATCGCCCCAGGCACTGAGGGTTCCGTGCAGGATGCAGTGGCTGCAACACCTCAGACGACAGCCCAGATGCGCGCATCAAACCCGCACCAGGCCTGCGGTGGGTGCCTCCCTCCCGTCTGCACCCCGGGCACTCAGGGGGCGGGCCGCCGGTGCAGGGGTCCGCGCTGGGGGACCTGGGGGCCACTGCGGAGGCCGGGGTCCAGAGGCTGACACTGCAGAGCAGCGGGTCCGAGCGCGCGGGGCCCCGCTGATGGGGGCAGCGCTCCTGGGGCTCTGCTGCTGGACTGAGCTCTCGTCTCTATTCTGTGTCAGTAGATGCTGCTCCGCTGAACGAGGCTGATCTAGAACCTTCTGCTGGGCTGCGGGCGCTCACCTGACCTCTCCCCCATCCCAGCTGTTACCAGCACTGCAGCAGGTGCCCTGGGGTCACACTGGGGTCCCCATCCCTCAGATTCGCTCCAGGATGCCAACGGGCAGCGGGATTCCGTCCCCCGGACATTCCTGCCCGGCTACTCCTGGCTCATCTGCCTCCCTGCTCACGATTCACCCCCGCTTTGTGACTTTCCCTCAAAGCAAGTCCATTCAGAAAAGGAGGGGTTTTACTACAGATTTTCATAGAATAGTGTTTTTCATCAAACCTTGGAGGAAATCAGAATGATACAAAATCTTCTATAAAGTATTTATTAACAAACATTTTCCAAACCAAAGCTGTATTTGTGTGCATTTCTATCTTGAAAACAAGCCCATGCTCACCTTCTTCTACAACGTATTAGAATTCTTCAGATTAAAAAAAAGAAGCGATGGGGCGCCTGGGTGGCTTAGTCGGTTAAGCGTCCGACTTTCGCTTAGGTCAGGATCTCGTGGTTCGTGGGTTCGAGCCCCGCGTCGGGCTCTGTGCTGACTGCCAGCTCAGAGCCTGGAGCCTGTTTCAGAGTCTGTGTCTCCCTCTCTCTCTGACCCTCCCCTGCTCACGCTGTCTCTCTCTCTCTCTCCTAGAAATAATTAAAACTATTAAAAAAAAAAGAAGTGAAACAATATGGCCAAACTGTTCATGAACACACGAATACTTCATTATAATTTAAAACTCACTACTTCTTTGGCAGAAAGCAAAATTTATGAGTGAGGTCACACGTTTCCATAACTGAGTATAGGAATGAAGTATTACAGAGGAAGTAGCTCAGCTCAGCTTTTTTTTTTTTTTTTTTATTTCGCCCTGCTGGTTACACACACAGGCCGACCGCCTTCTCTCTGGAGGCTTCCCAGGCATGGGGTGGGGGAACCATGTGCTCCTCAGGGTGCAAGAATGAGTCAGGAGGGTTTGGGTTCTGTCCTCACGGGGCTGACACTCTCATGGTCTGGTTATATAGGCTGTTTTTACTCTAATAAGAAAGCCCGATCGTGATGATCTGGCAGAGGCCAACCCGGGCCTAACACCCCCCCTCACTCAACAGATCAGACATCCAGGCACCAGCAGGTCACCCCAGTGCCGAGGTCCCCCGTGTTCAACGTCTTCAGCACGTTCGTAGGGCATCAAAGGCAGGACTTGTGATCTGTGGCTCAGGGCCCGTGGACCCCCTTTCCAAGGGGACGAGGCCACACCTGCCTCTGCTGGCCCCTCTCGCCCGGTCACTTCCTCCTATGGGCTCCGCCCTCCCAGGTCATAACTCTCACCCATCAGGCCAGGCCAGAGGCACTCCCTCCAGGGAAGGCGGGTCTCACCGGCCTGTGCACACAGCCAGGAACAGCGGGGAGGCCAAGCTCCCCAGGGCAGGACACACTTCCGCTGCCCCTCCCTTATCTCTGATCCTAACGACCTGCAAGGCGCCACCAACCCTTTCTTTAAGCTACAGTTCCCGGCAGGCAGTTGGGTGAGTTACGCAAGGCCCCCGATCTGGCAGGGACTGAGCCTGGCTCTAAAGTCACATGAGATGCCTGCCTGCAAGGCTGAGCCCCTCCACTCCGAGCCCTCCAGCTCCACGCCTCCCTCCGTCCCCTGGTGGCTGGGGGGAGTCAGGGGCGCAGGAGGCCTGACGACCTCACCCCTTCACCGACGCCCTTAGGGGTGGAGCCCTGCCTGGCCCCTCGCCCCACACTCACATCTACACGTGGTGCAGCACCAGGGCAGGTGATCAGGGGAAAATCACAAAACGTATAAAAAGAGCCTACAAGTTCTGAAAAGCCAATAATTAACCAAGAGAGGAGGGACGATCTTAAAATTAAAAAGAAAAAATACAGAAAAGACTTTCCGCACAACTCCCAAATCAAGGAGAAGTCAAAACCCCAAACGCGAGCATGGGTGTTGGAAGGCAAGACGAAAATAAGATCATCGTCATCGTCATGGCCATCAAAACATCCGAATCGACACTGACGCGAACCCAGAATACCCCGTGGCAGCTACAGACGCATCAGCCCTCAGCACGCCTGGCAGGTGGCCACCACCATCACGACGGAAGTGCTTTCCATCCAGGAAAAGGTAGAACAAGGATTCAACCCATGTCCGAGGCAGAGACCAAGCTCCTAATTGCCCCAACACACCAGGAAAATTGGGGGCACGGAAGCCTCAAGTGGGAGCCTCACAGGAACAGACAAATGAAGGGCCAGCATTTAGGACTTAAAAGAAAAAAAAGGATACCAGATGAGCAAGGATATGACGGATCTGAGAACATACATCCATAAAACAAGAACAGGATGCTCTGAAAAAGGAAAGTCAAAGGTGAACAGTGAACTCGGATGAAAGCAGCACAAAGCCAACACAGAAAATCTAACTCAGAGCCTCCAGCACCAAGTCAAAGACATGCCCGGGACGTCAAATGAAGAGATGGAGACCTCACGAGGCAGAGGGGACCCTGCAGGTCGGGGTACTGGAGTCCATGCCAAGAGGGGCTACGCAGGCGGACCCGGCCCTCAGTGAGAGCCCGACTGGCGGGGAGGGGAGTGGAGATGGGGGCGGCTCGCGGGCTCACTGAGCGGACGGGGCTGAGCTGCAGCTGGAGCTTCCTCCCCGAGATCACACACACGGCCATCGAGGCCCAAAGAACCGTCAAACACTGGAAAGAGCAAAAGGAAGTCAGCACGAGCGGACAACGGAGAAGAATCCTCACATTTCGCAGCTGTCCAAGGTCGCTCCTGCGTGATAGGGGTCCAGGCAAGGGGGCCGACCACTGCGTCTGTCGTAATCTGTTCTGACTTATCATCACTCTACGCATACATACCATCTGAGTCAAAATGTTACGTGCCGTCACTAGAATGTCACTCACGTCTCATGTCCTTTACGCTTCTCACCAGCGTGGGCAGGACCCGGCACCAGCGGTGAATCCCCCCCGTATTTATTACCAGGACGCGCTCTCCAGGATCCCCCAAACACATGCTTTCTTTACAACAACGAGGAGGGGGCTCCTACCCCGCACCGCGCAGGCCACAGCCGTCCATGGGACGGGACGCGGGCACGCCCTGGACCGACCGCAAGGCTGCTCTGCCCTCACTGTGCCCTTCACAAACCGGCCGCACCTCCCACGGATGCAGAGTGACACCATCACCCTGGAACAAAGCCACCGCCCTCCGAGTCACCAGCTGCTAATCTACGGTAATTACATTTAAGAATCTGATCTCAAAATCAAGACTGAATATTAATAAGGTCAGCGGCAAGGACATGCTGGCGGGCCAAGTGCGGGGCTTGAAATTACAAGAGATGCTTAGAATCTTCAGAGCTGGTCTCAGAGACGACGGCAGCCCGAGCCCGAGGCCTCACGTGTGCGACAAACAAGCTAACTCAAGGGCAAAGTGTTCAAAGCCATCAAAGGCTTTAAGCGAGGCACATTCCGGGGGGGCTGTTGGGACGGCGGCACCGGCCAGCTCTAGAATCCCCTGCTTTCCCAGCCTCGGCCACCTTCCCACAAGCCGGGNCTTTCAAAGCCATCAAAGGCTTTCAGCGAGGCACATTCCGGGGGGCTGTCGGGACGGCGGCACCGGCCAGCTCTAGAATCCCCTGCTTTCCCAGCCTCGGCCACCTTCCCACAAGCCGGGGTCACAGTGTGCACACCACACAACAGTGATGCCACCGGAGTGCGCGGCCGGGCCACCCGCGTCGTCCCTGGGCAGACTTGTGCGATCACCCGCAAGTTCTACCGCAGCCACGCGGCAACTGGGCTCGAGAGCATCGCGAGCTCCTCGGGAACCGGGAAGGGGCCCGAATCCGACGCTCAGGGCCCTGAGGAAAAGGGGGTCGGCTGACAAACTAAGATTTTAAAATCACTGTTTACGTGCGTCTTGCTCTTAGTTTACCAAATGAGTGGAAGATGGGAAAAAACAGAAGTACTAAAATTAAGCCCCGAGGTCGAGGCAAAGATGAAAAGTATTAGATGCACCAGCGCTCGGGGAGGGCGTTTTGTTTTGTTTTGTTCTGTTTTTGTGTTTTCCTCCACCAAATGCTCTCTGGCCTCCAGCTGATAGAGGGTGTGCTCAACTACCAAGGAAAAAAGAGAGCGCATCAAGAACAGGTTTGAAAAGCTACAAATAAACGTCCTTCTGGAGGCTGTTTCCTCCGCCCGCCATCCCTGCGGCCGCCATAACGGTGCCCACGACGGTCCGGCGGGCGCTCTCCAGGGCATCGCCGGCGCCGAAAAGGGGGCAAACGCCAGCTTCTTCCCGGGTCGTGCTCCAAGGTCGGCCTCCGGCTTCCGAGTGTGATGACGGAGCGCGGTCATACCAGGAGCCTGAGATCACTGCTGCTCGGAGCAGGAAAGCCGCTGGGAGCCCCCGGCCGCCGGTGAAACCCATGCGGGGCACCTGCCCCGGAGCGGCCGTGCGGCTCCAGGGGTCAGAAAACCTGAGTAGTCCTCTGTTCCTGCTCCAGAGTGGTTTCCCTGCACCGACAACCTCAGCGGGCATCGCGGGCCATGAAGAAGCCAGACAAAAACACGCAGGAGGGAAAACCCCGATTCTTCCTCTAGGGGGGTAATATATACGTGCAAATAAAATGCCTCAATGGACAAAAAAAAAAACTATTTGAAAATCGAGATATAATTAGGGAATTATTTTTTTAATGAACCCTCAGTGAATAAAATCTTTGTAACAGGTAAGTCTACCACTCTGCTTGGTCTACTTTCAGAAATGCGTGCGTGTGCAGCAGGGAGCCGTATTAGCCGGTGAGTCCAGGCCGCGGGAGGCACGGGGCCATCGCCCTGTCCTGTGGTCAAGCCACGTCTGAAGGAAGCCCAGGCCCGTCTCTCAGATGCCGCTAAGCCAGAACACATCCAGAGAGGAGCAGCGCAACAACAGTGGAGGGTCCGGACGCTCATGTAGAGCACAGTCCGAGAACTGGGGATCTCTAGCCTGCAAAAAGAGGGGATTCGCAGGGGCGCCTGGGTGGCTTAGTNGTTACATCCTGCAGGGAATTCAGGCACAAGCTTCGCCCTGACGGAGCCGACCTGACAATGGCCGCTTCCAAGCGCACGGATGTTCAACCCAACAGCAAACCAAGAATTAGGACCAAGAAGAAAAAAGTAAAAGACAGAGTTGAGCTTAACAACAGAAAAAAATTGTGCTTCTTAGAAGGATTCTACTGTTTATAATTAATTCAGTTATTCATTCAGACACTGAAGACTGAACGGCTACCAGCAGTCAAGGAAGAGTCGGCAAAGATAAATCCAGGATTCAGGTGGTCGGCAACCTGGGGACGGGAGGGGGCCGGCGGGAGCGAGGGGACAGGACCAGATGGTCTGAGGCAAACCTTCTCTGAGGGAAAGCTGTGGGGTATTTACTGTATTACTAAAGCAAACGCAAAAGCTAAATAATTAGCAGCGAGCCATGAAAATATACCAAGAACCTAAGATTACGATCAATTGCACTTGATGCTAGAAATTTTTTTTAAAGAATAAACTCTTGAATCAAGCATGACTTAGACTAACTGAGCAGATCCAGACTTTCCTAGCCTTCGTGCACCAGCCAGGCTGCCCCTCCTTCCCTCCTCCGAGACGGGGAAATGACTTAGTTTGCCAAATAAAATAGTTTTAAAGGCGATTTTAACAACAAAACGCAGGGGTGGCAAAAATCGCGCAATACTGGACCTGTTAAAAATGTCTGGCTTTGGGGCGCCTGGGCGGCTCCGTCGGTTAAGCGTCCGACTTCGGCTCAGGTCGTGATCTCGTGGTCTGTGGGTTCGAGCCCCGCGTCGGGCTCTGTGCTGACAGCTCAGATTCTGTGTCTCCCTCTCTCTGCCCCTCCCCTGCTCATGCTCCGTCTCTCTCTGTCTCAAAAATAAATAAACGTTTAAAAAAAAACGTCTGGCTTCGAGAAACCACCACTGTCCTTATGTTTCTCATTTTGCTGTGGAGGAGTAAACGCACTTCCTGCACCACAGCCTGCAAGTGGCCACCTGACACTGTGTCCCCGCGGTCCTGTGTCCCTTCCAAGGGCCATCCGACCCCCACTCTAACGGCCTCCCAGTAAGGGCAGGGCTGACGCCTTAACATCCCCTGGCGGACACCATGGACGTCGCGGGGCACAGCACGGCCAACTCGTTAACAGTCGTGCCCTGAACGTCTCCCGCCGTAACCGGGGAAATCTGAACTGTGGGTGGAGGCTGGGGGCGGATGGAAGAAGACCCCGTGCGAACTGCACCCGACACCACGGTCCCTTCCGGCAAGGAACCCCCGACGTCCCAAACTCGACCCTCCGGCTGCCTGAGCCCCTGTCGCCATCGGGCTGCAAAGACCCCGCCACTGCCGCGCCCGCTGCGACACAAACACACCAGGAGCGCCGTCTGGGATTCGGGCAGAGCCAGGCAGCAGGCTGTCGGGCAGCGAGCAGGTCCCGACCGGCACCTCCGTGCCCCGCGAGGGCTCTGGCCCAGGGCGCGGCGCCCCCGGAGGCCGTGTGAGGCTAAGGCGGCCGCCGAGGCTCCGGACGCGCCGGGCGGACCCGCAAGGGCTGGTCCCTCCCCGGCCGCACACGCGGCCCCNGTCCGTGTCTGAAAGAGCTCATGATGCTCTTTAAAACCAGTTTCTGGAACGATCGAAAGCACAGGAATGAGACAGAAAAGCCAAGGCACTAAAAAAACAAAACAAAACTGCACAACGCGGAAAGTCTGCGCCGCCGTACTGACCGACGGACACCATCATGGGGTGGGGGGGACGCTGTGACAGTCCCCAGCATGGGCAGCGCGCTCGGAGCAGCCGCCTGGAGAGCACTCGAGAATCAAAACAGAGGCGCTGAAGCCGCACTCGACGACCTCACACGCGGCTCAGGGCCGAACGCGGCCTGTCCACCTCCCCAAGCCCCCGCGCTAGGGCCCCGGTGCGAAGGGCTGTCCCTTTCTCCCCAGACCGTTCTTAGGGCCGGAGACGGCGCACGGCCAAGTGCCTGGAGAGCACAACACCCTTCAGAAAGGCAGGTTGCTTTTGGCAAATCTTTCTTTTATAATTTTTTTAAAGTTTGTTTGAGAGAGAGAGAAAAGGAGAGTGCAGACCAGTGGGGGAGGGGCTGAGACACAGAATCCGGAGCAGCTCCAGGCTCCCAGCGTCAGCACGGAGCCCGATGTGGGGCTCGAACCCATGAACCAGGAGGTCATGCCCTGAGCCAAAAACAAGAGTCAAGACACTTGACTGAGCCACCCAAGCGTCTCTGTTTTTCAAATCTTTTTTTTTTAATGTTTATTTATTTTTGAGAGAGAGAGAGAAAGACAGTGAGACAGAGCATGAGCAGGGGTGGGGCAGAGAGAGAGGGAGACACAGAATCCAAAGCAGCTCCAGGCTCCGAGATGTCAGCACAGAGCCGGACGCGGGGCTTGAACCCCCGAACCGTGAGATCATGACCTGAACCGGAGTTGCACGCTTCCCTGACCGAGCCCCCCGGGCGCCCTTCTCTTTTTCAAATCTACTATCAACATTTTCAGTCCTTTCCCCCCTCTCTGCATTTTAAAACTTCTTTTTGTCAAACTTTCATACAAGTGCTCTGCGGACAGGTACTCACTTACCATTCATAACAAACACGACTATATCTACTACTAGAATTTTCCCTTTCTACAGAAGGGGAAACTGAGGCCCAGAGGAACCCACAGAGGCCGGATTNTCTGCATTTTAAAACTTTTGTCAAACCTTCATACAAGTGCTCTGCGGACAGGTACTCACTTACCATTCATAACAAACACGACTATATCTACTACTAGAATTTTCCCTTTCTACAGAAGGGGAAACTGAGGCCCAGAGGAACCCACAGAGGCCGGATTCGACCCCAGGCAGCCTGGCTACACGGTCCTTGCCCTTCACCTCTGCTCCTTGCAGTCCACGAAAAACCACCAAGAGCTCTGCGCCCCGGCCCGTCTTCATCCTACCTGCACCCAGGATGCAAAAGGCAAAGCGGTCAGACCCGCCCACCTCACTGGAAAACAATCATCTCTTTTCTGCCTTTCAACTGATTTCCAAAGGTTTGGGAGACACTTTTTGTCTTCGGAATATACTGCTAGACAACAGCACAGAAGTCCACGGGGAGTCTCTCCAAGAGTATTCAAAGTCATCTTTTAAATGCAAATTGAAGGGGTTTTTTTTGTACCGTAAAAGATCCAGTAACAATGAAAGATTGTGCCCAGCACCCAACATACATCAGGCAAATTGCAGGATTGAAAATTCTAAAAATTTAAATTTCTCATACTGCTCAGATCCTGTGATTCTAAGAAAAGAAATCCCAAAATCATTAAGTAATAATATTAACTAGACCACTGGTGTCTAGACTTTTCACCATGCATCCTTCTTCCTGCAAATGAGCACATACAGGGGCGCCTGGGGGGCTCAGTCGGTTAAGCGTCCGACTCTTGGTTTCGGCTCAGGTCATGATCTCACAGTTTGTGGGTTCGAGCCCATGTCGGACTTCATGCTGGTAGCACAGAACCTCCTTGGGATTCTCTCTTTCCCTCTCCCCCTCCCTCTCTCTCTCAAAAAAAAAAAAAAAAACTTTAAAAATTAAAAACAAAAAATAGAAATAAGCAAATGTATCCAATGCATGTACAGTACAGATTTATACGTACCAGTGTTTTAAAACGTTGCGTGAAAACTTATGAACGTTTAAAACAATAAACAGACACTGAAAATAATAACAAACTGAAATATAAGTTCTGGTGTTTCCTCCTGGTGTGCAGTGCGCAGCCTGGAGCACCTTCCAAGGTGCTCAGCGCCCATCACCCTGGGAGCCCACCGACGGGCAGAACATCATCTGATTTCAGAACGTGAGCTCCAGGGTCGGGCTGCCTGGGTCCAAATCCTGGCTCACCTCTCCACTCTGTGCGACCCTGGTCGAGTCGTTCCTCTTTCCTGGTCCTCAGTTTTCCAATCTCTAAACTAGACATGACAACGTGCCTCACAGATGTAATGATTAGAACAACGCAAAGTATGAAATGTGTTTAGCACAAAGAAGAGGTTCAGGGAGTAACGATATATATCATCCCAGCAAACCTCTGGTTTCCGAACAGAGAAAATGGGGCCGGAAGACTGGACAGGCCCACCCCCAACAGGTCTGTGCCCCTCAGGGTTTGAGCAGGGCCACATCTCCTCGCTCCGGACCAGTCACCTTTTAATTGCACGCCACTCGTTATAAATACACGGGCCATTCTCTGGAGTTCCTGTCTGTCTGTCTAATCTTTACAACACTGATGTTGAAAATCAGTAGCCAAGATTCCAGTGTCTTTCCTTTGATAACTATTGAGTCTTAAGTCTGTTTAATATCCCCCGTGGCCGTGTTCTCGTATTGCAATCCACACTCCAATAATGCCAGGGCCCGTGCCACAGTGCACCAGGGAAAGCGAGGGTCGGAAGCTGGCCTGTCCCCACGCCCGAGCGCTGAAGCAGACAGCGAGAGGGGGCCGGAAAATGGGACAGTTAGGGCAGGGCTGTGCCTTTCAACGGTGTGAATCTGTCCTTACAATAAAGACCTACAGGAAAGTAATAATCACGTGGAGGAGGGGTGTGGGCAGAATACTGATAACCGTTGAAGATGGGGGATAAGGACGTGGGCTTTTAAAAATATTTTTTAATGTTTATTTATTTTTGAGAGAGAGAAACAGCATGAGTGGGGGAGAGGCAGAAAGAGAGAGAGACACACAGAATCTGAAGCAGCTCCAGACTCTGAGCTCTCCGCACAAAGCCCGACACGGTGCTCGAACCCACAGACTGCGAGATCATGACCTGAGCTGAAGTCGGATGCCCAACAGACCGTTCCCCCCAGGCGCCCCGGGGACACTGCTTCTGCAGACAGTCAGATGTGGTCAGAACCAACCAGGAGCCATCACCAGATCACCAGCAGTGACGAGAGCCAGAGAGCTAGCGTCAGAGCCGCGGGAGCAGAGAAAGGCACCCAGGCTCTGCAGGGGCGACAGGTCACGGGCGCAGAAGGGGAGGTCGGTGGGGTCAGCAGGCTGGAGGGGGCGGTCGGGGGAGGGAAGGGCTAGGGGAGCCCGGGGGTCCAGTCCCCAGAAGCACAGAGGCAGCGGCCCCTCCTCGACGAGCCTGCTCAGAGAGCACCTGGGTGGGAGAGAGTCCCCCCACCCCCGACACCCTCAGGCTCCGACTGTCCCCGGTCAAGGTCAAGGAGTTACCTTTGCACTTCCGAGTCAACGTGGACCCGAGAGGAGAAGGCAAAGGCCATGGGAGAAGGGGCCACACAGGGAGCAGGTGCTAAGAGGCCCCCGATGAACACTCATCCCGGGTTCAGCTCAGAGGGGGCACGTGGGGAGCAGACAGGCAGCGGGAATCACAGCGATCAGCACCGCAGCCTTCGCCACCCTAACCGTGCAGGGGTCGGGACGGCGCCCTCACACCCCGCATGCGCAACGCGCTGGCACCGCTGGACTAGCCTGCGGAAGCCAGGAGGCCTGCAGCCCTGAAGGACCCGGGTGACAGCCGGACGCAGGAGTGGGCAGCGCCTCCTGTGGGGAACCGCGCGGCGCTGGGGAGAGAGCACGGGGGACCCGCCTTCCAGGCGCCGGAGTGACCCGGGGGCCCCCAGCCACCCAGCAGAGCACCCGTCACCTGACAGCGTGGTGCTGCCCCCCAAGGAGACACCCGTCCCTCCGGGGAGCCTCTGACCCTCCCACACGGGCTCCCGCAGGGGCCTGGGGGGCCAGGAGTGGAGGCAGGGTTCTCCCAGCCAAACGCCCGTTCTCTCCAATTTGCTTTGGTTTTGGGGCTTTTCCTCCTTTGAAGGGACGATTCCCAAATTCATCCTGACGTCCAGGCTCGCACGCTGCTGCCCCTCCCCATGTCCCCCTGGACGTCGGACGAGCATCTCAAAGGCGACAAAGCAACAGCCAGAGTCCCGGCCCAGCCTCCGCCCTGGGGGGCACCCAGTCCCCCCCTCCCCCACCTCAGTGAGGAGCGACTCGGGCTCCCTGCTGCTCAGCCGAGATCCCGGGACTCATCCCGGCCCCTCCTGGCCCCACTCGACTCAGCCAGTGCCGGCCATCTGTCTGCAGACGGGCACCCCACATCCGAACCGTCTCCCCACGCCCCTGCCACCACCGCCTCTCACCCCCGATCCCGCAGGGGGGGTCCCCACCGGCCTTCCTCCGTCCGGCCCCCGGGCCCTCTGTCCATCACCAACACAGTCACCCAGAATGGCTGACACCCCATCAAATCCGGTCCCCTCTGTCCCCGAGGCTGTATGTGCCCCCCCCGCCCCCGTGACCGTGTCCCTGTCCCACTGCCCCCGCTGTGCGCGCCTCGCGGCTCCTCGATGTTCCCTGAGCCTCAGGACCTTCGTCCCGGGCCTCTCGCACACCGCCCGGAGCCGCATGGCTGACCCTGGGGCCACTCGGGCCAGAGGTCGCTCTCTGGATGCAGCACGTGCTCCCCTAACACCGCACGGCGCGCCCACTCTCCGGGCCCCCTCCGCTCCTCCCCTTCTCCCTTATCCGTGACACGTGCCACACCCTCATCCCATTCTGTCAGCAGACGCAGCGGGTGGACGGCTCTTCCCCGGTCCCTGCCCCTGGTGAGGACAGGCTTCGAACCTCAGGGACTGTGTGTGTCTTGCTGGGGGGACCGTCTGGGCCACGGCAGGCCCGTAACACGTTCGCTGAGTGAGCAGATGCAACAGGACGTGGGCCTGAGTCAGAAAGGGGGGTGTCCCGCTCCAGATCCCGGCAGGGAGGGCACAGGCCCAGGTGTGGCCGCAGACGGGGGCTGTGGGGCCGAGCAGGCGGCGAGGGGCAGGGGCGGCGAGGGACGGGCCCCGCGACCGGGAAGCAGCGGTGCCACGCAGGCTCGAGGGGCGCTGGCCTGGGCGGGACGGCACAGAACTGTGACCAGGCGAGCGAGCTCCGATGACTCAGGGGACGCGCAGCCAGACACGCGGAGAGCAAGGCGCCCAAGGTGACCCGGAAGAATGAGGGGCGACACGGTCGGCGTGGCGACGAGCTGTGTTTACAGTATGCTGATGCTGAAGGGTGGTGGGGCCCCCGTGGCTGCAGCCCCCCCAGGCCCACCACTCCCGCTGGCGTCAGGGACGCGGGCAGAGACAGGGAAAGGCTTCGCGGTGAGGCGACAGCCCTGGCCCACCTTCGGCCCCTCTCTCGTCACGATGCCCCTTCTGGGGTTTTCTCAAAGGTTGACTAGGAAACACTAATTTCGTCCAGTTAAATACGGGACAGCAAGTTCACTCAAAGAACCACTTCAGGGGCGCCAGGGGGGCTCAGTCAGTTAATCATCTGACTTTGGCTCAGGTCGTGATCTTGAGGCTCACGGGTTCTAGCCGGGTGTCGGGCTCTGTGTTGACAGTGTGGAGCCTGCATGGAGTTCTCTCTCTCCCTCTCTGTACGCCCCTTCCTCACTCGCTTGTTCTCTCTGTTTCTCACAAATACACTTAACAAAAAACTACTTCATCCGACCTAGTTACAGAATATAAAACATGCACAGAGTCATTAATATGCAAACGGTTCTTTCCTAACATTTATGTTAGAGCTAAAATAATACAAAATGTTACAAGTTTACAAGGATGACAGTGATGGTTAAAAACAGCGACCAAAGGGCGCCTGGGGGGCTCAGCTGGTTAAGCATCTGACTCTGGATTTCGGCTCAGGTCATGGTCTACAGGTTTGTGAGATCAAGCCCCATGTCGGGCTCCGTGCAGACAGCGTGGAGCCTGCTTGGGATTCTCTCTCTCTTTCTCTCTCTCTCTGTACCTCCCCCCCAAATTAAATAAAACTCAAAATAAAAACTCAAAAAAACCCCAGCAACCCAAACTAAGGCATTTGAAATATCCTTGGGTTATTTACGACAAGAGGGACAGACCAAAATACCGAAGTTAAACCAGCAGACGCACCCCTTGCACTGGTATCGCAGACATTCGCAGACAATATACTCATCACGGCACACGCTCTGGTTCTGTCCGCGACAGTCTCCAAAAACCGCTCAGGGGATGTCAAATTCTCACTCGATTACTAACCATACTAGCAGAGGGCTCAGCTCGCAGCCATAATTAACATCTGGAAGCCTACTGTGCGGACAGACTCTGAGTACAGGCTCCCCTCACGTTCTTCCCCAACCAAACTGCCCGGATTCCATTTTTGGCCACTGAAAGGCGGAGACGAAAGGAACGAATATCACTGCTGGGACTCTCCGTGCTCCCTTTTCACGTGACACGTACGCAGCGCTCTGAAACAAGCGACCTCAAGGCCAGGCTCTTTTCGGTGATTCAGCAAAAAACTGACACGCCACGCTTCACCAGCGGGCTGAATGCTGAATCGGAATGACCTGGACTTTCTGGAAACGGTTTCTCCACGGCGCCATGGTCCTTGAGTGCTCACAGCAGATCAATAGTGTGGGAGTTATCAATGAGCTCCACTACGGAGCCCTGAAAACCCCACAGGAATCCGAGGCACGCGGCCCCGTGGGAACGTTCATATTTTAAAAGAAGTGTGTGACTCGTGTCCCTGGGCCACAGCATTAGGAAAAGGAAGGGCAACTATCCGTTAAGGCCGCCCCATTCATGGAGGGTTGCCGGGACGTCCAGAGTAGTGGCTGGGGGCCGGGTTTCAGCGTCTCGGCCTCCCCACCCTGACTCGATGCCGGAAGAAGTCTCTGGACCCACGAGAGAGGCCGGGCAACGGCGTGGGGGTGGGAGCAGAGGAAGGCTTTGCAAAGTAGCTGCCAGGGGCCGGGTTACAGGTAGGGCTTCCTCTCCTTCGGGTACACAGGCACCAGGGAGTGAGGCGCCATGGGATTCGGAACCCTAACACACACAGCCCCCCGAAGCTACGGCCTGACACACGGCACCCAGGGGAGCATGTTCGAACGGCCCCTCGCCCGGGCACCCAGGCCAGTGACGTCCCTGCAGCGATCGGCAGGCAACTGCAGTCCACGGGCAAGGACCCCCTTCCGACGCACGGCCACAAGGCCACAAGAGGCCTAACGCCGTGTCCCGTGCCCGCGTCACCCGCCCCACCTCGTGTCCTCGCGTGGGCACAAGAAAGGGGAGCGCAGCGCGATGAAAGACTCCCACAGAGAGGCCACGTCCACGTGACTTTCACACTCGGACACCGTTCTAATTGCGCTGCTTCGTTAGGAGTTCATGCTCCTCGTGTCTCCCCGAGCCGAGTTCACGCCTGAACCTCATCGCAGGGACACGTGCACACGGTCGGGGGCCTGGGGCACCCGCTGCGCCTGCCCGCACCCTCCCGCGGACAAAGGGGACGAGCGTGACACTGAAACATCTCTGCCCTTCTCTGCGTCCACACCGGCCCGGCCAGGCTGGCCCTCTACATCTCGGGAGAGCAGGGAAGGAAGCAGTTACTTGAATGTTCTTTCTGATCTGAGGGTCTGGCCCTCCGTGAGGTCTGAATGCTTGGTCGTCACGGCTCTAACCACCGTACTAATGAGCGCAGACAATAACAGCCCGTCGTGGTGCCCTTGCCACGCAGAAGGCACTGTGCCGGAGCACCCGGCCCAGGTCACTGGGGTCTCACCATCACGGCCCCCATGGCCTCTACTGCTACAAGCAGGCTCGCGCTGCTTAGGCACTTGCCTGAGGCCAAGCACGGGCTCCAAGCTCAGGTCTGCTGGACTCCAAGCCTGGGCCCTTGACCATAAAGGCATCAGAGAGCGCAGACTCGCCAGAACATTCCTCTCCAGGTCACCCTTGAAACGCCCTTGCTAAGAGCCAGGAATCAGCACAGCTGTAGGTCACCTAAACGAAGGCATCAGTCATGAAGTCACTTCAAGCTGGGGCCCCTGACAGGGGAGGCACACAAGCCACACTGGCCCACCCGCGCCCGTGTGTGTCCCTTGCCTCCTTCCCCCACGCCCGCCCACTCTCCTGCCCGGGGCTTGCTCAGCGCCCAGTCCACGCCACTGGCCACGTGTCCCCAGCGGCCCAGGGGTGGCCATCAGCTGCAGGGCAGGAGGGAGGGGGGCCACCTTCCCACTGCCTGTCACATGCCGTGGGAGGCCACGCGCGTGGTCACGGAAAGGCGATGAGGTCACTGCCTGACTGACGCGCGTTAAGAAACGAACCAGGGGCTACTCCTCAAGGCCTGTGCTGCTGTCGTGAGCGCTGTGGAGGCCAGGGCTCCGTGGAGACCGGGACTCACAGCCCGGCCACCGGGAGGGGCAGAGCTTGGCCGGCAGAGCCCCAGCCCCCCCACCCCCCACACAGAAAATAAGCAAAACATCTCTTCCCCCAGTTGNGCCCCCTCCCCGCGCCCTCCCCGCGCCCAGTCAGGCCGCGCTGGAAACCTGGGCGCCCCCCGAGCGGCACCCGAGGGCCCCTCCGGGGAAGCTGACGAACGGGGACGCCCCGGTCCCTAACTCCCACGGCCCCGGCGAAGGCCTGCTCCCGGGAGACCCCTCCCCACAGTGCAGACCGCAGACCCCCGTCACCCCCCACGCGCGGGGCTCTCGAAGGGTGCGCCACGCGCGGGCACCCACTACGGCCACCACTTCCTAATTACGCGTCTCATGAGCCAGACGCACAAGTCATAAAACACCAACACGGGGTTAGTATTCAAAATGCCTCAGGTCATGACCTCGCGGTTTGTGGGTTCGAGCCCGGCGTCGGGCTCTGTGCCGACGGCTCAGCGCCTGGAGCTGCTTCGGATTCTGAGTCTCCCTCTCTCTCTGCCCCTCCCCCACCTGTGCTCTGTCGCGCTCTCTCTCTCTTAAAAATAAATCATTAAAAAATTGTTTTAATGCCTCTAAAATCTATCCCGCCTTTCACAAAAAGGAAAAAGAAGAAAGCAAGCATTTAGGGTTAGGGATACTCGAGGGGCGCGTACCCTACCCACCCGGGTCAGGCTCAAGTGCATATCAACACGTGTGACTCATGGTTAATGATTTGCTGGCAAAGGAATTGAATGAGTGGGTGAAACGTTATCCTTCGTCATTTGCCTTCTGCATGTAGGCACCGAGCGTCTTTCATCTCTCTCTGCATTTGCTTCCTCTGACGGTCAGTGTCTGTCACCCACTGCCTCACTCCGCACGGCCTCTGCATCGGCGGAAGGGACATTCCGACAACTTCTGCGGACAGTGGCAAACGCGGATGGGGAGCTCACGCATAGCTGCCCCGGTGCTGTTTTTCCAGATGAAGATGCTTCGGCCAAAGCGCCCCCCGCTGCCCCACACCTCAGTGTCTGGGTCATTTGCTGGTTTGGGTTCATACTTGCAGACCAGCTTGCCTCACCCCTTCTTGAATCCCGGTCCCACTTCTGCAGTCTACAGCGCTGGCGTCGCGAGGACCCCCCACCCCGGATGTGTGCAGGGGGCTCAGCCCGCCTCCTCCCGCCTGAGCCGCCGGTGCCTCTTCCTGTACAGAGGAGTCCCTTCACCAGCTCCGCTACACACGGCCTCCCAAGAAGGCCACCCCGGCTTCCAGGGTCCTTTCTAGTTCACAGCACAAACGTCACCCACGTGCTGACCTTCAGGCTGTCCGTCACGCTCAGGTTCTCACTTGCAGAGAAGCCTCCTCCCTGTTCCCACACCAGCTGCCGGGGGGCTAGACATTCAGGAGTCCCCTCCCCAGAATTCCTATGTTGAAATCTACCCCCAAAGTGACGGTATCAGGAGGCGGGGCCTCCGGAAGGTGGTCATGATGGTAGAGCCCTCTGGTGAGCTTAGTGCCCGAGAAGGCACCCCTGTCCCTTGTGCGGTGTGAACACACAATAGGCCAGCAGTCTACACCAGGAAGAGGGGCCTCACCGGACCCCGACCCCGCTGGCGCCCTGATCTCAGGCTTCCAGCCTCTAAAACCAGAGGAACACACCAGGAGGACCTCAGGCCACCCAGGCTGTGGCGTCTCCTCGCAGCAGCCCGCCGGGGCCAGGGCACCACGCGACTTCCTGCTGTGTCCACACCCTTCCCGGACCCTTCAAACCTACTTCTCCACACCTTTGCTAGCCAGCTGTCAAATGCTTAAAAAAATCACCTGCTGGCCCAACAGCAATGAGCACCCTGCTCGCCTTCAAGTTTCCTCCCTCCGGAAGCCTTTGCCCCGGACCACTTGCCGGCCGCACACCCCTCGCACGGATCGCTAACCTCGCCCAGGCGCGTGCCCACCGTAGGCACGCTCGGTGACGTCTCCAGGGGAGTCCCCTGCCCAGCACCGGGCGGCCCGTGACAGTGGGCACAGGGGATGGACCCAGGGACCGCTCCACACAGACACTGGCCGTCCCGAGGACATCGCGTCACAGGTACGGAGTGCGTGTACATCGTACACCCCCCACGGCTATACCCTTGCACGTGAAAACTGTGGAGGGAAAACAGGACCCAACTCTCCTTCCTAAGGGTCCAACCTGCAAAAAACTGCATTTGTATCACTTATTTATTTAAGGGGCACCCATATGTGCAATTCATTAAACAAATACAAATAATTTTTTGTTTATTTTTGAGAGAGACAGAGACAGAGCATGAGCGGGAGAGGGGCAGAGAGGGAGACACAGAATCTGAAGCAGCTCCAGGCTCTGAGCGGTCAGCAGAGCCCGACGTGGGGCTCGAACTCACGAACCGCGACATCATGACCTGAGCTGCAGTCGGATGCTTAACTGACTGAGTCAACAGGCGCCCCATTAAACAAATATTTAACGTGTACTATTATTTCAATGCACTGTGGGGCATAAGGAAGACACGGAGGCCCTGCCCTCAAGAGACTTTCAATTTAGTGGGAACACAGTCAAGTAACAGGACGTGGGGGAAAGTGTGGTAAGCGCAGGGCTGAGCGCCAGCTACACAAAGGCTCCCGGAATCCCATCAGGGCGCGGCCGGGACCGAGTGCTCCCGGCACAGGAAAAGGGCACACGGGAGCGGCCGGAGGTGAGCCTGAGGGCGGAGGAGGGAGGCCAGCACTGGGCCAGGTGCTCAGGGAAGCGAGCAGGGACGCACACACCTGACTCGGAGCCCTACGGTCCGGCCGCGGGCACCCACCCGGGGCCTAGACAGAGATCACGCAGGACACGGCACGCTCGCCCCTCAGGATCTTGAGCAGAGTGGTCGGCCAGGAGGTCAGAAAAGAGATCCCCAAAGACACGGGGGCAGAAGGTGGCAACGGCTGGGGTGACCCAGCCACGGAGCGGGTCCCTGTGGGGGAAGGCGCTCCTGCCGCGGCCATGACCCGAACAGAGCCGCAAGTGGGCACAGAACAGGGCACGCTGGCGGCGAGGTCGGGGCAGAAGAACCACAGAGGACGGGAGCCGCTGGCGACAGGCGGTTAAGGGAGAACAGCTTCAAAGTCGGGCGATTCCTACGTTGTCAGAGTGAGACACAGACACGGCCCCTTGAGAAACCTGATAAATAGGACGCCGCCGCGACGTGGGAAGAGCGCTAAACCAGCAGCCGAGAGACCACCGCGGGCCCCTGTCCGATGATCGTCCCCGGCCTCTGTCAGACAAGGCAGGCGCACAAGACCAACGTCCAGAAGTTAGGAGATTAATTCAGGAGCTGGAAACCCGCATGCTTTTCCTTGTGTGTGGGGGGGGTTTTTTTATATGAAATAAAATGGAATCTATTACACCAAGTACATTACCCACAGAGATGGGTGTCTGTGAAGCACCTGCTTTAGACACAAACATATACAGGCAGATCCCGACGAACCTGCATGTGTGCGATCGATCTAAGGTCTAGTATTTGTTACTGTGGGGCCACTGTGGAAAGGGCACGGAAAGCACAGGGCAAGATGATCTGTAAGTTTCTTCAACCTCTAAGATGCTCATCGGAGCCTTTAAATTCTAACCCCTTTTAGGGGTGCCTGGGTGGCTCAGTCCATTAAGCGTCCATCTCTTGTTTTCAGTTCAGGTCATGATCTCAGGGCTGTGAGATCAAGCCCCACATCGTGCTCTGTGCTGACAGTGCGGAGCCTGCTTGGGATCCTCTCTCCCTCCCTTTCTGTCCCTCCTCGGCTCTCTCTCTCTATAAATAAACATTAAAAAAATAAATTCTAACCCATTTTGTAGCTGTGTGAATCAATCTAGACATGAGTTGTGATATAAAATAAATAAATCATGGGCATAATTTAGACACATCATCAGATAATCCAAAACTGCCTCGAATTGTTTGTCTAAAAACAGTGCCTTTAATTAAACTAAATGTGACCAAAGTCTCCAGGAAATAACTGCTCGGTGTTGTAACCGAGCCACACCGTATACTCAGGGCAAAGGCCCGGCCCTGAACCTGACAGGCTTCAGTTCTAACGTGGTTCCGCACACGTTCGAACAATGGTTCCTAACATCTTGATACTCGAGGTAGGATTTTAATGTTTCATTTTTTTTTAAAGATTTAATGCCAACCCCTGCTTGATACCTTTACCTACAGCACACTGTAGCAATGTACTGACTGTGTGGACGCAGAGATTTGAAACCCTTTACTGGAACAGCTAGGTGGCTTTTAACCACTCCCGAATCCTGACTCAGTGTATCTACATGTGATACATTCTCACCCACCCAAATCATTTTCGAAAAACAATCAGCCAAATGAAGTCCTTGGTTGGAAACCTCTAGGGGAACACAAAGAAGCAATGGACGTTAAATCTGAAATATTTCTCTGTTGGACAAGCTCCTTTCGCAGAAGGGCGAAGGGTAATTTATAAGCAGAGGCACGGAACAGGAGAGGAGGCGATCTGCGTAAGCCAAGCAAACACATTTTAGATAAAGATACGTGAGTCCCCGTTGCGTAAGGGCGCCGGCTGCCCGAGCCCTGGGGACTCTTTCCAGGGGGAGAAGCCAGGTGTCACTACAGACAGGGTCCCTGGTATTTTCACCATCATGGCTCTGGGCAAAGTCACAGACACCAAAACTGGAGCACACCCGGCGTGTGACCGCCGCCTTCCAGACACGTGCCCGCGCAGAAGTTTCCTGAGTGCTGCCTAAGCAGGGAACCGGGTCCCCAGTTCGGACCTTGCTCATCAAAGGCCCTGTGTCCTCCGTGCTCTCCAGTCCTTACGCTAAGTCAAGGTCAAGCGGCTCCCAAACCCAGCACATGAGGTTCAAACCCATCGTGGGCTTGTTCCTGCGGAGGCGGGAGGCCCCAGGCCACCAGCTAAGCTCCTGCCACAGGCGCCGGCCGCCCCCCACCGGGGCCAGCTCCACACCGTCCGGCCCTCCGGCCACGTCGGGGCTGCCCACACGCGGCCCTCGGAGCACGTGACGGCGGGAAGAGTCTTCGGAAGGCCTCGCTTCCCCAGACCGGGTCCGGAGACCCCTGCGCCGTGTCCAAGGTCACTTCAGCGTGAGGACCTTCGGTCCCCGGCAGCCGGCTCGCACAAACTCGGCGCGACCCCAGTTGTTGCTGCCCGGCCCTGCGGCACCCCAGGGCCGCCGCGGGCGGTGACCGGGGCCGCGAGGGCCCGGCGGAGGCACCCAGGCGCCCCAGAGCAGGCGACCCCCGCCCCCCNAGGAGAAGATGTTGCAGTTGATGCGCGAGCCCAGGCCGATGTAGAAGCTGCACATCTGGCCCAGGTCCACGGCGTTGCCGTGCGAGAAGAGCAGCGTGTAGCGGCTGGAGGGCGCGCAGCGCACGAACATGCAGCCCAGCCGGTTGTCGCGGGCCGTGCGCGAGAAGAAGACCTCGAC
>NW_027531904.1:10350992-10354668 GCF_008692635.1 Crocuta crocuta
GCCCCTGTTCCGGCCGATCCCACGTGGGGAGGCCCGAGGGGGCGCGGGTACCTGCCGGGCCTGCGGAGAGCGCTCGCCCGTCCCCGGGACGCGCCTGCTCCGGGGTCTCCACCCGGACCCCTGGGCGGATCCCCAGAAGCGACCGTGCAGGGGGCGCGGGCACCCTCCCCTCCCCCTCTCCCTACTCCAAATCCAGGTTGGGCCGCGGCTGCAGGTTCTTGGGAATCTGCTGAAAAGGATGGTAACGGGTGGACGAGAACGGCCTGTCCCTCAACTCACGGCCCTTGGTGTCTGTGCTGAACCCGCGGCTTCTCTCAGATCGCAGCACCGCGAGGGGCCCTGCTGTTGAGGGACACAGGCGGGGTCGGCGCGCAGCGTCCCCGCTGCCCGACTCTGTCTCTGCACACGCAGCCGCGATGCCCCCTTCCCGGGGGCATGACCGGCCTTTAGGAGTCGGGGCGGCTCGGCACCCAGCGTGGACCCTGCCGGTGCTCATTTCTGGTCCCGCGCGGGGATTCTCAGGTGTGCGCCGCACGGCTGGCTCCTCGAGGCTTGTCTGGAGAAGTCCAAGGGCCCCAGGTGGCCAAGTGGCCCTACCCATGCAAGATTGCTTATAATGACTTAAATCCAGGGCCATCTTGGAGTTCTTCGCCTTTAAGTGATTTTTTTTCCCCCAAATAGAACTCTCGGTGCCCGAACCCAGGCATGGCGTGGTGCCAAATTCACAGAGCCTTCTCGTCTTCCTTGTCCCTCCTGGTCTGGCAGCCGAGCTCCCTTTCAGGAACGAACAGGAGGTCCCCTCCCTGGCCCGCCCGCAGGGCGGCGAGGGGCTGGGAGCTGGCACCAAGGCCCCCAGGCCTGTTGTTTAACTGACGGATGTCTTTAGTCGTGGCTTTTACCGGAGTATTTTTGAGCACCTTCATCTGCATGAGTTGGCCAATTCAAATTGCGAAGACCTTCAGGACCTGTTTATAAGACCGTTCCTTTTTCTTTCTTTAAATAAATATGTTCTTTTTAATGCTTATTTATTTTGAGAGAGAGAGAGTGAGTGAAGGGCGGGGGAGAGAATCGCAAGCGGACTCAGAGCCATCAGCGCAGACCCCCGTTTGGGGCTTGAACTCGCCAACTGTGAGATCATAACCTAAGCTGAAATCAGGAGTCAGTCGTTTAACCAGTGGAGCCAGTCAGCCTCCCCAAAGACTATTTCTTCACTAAAATAATTTTAGATGTTTTGGAACCATCCAGAAACTTAGAGAAAACCTGCTTGGCAAAGCCTACAATCAAAATATTTTCATGGACTCTTTTTAAATTATTCACACCAGGTGAAGTTTTACCTAAAACCAGGTTTTTAGCTTCACCGGATTGGATTCCTGTCTTTAAAAGGTTTATGATGTGGTACACTTCTGGATACTTTGCTTGGATACACACTTTGTACCTTGTATTCAGTTCTGGTGAATATTTATGTGATGTTTTCATGCTCACAGCACCCAAGATTTTTTGTGTGCAGCAGTTATGCAAAGATGAGTGACAGCTCCTTCTCCGGAGTGCCTTACATATAATCTAATTAGAGCCTCAGGAGAAAATTCACAAGTGTTTCACGTGCCTTTAAAGAAAGGAAAAAACCAGACCTACTCCCCATGAATAAGAGAGCCCTCTCTCCACGGCGGGGCTTGCAGGGAGCTCAGGCAGTCGCCGCGTCTAACTCAGAATAGGAAGAGAACTTTGAGGACGGAGGTGGAAACGGCTGGCACGCCCCGTGGTCTTTCTCAAATACCTTGGGTCCCCTTCGTTTGGGCAGTTCACAGAAGGGCGCTGGGACGGGAGTCGGAGTGTCCGTCCTCTGCGAGGCTGATGGAGACGACAGGCTCTGTGTCTCATGGCCTGTAGCCAATTCACGTTGTCAGGAAAATTTATTCGTATGCCGCCTTGCCCCACAAAGGACCTGTGGCGGGTCCTGCAGTATAATACGAGTCCATAAAGGAGTAAATAAATAAAAACTTGGCTTTTAGAAGAGATGGGGAGGTGGGCTGAAGGGGCAGCCAGTCCCCCCAGGAAGCTGAGCTGTCTCAGGTTTGTGTGAGTGTTAGATGGAGGCCCCAAAGTTGGATGCCACGGGGCAGAGCGACCAAACCTTTTCCGCCCCGCATGACCTATGATCATGGTGAAATTTGTCCAGTAACTCAGCGCACCCACAGCCGTCCGTGTGCCTTGGCATATTGATTGGAGAACGCTAACAGGCAACCCAGAAGCATGAATGTGCCCTATAAAATGCAAAGGCCAGAGATTGCCAGCTGTTCGTTTTGACCTTAAAGAATTTCCCTGTGACTCCTCACCATCTCGTGGAGGAAGGTCTAACTTTGAACTTGGGTCAGCAAACATATTTACGAGGTACTTACCATGAGTCAGTCATTGGGCTGATCTGGGGAATGCAAAGGTGGCCAAGACACAGCCCCCTGCCTTCCAGAAGCTCCAATACGGGACGCCTGGGTGGCTTGGGCGGTTAAGTGTCTGACTTTGGCTCAGGTCATTATCTCACAGTTCGTGAGTTCAAGCCCCACACTGGGCTCTGTGCTGACAGCTTGGAGCCTGGAACCTGCTTTGGATTCTGTGTCTCCCTCTCTCCCTGCCCCTCCTCCACTCATACTCTCTGTCTCTCTCAAAAAATAAACATTAAAAAATAATAAAAATATAAAATATTTTTTAAAATGAGGCTCCAAGTGTGGTCTGCAGGTGCAACCAACTGCTTCGTGCTGAGCCGGCATAAACAACACCCCAAGTCACATGACAACATCCCAAGTAGCCCAGTGCACTGGTCTCTATTATTTAATCGGCCACTTACACGCCAAACTTTCCTTCCATATTAACCTGCCTGATGCCGGGCTCCTCGAGGTCTAATTCAGTTTGTAAAAGTAAAACTATCAACAGTATAGAGAAGAATGACCACATTTAATTGACCATAGAGAAGGATATTTGTGCTTTAAAAAGGAATCTCGTTGTTTAAATGGACGGTAAGAGAGATTTCTAAACTACATTGCCCTGTTTTGCAATTTCTTTTTTTCTTTATAAATTTGTTTTTTAATGTTTATTTATTGATTTAAAAATTTTTTTTAATGTTTTATTTATTTCTGAGAGAGAGATAGACAGCATGAGCAGGGGAGGGTCAGAGAGAGAGAGAGAGAGAGAGAGATACAGAATCCGAAACAGGCTCCAGGCTCTGAGCTGTCAGCACAGAACCTAATGAGGGCTCGAACCCACGAACCATGAGATCATGACCTGAGCCAAAGTCGGACGCTTAACCAACTGAGCCACCCAGGCGCCCGTTTAATGTTTATTTTTGAGAGAGAGAGAATGTTAGCAGGGGAAGGGCAGAGAGAGAGAGGGAGACACAGAATCTGAAGCAGCTCCAGGCTCTGAGCTGTCAGCACAGAGCCCGACGCGGGGCTCGAACCCATGAATCGCCAAGATTATGATCGGAGCCAAAGTCAGAGAGGCCCATCCACCTTGAGCCACCCAGATGCCCCAAGAGGGACCAGTTTTGTCTTTATTTTCCAATTCAGAAATGCATTGTTCCAAATTCACAAATGCAGCAAGTATAAGTGACATGGAAATAATTATGTTTTTTTTAAATTTTTTATTCATTTCTGGGAGGGAGAGAGAGAGAGAGAGAGAGAGACAG
>NW_027531904.1:10354728-10357213 GCF_008692635.1 Crocuta crocuta
AAGTCGGACGCTTAACCAACTGAGCCACCCAGGCGCCCGTTTAATGTTTATTTTTGAGAGAGAGAGAATGTTAGCAGGGGAAGGGCAGAGAGAGAGAGGGAGACACAGAATCTGAAGCAGCTCCAGGCTCTGAGCTGTCAGCACAGAGCCCGACGCGGGGCTCGAACCCATGAATCGCCAAGATTATGATCGGAGCCAAAGTCAGAGAGGCCCATCCACCTTGAGCCACCCAGATGCCCCAAGAGGGACCAGTTTTGTCTTTATTTTCCAATTCAGAAATGCATTGTTCCAAATTCACAAATGCAGCAAGTATAAGTGACATGGAAATAATTATGTTTTTTTTTAATTTTTTATTCATTTCTGGGAGGGAGAGAGAGAGAGAGAGAGAGAGACAGTGTGAGCAGGGGAGGGGCAGAGAGAGAGGGAGACATAGAATCTGAAACAGGCTCCAGGCTCCGAGCTGTCAGCACAGAGCCCGACGCGGGGCTCAAACCCACGAACCGTGAGATCAAGACCTGAGCCAAAATCAGATGCTTAACCGACTGAACCACCCAGGCGCCCCATTGCATTTCTTTTACTTTAGGAGTGGGTGCCCTATGAAGGCAACGAGGGGGTTTATTGCGGGCACCACTGTTTCCCCTCCTTGCCCCATGCCTGGCGGAGAGAAAACACCCGGGAAACGTTATGCGATGGGTGAGTTGAAGGCTGAGCGAGCGAGCTGATGAGCGCCAGGACACAAGGCTGTTTCCCCGGCTCGGGCAGGACTGTCAGAGGACGGGCTTCGAGGGAGATGCGGGGACCCGTAGCCAAGGGCAGCATCACAGAGTAGCCTTCGCGCGTCCTCTGGCTGGGACGCTGGCCCCCCCTCCCGCGCCTCCCCTGCTGTGACCGTGGCCGTGTGACCGGGCTCTGGGTCTGTAAGTGGGGAACTCGGGGGCGGGGAGGCTGAGCGGAGCCAGCAAGGCGGCCTTGCCCTCTCCCTTCCTTCCTGCTTGGGCTGCGGGGTGACCGGAGCCAGGGCAGCCCCCTTGCAGCCGTGAGAGTGACTGTCGTGGCCGAAGACGGTGGACAAGACAGGTGAGGATCTAGATGCTTCCTGGCCGTGGCGAACGGCTGCGCAGCCCACCTTTGTCTGGGCTTCCTGGGGGGCGAGAAGAAGAAACCACTTTATCGCCATCGTTGGGTATTCTGTCACCCAAACCCTAATGCAGCGATTAGGAATCCACTTCAGAAATTGAAAGCCAAAGAGCTTACAGCTGCTTTCTCAACAAGGACAGAGGGTTGATGGATGGTGACACGGTTGTGCCTGGATCCTGCTTGTTTCCTGGAGAAAAATATCAAAGTATAACCACAGGCGGGATCGATTTTTGAGGAGATATCCATTCAACTAACACATCTGAATTGTGAATAAGAATAAATAAAAGCTTATCGTTTGGGGAAAAAACATCATGAATGACACTTTGAGGCTGTTCTGGGGAACCCGCACCAGGTTCATTAGGGGAAGCGGCGGCTCAGCCAAGAGCTTTTGGAGGCGAACTATCTTTTCCCAGAATCCTTTGCAGCCTGGGGGGCCCTTCTCCCAAGTCTTGTAAATGAGGTCGCTGGGACCCAGCTGTGGGGGACACTCAGGGACCCACAAAGTGCTGAGAAAGCCTCGCAGGAGACGAAGATTGAAAGAAAGAAAACACCAGTCACCCACAGATGCGTGTTTTCACAGTTCCATCCGCTGCAAGGATGAGTGTGTCGGTATCAGCCCCCCCCCGCCCCCCCAGCCCGTCTGCAGACTGCGGACCGGAGGCCCAGCATCCCTGAGATGGATCGCAGCCTGGTCACCGTGAGGCGGGAGCTTGTCCGCGGCTTCCCCCGTGTGATCAGCCCCGACCCCTGCCTCCTCCCACATTACAGCAGCTCAAGACACATTTGCCGATTGATTGGAATTCAGTTGCTGGTAATTTCTAATCACTTTTTTAACTGTGCAGAGATGTAATGGACTACGTTAAATAAGTAGTGCTTCAAAAAAATAGTTTTTGTTTATTTTTGAGAGAGAGAGAGCGGGGGAGGGGCAGAGAGAGAGAGAGAGACAGAATCTGAAGTGGCTCCAGGCTCTGAGCTGTCAGCACAGAGCCCGACGCGGGGCTCGAACCCACAAACAGTGAGATCATGACCTGAGCCAAAGTCAGATTCTTAACCAACTGAGCCACCGAGGCGCCCCAACAATTTCTATTTTTTAATCTTCTGAGTTTTGAAGAACTAGGCAAAAAATATTTGCTATAAGTTCATTAAAAAAAACACCCGAATGGGGACAAGGGACAAAATACATGGACAAGCATTTTATTTATTTAAAAAAAAAATTTAATGTTTATTTATTTTTGAGAGACAGAGAGAGAGAGAGAGAGAGAGATGGGAACAGAGGATCAAGAAAGCAGGCTCTGTGCTAACTTGCAAACTGTGAAATTGTGACCTGAGCGGAAGTCAGACGCTTAAC
>NW_027531904.1:10359606-10382272 GCF_008692635.1 Crocuta crocuta
GAGCAGGGGAGGGGCAGAGAGAGAGGGAGACATAGAATCTGAAACAGGCTCCAGGCTCCGAGCTGTCAGCACAGAGCCCGACGCGGGGCTCAAACCCACGAACCGTGAGATCAAGACCTGAGCCAAAATCAGATGCTTAACCGACTGAACCACCCAGGCGCCCCATTGCATTTCTTTTACTTTAGGAGTGGGTGCCCTATGAAGGCAACGAGGGGGTTTATTGCGGGCACCACTGTTTCCCCTCCTTGCCCCATGCCTGGCGGAGAGAAAACACCCGGGAAACGTTATGCGATGGGTGAGTTGAAGGCTGAGCGAGCGAGCTGATGAGCGCCAGGACACAAGGCTGTTTCCCCGGCTCGGGCAGGACTGTCAGAGGACGGGCTTCGAGGGAGATGCGGGGACCCGTAGCCAAGGGCAGCATCACAGAGTAGCCTTCGCGCGTCCTCTGGCTGGGACGCTGGCCCCCCCTCCCGCGCCTCCCCTGCTGTGACCGTGGCCGTGTGACCGGGCTCTGGGTCTGTAAGTGGGGAACTCGGGGGCGGGGAGGCTGAGCGGAGCCAGCAAGGCGGCCTTGCCCTCTCCCTTCCTTCCTGCTTGGGCTGCGGGGTGACCGGAGCCAGGGCAGCCCCCTTGCAGCCGTGAGAGTGACTGTCGTGGCCGAAGACGGTGGACAAGACAGGTGAGGATCTAGATGCTTCCTGGCCGTGGCGAACGGCTGCGCAGCCCACCTTTGTCTGGGCTTCCTGGGGGGCGAGAAGAAGAAACCACTTTATCGCCATCGTTGGGTATTCTGTCACCCAAACCCTAATGCAGCGATTAGGAATCCACTTCAGAAATTGAAAGCCAAAGAGCTTACACCTGCTTTCTCAACAAGGACAGAGGGTTGATGGATGGTGACACGGTTGTGCCTGGATCCTGCTTGTTTCCTGGAGAAAAATATCAAAGTATAACCACAGGCGGGATCGATTTTTGAGGAGATATCCATTCAACTAACACATCTGAATTGTGAATAAGAATAAATAAAAGCTTATCGTTTGGGGAAAAAACATCATGAATGACACTTTGAGGCTGTTCTGGGGAACCCGCACCAGGTTCATTAGGGGAAGCGGCGGCTCAGCCAAGAGCTTTTGGAGGCGAACTATCTTTTCCCAGAATCCTTTGCAGCCTGGGGGGCCCTTCTCCCAAGTCTTGTAAATGAGGTCGCTGGGACCCAGCTGTGGGGGACACTCAGGGACCCACAAAGTGCTGAGAAAGCCTCGCAGGAGACGAAGATTGAAAGAAAGAAAACACCAGTCACCCACAGATGCGTGTTTTCACAGTTCCATCCGCTGCAAGGATGAGTGTGTCGGTATCAGCCCCCCCCCGCCCCCCCAGCCCGTCTGCAGACTGCGGACCGGAGGCCCAGCATCCCTGAGATGGATCGCAGCCTGGTCACCGTGAGGCGGGAGCTTGTCCGCGGCTTCCCCCGTGTGATCAGCCCCGACCTCTGCCTCCTCCCACATTACAGCAGCTCAAGACACATTTGCCGATTGATTGGAATTCAGTTGCTGGTAGTTTCTAATCACTTTTTTAACTGTGCAGAGATGTAATGGACTACGTTAAATAAGTAGTGCTTCAAAAAAATAGTTTTTGTTTATTTTTGAGAGAGAGAGAGCGGGGGAGGGGCAGAGAGAGAGAGAGAGACAGAATCTGAAGTGGCTCCAGGCTCTGAGCTGTCAGCACAGAGCCCGACGCGGGGCTCGAACCCACAAACAGTGAGATCATGACCTGAGCCAAAGTCAGATTCTTAACCAACTGAGCCACCGAGGCGCCCCAACAATTTCTATTTTTTAATCTTCTGAGTTTTGAAGAACTAGGCAAAAAATATTTGCTATAAGTTCATTAAAAAAAACACCCGAATGGGGACAAGGGACAAAATACATGGACAAGCATTTTATTTATTTAAAAAAAAAATTTAATGTTTATTTATTTTTGAGAGACAGAGAGAGAGAGAGAGAGAGAGATGGGAACAGAGGATCAAGAAAGCAGGCTCTGTGCTAACTTGCAAACTGTGAAATTGTGACCTGAGCGGAAGTCAGACGCTTAACCCACTGAGCCCCCCACGCAACCCAGAGACAAACATTTTATTAAAGTGGCCAATAAGTACTATATGAAAAAAGGATTAGACTCATTTGTTTTAAGAAAGCAATTTTTGACATTGTATTTTTACATTACATTTACAATAAAAATGTATTTTTACTCTTCTTTAATTGATCCAAAAGAATTTTTAAAGGATTGAAGACCCCTACTACCCTGTCAGACACGATGTGGAAAAGACTCTGATCTTCTACGCCCTGGTGGGGCTGCTCATGGGCATGCCTTTCTAGAAGGAAACTTGACAGATAAAAGACTTAAAAGCATTCCACATCTGCCATCAAGTAATTCTGGCTGGAATGTAGCCTAAGGAAACAACTTGTTTTGCACATGGATTTTAAATACTAGGATGTTTATGACAGCATAGTTTATTATAGCAAAGGAAGAAAATTGATAACATCAAAGCCTGGAGTCAGGGATAGTGTATTCAGGCAGTAGACCCGTATGTAAGACTGCCAGTGAGGCACGCACTTCATGGCCGAGGAAAATACCTGCAGCAGGTTGAAGGAAAACCGAGTAGGAAATCGGGGCAGCAATGTGAAAACGGTCCCCGGTCAGCGCGATTCTAGAGGCTTTGATTCTGTTGGTCGTTCATTTCTGGAGTCTGTGTGTGTTCATGAGGTTCTGGACATGTATTATGTTTATAATTAAGAGGGACTCATAAAGGTCATTTTAAGCCAAACGGGAAAAAAAAAAGAAGAAGAGGAAAGAAAGTACTTTATGTAATGAAGTTGTTCTGGCTATTTTAAGGTATTTCAAAATGGAACATCCCAAAGGTAAAGAAGGGCTCCATCCACAGGGGAGGAAGGTAACGTTACGACAGCCGAGAGCGGGCCCGGCGCAGACCTACTGTGCGCCAGGGCCGTCGTGGTTCTGCGGGAGGTAGGAAGCCGGGCAGCCGCTGCAGCGCCTGGCTTTCCTCCCTGCCCTTCGAGTCTCCATTGTCTGATTGTAGGGACTTCTCTCGGGCTGGTTGCCGCCCGGCCCAGGAACGCACTGTCCCGTCCGTGCTGTTCTCTTCAGGGGCTCCCTCTCCTCCTCCCCCTCCTCTCACTTCCTGTTCCTGTCTCGGTGATGAAACTGGTGGTCTGGGACCACACGGGGCCCGGAGCCAGGCCGCTGGCGCGCGTCGTGGCCCCGGCCCCTGTCGTCCGGTGCACTCGGTCAGCCCTGGAGGGCGCAGTCCCTTCCCAAGTGCGAGTCCCTCCCTCCCCCCTTCTCCCTCCCTCTGAACCCCTTGCACACGCTCTTGCGTCGCACCCACCCTGACCCCGGCCCAGAGGACCGCAGACCCTGTGCCCTGCCCGGGCGCCTCCTTCCGTGCTGTCCCCGTGCTGTGCCCACTTGCCGGGCCCCTTCCCTGCTTATGTCAAGTGTCTCACCAACTATGACTGAGCCCTTATTCAAATCAGTAAGGAGCTGGGATGTCCAGATCTCGTCGTTTTAATAACTGCTTTTCTATTCTTAAATATGATGAGATGGGAGACAGTGGCGTAGCCCAGGATTTCGAGGGGGTGGACCCGGATTCGAGCCCCAGTACCCCCTCCGTAGGCAGATTCCTTCTCGGAAACTAATGACCCCATCTGTATGAGGGAGCGACGCTACCCCTTGGGGGCAAAAAATACCTTGTAAGCTGCTAAGAGCTCAAAGGTTATGAATGCAAAGACTTGAGCAGCCCGTGCCTGAATTCCAGCCCCCGGAAACCACTCACTGACCCTCCCCAGCTCCTGGGCTTTGGGATAGAAAAGTCTCGTGACTTGACTCTCTTTGTGTGGGTGTCTTAAAACTACACCATCAGGCCAAATGACCCTGGTTTTCACGTCCCAAAGCAGGGAGGCCAGGTGCCAGGGGAGCCACTGGCTGACCCCACGTAGGCAGCCCTGCGCTGCCTTTGCACGTCATAGTCTGCATCTTCTCCCTTTTATTGCGCCAGCTCCGGCTTTCGAGCACAGAGATGCGCTCTATTCCCTCTGCCCTCTTGAATTGGGTTTGCCTGCGATTGCTGTGATTAGCAGGACATGGTAGGTGGGACTCCGTGAGGCTAGATTTGTGGTTGGGTCCCCTCACTAAGGAGAGAAAGAAAAAAAACCCAAGGCAACCTGGCTCTACACGTCTGTAATAATATCGCTGATGACCTCGTAACATGAGACCACTTACATATGGGAGACAAAGAAGGAGAAAGTATATAAAAAACTACGCCAAGTGGAGCTCGGGGCTCTGTTCTTCGGGTACGAGCCCAACTGAGTGGTGCCGGCAGGAATAAAGTTGCTTCTTGGAAAGAAAAGCCCCAGTGTCACGACTCTGTGTGCGAGAATCCTGCTACAGATTCTAGAAGGCTGCCAGCTTCTGTGGGACTCCCTCGATCTGTTTCCGGTGGGGAAAGCCGGCTGCCATGCTGTGAGGAAGCTCATGGCACCCAACGGACAGTCTGCGTGGAGGGAGATGTCGGGCCAGCCTCCCGCCCCTCCTCCCATCCCAGGCTGCGTGTCAGACGCGATACCCGAGCGAAGAAGCCGTTAGGGGGCCCTGGCTCCGGCCACCAGCTGGTTGTGAAGGACCCCGGGCGAGAAGCACCTCGCTGAGCCCATCCACCCACGAGACCAACGACAGACAGTCAGTAGCTCATTTTGGTCACCGGGCTGCAGAGCGACTCGCTGTGTAGCACAGACACTGGAATAAGACCTTTATCACCTAAGGGCTTCCATATTGGAACCCACTGGAAGGAGTTTGCAGCTAAGCTTGATACAGAGGAGACTGGAGTAAGGATTGTCACTCTGTCATCCGCTCACTTGTAGTGAACACTTGTGAATTTTATGGTCCAGATTCAGTCCTTTTACATTGGCTGACAGAAAGCTCAGAGCCAAATGATGCCCTTTTAAAAATGTTTATTTCTTTATTTTTGAGAGAGAAACAGAGGATGAGAGGGGAGGGGCAGAGAGAGAGAGGGAGATACAGAATGTGAAGCAGCTCCAGGCTCTGAGCTGTCAGCACAGAGCCCGACGCGGGGCTCGAACCCACGAACCGTGAGATCATGACCTGAGCCGAAGTCAGCCACTTAACCGACTGAGCCCCCAAGCGCCCCAAATGCTGCCCTTTTTGAAGCCGGCATGTAGGTGATCTTTTGCAATTATGGCTTGTTTTTTATTCTATTTTGTTGCCTCTGTTTTTTCCCCTTTATTTTTAACCCCCCACACTTATGCCAGCTTAAAATTTAGATACCCTCGTAAGCTTTCCTAAATCACTTTTGTGAAAAGGTGGGGTGCAGTGCATCTAAGTGAGGATAGTATTCTCCAAGAACCGCACAGGACTTACAAACAGGTCACAAAGTTGCCTGAGGCATGGTCTTGCCTTCAGGGAGCAAGACTCAGAAATAACATCGCCCTCATTGTAGCTGTGACACAGGGAATGCCGTGACACAGGTCACTGCTGTGTGGGGTCAGTGGTAGACGCCTGCTCTGAGCTGGGCGTTGAAGGAACAAGGGGTCATTCTGAGCAGAGAGCACAGTGCAAAGAACACCCTCCTCCTAAGATAAATCCCTCCACTCATGCCACTGACCCATCACCTCCAGTATTCTAGAAACTTCCTGCTCTCTTAGCTTGGATCTGTATTGTGCCTGGATTGCTTCCTTGAGCCAACAAGATTTCCAAGCTCCCCCACCTCCGAAACGAATACGCAAGCCCTCGCCCCCTGCTTCCCTCCCACGCCTTCAAGCTCCTGTGCTCATTCTCCCTCCGCTGGAGAGCTCTTGGAAAGCGTGGTCTATACTGCCTACACCCTGCTGATGTTCAATAACCCCATAACCCAGTGGCTCCCAGGCTTGTCTACCCGTTAAGATTATCTGAGCACTTTTTTTTTAAGCTTCCCAAGCCCAGGCCACACCCCAGAGCAATAAATCACAATTCCTGGAGGCAGGGCCCCAGAACTGGTGACAGTCCCCAGGAAATCCGCGTCCGCAGGGGGTCCCGCCATCACCTCCTGCAGGCTGCGTCCTGGTCCTGGAAGGCCACCAGTTAAATCACTCTCCAACAGCTCGATCGAACGCTACCTCCGTATCCTGTATCCTGCTTTTTCCCCAAAGCGTTGGAAGCAGGTGGTCACGAGCTACGTACAAAGTGCTAGTGTTCGAAGCCTTCCACGGCGCGGCCTCCAACGCAGGAGGAGCGTGTGCTGCGAACCTAAATGGGCTCAGGGGGACGCGGGAGACCGCAGCGGGGCAGGACCCGGGGCCCGGAGACGAGGCCCCTTCCCTAGTGTGGGTCGGGCACCGGGAGGGCGGCCCCAGCTCTGATGCGTGAACACCCCCTGGGAGACGGGCGGGGTGGGGGTGTTGGCTCAGCGACCCGTCTGCCCCGCGGGGAAGCTCACGGACGGGCAGGACGGGAGGCTGGGGGCGCCCACGGCCGCTCACACCCCCTCGGGGGGAAGGCAAGCGATTGGAAGGGACATTTGAGCCAGAGAAAGTACCTGGAGCACATACAGACGGGCAGTGTCCAAGCCCCCCTGGGCCGCTGGGCAGAGCGTGGGGGGTGAGGAGGCACGTTCGTGGGACCCCTTGTGTGGGAAATCATCAGGCTGTGCCCCTCCGCGGGGAAGCGGACTCTGGGACGGGTAAGCCGCAGGAGGCTCAGCAGAAAGTGCTCCGGGCTCCCGTGGAAGGGAAGGAAGGGAAATAGTAATGGACAAAGGAGCGGGTGGTCTGGTGGGGGGGGTCTTGAGGAGGGCCCCCACCTGCACACGCGTCTCTGGCAACCGGAGAGTTTGAACGGCTTCTCGATGGTCACACAGCTTGAACATTTTGGAGAAGAAATCCTGATCTGATTCAGATTCCAAAGTTCACGTTCACCCCACTCATGCCCTCGCACTTCTGGACACAGAGTGATGTCACCTCCACAGATGTCGAAATTGCCTTTCGGGGGCAAAGCAACCTCAGATAGCCCAAGGATTTGTAGGTCTCCAAAGGGGGCCCAGAACGTGACAAACATATACTATTATTCATGCTGTTAAAATTTCCAGTGGATCCGGGGGTGGGGGGCAATCAGGAAACACTGCCTCACAAGGCTTGGGGAGGGACAGCAGTGACACATAGCTTGGGAAACCTTGCTCTCTTAGGTGGGGTTAAGAGGCACAACATAAAACCAGATTAGACGCACTGGGACTAAATTATGGCGGAATTAGAAAATGTCAGGGCCGGCGCCTTGAACTTCTCCAGGTGGTAGGGAACCATCGGGGATTTTCAATCAGGGAAGTAACACATGATTCACGCACCGGGAGCGGCAGCGTGAGCAATGACTGGAGCCAGGGAGCCAGGGAAGGCTGAGCCATAAACCAAGTAGGAGGTGCAGAGAGTCCGGCCCAGCCGTTGACCCAGCCCAAAATCCGTGATAATTTCATCTATTCTTTTTTTTAATGTTTACTTATTTTTTTGAGAAAGAGAGAGAGAGAGAGAGCGCACAAGCAGGGGAGGGTCAGAGAGAGGGAGACACAGAATCCGAAGCAGCTCCAGGCCCTGAGCTGTCAGCACAGAGCCCGACGCGGGGCTTGAACTCCTGAAGCTCGAGATCATGACCTGAGCCGAAGTTGGATGCTTAACCGACTGAGCCACCCGGGCGTCCCTAGAGAGTCTTAACTAATTGATTCTTCAAAGGCTCTATTTCCAAATCAGGTCACATTCCGAGCATCCGAGTGGACATGAACTCTGGTGGACGCCGTTCAGTCCCCCCGGGTGTAGAGTGTGGGTTAGAGACCTTGATGGTGAGTCATAGAGAAGTAAAAGGACTATGTTTTGTTTTCAGGGAAGGGCATTTCTTTTGTGAGGCAGAGACTTGGTGTTTTTGCAGGGAGGAGGGGCGCCTGTTGGAGCCAGAGGAGAGGATCGTACAGGATCAAAAGCACAAAGAGAGGAGCAGCCTTGACCAAAGACACCATTCCTCCGGGAGGGTCAGCTGCAAACGAGAGCGGGAAGGAGGAGGAAGACATGACTAGGATTCGAAGGGAGGTGGGGGACCCCTCCGCTGGCCAGTAAGCTGCGTGGGGGGCTGGCTGCCGAGACGTCCTGTGGGGTTACCCTCGGGCTGGACGGGTTAGCAAGTAAAGCTGAGGCTGGAGACACTGCCTGGGAGCGTGTGACAATGTGTGACCCCACGCTGAGCAGTGGCCAGGGTCAGGCGGAGGCTCCGGAAAGCCATTCCTTGCAAAGCCCTTTGCTGAGTGATGACATTGACAAAACCAGCCTGCCCCGCTTGGTCCGATGCTGAACTTGACGAGGAACTCTCAGCACAGGTGACTCGCCTTTGAAATTACTCATCTAACGAAAGAAAACAAAACCTAAGCACCATGTTCACCGTGGATTAGAAGGAAGAAACAGCACACAATCTAACATTTGGTTGGTTTTCTATTTAGGGCCAAAAAAACATTTCTAACAAACCCAGCCCTGCATTCAAATAATTTCCAGATCGGCAGACTTGAGGATGAGCTTTTACGAGTTACAATGAAGAAAAGAGCGGGGCGGGTGTGTTCTCCAACCCGATGTGGAGTGACAGAGAGGCGCCTGTCCGGGTGGCTGGGCCAAGAAAATCGTCTAAGCACGTCGCTGAGCCTGCGGAACGGGGCGCGCCCGGGAGAGCTCTGCGACTCCCTGCGGCATTTCCGTGGGATCATTGCGAATCACAAGGGGAACATCATGCATCATAAACAAATTTTGTCAGAGTCTCTGCAATCGGGGTCCATGCTCAAGCTGTGTGGGGGGGGTATCAGCAGGGAGCAGATGGAGGGGATCCTACGTTTGTATTTCAGATTCAGACAACCCTCTCTTCCCTGCCCCAAGCTTCTTCGCTGCCCAGTCCGGGGATGAAGAAGGGCCAGGACAGAGTAGGGAGCTCTCAGACCCAGGGAGGAAGGGGAGGGGGGGCCGCGGAGAGGAAGAAGGACGCCGGAGCCGGCCCAGCGTGCAAGGTACAGACGTCCTCGGTTCCCCGTGCTGCTGGCCGCCCAGGCTCTAGGCTCCGGACATTCCGCGGCTCTGGTCAGGCAAGTCCGGTCCTCAGGTCTCCGGCCTAAAGACTCTATATGTTCGCCTTTAGCCCAGTGTCTGAGTATCTCATCGACCTACGCTCCTGTACCCCGCGGGCCTTTACCTCGGTTTGCACGTTTAACTGCCACTAACCTGCCCGACTGACCTGCGACCATAACCCTCAGGTGCTGTCCCTGGACACCGCTCAGCGCTTGTTTCTCCGCCGGGAAGGTGCAGAGAACAGGAACGTCCGGTACCCCGAGTTTGGTGAAAGATTTAGATGAAGGCAACCCACATGCAGCATGATTAAAGAGCACCGTGAGAATGTCAGATGCTATAAATATGGATAATATAATGACAACTGAGAAGCGGTTGGCTAATTGAGGCCGGTCCCCAGAGCCAGCCTGTAATCACCGTGTGCTTGTCTCAGACGTGCCCCGAAGCACAGCAGGGCCCCTTGCGCAAACAGGCAGGTCACATAATTGGCATCTCGCTAATTTCTGAGATGCCCAGGCCACAGCGAGATGTGTTCGTAAGAGTTGTGACAAGTCAGGAGAATTTGTTGACGTGAGCACCGTCTGCTGACTTTATGGAGTGTGACCTCAGCCCCCGAGGGGCAGTTCTAAGAGAAACTGGGGGGTCAGGGGCGCCCAGAGGGCTCGGACGGTTAATCGTCCGACTTCAGCTCGGGTCATGATCTCACGGTTCGTGGGTTCGAGCCCCGCGTCGGGCTCTGTGCGGACAGCTCAGAGCCTGGAGCTGCTTCTGGTTCTGGGTCTCCCTCTCTCTGCCCCTCCTTCTATCTCTCAAAAATAAATAAACATTTAAAAACCAATTTTACAACAGACTGGGTCTTTTACAAATCCCATCTGAGTGTGAAATTTCAGGACCAGTTTTTTGCAGCCTGAATAGATGAGAAAGAGATATAAAAAAATCAGGGGGGAGGGGCATACACTTTTAAGGTCGATGATCCCTAAATCGACAAACTAGGACTTTAGTGTTTACGATAGTGTTACCTTTTGTTAAAGTGGTTTTTCTTTTTAATTTTTTAGTTTTTTTTTTTTGAGAGAGAGAGAAACAGAGCACGAGCAGGGGAGGAGCAGAGAGAGAGGGAGACACAGAATCCAAAGCAGCTCCAGGCTCTGAGCTGTCAGCACAGAGCCCGACACGGGTCTGAACCCACGAATGCGAGATCGTGACCTGAGCCGATGTCGCACAATTAACCGACTAGGCCACCCAGGCGTCGCTATAAAAATGTTTAAATAATAAAAACTAACTTTAAAAAAGTTTGCCCTTGGTAATCCCTATATTCCTATCTTGAGTTCTTATCACACCACGTCATGCTACCTTGTAAGCCTGCATTTACAACCCTCTATCTCGACCTCAAATGCACGTTATCACCAGAGAAATGTGTGCTATGGTGTCGGCGGCCGAGGCTGCGTGCATCGTTTACAGCCCTTCCCCCCCCAATCTTCTCTGTGAATCATAAGCTCCTCCTGTGTGAGTCAAGCCTGCACACTGCACAGCAACTGGCTCCACAGGCTTATCTGGGCGTCTCTCCCTCTTCTAAATTCCGGCTAAAGCCCTTCTGATCGGGTCACGCCGTCTCCCTGACATAGACATGCGCCCGACCCTCCCCAGGGCGCTCCCTCCCCCGCGGGGTGTCAGGTGCTGCCGGGCTTGGTGGCAGAGTTACTTAGAGACTCTGACAGTCTGAATTTCTTTATGGGCCACAAATCACTACGGCTCGATTTCCAACCGTTCTTCCCCTTCCAGACAGTCAGCCGAGGAAGCGAGAGCTTCACCCATTCTCCCACCCACCCCCACCTTCACCCCCAAACTGAGAAGAGACCCGGGAAGCCCAGTCCCTTCCCTCACAGCACCTCAGGTTTGCACAAGAATCCCAGTCACGGGTGACTAAGAAACCCCACTTTATTTCTGGAAGTCTAATGAGATAAGGTTTATTCTGTCCTCTTACATAATCTCTATTTTTTTAATGTTTATTTACTTATTTTGGGGGGGGTCAGGGGCAGAGGGAGAGGAAGAGAGAATCCCAAGCAGGCTCTGTGTCATCAGCGCAGAGCCCGACATGGGGCTCGAACTCACGAACTGCGACATCATGACCTGCGCTGAAGCCCAGAATCAGAAGCTTCACTGACTGAGCCACCCAGGCGCCCCTTGTACGTAATCTCCAGTAAAGGGACCACTCATGTATTGGATTCTAAGGCACATGTTATTCGGAAATCTGTGAACAATGCCTTCCCCTTTGCTCTATCAAACAAGGAAAGGATATATTTTTTAAAAAACAGATCAATAAATTCTGAGAATGTACAGTGGAAAGTTCTGAACAAGCTGGCTTCAGGCGCACGGAATTCAGGAGCGAGGGGGCTGCGACGGCGTGGAGATGGTGCGATCAGGCGGGATGGATTTCAGGAAGGGCTCCCCCTTGCCGGCCAGTCCCAGCCCCGAGGCGCACCCGGCTCCTCTGCTCTTCATCACGGGCCGCCAAGCACCCGGGTGAAAGCTATGCCGTGTCAGGCCACGTCAAGCGCGCCCTGGGTACCACGCACGAGTCCTCCTCCTCACTCCTCGTTGGTGTCCAGGGGGCGGCCTGGACTCTGGAGCCACAGACCCAGAGGCGGAGGCCGGCTGAGCCGGGAGCAGAGGCAGAGGCTTAGCGACTCAGACCCTGCCTTCCGAGGGATCCGTGGCGGCATGTGTGGTGTTCAGCGTCGTCCGAAGTCTGGCGGCCCCTCGGGGAGTGTCAGGGGGTAGAGGTGGGGCCGGCCGGAGCCGCGGGGGAGGACTCGGTCCGTCAGGAGGACCCGACAGGAGCTCTCCAAACACGGAAGGGCTGTATCGGGAGGCAGTTCCCTTTCGCTGAAGCTGCAGACCCGTCTTCAATCTTCAATAAGTGGCTGAGCCGGAGTTCTGGGGGCCCTTGGGATCTAGAAGCCCGTTCCGTATTGCAGCCGTCTAATGTATTAAGAAATTTACTCAATTCTTCGTTTCCAAGCTTTCGCCCTCATCCCACATTTGGATGTCTCCCTATTCTTTTTTTTTCTTTAATGTGTATTTATTTTGAGGGAGAGAGAGTAGGGGAGGGACAGGGAGGCGGGAGAGAGAGAACCCCAAGCAGGCTCTGAGCTGTCAGTGCAGATCCCGATGCAGGGCTTGAACTCACAAACTGTGGCATCAGGACCTGAGCCAAAATCGAGAGTTGGGCGCTCAATCAAATGAGCCACCCAGGCTCCCCAAGAAACGTGTTCATTGCTTCATGTACACGGGATACGCTCATCGTAACTGAGAGGGGCTTCCGCGTGGGAAAGGGGGACACAAATGTGAGTAGGTCACCGCTGTCGGAGGCGCCGCACACACGGGGAGGGCCTGGGAGGTGGCGTACGGGGGGGTGAGACGGCCCGAGAAGGCAGAGAAGGTTTTTATAAAGGAGGTGGGACTTCAGCTCCATCTTATAGAGTTCAGCCAACATGTCCGTGAAGAAGAGGCAGCACGTGTACATGCGTGTAAATGCACAGTGGTGCAAATGGCAGGAAGCTTAGAAGCAGTTTAAGACCAGATTTTAAATGGCCTTGGGGCACCTGGGGGGCTCAGTCGGTTGAGCGTCCAACTTTGCCTCAAGTCAGGATCCCACGGTTCGGGGGTTCGAGCCCCGCGTGCTGACAGCTCAGAGCCTGGAGCTGCTTCAGATTCTGTGTCTCCCTCTCTCTCTGCTCCTCCCCTGTTTGCATTTTGTCTGTCTGTCTGTCTCTCTCTCTCAAAAATAAATAACATTAAGAAAATAAATAAATGGCCTCATGGTTGTCACAGGATCACGAAGCACAGAGGGAAGTCGTTAACTCGGCGATGCGGACAGCTGAGGGTGCTGTGGGCCAGTGTGGGCTCTGGAGCGGGGGGCTGGGGGCCCGCTGACTCGGGGCCAGGAGCAGGGAGTAAGGAGGACAGGGCGGAGGAGACATGCTTCAGAGGTAGAGTCGACTACGCTGAGATTTGAGTGTGTGGAGGGAGCACGTTCAGTGGAAGACGACTCAGAAGGGGCGGCTGGGGCACCCAGCAGAGGAGGAGACTGGAGGGGCGGGGGGTCCACGTTGACTCGGGGCACCCTGAGGTGCAGGTGCACAGGGAACATCCAGCCGGGGCAGTGGTGACCCTCAGAAGTGCAGGCACTGAGCCCAGGAGAGAGACGCAGGTGATACAGGGTCAGAGGTCAGCCTGGAGCGGGGCCGCCTCTGCCTGGGAGCCCTCCCCTCCTTCCCTGGAGACAGACTCCCTGTCATCTGGGGAACAGCTCTTCCGTCCGGCCCCGCGGTCCCAGACACCAGGTCCTCCCTAGAGCCGCCGAGTCCTCACGTCAGCATGCGCCCTGGTCACTGGTGCTGGACCCGGACTTGGATCAAGACGAGGGAACATGACTTCTTCTTGGGGACTTTTTTGTTGCATTTAAAGAAAATCTGCAACGTATGTAAGAGCCGAGCACATAGCATTGCGGAGACCGTGTGCTCAGTCTCCAGCCTCAGCGAGGATCAGCTCACGGCCAACCTTGCTTCGTTTCCACCCGCACCTGCTGCTCTCCTCGCCTGTTATTCTGGCTGGGGGACCAGCTGTCTGGAAATTTTCCTGCTGGTGCTGGACAGTGTGGGACGCACGCAAAAGAGGAATTTTCGCAGTCCTGTTTCGATCGCGTTGAGGAAGCCAGTTTAACGTAAGAGAGAAGGAACCGACATAGAGAAAATCAGAGAGAAAGAGACCGGATTGTTTTGGCGTCTGTGGTTCCTGATGTTCCAGAGGCTTCCCCGCCGTCTGGTGTTTCAGCCGGTGGATCCGCGAGCTGAACATCTCTCCTCCTGCCGTCACCAGGTCCCGTGGGGTTTCAGCCCCTGCAGACAAGCGTCCTGACGAGGACGCAGCAGCGTTCCCGGCTGGTCGCAGCCACCCCACTATTTCCTGTAAAGCAGCTCCCCTCCGCCCACGAGCACCCAGGTACCCAGTGCCTCCTCCGTGCAGACCCCCAGGGCACGTTCTCATCGTGACGCATCCTCTGTCCCGCGGCCGTTCAGACGCGTGCGTGAGCTTCCTGCCCCAAGCTGTGAGCCCCCCAAAACATGAGCTCGACATTCATTTTTCTCCCCCATGTCCTCCAACATCGCACATGGTGCGAGTTCTCATACATCTGCTGATTGAGTGAGAAAACAGTTTAATTTCGTTACCGCGTCGATACCACTCACGGCGTAAGAGAAACGGATGAGGGACATTCAGGACAGTTTCCCTAGGGTCCTGTCGTTCATAGTGACTGTGCAGAAATGAAGTCCTAACAAAACCAAGAAACCAGCATCAGCTAAATAATATTAATTCCATGAAAACCCAAAGCCCAGCAACACGATGAAGCCCCCATCGCAGAAACGCACTGGACTGTCTTCCTTTCTGCGCCAGCGGAACTGCGTGTTTCCCGTCAGATGCTTCCCAGACCCGAGCGCGTGCTGGACCCGCCTGCTGGTACCGCGTCCAACCCCCCGATGCTGCGATTCCCCGCGCCTGGGCTGTGGCTGGGCTTTGGAGATTTTAAACAATCCCGAAGGGACTTGAATGTGCAGACAAGTTTGGAGCCACTGCTCCGTTGAAGACAGAATCAGCCTAAAATGGCGGGAGGTGAGTCCCACTTGCACCACTTTCTGGCCACCAGGCCGTCTCGGGCGAATGAGCTCATTTCTCTGAGCTTCGATTTTCTCATTTTTAACATGGAAGTGACAAAACCCGTTTGTTCTTTGTCTCTTAAGGAATAAACGGGATAAGACATGGGGGGAATGTGTAACCTCTAAGGTTTAGTATGAATGTGGGGAGTTCCTGGGGACGAGTCAGGACCAGAGCTTTCCAACACGACCCCTCGCCGCGTGTGGTAATGGAGGCTTGACACCCGGCTAGTGCCACATGCACTCAGATGTTTTAGATTAAACATAATATATTATTACGATTAATTTCAGGGCAACTGGGGGACTCAGTCGGTTGAGTGTCTGACTTCGGCTCAGGTCATGATCTCATGATTCACGGGTTCGAGCCCCGCGTCGGGCTCTGTGCTGACAGCTCAGAGCCTGGAGCTGCTTCGGATTCTGTGTCTCCCTCTCTCTCTGCACCCTCCCCCNGATTAATTTCACCTGTTTCTTTTTCCTTTTGTAACACAGCCGCTAGAACGTTTAAACTAACGTGTGGCTCATACTATATTTCTATTGGAGAATGCTGCCTGGACCCTGAGAAGCAATGGTGGGTAAAATGTTAACTTGACCTTCCTAAGGGCTAACAGAGGACTTCTAAAGTCCTCCATGCAAGCAAATAAATATTTAAAAGCTCTCTTGGAAGGAATGAGCACTTCTGTGTCCAGGCAATCAGTAAACGGAAGCATATTTAGTTTCAGGGTGTTGCATATATGAAATTAGATTCTTGGAGGCAGAGCTCGAAAGGTAAATTCTATCCTCAAAGGGGAAAAGAGATGAATTAGTGCTGAAGCAGACATGGCCATGAAAAGCGCAGTAATTGGGAGGGGAACATGGCGTCTCTGCCCCCACCCTTCCTCGCCCAGGTGCCTTCTGGGCCTTTCCATGGTCCTGTAAGACAGCCTGACTCCAGCTGCCCAGGCTCCTGGCCAGAGCCCAGAGCCCAGAGAATTGTGCCCTGGGTTCTGGACTGTGATGCAAACAGCCCTGCCACTAGGGCCACGTGATCCGGCAAATTCCACAGTGCCCGAGGACTTCCTGGCCAGTAAGGAGTTCATGTGAGGCCGGAGAGTCCAGCGCCGCCCTCCCCCCGGCCCCCGGGGTTCTGGAACCCGGCCATGCTCTCGGCCGCGCAGAACCGTCCCCACTGGAAAGGCAGGTCCTGGCGTGCCCCTGGGTCCTGGGTGAGAGTGTGCGTCGGATGTGAGTCACGGAAGGGTCAAAACTGCCATTAGGATCCAGGCACTGGCGACCCCCCCCCCCCAAGCCACAAAGAGTGAGCACGCGATGGAAACGGTGCCTTTGAGTCTGGGCCTACAGGGTCCAGAGGCACAAGTAAGTTCCAGAAACAGGACACGTACGATTACCCACGCAGGTCACAGCCGTGGCCTCCTGGGGAGGAAGGAGGCTGGCGCCCGGATCACGAATCAGCCAGCTCCCTGTGCCCCACGTCCGTCCCAAACAGGCTCCTGCCGGGGCAGCACCACTCAGGGGTGGCCTGAGAGCAGCAGCAAAGAAGAAAACTGCCCCCCCCCACCCCCCCCCCCCGCCAAAGGGCAGAAGTCTTCTTCTTCTTCTTTTTCTTCTTAAATATAACTTACTGTCACGTGAGCTAACATACAGCACAGACTGGGTGCTCTTGGCTGCGGGGTGGATTCCCGTGATTCATCGCCTACACACGACGCCAGCCCTTGTGCTGACAGGTGTCTCCTCAATGCCCCTCCCCCCTCCCCCCATCAACCCTCCGCTTGTTCTCTGTATTTAAGAGCCTCTTACGGTTTGCCTCCCTCCCTCCCTGTTTGAAACTATTTTTTCCCCTTCCCCTCCCCCACGGTCTTCTGTTAAGAAAAAATTAAAAATAGAACGACCCTACGACCCAGCAATTGCGCTACTAGGAATTTATCCAAAGGATACAAAAACGCTGATGCACAGGGCACATGCACCCATGTTTACAGCAGCGCTATCGACAATAGACAAAGTATGGGCAGAGCCCTAATGTCCATCGACTGACGAATGGATAAAGAAGATGTGGCTTATATATACACGGAATACTCCTCGGCAATGAGAAAGGATGAGATCCTGCCATTTGCAGCAACGTGGATGGAACTAGAGAGTGTTATGCTGAGTGAAACAAGTCAGGGAAGAACAGGTATCGCAGGACTTCCTCATCTGTGGAGGTTGAGAAAGTTAAGAGTGGAATTTCTCCAAGCACCTGCGGACATCACCTGATGTGGAGGGAGAAGTAGCTTCACGTGGTAAAAACGTCATCGCAGAGAAAAGCACGCTGACTGCAGATGGAACGGGCTTGCCGGGCGGGGTGCGGTCAGCTCGTGGGGACGACTTCTACGATCCGGACGCCGGAAGAGATAAAGCCGGAGTGCGGGTGGAGCGGAAGGCAGAGCCGCGGGCCCTGCCCCCTCGTGAACGTTGGGACAGTGACCCAGAAGTCGGCTGCTGACTGCGGGGAGGTCGGAGGCAGGTCAGAGTGCTGGACGGAATGAGCTGGAAAGCGCTGGGAGTTTGGAACAGGCACAGGGAGCAAAGAAGCCCTTGGACTTAATCCACCAGGTGGACTTGATTTAAGCAGCCACCGGTTAGGGGCACCTGGGTGGCTCAGTCGGTTCACTGTCTGCCTCCTTTCCTACAGTTCATTTATTTTGAAGGGGGTGTGGGGAGGGTCAGAGAGCAAAGCCCAAGCAAGCTCCTCGCTGCAGCGTGGGGTTCGGCCCCATGAACTGTGAGATCATGACCTGAGCCCAAACTGAGTCAGAAACAACTGACTGAGCCCCCCAGACGCCCCAAGTGTCTGCCTCTTGATTTCTTGATACATGCTTGTTATGATATGTAAATATCGTCAGTAAAAGAATAGTTCTATGATGTCAACTATCACCAATTCGTCATGTGTCATTCAGCCCGTGCATATGTTCATACACGTCTACACCCATAAATAGCCACGTTTCTGTCAGGATAGGGNTGGCCCCATGAACTGTGAGATCATGACCTGAGCCCAAACTGAGTCAAACAACTGACTGAGCCCCCCAGACGCCCCAAGTGTCTGCCTCTTGATTTCTTGATACATGCTTGTTATGATATGTAAATATCGTCAGTAAAAGAATAGTTCTATGATGTCAACTATCACCAATTCGTCATGTGTCATTCAGCCCGTGCATATGTTCATACACATCTACACCCATAAATAGCCACGTTTCTGTCAGGATAGGGTCATATTCACACCATTCTTTAATTCATCATAATTTAAGCAACCCAGCCATTTGGATTGACATTTACATTGTTTGACTTGATCGTTATTTAAATTGTTCCACACTTAGTTTCTCTGCTACGCTTACAATCAATCAATCGGATCGAACCGATTGTTTTATTCTGCCTTTACTGGAACATTTTTTTTCTTATGATTTTGGCCACTTGCCTTTCTTTTAAAATTAAGCATTCTGATCATTCATTCTGCTCACATTTCTGTCAGGAACAAGCAAACTTCATCTGTATACTCTTTCAAGTCAACGCTTGTGATGCTTGTAATAAACAAGCGTCTCCTTTGAACTGTTCCCTACATTTTTCTCTTCCTTCCTTCCTTCCTTCCTTGTCAGCACAGTCGTCGTGGTCATGAGTTGTTTGTCAAACTTGCCTTTCAGACTCTTTGCTCTCTTCTGTGTCAGAGGTGAGAGAGAGCTCAGTCCTCCGCCCTCTGTGTGTTAATTGTATGCTAGACTTTACCCCCGCAAAGTTCAGCCTGGAGGTAACATTTAAATGCACAATTTCTAGCTTAATTGGCGCAATCTAGCAAGCGTTCACCGAGCATGCTTCTCCAGCATCGCTCTGTCTTCCCAGACCGTACGTTCCCCGCGTTAGAGCGCAGCCTCCTGCTGTTCCGCGTGAGAGCCACGCTGGTCCCCGGTGACTCCTGGTGCGCCTCCGCTCCGCGCCTGGCTTCCGGCCGTCCTGGGACAGCCGAGCATCCCGGACGCGTGCCCCGGGCAGCCCCTCTCCTCTCTGTGGGCTGCGCACGGAGGTGGACGGAAGGCAACTCCTGAGGGCCGAGCTGAAGCTCAGGAATCCTCTCCAGACCACGGCGCGGCGGAGGGCAGGCATCTCGCCTCACAGCTCGGAGCCTGGACCTGCGAGAACAGAGCCTCAGATAAGGAGTGAAAACAAATCTGTGAAAAAAGCGCTCCCATCACCTCCGTGGCTGAGCCCTGCCCCCACGGGGGGTCAGGGAAGACCCCGGGGGGCTGCAGAGCTGAGCACACGACAAGGTCAGCAGCACACGTGCTTGGTTAGCGCCTGAGCCTCGGCCGAGGCCTCAGAAAGACACAGCCTCGCCGCAGGACCGCGTGGTGGCAGCCAGGGCGGCCGGCGGCCGGCCACAACTGCAAACACCTGTCCCGGCCAGGAGGTCCTCCTGGATTTCACTGTGCGAGGCTGGAGCCCGACACCCTCCAGGGAAGCCTGACAGCCCAGGGCCTCTGGGCTGTGCCGCCTACAGGCTTTGCATGGGATCAAGTCACTAGACACGCAAAGGGACAGGACACAAGGAGCCAGCGATCAAGAGCTGAGGGGTCAGACGTGGGATCTGTGAGGACCCTGGTGTGGGAGGTGGCGGGAGCGAGGGCGGCCTTGGATCCGTATTTTTGAGAAAGTAGAGGGAAAATGGATGAAAGGAATGGACGTTTCAATAGAGAACTAAAATGTGTATCAAAAATGTTTTCATTTATTTATTTATTTTGAGAGGGGGGAGGGGCAGAGAGAGAGAGAATCCCAAGCAGGATCCGCATGTCAGTGCAGAGCCCCATACGGGGCTCGATCCCACGAAATGTGAGATCCTGACCTGGGCCCAAATCAAGAGTCAGGCGCTCAACCAACTGAGCCACCCAGGCGCCCCTGAAATATATTTTTAAAGAACATTCTAGGGGCGCCTGGGTGGCTCGGTTAGTTAAGCATCTGACTTCGGCTCAAGTCAAGAGCTCACGGTTTGTGGGTTCGAGCCCCGTGTCGGGCTCTGTGCTGACAGCTCGTAGCCTGGAGCTGCTTCAGATTCTGTGCCTCCCTCTCTCTCTGTCCCTCTGCTGCTCACACTCTGTCTCTGTCTCTCTTCCAAAAATAAAATAAATATTTTAAAAACAGAGAACATTCTAGAACTACGAAACCTAACATCTCAAGTTAGGTACTTACTACAATGGCCTACAGGAGGAGGGCACAGCAGGGAACAGAATTAAGTGCAGGTGAAGACAAATCAATAGAAAATTCTAGCACTGAAGCCCAGAGCGGGAAACGGAGCCCAAAAGTTCCTCCCGCGACTCTGCCCTCCAGGACACGGCCAGTGCCCTAGTTAGCACCCGCAGTGTCCTTAACAATTAGAACTTACACTTCTTTCTCGGCTGAGGCTGTCCCCCTTCCCCAGCTTTGAGCCAGACAGGCTGAAGTCAACAAAGATGCTTCCCCGACCCTGTCCCACGTCTTGCTCGCGGGTCTCGGGCTCTCCAGAGGGTAGAAACCGGACAGGAAAGTTCCCCACGGATGGTCCCATGGGCCGGCTTCCTCTTTCCCTTCTGTTCCTCGGGGGCGCCTGGGCGGCTCAGTCGGCTGAGCTCCAACTCTCGGTTTTGGCTCTGGTCCTGGCCGTATGGCCTGCGAGTTCGAGCTCCGCATCAGCACGGAGTCTGCTTGGGACTCTCCCCCTCCCTTTCTCTCTCTGCTCCTCCCTCGCTGGCGCGCTCTGTCTCTCAAAATAAATAAACTTAAAAACAAATAAAAGGGTTCTTCCCAAGCCCCTCCCTTTCCCAGCTCTGGGCTGAAGCGTCTTCTTCTGGCTTGGCGCCTACAGCTCCTCCCTAGCCTCCCAGAGCCCTGGGGTCCAGCCCCCTGCTGGACTCACCTTGACCGGGACCCAGGAAGACCCTCACTGGGTCTCTCCCTCCGGCCACCAGAAACACCCCAGGGGTTTGATCCCAGGACAATCTGGGCAAGGGGTCAGGTCCCAAAGCCCTGTGTCCAGAGCAGCCACGCCGGGCTCTCCCAGGCGCGAATCCAGTGTCAGCTCCTGGGCTTCTGGAACTTCGGGAGACACTCGCCTAGATCTCACCGGTCCCTTCGGAGGCCATTTCCTGAGGTTTGAAGCGAGGAGCAGCTTCCCCAGACGCCCCAGGGTCCCCAGGTCCAGGTCCAGTAGCCTGGACGCAGGGGCTGCCTGAGGGCCACAAAATCTCCCACGGGTCCAGGTGGACGTCTCACGCTGGCTGGGCAGTAAAGGGTTAACCCAGCAGGCTTAGGCTGTGCCATCTGGCACATTCCAAAGGAGGGCCTGGCCCTTCTCGGTCCGGCATGAGCTGGTTAGGAGCCGCTGGAATGTTCTGTCTGATAACAGTATCTTTGCATACCTGGGACCTCGGACCAGGTTAGATGGCTTCCTGTCAGCAGTGTGATGGTGACGAGGGCCTCGGGCCACACCGCGTCTCTCTGAGCCCTGGACACCCAGCGGCTGTGGCCAAGGTCAGCCGTGCAGGGGCTCCGCGGCGTCGCGCCGACCCCCTCCCCCCAGCCCCGGGCAGCAGGGGAGAGGAGCCGGCGCGACACGCGCAGCTGACTTGACCTCATGACACGGGTCGCCTGGGCTCCGGCGCGGGTGGCGTGAAAACCCGGGGCAGCCTCACGTCTGGGCTTCGGGAACCTGCGGCCTCAAGGCGGCACCCGCAACGCCTAGGGAATTCTGTGACCTACAGGGAAAGGGAACTAACTACCCGGATGGCTGGCTGGGTCTCAGAATTAATGCTCCCCCTGGAATATCAGGGAACATTTGGAACCCTGTTTTTGACAACGTAAGGACGAAAAAACCCAATCCCGGTACACGGAATGTCCCGGAATGGTTCTTTCCATGCTGTCAGTTCGGTTTTCCACTAAGTGCCATCCGGTGAGCACTTAGCGAGCACTTCCTAAGTGCCCGGCTCTTTGCCACGGGACGGAAGAGGAGAGAGGGGTCACGGCCAAAGACAGGCGTGGACAGAATGCAAAGGGCGGCGCGTGGGGAAAGGCCTCCCGGGTCGGAAGGATCACAGAAGACTTTCCGGAGACGCTGACGTGGCAAACGGATTCCTTAGATATTTGTCTCTCATTAATAGGCACTTCCTGAGCCGTTGTGTTCCCTGCCCTGCACCACGCAAAGCCGTGGGGGTACAGGGGTGAGCAGGACACAGCCAGAGCCCGCGTCTGCACAGTTCCCGCAAGCACGGGTCACCGCAGCGCGGGACGGAGGCGAACAGAGCCTGCTGCGGCCGCAGGAGGGACGTGGCGCCGCCTCAAGGAGGGGCCTATGAAGGTTTCTGGGAGAAAGGGGCGGGGCCGGTCTCACGCCTAATCCGCCGAGGCAGACGGTGAAAGGAAAGGCACTCTTGCAAAACCAGCAGCACGTGCAAAGGCCCGGTGGTGGGAGGGAGCCCCACGATCCCAGCTGAGAATGATCAGTCCACACTCCCAAAGCAGCCGTGTGTGACACAAAGGGACAGAGTGAGTGGTGGCGGTCTGTTTGTGAAGAGCTGAGGGACTCATGAACGCAGACACGCTCAGGCGAAGTGACCCTAATGGCCGAGGGGATTGATGGCCGTAAAATAAAAACCAGGCAAGAACGAACTGGTGAGGCATGAAGATCGGAAGCTGCGTATTTCTCCCGTGACGATCGTCCCTCACGTGTGATTTCCAAACTCGTCTTGGAAAAAAGGAGAGGAAATGGGAAATATCACATATCGAACATTTGGATTTTCCATCTTCTCCTCAAGCAAAATTTATTTCTCT
>NW_027531904.1:10382292-10384776 GCF_008692635.1 Crocuta crocuta
AGCCAGGGGCGGGGGGGTGGGGTGGGGGATATGTGAGACATAAATACAAACATGCTCCCCTGAAGGGCGGTCGGCAGACAAAGGCCCTCAGGAGACGTGCCAGTTGATGTCATTGTGAAGTCAGATGAAATTACTCATCACTGTTCTGTCATTAACGAAAAAGGGGAAAACCCGAGGCAGGTTAAGAAAACTGTAGATGACAAATCACTCCAGGCACAGCCTCCGAACCAGGCACCTTCTGCTTGTGCTCTAGGGAGGGAACAGAGGGAATGTTCTGGAAGTTGCTCTTTCTTTGCCGACCCTTGAGACGCCTCCAGGTTATGGCGTCCTCGGACCGTGCCCTCATCCATGTCCAGAATTGCAGCGTGGAACAGCATCTCGGGGGCTCTGGCTCAGCCACCCTGTGCTCTACACAGAGTGCAGCCTGTGGGTTTTGTTTCTAAGTTTATTTATTGATTATTTGAGCGAGAGGGAGTAGGAGACGGGCAGAGAGAGAGTGTGAGAATCCCAAGCAGGCTCTATACCTGCAGCACACAGCCTGACGCGGGGCTCGAACCCACGAACCGCAAGATCGTGACCTCAGCCCAAGTCGGATGCTCAAGGGAGGGAGCCCCCAGGCACCCTCACAGCCTGTATTTTTAATCCAATTCAAGTGCCTTGAGTCCTGGCCTGACTTTGCACCGCCCTCACCCCCTCACCCCCTCACTGCGCTGCCCTTCCCACAGAGCTCCCCACCCCCTGCAGCGGCCTCTGCGGCGGGCACCGCGCTCTTCCTTGGGGGCCGCTCCCCCGCTCCTCGCACGCCTGGCAGAGCAGCCTTCCTCTGGCTTCCTCCTGAACCCCTTCTTTATCGCTCTTCTCTGAACTCACTCCGGCTTTTTCAGGCTAAGGGGAAAAGCCACCACGTGATTCTAGTTTNCTGCCGCCATCCGCTCGCTCACTGGGTCGGCCGGGCCGGGCTCGGGCGCTCGGAGGGGGAGGAGGAAGAGAGTAGATGATACTGTGGCGGCCGCAGTCACTCAGCNCGGGCCCTCCCCGGGCACCCCTCCCCGGGCACCCCTCCCCGGGCACCCCTCCCCAGTGCGGACGCCTCGGTTGTGCGGGGCCAGTGTAAGTGCACGGTCAGCGCACGACACAACTAGGAAATCGTGACGCGATGAGCTCAGGTGACCGTGAATCCGCCTCTGGCAGGAACCAGCTGCGGGTGACTTCGGGTCCTGGGGCCACCATGCCATCTGGACAAATTTCCTAATATCCCCAAATCCCTGTTTCGGTCCATGCAAAGCAGGGGTGCTAAGATGGTGAAAACTGAGGTAATCTCACGTTCTCACAGTACCGGGGTGACCAGCCACCAGCCCACGGCCCCCGCTGCCACGGCCCCCGCTGCCACGGCGTGTACTGCCACAGCCCCCGCCGCCACGGCGTGCACTCCCGTGGGCAGGACCCAACTCTGCGGGCTGCCTGCAGCCAGGCCCTACCTGTGTGGTGTGCGAGTGTTAGCTCAGTGTTCAGAGCCGGCTTAGGACGCAGGTCACTGTCCTCACGGCTCCACAGAGGGGGACACGGAGGAGCCGGGATCTGAACCGGGAACCCACATCTGACCCACGCCATACAGTCTGAAGCAGCCGCTGCGCCTTCTTCCCTCAAATGTATGAAGCACCGAGTCCCGGGTGCTGTTCGGGCACCTCGACGGTGGTGAGTCACTGAGTTCTTACCATGACACTCGGGAGACTCTCGGGACCAGAGAGGGAGGAAGTCACAGGGGCGCGGAGGGGAGGCGAGGAGCGTGAGCCGCGCTGTTTATGGTGTCGGTGCCCAACGCCCGCGCCTGGAGCCTCCCAGGGCGGGCAGGCCGGCCGGTGACCCCGCACGGAGTGCTCACACACGCGGGCGACGCCAACCAGAGGACGGGGCTCCTGCACCTTCAAGGTCACAACGCCAAGGTCAGTGCTTAGCCGGCGAAGAATCCGGTCCGGGTGCCAATATCGGCCGCCCCGGGCGGTGGGTTTGGCGAAGCCCTTCGCTCCCACGGGTCGGGGGTGGGCGGCCTTGGCCAGAGCCCCAGGCGAGGCCGGGAGCAGGTGGGGCTGGAGGTCCGGCCCTGGGGCCGTGGGCGGGGCGGTGGGCAGGGCCAGGCGGGAACAGAAGCTTCCAGAACCGGCCCTGCCGTGTTTCTGCACAAATGTCACCAGGGCCTGGGAGGGGACTTGGAAAAAGGAAAACATCAGATGCATGAAGGATGAAAACTGCCGATTCTCTTTCCCCCTCCCCCTGATTCCCACGGCGGCTGTCACGGACACCGGCTTCTGTCCATGGGCCTCCTGACCCGGCCGGGGTCCCCTTCCCGCTCTGCGCAGGCTCAGGGCCTGGGGCTGCGGGGAGGGAGCCGAGACCCCGCGGGCCTGTGCTGCACCGTGTCCTCGGCTCCCAGGTGGGTGGCCGGCTTGAAACATCTCCAAGCTGTTGGGAAGGAGCCGGCAGGGT
>NW_027531904.1:10385341-10386426 GCF_008692635.1 Crocuta crocuta
GCAGGGAACTTTCCAGAGCACGCAGAATCCCTCAGGGAGGTGGGGGTGCAGGGAACTAGTAGAGTCTCTGGGGAGAGCCCAGGCCCCCGCTGCGGGAAGGAGCCACCAGGGGTGGGGCGCCTCCAGGGCGCCCGGTCCAACCTTCGGCCCCATCGTCCCCGGTGGAGGGACAGAGCCGCCCCCTGCCCGGCGGCCCTCGCTTCCCGGGCCGGCCTGGCACCAGCCACCTTCCGGCCGGGCTGCCAACACACCAGAAATTTCCACCATCCCTGATTCAGGCGTTCCCTCTGGGAACGGCATTTTCATCCACGGAAGTCCTGCGAAGTGTTCGTTCAGGGTCCCGAAGGTGGCTCCTCATGAGCCACCGCGGGTCCCCGTTGTCGGGGTCCANTGGGGGGACACCCCCAGGTATCTCGGCCGTGTACTCACCACGATCCTGGGCACGGCTTTCTGCGAGTCAGTGTCCCCATCCCCCAGCCCTCACTGACTTCCCGGAACAGAGAGGGTCAAGTGAGGCAAGGTCGCAGCACTGGAGGGGCCGGAGAGGTGCCAGCCCCCGTGTCACAGGGGCTACACCCCCGTCCCAGTGTCTGGGGGTGGCTGCCAGGGCCCCTTGCTGACCCCAGAAGGTGCTGATGCTCACTGCCCCAAAGTAACCACCCGGCAGGCTGTCACCATGGTTTGATGACTGGCCTGGTGAATGGCTGCACTTTGAGCAAAAACGCTCAGAAATCGCTGATCTAGAGAGCCTCCCGCTGCCGCCAGGCCCCCAGCATGTGTCCTGCACATCTGTAGACGGGACAGCGTCAGCACTGCCCACGACGTGGGTGAGAGGGACCAGCCCCCCGGACACAGCACACAGTCTCCCGGGGCGGTCAGTGCCCCAGCCCTCGCGGACGTAAGAGCGACCCTCACTGTCACGTCCAGGCGCTGCTCGATGCACCTTATGTGAATTAACCCACAGTCCTCACAAGAGTTCTGTGAGCCCCCGTTTTACAGAGGAGGAGACTGAGGCACAGAGCGGTTCGGGGGCTGGTCAGAGCTCTCACAGCTGACGCCAGCCGAGGCGGGATCGGCTCAGGTGC
>NW_027531904.1:10386598-10391400 GCF_008692635.1 Crocuta crocuta
ACTTGCCAGCGCACGAGCCAGCCGCGTGGGGGGCACGAGACGCTCGCCGCCCACGCCCCATCTTCTGGCAAAGTCGGAGGCGAAGGAGACAGCAGGAGGCTGGTCCCGCTCCCCGCTCGCGACCCGCCCTCTGCCCGCCCAACACCGCGCTTGCGGGCTGTCCGGGCCTCGGCTCCCCCGCCGCGAAACGGGGCCCTCAGCTCCCGGGTGACAGCGCCCCCGGGAGGCCACGAGCCTTCCAGCAGCAGATGCGCCGTCCCCAGGGCCAGCCCAGACCCAGCGGGAGGCGCCTGAGGCTTCCAGACGGGAGAAGAGTTGTTTGGGAAATTTTTTCAAAGATGAAGGGAACTTGTCACAAACAATGGAGGCATTCTCTTTTATTTCCAAAGGAAATGATTCAACCTAACCAAAGGTCACTGTTGAGAGAGAGGAGTGCAGTTGTGTTGTAAACATCATAGATTCCGCAACAGTTCCCAGCAGGCTGGAGAGGCAGCCTGGGCTTCCGCTGTGCGCCAGGCGGTGTGTGCGCACGTGTGTGTAAGTGTGCAGGTGGTGTGCATGCACGTGTGTGTAAGTGTGCAGGTGGTGTGCGTGCATGCAGGTGTGTGGATGTGTAAGTGTGCAGGCGGTGTGTGCACGTGTGTGTAAGTGTGCAGGTGGTGTGCGTGCATGCAGGTGTGTGGGTGTGTAAGTGTGCAGGCAGTGTGTGCACGTGTGTGTAAGTGTGCAGGTGGTGTGCATGCATGTGTGCACGCACATGTAACTGTGCAGGTGATGTGCGCACACATGTGTGCGTGTGTTAAGTGTGCAGGCACACATGTGTCTGTGCACACGTGTCCTTCTGTGTGTGTGCATGAGCGTACGTTTGTGCGTGTGTCTGTATCTGTGTGTGCATCCGTGTGCATGCACGTGTGTTTTCTTTAGGCTTCTGCTTGAAACTATCTTTCTTTTTAAAAATACGGTTTTCAAACCTGAATGCATTAAGACACCCTGGAGAACTTTAAAAAAATATTTATTTATTTTGAGAGAGAAGGAGAGGGAGGGAGAGGCAGAGAGAGAATCCCAAGCAGGCTCCATGCTCAGTGTGGGGCCTGACGTGGGGCTCGAACTCAGGGACGTGAGATCATGATCTGAGCCAAAACCAAGAGTTGGATGCTTAACCGCCCGAGCCCCCTGCCTGCCTCATACCCCGGAGAACTCTAAAACCCACGAACGACTGGACTTCCCTCCAAGCAATAGGACGGGGCTCACGCTCTGAAGTCCAGACATTAGCACTGCTTTCAAACAAATGTTTCCCTCTCTGCTCCAATGAGCAGTCGGGGTGCAGGGCCATTGTTCTGAAACGGTGACCCCCACATTTCAGCACCCACAGAATCACCAGGGGGGTGCGGGTGAGACAGATTGCACTAGGCTCTAACTCTGTGGGTCCAGGGTAGAGCTCGAGAGTTTACATTTGTAAAGTAACTGAATCCTTACCTGCAAAGCCTGCATATCATTGTATCACCTTTGTACTATGTGACTTAGAACAGATACATGTATTGATAACATAATTCAGATATATGGTTACAAAATGATTTATATGTATATATAGTCAGTGCTTATTGCCCAAACATCATTTCACTAGTACTGGAATGTGATTATTAATGTTTTATTTTTATTTATTTCTAGGAGAGAGAGAGAGAGAGAGAGACAGCGTGAGCAGGGGAGGGTCAGAGAGGGAGGGAGTCACAGACTCTGAAACAGGCTCCAGGCTCTGAGCTGGCAGTCAGCACAGAGCCCGACGCGGGGCTCGAACCCACGAACCGCGAGATCATGACCTAAGCGAAAGTCGGACGCTTAACCGACTAAGCCACCCAGGCGCCCCTCCATGATTCTTTTCTAAGTTTTTTGGGGGAGTTCTGTACTTTTTTCATACTGGCTGTAGCTGTTTGCATCCCACTCAGGGACCCTTTTCCTCTTTACCCTCATTTTCTCCCACACGCTTTGTGCTCTGAATTATTGATAACAGACATAGCTACAGGTGCGAGGTGATACCCCAAAGTGGTTTTGATGTGCATTTCCCTATCATGGTGTTGAAGATCTTTTCAAGTATTTCTGGCCATTTGTATATATAATTTTTTTAACAAAATGTCTATTTAGGGCTGTATCCATTTTTATTTAGCTTGTTACTATTATTCTTTGCTTTGAGTAGTGTGTTTCTTATATATATTTATATTAATCCTTTATCATGTAACTACTGTTGGCAAATACCTCCTGTTCCAAAAGACATTTTTTATTTTGTGAGTTACTTCCTTGGCAGAAAATTTTAGGTTGCATATAGTCCCTACTTGCTTGTTAGAAGACGAAGACGAAGACGAAGACGAAGACGAAGAAGAAGAATTATTTACATTTCTAGCAAGCTCCCAGGAGTCCAGGGCGCGCTGGAGTCACTCTGGGACGTCCTGGGGCTCCCGTGGCTCCCGGGCCCACGGGGTCATCTCTGCAGGCGGGACAGGTAGAAGTCAAGTGCAGCCGGGTTGGGATCCGCCGCTGTGAACCCCGTGCTCACACGCTCAGCCACGAGCGGCCTGGAAATCGTATCCTACGTCACAGCTGCAGCGGGTGGGGGTCAGAGACTCCGGCCCCACGACCCAAACGCAGGGCCTCGAGGCCTGAGTCCAGATCTCCGCGTGTTCTGCCGTCCTTCCTTCCCACCGCACACAGCCTGAGCCTCACGTCCGCCAGCCTGGGGCCGCCGAGATGGGGGAGCAGCCGTGGTGACCGGTGGGGGCCGTGGCTCTGGTCACAGGAAGGCACGGAGGGGTAGCTGAATACGCCAGCCTGGGGTAGCTCTTCTTTGGCAAAAGGATTATTTTGAGCTGATTTGTTTTTAAGTAACAAGGGGGCCCCTGAGAAGCTCTGGAAACAGAGACGAAATTTACATTTACAAGGGAAATCTCCATTTGTGACCCCGGAGAGGAAGGGGACTGAACCGGGGGCGGGAGGGCCCGGACTTCATCTGCATGACAAACCTGGCCGTGTTCGCGGGGCCTTCCCGGCGACCCTCCCCCTCCCCCTACAGCTTCCTTCCGCCTTGGGCTGGAGATGGTGTTTAAGTGGTGGCCCAGGCCCGTCCGGGGAGTTTCCCTCTGTTTTCCCGGGTTTCTCCTACATGCACATGGGGCACACACACTATCAGACTTCGTTAATCTGTCTTTTATAACATGGCTCTCAGCCACAGAAACCCCCGGGTGGGGGGGAGTCCTGGCCGGTGGCCCAGCTGGGAGGGGCCCCAGCGGGTGGGAGGCAGGCAGCTCTTCGCCCCAAGTCTCCCTACATGTTGGGCTCATTGAGGTACTCAGTGCCATTCTGGTCCCTGAACACTTCTGGACTCGCTTGTCCTGCAAATAAGGCGGCTCGGTGTCCCCTTCTGGCTGTGACCCCCCCTTACTTACGCCTTTTCATGAAGCAAGACGCAATCAACAGAACCTTCTGGAGACCCCGAGGGGCTCACTCAGGCGGGCCTGGCGCAGAGATGGCGCGGACTCCCGACCCCAGCGGACTGCTCGGCTCCTTTGCTGTAAGCCCAACACGGGCCTCTCCCAGCCTCCAGGAGATTGGAGCCACTTCGGAAAACAGCGCTTTGACTCTGGAGGGGGGAAGGGGAGGGTAGACCGGGCGGGACTGGAGTCACAGGAGCTTCCACTGAGGCTCGTCCCGCCCTGAAGTGAGCATGATGATTTGATTGGTTGTAGCCTGGGCATCAGGTCTTTAACAAAAAAAAAACTTCCCTTAAGAAGCATCTTTTTGGGGCAGCCGGGTGGCTTAGTCGGTTAGGGTTCCGATTCTTGATTTCGGCTCAGGCCGTGATCTCCTGGTTGGTGAGTTCGAGTCCCGCACGGGGCTCTGTGCTGACAGGTGGAGCCCGCTTGTGATTCTCTCCCGCGCACACGCCCTCTCTGTCCCTCCCCCGCGCTCTCTCTCTCTCTCAAAATATGAAGTATCTTTATCGTATATGTGTGTGTGTTGTGAATGTGAGTATACACGGTGCACACACACACATACGCATACGTACATTTAACACAAATGCATTTCTACCACATGTATATACTATTTATTTTTAAATTTGTATTTTTTCCTTATCAACTAATACTATTCTATAGTCATTTTTATGTCAGTAGGTACTTATTTACAGGATGTTTTAAGGTAGCATTTAGACATTTTAAATGTACCATTTAGATATCTAAATGCCTAAAGAGTACTTCATGTGATGGATTTACAATAATTTACTTAACGTCATTCCCCGTTAGACGTACAGGCTACTTTGATTTCTTCACTACTGTAAATGACACTCATACACAGTCCAGCACATAATCTATTGCGTGTCCACCAGTAATTATTTCCTGAGAATCAGCAGTAATCGTCCCGATAACTTTGTCAACATGGATGGAAACCCGCGTCGCAGTACTCATTTATCGTTCCAAAGTATTGGTGGAGGTGAGCATTTGCTTGTGTGCGCAGCTGAATTACACTTTGTTTTATTTTAGCCATTCGGAGTGTTTTCTTTGAATTGCTTCTTTGAGTCCTTTGTGCTCCGTGTGCAGGGAGGAAGTTGGCTTTCCAGACACGTCTCCTTTCTCTCCGCAGCACCTGCCCTGGTTTTCTTCCAGAACCTGACGAACGTGTTTGGACGACATTCTGGAACTTCCAGGTGCATCTTGATGAGCCCCTCAGACCTGGAGTCCACAGGCGGGGGGCTGGGGGTGCCCAAGGAGGCTGGAGGGTGGGGGCTGGAGGGTGGAGGCTGGAGGGTGGGGGCTGGA
>NW_027531904.1:10391509-10392458 GCF_008692635.1 Crocuta crocuta
GAGCCGCCTCCAGGCTCCAGGGTTCTCCCACCTCCCTCCTCTCTCCTCTCAGTTTCTCTCTAATGCCTCCTTTTGGCACAACAGCGTGGCAGGTGGAGAACGCAGTGTGCAGGTCCCCAGCTCCAGCCCCAGCGAGCGGCCTGGGGACGGGTGACACCCAGGGACGCGGTACCCGTGGGCTCCAGCTCCCTGGGTCTCTACCTGCCGTCGGTCCATCTGCCCCTCACACGTGGTCCATTCCCGGTGCGGGGTGGCTCCTGGCCGAGCGCGCCTCCTCCTGCAGGCTGGCCACCCTGTGCGCCCCCCGCAGCCTGCCGACTCCTGGTTTGGGAACGAGGTTTCACCAAGTCCATGGTGACTCCAGTGGCAAAACTGACGGGGCTTTGGAGCATTGGGGGCTGGAGCCAACGGCCAAGAAAGATTTCTCGAAACATCTTTCGGGTTAAAACACGGGGTCAGGGGGCGCCTGGGTGTCTCAGTCGGTTAAGCGTCCGACTTTCGCTCAGGTCATGATCTCGCGGTTCGTGGGTTCGAGCCCCGCGTCGGGCTCTGTGCTGACTGCCAGCTCAGAGCCTGGAGCCTGTTTCAGAGTCTGTGACTCCCTCTCTCTCTGACCCTCCCCTGCTCACGCTGTCTCTCTCTCTCTCTCCTAGAAATAAATAAAAATATAAAAAAAAAAAACCCACAGGGTCAGGACCTGGGGGCAGAAAGAGCCGCACGGGGGCTGCGAGGAGGGACTGGTTGTATTCGACGGAGTCGGGGGAGGTCAGGACACTCGGGCCGGAGAGGGTGTGAAGGAGGGGGTGGCGGGGCTGCCTTCCCTGCACTAGCTCCACGCCGGTTACAGAATAAGCAGCCCATCGCGTGAGTGAATAAACGGCGGCGCAGGTTAGTCTGCACAGGCGGGGCGGGGTGGGGCTCACCGCCTGCGGGGGACATGAGGTCCCAT
>NW_027531904.1:10392600-10413901 GCF_008692635.1 Crocuta crocuta
GGGGGGGGGGGCTGCAGCTCCGGCTGTGTCGGGGCCAGAGGGGCCACGGGCTGGACATCTGCCTCCAACAGCAGCCGGGGTGTGGGCTCCTGGGTGCCACAGTGACCCCACTGCATCCTGGACTCCAGGGAGGCCCCCTGGATTCATTCCATGCTGGGTCGTGCAGTAACTCTGTGTCTTTTGAGGAACTGCCAGGCTGTTTTCCTGAGTGTCTACACCCACCAGCAGCGTATGGGGGGTTTGCTTTAAGCTCTTAGGTGTGGTCTTCGATCCATGCTAACTTGTAGATCTGCTGTGGGGCGGGGGTCCAAGTTTTCCTTCTGCATGTGGCCCTCCAGCTGCCCAGCAACATTTGTTGGAAGACGATTCATTCCCCGTTGGATGGTCTGGGCTCTCGGTGCTGTTATGGAAAACCAACTGGCTGTAAGTGCGATGGCCTATTTCCAGACTGTCAGTTCTACTCTGTGGATCTCTGTGTCTGTCCATGCTGCTTTCTCCGTTATTCCACTGTCACAGTAAAAGCCGAAAACGAAAATGTCCGAGTTTTCCAATTTTAGACTTCTTAAAAATGTTTGGGGCACCTGAATGGCTCCATCAGTTAAACATCCAACTCTTGATTTCGGCTCAGGTCATGATCTCATGATCTCATGACTCATTGAGTTCAAGTCCCGCCTTGGGCTCTGTGCTGACAGCTCATAGCCTGGAGCCTGCTTTGGATTCTGTGTCTCCGGCTCTCTCTGCCCCTCCCCTGCTCAGCTCTGTCTTTCTCTCTCTCTCTCTCAAAAATAAATCAGCATTAAAATAAATAAATAAACACTTAAAAATGTCCACTAAATTTCCATAAACTTTTATAATTGGCTGTCAATTTCTTTTTTTTTTTAAATGTTTTATTTATTTCTAGGAGAGAGAGAGACAGCGTGAGCAGGGGAGGGTCAGAGAGAGAGGGAGATACAGACTCTGAAATAGGCTCCAGGCTCTGAGCCGGCAGTCAGCACAGAGCCCGACGCGGGGCTCGAACCCACGAACCGTGAGATCATGACCTAAGCGAAAGTCGGACGCTTAACCGACTAAGCCACCCAGGCGCCCCAAATTGGCTGTCAATTTCTGCAGAGGAGTTAATGGAGACTTTGATAAGCATTGCGTCGAATCTGTAGATCAGTTTGAGATCGACCTGGATCGCCACCCTAACAATTAGTAAGTCTTCCAGCTTGCGAACGTGAAATGCCTTTGACTTATTTAGGTCGTCTATGCTTTCCTTCTGCAACTTTTTATGGTTTTTGGAGTACCGGTTTGTACTTCTCTTGTTAATGGACGGTTTTTCTGGTGATAAAATATACATAACATAAAACTTACCACTTTGTCCATTTTTAAACGTACAGCTCAGGGGCGTTAAACGCATTCCCCTTGCTGCAGATCCATCTCAAGATGGCACTTTCCCAAAGCGGAACTCTGTGCCCGTGAAACAATAACCGCCACCCTACTTCCTGTCTCTATTCACTCCATTAGGCTTGTTCCCTCATAGAAGTGGAATCGCACAACATTTGTCTTTTTTGTTCAGACTGTTACACCGAGCATAACGTCTTTACAGCCCATCCGTGTTGTAGCAGTGTCAGAATTCATTCCTTGTTAGGGTAGAGTCACATCCCATCGCGTGCATATGACGTGTTTATCCGTTCATCTGTGTGCAGATACTCGGGTTGTTCTCACTCTAAAAAAAAATGTTTGAGATAGAGAGAGACCGTGAGAGAGTGTGAGCCAGGGAAGGGCAGAGAGAGAGAGACAGAATCCCAAGCAGGCTCCACGCTCAGTGCAGAGCCCTACGTGGGGTTTGATCCCATGACCTTGGTCATGGCCTGAGCCGAAATCAAGAGTCGGACGTTCAACCAGCTGAGCCACCCAGGCGCCCCTGTTTTAACTTTTTGACTATTGCGAATAATGTTGCTATGAGCATGGGTGTGCAAATATCCGTCCGAGTGCCTGGTTTCCATTCTTCTGGATATATACCTAGAAGTAGACTTTCTGGATCATATGGTGATTCTGTGTGTAATTGTTTGAGGAATGGATCATTTTAACTTGTTATTGTCTTTTGCTTTAATGCTTTTTGATATTTATTATGTAATCAATAAAGCATTTTTAAGAGCCAATTTTGTTTTGTAAATGGACATATGTCTGGAAGCCCTTCAGCACTTCCCATAATGTGTGAACTAATGCGTATTCACCGTGGGACCCTGTATGGATCATGCAGTCACTTTGCTGACAACTCGGAAGGCTGTCTCAGTCCTTCCTCAGACTTGCGGGTCAGAACATGGTTGGCATAAGTACTCTGGGTTTTTGTCTGAGCAGTCAGACTCGCCTCGCGTGCACTGCCCGCCTCCCACCCACCTTCGTGCCTCAGTGCTCAGGGGGATGCGTACCCGTTCCCGGGTCTGGAATAGGGAAAGAGAGTTTGTTGACCTGCTGTAGGCTGGTGACTCCAACTGTGTGGTCTTCCTCTTCCCAAGCATCACAGAAAGTGGGGAAAAAATGAGTTCAACCAAGCCATCTTGACAAACAAGCCAACACGCAGACCGGAACCGGAGCCCTGGGACTTTCCGAAGACAAACAAAGGATTTGAAAGAAATAACAATATTTAGCAGAACCCAAAACTCCCACTTCCAGATCAAGAAAAACAACTCGCTGCAAACAACTTAAAATAATATTTAAAAGTAGCTCTGGTTTTCACACAGACTCTATCATAACACCAAAAGTTACTTAGACTGAGTTTAAGAAATGCTTGTAAGATTGGAAAATACCTGTTTTTAGCTCAGGGAAGGGCTGCTGTGTCCTCAACGGATCCAACTCAGTGGACTGTTCCGCCTCTTACCAGCTTCCCCGAGTGCCCAGCTGCCCGTTAAACAGCTATTGTCCCTAAACCTTCACGTCTTTCCTTAATCCTATTTTCTCCCCTGGGGAATTAACTTGCAGGCACGTTCCCTTTCGCAGTCATGAGTCAAAGCTCAAGACAGCTGACAAATATTCCTACTGGACGAGCCAAGCCTTCCAAGGAGTGACAGCACGGACGAGGGACGTAAGCGGATGTGCTGAGCAATCGGTGTTGGGCTTGGCGCGGCCACGGGCGGCGGGGAGGGGCTTCAGGGCAGGAACCACGCAGAGACGGGAAAGGCACGATCTCCAGAGGAGTCACCAGGCCCCAGGTCAGGGTCTGGAGGCCACGGCGCTTGGCCGAGCGTATGGTCCAGAGCCCCCACCGCGGCTGACAACTGGATCAGCAAACATTCTAGACCAACAGCCCGAAGACTACATGTTTCTGCACGACTGGCAAGGTACGGATGATTTTAAAATCGTTAAATATTTCAAAAACAAACTAAAATGGTATAAAATTCAAATTGCAGCATCTGAAGTGAAAGTTTGCTGAGTATCACTGTACCCATGAGTCCACGGCGAAGTCCGTGGCTGCTTCCCGGCCACGGCGGAAGGAAGAGTAGAGTTGTGTCACAAACCGTATGGCCCCCAAAGCCTGAAATATTTACCCTCTGGCCTTTGGCATCTCTGTTTTCAGTTCCTTTTCACAAAACCCAGCAGCAGCAGAAGAGAAAGGAGCAGGGGAAGCAGGAATCAAGCCATAACCACCACCTCCCAGATGGGGACCCTGGCCTTGCCGGATGGGAGCGGGGACTGGGGATCGCCGGTCAGGTCCGGCCACTGTGTTTCCATGCGGGACACTCTGGATGCACCGCCAGACCTGCTCTGTAGCTTCTCACCCACGCGGGCCCTTCCTTCTCACTCTATGTCTCTGGAGAGCCATCAGGAGAGCAGCTATTCCTGTCTTAGTCGCAACGGGAGAGAAACCTCTCAATTTAGCGTCGTTTGAGAAAAGCTTCACAGATGGAGAGTATGGCTCAAGCAAGCAGCGGTGATGGGTGCCACGGCCGTGCTGGTGGCCAGTCCTCCGTCTACATTCAGTTCCACACCGGCCTGTCGTCTAGTCCCAGGGCTCAGTCCTGTGTCCCGCTACAGCCAGGGTTGGGGGCATTGTCTTCAGACGCTTCAAAGGCCATCTTGTAGAAGACTGTTCTACGGGGCCCCACGGCTTAAGTGGCACTGCTGGGGAGGGCACTGGTAGATCTGGGCTCAACATGGGAAGACGTCACCAACAGCTTTCCCTGAGCTGAGCTGAGGCAGGCTTGGGAGGCAGGGGGCTGTCAGGAGTTGGGAAGGCGGCTGTGTCAGATGACTCTGGATGCTAGAATCCTGTGACTCAGAGAACCCATGGGTCAAGCGAAGGGGTCAGGGGACTCGGACACGTGGGAGCCAAGAGCATGGGCTCTGAAGTCAAAGCTGAGCTAAGTCCCAATCACCGCTCTTTCAGTCGGTGGTTATTTGTTAGAGCTGGGACGGGGTTCAGCTTCTACATCTGTAATGGTGGATTAGGATCACGACCCCACACGGTGACAGACGCATTACTGCACAGTTAGTGCCACCAGATGGTAGCTGCTGTCGGACGCTGCGAGGAACCCGATTGCCATGTGGATCAAGCGGGTCCCCAACTTGGGAGGAGAAATTCTCTCTCTCCCTCTGTTTAATGTTTATTTATTTTTGAGACAGAGAGAGACAGAGCGTGAGCAGGGGAGGGGGAGAGGGAGGGAGAAACAGAATCTGAAGCAGCTCCAGGCTCTGAGCTGTCAGCACAGAGCCCAACGTGGGGCTCGAACCCACGAACTGAGATCATGACCTCAACTGAAGTCGGACGCTCAACTGCCTGTGCCACCCAGGCGCCCCGTCGTTTTTTGTTTTTTTTTTTGTTTTTTTTTTTAACTTCCTCAATTTCAAAGCCATTTGAGGTCAGGGAAACAGGAAATGAAGAAATCCACAGAAGAGCTCCCTGGGGTTACGTGTCAGCCTCGGGCAGGGCAAGGTGACTGTCCCGTGTGTGTGTCTTCCTGGGGTCAGTGACATCAGCGTGCACCTCATCAGGACTCTTGCCTCGAATCGGGCTGTGGAAGTTCTCCCCAGGATGTGAAAGGCTTGGGCAAGGGGGAGAGATGCTCGTCGTTGCCAGATTGGCAACGTGTTACAGATGACGGCTGGCAGGGATCATGAAATCAGAGAGCATCACGTTAATTTGTTTTTCTATTTTTCCCAAATGTTTTACAAAACCATTAATCGAGAAACCCATTTGGCTGAAAAACAAATGTCAGTGGTGAGTAACGAGCACCAGCTTCCGTCACATTTGCCCTTTTCTGGTAGTTTCTGAAGTTGCTGGTTCGACAGCTGAAGCACCACCCGGGGAGATTCTTATGAACCGCGGGGTCTCTGGGCTGCTTTCCAGACACGCGGTGAGTGACGAGCTGAGCCCACCTTTACGAGAACATCGGACAGGTCAACAGTAACGTCTTCTGCCGGGATGCAGGTCGCTTGAACTCACTGTAATTCACTTCCTGCACTGGGTTCCAAGCACAGACTGAGACATGGGGACACAGGTGGGCGCGGGACATGGTCATCGCCCGGAAGGGGGCCGTGTGGGAAATACCCACAGTTACGTCCACGCATACCGGCGACCATGCCACGTGAGGGTGCAGCTGGAGAGCCCGGAGCCGGCCGGGTGGGGGGCAGAGAAGGCTTCCCGGAAGGGGTCACACCCACGCCACGAATTAAGGGGCAGGCATCAGGAGCAGGGCTGCTGTGTGGCCAGGTCATGGTCAAAGGCGGCTGGCCGGAGACAGGTGGCCCTGCAGGAGAAGCTGGGTGACGCGCGGCGGGTGAGGGAGGGGCGGTGGGGATGGAGCTGGTGTGATGAGGGGTTTGCTTAAGGGTGGGCTTCGGAGGCTGCGGAAGAGCAGGGATTGTCCGGTGGGGGACACGGGGGATGGGCAGGAAAGGCTCTAAGAAGAGATGTGGGTCAACCGGATCTGCACGTGTGAGTAGACGCTCCGTGAGCCACCGTGGAGGCGGGGAGGGACGGGATGGAGGCTCTGAGCTGGCCGAGCGGCTCCCACTCTCCCTCCGCAGCCTCGCTCGCTGCCGGGGGTCGTGTCTTCGTGCGGGTCACTTGCTGGCCGACTTGGTCGGTCATCGCGGAGCAGGCCCAGGCGTCCCGGGGCCGTGCGGGCAGACAGGCTGTGCGTGTGAGCGGGTGCACATCGCAGCGAGGTGCCCGGACCTCAGCAGTGGCGGGGAAACGGGACACGCCTGAATGGCGCTGCACCACAGAGTCAGACGTGAGCTCGAGAGGCCCTCATTCAAGTCCGCAGGGGAGGGGACCTCGCCTCCATCACTGCACGTGCTCAGTCACGGTCCAATTCAAGAGGGTAAGAGAGAGCCATGCGTCCATCGCCCGGGCTGACAGGAGACAGGACCCGCGGACGGCAGGAAGCAGGTTCCCGGGTGCGCGTGGCATTTCCCACAGGCACCGGCTCCCTGTGTCCCCACAGCAGCGTGTGGCTTCCCTTCAGCACCTGAAGACACCGGGGCTCCGGATCGTGGAGTAGGGGACACAGCGGAGGCCAAGACAGCGCTGCGGGCGCGTCTGGGGTTCCAGCCCCTCCCGCTCCTCCCGCGGGGGAGACTCCAGGAGCGGGTCCTTCTGTCGCAGAACCGGCCGGTCGTTTGGTACCTACAGCAGTTCCGACGGCGGGGGATGAGGCTGCCGTCCTCTTGACAGGCATGGTCCTCACAAGGGTCCCTCGGAGTCATCCGAGTCCTAATTCCGGAGCCCGTGAATGTGTCACCTTCCCGGGGGAAAGACTTTGCAGACGTGACATAAAGATCCTGAGGTGGGGAGAGGGCCCGGGCCGTCGGGTGGGCCCACCGACGTCACAGTCCATCGAAGGGGGTCGGGGGACCAGGCGGAGACTAGCCTTGTCCGAGGAAGGGGTCGGGAGCCGAGGGACGCAGGCCCGGACCCTCCGCAGGGAACCGGCTGGCTGCACCCTGATTTCAGCTCAGGGACACTGCTTTGGACTTCCGACCTCTGGAAAGATGAGAGATAAATGTGTGTTGTTTTAAGCCACCACATGTGTGGTAATTTGTTACAGGAGCCGCTGGGACCTCACACATTTGGGGACATATTCCAGCCCAGCTCTGCCGGCTCAAAGCATCTTGGGAAAACCTATTTAGGAAGAGCTAACAGAACCGGTGAGAGGAAGCAAACGTAAGTCCACAGACCCCCGGGGTCAAGGCAGAAAACGCACATTCGTAGAGGCTCGGTGTGCAGCGAAGGGTAAACACGGGGAGACCTGTCCTGGGTCAGGGGGGTCGGGACGGGGCCGCGGGGGCCTGGGCGGAGCAAAGGCTTGAAGTGCATTTAGTGCTCTGGACTGAACCGTGTCCCCCGCCCCCCACCCCTCTGCAGAAGCCCTAACCGCCGGGGTGACGGTGCTTGGACAGAGAGCCCTGGGGAAGGACGGGAGGTCGAGTGAGGTCGTAAGGGCAGGGCCCCACTCCGATGGGACTGGTGTCCAGGCAAGAAAAGGAAGAGACACCAGGGAGCTCCCTCCCCTGCACAAACAGAGATAAGGTCAAGGGGGTTGTGAGGACACGGGGAGAAGGCAGCCGTCTGCGAGGCCGGCGGAGGTCGGAGGTCTGCCCGCACACTGACCGCGGACGTCCAGTCTCCAGCCTGCGAGACAGCCGATCTCTGCTGTCGAAGTCACCGGCTGTGGCGTTCCCACGCGGCAGGCGGAGCCGAGGACACGGAGGACTTGGCCGGCACACGGGGCGGCGTGGAGGAGGGGCCGCGAGCTGGGCAGGGAGGCTGGGGGCGCGCCGCACAGGGGCTGGAGGCGTGCGACAGACTGTGGAGAAAATCCCGTCCCTCGGAGGTCAGCCCCGTGGAGACACGAGCAAGGCGCTGGCCCGGGAACACGGGCTGAGCCCAGGTCTGAGGTCCCTGGAGCATCGAGAAACCGCCCTTCTTCCAGCCAAAGAGCCGGGGGGTCAGCAAGGTGCTGCTCACTCGCTGGGGATGACCTGGGGGTCGGTGTGCACACGGCGGAGGGGTCCTGTGCCTCCCGCCTCCAGCCCCTGTACCGCGCACGCGTGCACACACATGTGCACACACGCTCTCACACATGCGCGCACACACAGGCACACACACGCACCTCACAGATACATGCACACACACGGGAACATGCGCGCGCACATGTACACACGTTCTCACACATGCACACGCACACGTGTATACACTCAACCATGTGCACACACATGCATCCCACAGACATGTGCACACAACATGCACACACGCACATACACACACGCGCATGCACACAGATGCATGTGTGCACCCCACAGAGGCACACGTGCACACACACGTGCACGCACATGCACACACACGCACACGCGCGCACACACACACACACACACACACACACACCCTTGAGGAGGATGCCCTTGGCTCTCAGCCTGGGGCCGGCAGTGCTGTGCTGTTTGGACTCAGGCCTCCTCCCTTGACTCAGCCAAGTTCATAGACGGTAGGAAACCATCTTTCACTCAGTTTTGCTTTCAAAGCATCTTTCGGGGCCAGTGTGAGACTCTCCGTCTTCCCTCCCCGCCTCAGCTCGGCCGAGGTGGTCTACTGTCCAGGGTCCACGGGGCGATTTATCGGTGCCGCTCTCTGTTGTGTTGAGGCTCAGTGCCCCTGGCACTGGGCTCCGGGAGCCTCGGCGGCTGATGTGCACGGTCCCCTGCTTGGGTCACGAGGGCTGTACGCTCCCTCGTTCTGGCCCCACCCCTCTTCCGGCCACCAGCTCCCTCAGTACTTCCGCAGCCCCCTTGGGACCGAGGGGCTCTCACCTGCTCAGCACCGGCCGAGGTGCCGAGCTGCCGAGCGGCTGTGCTACGAGGGAGGCACAGCCCTCCTGGCCTGGGAGGGGCCGCTGCTCTGCCAGACCGCGAGCGTCCACACTGTAGCCCGTCTGCTCTGTCTGCCCCCGGTCAGCCCTTCGGGTGGGCGTGGGAGGAAAACTCGTTTTCCCTCTACTTTTCTAGACCCTTGACTGAGAGACCCCTTCCCCCAATAAGAAGCCCGATCAACAGGAGAAAAACAAATTGATTATGTTCGTACGGAGCCGCACAAAGAGAGGAGGCAAAGCTTAGCCCGAGCAGAGAGATTTTTGCCTCTTAGACAAAGAAACGATACGCTTGTGAAGAGCTGGACAAGACAAGGGTTTGGCTGTGAGCGGTAAATGGCGAAGGAGCCGCAGGTCTGTTCTACGGCCTTCCTGGTCCTCAGTCCCACAGAGCGGCCTCCCACCCTGGTCCAGGGAGGGCACCTTCCTCACGGGGGACGTATGTCCTGCTTTCACGGGGCAGAGGGTCCCTCCCGCGCCTGTCTTGTTTCTCAAGCCCTCGTACTTCAGAACAATCAATCCACCGAAGCGGCGTATCTGAGGGGACATATTCTGAGCCACTCCGGGTTCAGATCACTCGCTGTTGGGAAAGGGGGACTGTCAGGTCATCTTGACTCTCCCTCACTCCACGGGAGGTTAAAACCCCACTCGGCTCTCCAACCTTGGCTTCTAATTTTTGAATCCCAGGTCCCAGAATACCGAGAAAATCCTTTGAAACTTTTAGGAACTGCCGGATCTTGCAAAGTACCCTGACTGCGGTTGCTCTGTCGTTATGAAGCCTTCCCTTCCCGTGCTAAGGCCCTTGTTCGCCGCTAGCGTGGGATCCACAGAGGCTGATCCAGCTTCCCACGCGGAGAGAGGGCAGGGAAGCAGAGGGTGAAGGCGTGGAATGTCCTGACGTGGAATTAAATCGTTGCCCTACAACGTGCAACGGAAATGAAGTATTTTGTGGATTTATCACATCCTTCTACTGAATAATAGATTCCCAGGCTCTGGATGAACGGATGGGGGTTTACACACAGGTCCACGTGGTGTACCGCCTCTCACTAAACGGCCGTCAGAAGCGCGCATGGTCTGTTCTAGGCCCCGCGGGACCAGGGCTGCATCCCTGCGATCAATAATGACCACTTAGTGGAGGGAGAAGAGCACACGGACGTCCCATTTTTTATTCTTGAGACAGTCCTAGAAGGCCACACTCGGAGGTCAAGGGCAGCACGGAGCCGTACGCACACCAGGACCCGTGCACACCAGCTCCCCGTGGGGGGAGCCTGGTACCCCCCTGAGCACGTGCTTGTGCATCAGGAAGCACCCTTCGCAGCCCCCTGCTGTTGTGGCCTCCACCTGCGTGCTCTGCCGGCCTCTGGAGCCCTCGGCCCACCCACTGAGCTCGGTTCTGAGATCTGGGTGTCGCCTTGTGACCAGAGCCTGGCAGCCAAGCTCGCATCTTCGCCCCGAGTCTGTATCTTCCTCCGAGGAACCTCCGGGGCTCGGTCCTCACGGAAGGGGCACCTGCCTTCCGCTCTGCCTCGCCACTGCGCTTTCACTTGCTGGGTCCCCGGTGACCCCTAAACTCCAAAGCCAATGGACACTTTCCAGGCGAAATATTACTTGACAGCAGCTGAGGCTGCTTCCTTAATACACGTCTGTTGAGAGAAATGATGGGTCCCTTCTGGCTCTGTTGTGTGTCGGGAGCAAGTTCACGTTAGCAGGACGGGAAGATACGAAGGGCAGAAAGAGACTCGGAAAAGCATTTTGTAACGTCTAACTAGGCCACGTTTGTGCTGTACCGAAGCCTCCTTGAAAAACACACTTTTTACTTGGAAATAATTCTAAATTACTCAAAATAATGTGCAGGCAGGTCCCGTGCACCCTTCTCTCTCCTCTGCAGCCTTGTTACATCTTACGTGTTTTCACGGCCATCAGACCTCGTCACCGCGGGATTGACACTGGAACGATCCAGAGCTTTCTCAGAGTTCTACACGCACTCGTATGAGTGTGTGTGAGCGTGTGTGAGCGTGTGTGTGTGTGTGTGTGTAGCTCTATGCGGCTCCACCGTGTGGCCTGCCTGCCCACCACCACACAGAGGATGCTCCCTGCACCGTCCCCACACCGGCTTGTGCCAGCTCCCCTACCGCACCCACCCCGCCCCGAGCCCTGGGACCGCCTCCTGCAGCTCGGTGACCACTATCCTCCGAATGTCACATCACTAGACTCAAGCAGCACGTGTCCTTCTGACACTGGCTTTTATCACGCAGCACGATTTCCCGAGGACCCTCCTGGTGGTCACAGGAACCGGTGGTCTATTGCTGAGCCGTGTTCTGCAGGAAGGATGTAGCGCGGGTTTCTTTGGTTTTTGGGTTTTTAATCCATTGAAGAACGTTGTTTGATTACTTAGGAATAAAGCTGTTGTGGGCATTCATTTACAAATTCTTAGGTGAAAAAATAAGCCTTCATTGGGGCTCCTGGGGGGCTCAGCCGGCTAAGCGTCCGACTTCAGCTCAGGTCATGATCTCACGGTTCGTGGGTTCGAGCCCCGCGTCGGGCTCTGTGCAGACAGCTCAGCCTGTTTCCAATTCTGTGTCTCCCTCTCTCTCTGACCCTCCCCTGCTCACGCTGTTTCTCTCTCTCAGAAATAAATAAAACAGTAAAAAAAAAATTAAAAATAATAAGACTTCATCTTCCTGGGAGAAATGTCCATACCGCAATGGCTGGGTCAGGATCAACCCACTTTTTATTTAGTTTTGAAAGGAAGTGGCAAGTGACCTCTCTGAGTCCCCTCTTCTACTCCCATGGGCCAGGTTTTCATGTTTCCGTCAGCTCCTGGCACTGCTCATTGTAGCCATTCTGATACCTCATTACAGTTGATTCTAAATGTTTATTTATTTATTTTGAGAGAGAGTGCGAGAGAGGAAGGGGCAGAGAGAGAGAATCCCAAGCAGGCTCCGTGCTCAGCACAGAGCCCAACGCGGGGCTTGCACTCATGACTCTGGGATCATGACCTGAGTCAGAATCAAGAGTCAGATGCTCAAACGACTGAGCTTCCCAGGCGTCCCTGATACCTCATTACACTTGCAATTTATCTATTTCCCTCATGGCTGAAGGCCCCATATTGTTAATAGGAAAGGCTTAGCTTTTAACCTAGAAATCATCTACATCATAGAGGTCTGTCCTTTGCAACAGGCACAGCGCCTAAAGTAGGTGGAAAACATCTTTGATTAGGGGCGCCTCCGTGGTCCAGTGGGTTAAGTGCCTGACATTGGCTCGGTCATGATCTCAGTTTGTGAGTTCGAGCCCCGCGTCGGGCTCTGTGCTGACAGCTCAGAGCCCAGAGCTGCTTCAGATTCTGGGTCTCCCTCTCTCTGCCCCTCTCCTGCTCATCCTCTGTCTCTGTCTCTCTCTCTCTAAATTATATAAACATTTTTTAAAAAAGAAAATATCTTTGATTTACCTGCTCACGTCTTTCTGTTTTCGCAATCTGGATATTTTCTTCTTCTGTGGGCCTTCCCGGCATCTCTTGGAAAGCTTGTGAAGCAGAGCCCCCGGGAAAGGAGGGCACCACCACCCAGAACAATCCAGCCCTTTGCATAAGAAGAGGAAGAACACGATGTCAGGAAGCTCTTACCAAACAGGAGGAAAAAGCTCACGTGTTTCTGGCAGACGAGGGAGGGAAATTCAGCAAATACTCAGCAGACACCGTGTGCCACCATCTGCCCGCGAATAACCTCAGCTGCCGGGGGGGCATCGGCGAACAGAACAAAGATCCCTGACCTTCTGGGAGAAGAACGCTGCCCTCCGCCAAATGTGGGATGCACGCCACCAACACGGAGATGAAATGCCCCGCTGGCAGCGCTCTGTGAGGGAAGCATCTGTGCGGGAAGCATCTGTCCATGTCTGCCCCCTGAGGGTCCTCCCAGGGGCTCTGCGTCTCCACTGCAGGGCAACCAGAGAAGGGTGCGGGCGAGTGGAGACGGTTCCAACAGGTGTTCAGTTCTTGCCACAGCAGCGCGCAGGAGATAGAAATGCCATGTGTCCCAAAGAGGGGGATTTGCAGGTGCAAGAGACAGGTTGGCCGAGTGCGGGGCTCAGACAGGAGCGGGGGGCCGGGCGGGGGGCTTGTAACCGGAGCCCGAGGCCAGGTCAGACCTTGGAGTAGATATCAGCCTGACTCAAAAACATTACGCAGATTTACGCTCCTGCCTGAATCAGGTAACAGATAAAATAAATACGAAAACGGTTTTCCGACTCTGCTCGTCAGCAAAGAAGAGAAGCCGGTGGGTCCCGTGAGAGGGACTCTGAGGTGAGCACGAAGGCTGACTCCCCAGGTTCCAGCCAGAGTTTCTAGAATGCAGCGCAGAGAAAGGGAATCCAGGCAGCATCAGAGCCTCTGTCTGGATTGAAGAAAAAGAGCTTGGGATCTGGGAAAGCCAAGGTGTTTAGTGTTTGCACAGCCGGCAAGGACACTGCCGTGCACACGCACACACACACATGCACACGCACAAGCGCACACCTGCACGTGCTGGCCTGTGTGCAGATACTGAGCTCTGTAAAGAAGCTTTTCTGAGTCTTCAGGTGAGCCCGGGTCAGTGCGGGGATGATTTAAGGTCAGAGGAAGAACGGCCCGAAGGAGCAGAGAGAATCGTTCCGGGTACACACGCACGCAGGTCTGGGGCCCGTCTCACAAGCTAGAACCAGAAACTTCATCACTCAGGGGGCGCCAGGGAGGGTGCTCGGAGGGCGCTGCCCCATGAAAGGGGACACATGATCCCTCCTAAGATAGCTTTTCTTAAAAGCCAGACTCAAGAGAATCAACCAGTAACTGTAACTTAACTGTGTACCAGAACGAGTGGCAGTGTTTGTGAGAATAGAAAACTATCTAGCAGCCACAAAGGTAAACTTTACGTCTGTCATCCCATCAAAACTTGCCAGGCATTTGAAAAAACAGGGAGAGATGATCCATGTTGAGTAGAAAAGTCAGGGAATAGAAACAGATCCAGCAATGGTCCAGATGATAAAATGAGCAGAGAAGAAATCAGACCTGATAATATAGTTTATTCAACAATGAGGTGGACTGAAGATGAGTAGAAACACGGAAAATATAACAAGGCCCCTCCTGAACTTCTAGGTGGAAAATACAGTGTCTGCAATGAAAAATAATCTGGGGGATTAACTGAATACCGGACGTTACGGAAGAAAAGGTCATCCGCGTGGACGCACACCACATCAACAGAATAAAGGACAAAAGCCACATGAGCATCTTGACAAATGCAATCGATGAAGAAAAAAAACAATAAAACCCCCTTTTGTAAAACACTTAATAAAATCTTCTTAATAAAACACCCCTTTATCACAAAAACACCTACCCAAGTAAGACTGGAAGGGAAATCCCTCAATCAGATAAGGGTCAGTTACTGGTGAAAGACTGAAAGCTTTTCCCTGAAGGTCACGGGAATGCAAGGCCGATTGCTGTCACTGCTGCTGTGTGGCCCCAGACAGAGGTTTTGCCTGGGTGAGTAGAGAATGAAGCAAGAGGCACCAGACTGGAAAGGAGAAGTGAAGCGATTTCCATTCGCAGAGGACATGAGCTCACACAGAGAAGATCCCAAAGTGTCCGCAAAAGACAGAAACCAAAAACAACAACCAAAAAACCCGCTAGAGGCTGTCAGTGAGTTCACGGACGCCGCATGGCTCAAGGTCACACGCACATCAGCTGGTTTGCGCACACCAGCCACGGGGATTCGGAAAATGAAATGAGGACAATTGCATTCATACGATCGACACCCGGGAAGAAATTTAGCAAGAGAAGTGTAAGACTTGTATGCCTGACAACGAAAAATTCCTGTTGGAAGAACTAAAACCCGAAACAAATGAATAGAGTCCCGTGTTCATGGATTGTAAGACCTACTGCTGTTAAGATGATACATCCCCAAGTTGATCAACAGAGGCCACGTCTGTCAGAATGCCAGTCACCCTTTTTGGAGAGGGACAGCCGATTCCAAAATTCATCCCTAGATGAATGTATGACAGACATTCATGTTCCTATTCATCAATTCATTCATTCATCTATAAATGCGAGGGACCCGAGTAGCCGTGCTGTCCTTGGGAAAAACAGACCTGGAGGGCTCACGCTTCCCAATGACAAAAACTACTACAAAACTATGGCAATCAAGACTGTGGTGCTGGACTAAGCACACACATGGAGACCAGTGGGGTGAAATGGAGAGGCCAGGAAGCAGTCCTCACAGGGACGGTCCATTCTTTCCCGCGGGGTCCACGGTCCAGGGGTCCACTGTCAAGTAGGACGATGTCCTTTCTAACAAACAGCGCTGGGGGGGCATCTGGATTCCTACACGCAAAAGGACAAATTTGGACCCGCTACTTCACAAGCAAAGGTCATCTCAAAATGGACCAACGACCTAAATACAACTCTCAGGAGTCAACAGACGTCAATCTTTGTGATTGAAACTAGACGCTAGTTTCTCAGATATGACACCGAAAGCACAAATAACAGCCACAAAAAGTAAATTGGACATCATCAGAATTAAGAACCATTGTGGCTCAAAGGATACACCATAAAGAGAGAAGTCAGCCTGCAGAACGGAAGGCGTGGTTGCAAGTCGTACACGTAATAAGGGACTCGTGGCTGGAATACATAGAAAGTCTTCGAACTCAATTATAAAAAACCCAAATACAGTAAAACCTTGGTTTGCGAGCACAACTCGTTCCGGAAACATGCTTGGCATCCAAAGCACTCGTGTATCAGAGCGAATTTCCCCATAAGAAATAATGGAAACTTGGATGATTTGTTCCACAACCCAAAAATATTCGTACAAAAAGGACTACGATACTGTAACCTAATACAAAATAATGAAGAAAATACAAAACATTAAGAGAAATAGGCAAATTAACCCGCACTTACCTTTGCAAACTTCGAGGCTGGTGTGAGGGAGACGGAGAGAGGAGGGTCAGTGTGTAGGGCGACTGTCACGGTCACTAACGATGCTGACACTGGCACAGGATTAATTAGCTCCTGTCACAGATCGTACTGAATGCAAGTGGCAATGAGGCAGCAGAGGAAAGGGTCCCTGTGTGCAGGCAGCCTGCCCGAGCTGCCTCTTGGGATGAAAAGCAAAGGACTGTCCATTGGTGATCTGAAGTGACAAAAAATACACTAGTGCCAGTTGTGGGCACCTTCCACGTTCTGAAGAATCACTGATTTCTGCCCAACACCGCGGCCTGAGATAGAGCCTCTGAGCATGGGAGACGATCACCCACAATCCCGCGGGGGGTGGGGAATCGTTGGCTCCGTTGTGATCCCGTGACATCAAGGAACGACTCGTATTGCAAGATATCACTTGTTTATCAAAGTCAAATCTATTAGAAATGTTTGCTCCTCTTGCGGAACCTTCACGGAACAAGTTATTCGCCATCCAAGGATTTTCTGAAATCCAATTAGAAATGGACAAAGGATCTGAACAGACTTGTCTCCAAAGTCGATGGACAAACGGACATTACATACAGGTGAAGACATTTAACATCATGAGCCATCGAGGAAATGCAGATAAAACCCGGTGAGACAGCTCCTGCCGCCCACGAGGGTGGCTCCGAATACAAAGGCAGAGGATGACAGGGGTGCGTGAGGGGGGCACGGGGACGCTGCTGTAAGCGGGGCGGCCATTTGGAAACGGGTCTGCCGGTTCCTCAGAAAGCTGACCGTGGGCTGACCACGTGACCCGGCAACTCCGCCCTTCGTCTTCATGCACACGAACAGGTGCCCAGAGCACTCTCTGCAATGACATGGCCGCCAGCTGATGAGCGGGTAAATAAAAAGGGCGGTGTTCACACGAGGGAAGGTTGTGCGTCAGTACAGGGGCACCACGGTGTGGGTGAAACTTGGGACAGGCTCAGGGAGGCGGCCACACACCAGATGCCACACGCCACGCGACCGCAGCTACGTGCCTCCAGAAGAGGCGAACCCCAGAGTCAGAGAGGAGGTGAGCGGGTGTGGGGGGGGGGCACAGAGGGTGAGGCCAACACGGGTGGGTTTCTTTGTGGGGTGAGAGTGGTCGGGAGTTAACAGCACTCCAGGCTGCGCAACCTTGTTAACAGACTGAAACACTGACCTGTACCATTTATTATTTTTATTTTTTTAATTCAGCCGTATAATTTAACGCAGCAAATTTTATGGTATGCGAATTTATCTCAAAAATATAAATAACTGTACAATGTGGGGGCGTCTGGCCGGCCCAGCCGGTGGACGATGGGAGTCTTGATCTCAGGGCCGTGTGGTTAAGACCCACATTGGGGTAGAGGTTACCTAAAAAAGTAAACTCTTAAAAAAAATACAGTGTGTGTCACTGGACATTCAATGTGTGGTTCCTGCCGTGTGGCGCATGGCGTCAAAACCCCCGGCTCCTCGTGGGATCTGGGTGTGTCGGGGCTGGGCCTCGAGCATCCCCACAGCCACCGCCGAGAAGAGCATTCTTCTGTTGCTAAAGCTTCTGGGAAACAAAGCAAAATCCGTGTGAACTTCTGGACCCCTCGCCCGTCTGGTACTGAGTTTTCAGCTGCCTCCAAAGTCCCGCCTGGCTCCCCCTCCGAGGCCTTCCGAAACCGAGCGGGCGCCTTCCTCCCTGCCAGGGGGCTCTGTCTCCACTGCCAGCAAGTGCCGGCCCAGGTGGGTGAGCACATGGCCTGTTTTCATCATTTTCAGGACGTGGGACCTTCACGGCTGCCACGGGGGAAGCCCCGGGTGAAGTGCGATGAAGTGGGGTTTCCCTTCCTGGGGAAATCAGGGATCTTTGAGGACGAGGTGCCGCCCCAGCTCCAGGACCCGAGATCACTAAAAATCTTCACTTGTTTTTACCGACAAGGCTCAATTTTGTTTTTTGTAGTTATAGCTCTTTTGTTCTAATGCTTAATTTATTTTTAAGAGACAGCGTGAGCAGGGGAGGGGCAGGGAGAGAGGGAGACGCGGAATCCGAAGCAGCTCCAGGCTCCGAGCTGTCAGCACAGAGCCCGACGCGGGGCTCGAACCCACGAACCCCGAGATCATGACCTGAGCCGACGTCGGATGCTCAGCTGAGCCCCAGGCGCCCCGTATGTGCTGCTCTTTAAAACGCATCTTCTGAGTCGTTTTTTCCCGCGACGATGATGAGGCGCTCACACGGTCCTAACCCTGTGTTTTGCTCCGTTCAGGGCACGAGCTGCTGGGGCTGCGTCCCAGAAGCGGAGTCTAAGGAACACGCGCCCGCGGCGGTGACTCGGGCTGGCGGGCGGCGCCCGGCGCCGGGGGCGTNNNNCCCGGTTCGCCCGCCGTTTCCCGCCAGAGGCCTCGCCTCCATCTTCCATCTTCCTCCCTCCGCGCGCGACTGCACCCTCACACACGCCTTATGTCTCGAGGCTTTTATGTCACCAGGAAGGGTGTTGAGATGTTGACAGCTGCGTAAACGACAGGCTAGTTTTCAACTAAAAGGCATCGTCACTCGGGGCGCCGGGGCTCTGTCAGTTGAGCGTCCGACGTCGGCTCAGGTCATGATCTCACGGTTGTGGGTTCGAGCCCCGCGTCGGGCTCTGTGCTGACAGCTCGGAGCCTGGAGCTGCTTCGGATTCTGTGTCTCCCTCTCTCTCTGCCCCTCCCCTGCTCATGCTGTGTCTCTCTCTCTCTCTCACAAAAATAAATAAACATAAAAAAAGACACTATCACTCATGGTAAGTTGTAAAAGTGTACATTTCTGCCAAAAATGCGTCAGAAAATTCTTGCATGTGCCTTTGTACCTGCAATGGGGGTAGGAGTTGTTTTGTGCTTTGGCGGATCCACTTGGTGGTGAAAATGCCGTTATCGTTACTTTAATTTGCGTTTTCCTGACTGCTCTGTGAGATTAAGTAGCTGTTTTCACACTTGCTGATTTATTTGCAATTATTACGTATTTCCATAACACGACAGATCTGAGAAAAGGGTGACATTCACCCCTGTGCTTGGCGCCATGATGAGAGCAGCTGTTTAACATTTGGCCATAAATCTTCAGACACTCCTCTTCTTCCCTTTATCTGTGACCCACGCCCTCTCTTTTCTTCGTCTGTGTGGAGGACCTAACCTTGCAAACCATACAGTCCCCCCTCCCCTCGCCCTCTCCATCTAGAGCCGTCCCCATCGGTCAGTCCATGAGACTCTTTTTTTTACAAACTTTAATACTTACCTATTTATGCGTAAGGTACGTGACGGCCCTGAGTTATAACAATATGAATTCAACGCCCTATTTGCAACAAGACCACGTTACGGGCGGGAGCACGTTCCTTCGTGTGACTGAGTGCTCTCCGTGCCCCTGAGATGCGACTGGACGGCCTCCCCGTCCACCGGCACACACGGCACCACGAATCTGCCTCTCCCCGGCCCCTTGCGCTGCTGCAGAAGGCTTCCTAGGATGGGCTTGGGGTCGCCGAGTCAGAGGGCTGCATCTCGGACCTGCAGATAGTGCCTAACGCTCTCCGGAGCAGCTGCCCCGTTTCCCATCAACAAGGGGGGCCCGTCTTTCCCCACATCCTCAATAGACCGTGTGGATCAGACTTCATAAATCTGAGGACATGATGATCTTATTTTAATCTTGTGTTTCCCTTAATTACTGGGGAGGCTCAACTTGCTCTGATGTATTTAATGCCATTTGAGTTCTGGGAATGGGCAGTTCAAACCCTTTGCTCAGGTGCCTGTTTACTTGTGTTTTTATCGATTTTAATAAATCCTTCATATATTCCTGTTTTTAAAATTTTTGTTTAGAGAGACAGACAGCGTGAGCGGTGGAGGGGTAGAGAGACAGACGGGGAGAAAGAGAGAATCGCAAGCAGGCTCCAAACTGCCAGGACAGAGCCCGACGTGGGGCTCGAACACACAAACCGTGAGATCATGACCTGAGCCGGAATCAGGAGTTGTATGCTTGACCCACTGACCGCCCCCTCCAGACGCCCCTAATCCTTCAAATATTCTGAACACTATGCCCAAATACCACTCTGGGTATATAAAATATAAATGACACGTATTTTCCATGACTTTATTGGTTGTCTTTGACATTTCCTTAAATGTTTACTTTTTTTTTTTAATTTTTAATGTTTTATTTATTTCTAGGAGTGAGAGAGAGAGACAGGTGAGCAGGGGAGGGTCAGAGAGAGAGGGAGTCACAGACTGAAACAGGCTCCAGGCTCCGAGCTGGCAGTCAGCACAGAGCCCGACGCGGGGCTCGAACCCACGAACCGCGAGATCCCCACGAACCGCGAGATCATGACCTGAGCCAAAGCCAGATGTTCAACCGATTGAGCCACCCAGGTGCCCCATCTTTTACGTTTCTTTTAAGCTGAGTATTTTTCAGCGAGTTCACTCTTTGAGCTGTCTGTGGTCTTCACGCCTGGTGGAAGAAATCCTTTGCTGATTTGATTTCAAAAACATATTTTCCTTGTTTTTCTCCTGTTTTCCATACATCGCTTTTTTTTTAAAATAACATTTTTATTCACCTTTGAGAGACAGACAGAGAGAGAGCATGAGCAGGGGAGGGGAAGAGAGGGAGACACAGAATCTGAAGCAGCTCCAGGCTCCGAGCTGTCAGCACAGAGCCCGACGCGGGGCTCGAACCCACGAACCGCGAGATCGTGACCTGAGCTGAAGTCGGACGCTCAGCCGACTGAGCCCCCCAGGCGCCCTGCATATGTCGTTTTTTACCGTTCAGGCATTTTCATCCCCGTGGGATTTGTTCTTTGCGAACTGGATGTTGTATACCATGTAGACAAGGTTAAAATGTCTTCGCTCCTGTGGGCTTTCCTACCGGCCCCTGGGGGCCCGCCTGGTCCCCGTGACTCTCCCAAACCACAACCCCCTTCTGAACATGTATCTTTCTAGGTTCTTCCCTGCATCTCACTGACAGAGCCACACTTTCCATCACGAACCTTCCAGGAGCTGGGAAGGTGGGCGCTCCGCTTCCCTCTCCTCCTCCCCTTCTTCCTCCTCCTCTTCTCAAAGGTCCCATTCAATGGCATTTATTGGCTATTATTTCTTTTTCTTCCATAGGAAAGTTGGGGGCACCTTGTCAGATTACACACAAAAGAACCTCTCCTGGGATTATTTTTATACCAACTTAATTTAGACATAATTTATACACAATATGACTTAACATACCCACCTCTGGTGCACAGCAAGGTTGTGGGGTTTGCGTGCCCTTTGCGACCAGCAGTCCACTCCAGAGCCTCCCGGCACCTCCCTCACCCCCCAGCCCCTCCTGCAGCCCCAGAACCGCCGGCCTGCCTCCCGCCCCGTGGAGGAGTCCCCAGAATTTCACAGAAGCGGAGTCGTGGTACGTTCGCACCTGGCTTCTCTTATTCTGCACGGTGGTTTTGAGCTCTGTGTCTACCGTTGCTTCGATCTACACGTTGCTCTGTGTCATCGCTGGGTAGCTGCTGTCGTGTGGACACAACCA
>NW_027531904.1:10414006-10430729 GCF_008692635.1 Crocuta crocuta
GTGTTTTCGTTCTTGCTTCGTCTGCAAACTGCCGCGACGAACATTCCTACTGAGGTCTCCGTGCGGAAGCATGTTCTCGTTTCCCCTGGGCAAGGAAGGACCTAGATGCGGAAAGACCAGGTCATGTGGCGCGTGTGTGCTCGACTTTGTAAGACACGGCCAGGCTCCTGTGCAAAGGGGCTGTGGCATTCTGCACGCGTGTGGGGGTGTCGCTGTCATCAGTCTGTTTAAATTCTAACCATTCTAATGGCTCGTGGAACTCAAATGGCACTTCGCGGATGACTACTGGCCCTCGCCATTTCCTCGTGGGTTTATTTCCCGCTGTGTTTCTTCTTTGGTGACGTGTCTGGTTTGAATTTATTGCCTGTTTTGTACCGACTTGTTTAATGAGTTCTAAGTGCTCTTTACATATTTTGGATACAGATCTTTTGTCAGGTACATGGTTTGCAGATGTTTACTCTGCGTCAGTGGAAGATCTTTTCACTCTGCTAACACTGTCCTGAAAGGCAAAGGCTTTGAATTTTTTATGAAGTCCAATTTATAATTTCATTCTTTTATAGATCACGCTTTTAGGTGTAGTATCTAAGAAACCCACACCCACTCAAGATCGCCAAGTTTTCTCCCATATATGCTTTAAATACACGCAGTTTATTTTGTATCAATAATAGCTCATCAAGTTGAAAAACAAATAGGAACACTGGATGTTTGATGGAAAAGGTGGTCAATGATCTCAGGCTGCCATTTTGCTAGACTCCAAATAGTCGTCTCTGAGCAGAGAAATATTAGAATGTCTACGTATTTACTAGAGGCTTGAGTAACTTAAAATACTACACTCTGGGGGACTTTTAAAAAGAAGTAATGAGTATTTGAGAGGACAACACACACGAGGTACGGCGTGAGGCCCGTCGCCTCCTGGATTTGCCGTTTCCTTCCCTCAGGCCCTCAGGTGAGTCACGTCACTGCTCTGGACCAGCTTCATGAGCTACAGACTGGGAGTGACAGCCACGCAGCACAGGGCTGTGATGATGAACAGGTACGGCATTTGCAGACAGTCTTCTGGAAGCTTGTCCAGTGGGCGAGAAGCGCCGTTCGTTTCCTTCCTCTCCTACGTAGCTAAGACCCCGAGAAGTTTCCCTCCGTAGCACGAAGCTCTCGGGGCCTTTGCCCCAGACACAAACACGCCCTGAGGAAGAGGCTGACGCCTGGTGCGTCCCAATGTCCAGGGGAATGTTACCTGAACAGCTCGATCACAACGGCGGCCTGTGCCATTCAGCGTTCAGAGCAAAGTCATTTTTATTGTAATGAAATTTTAAAAGGCAGTTACATTAGTTACACATATACACAACCGACTCGATAACCGTTAGTCACAGAGGACATTCAAGAAATACACAGCACGGCTCACATCCAAAGAAAGGCTACAGGAGAAACAATTAAGTGCTTGACCCGTACACGGACGCCGTCGGAGAAGCCCCTCCTCCGTGAAGGGGAGCGGGGCTGCCCCAGGAGCCCGGCGCCCGTCCGCCACAGCCCGTCGTCTCCACAGCCGGGGCCGCCCACGCGGGCCTTGGCCAGGGCGGGACCACAGCACAGCTTCGGCCATCAGACCCACCAGGACTCTGGAAGTGGACGGTGCCTGCCCCGCGGCACCCGGACCCCGGGCTGTCAATGAAGGTGGACAGCGAGGTGGCTGGAGGCCCCTTAGTGCAGGAGGCGAGGATGTGGCAGAGAGAACGGACCCCGTGGCAAGCACTGACCAAATTCGTGGCTTCTGGAGCTTCTGTGCTGACTGGCTGCCGCGAGAGCTTGCAGCAGGTAACAGGCTGGGTCCTGCACAGATGGGTCACAAGCAGCGGGGGGCAGGCGGGAGGGGAGTGGTGCCCCGGGCCCCGCCCCCAAGTGGGACGCAGGTGGGACCACGCTCACTTCCCCGGGGCCTGCCCCTCCCTCGGCCAGCGGCCAGCACAGGCCACTGTCGCGCATGTCACGTGTGGCTGGTCCGGGGGAGACACGGTCCCTTCACAGGCTGCGAAGTCCAAGCTCCCGGACGCAAGTTCCGACTGTGAGAACCTGGCCCCCCAACTCCCTGCACCGCATTCGTGAAACAGCGAGGTGGAGCAAGCAGAGGAGAAACGTGGCAACAGCCAGAAACAAAACTAGGGAGTGACACGCGGGTAGACTGTTCTAGAACCTCCCTAGCCACGGCCACAGTCTCCAGCTGGTCCCGGGCGAGCCTCGCCGTGGCTGCTTTGTGTCCTCCCGCAAGACGCCGGCAGCCGTGGCCCGGCCTGCTCCGAGGAAGGCCTCCCCGCTCGGCCCAGCAGAGCCCGGGAAGGTCTCGCAGAGGAGAGGCAGTGCGAGCGACAGAGCGAGTCCCGGTGAAGCCCCAGCCCAGGCGGGGCCGCAGCTGCAGCGGGAGAGGGGCCGGCTGAAGGCCGTGCTGACAGCGGGGTCCCCACACGGTCCCCTGCTGGCTGGGCGGCTCTGTTCCCAACCGGGACAGGGAGACCCTGTGAGGCCTGAACGCTGACCCGGCCTCTGCCTCAGGGCTCCTTGGGCACGAGGTCCTTCCCGTCCACTGGCCACGTGTCAGCCTCCAAGTGTCACAGCCAAAGAGCGGCACGTGGAACAGAGGAGCCGCAGGAGCCGGGCCGGCCCAGCGGCTGCAGCGGGCTCCCCGTCGGTGCCCCCGGGACCCCGCGGGAGGGGTCACGACATTCCCCACGACGCCGGCTCTCAGGCACCTCCGGCCTTGCCTGCGGGGACCCAGGCCACGGCCGTTTGCACCCCAGGCCCTTGCGTGCTGACGGAAGTGGACGGAGGCCACGGGGGCGAGGCTGCTCTGCTTCGTCAGGCTCCTCGTGTCCAGCGCGGCCCTGGGTCACAGCTGGGGTGCCCCTAACGTGCTCACTCAGGGAACCCTAATTCCCTCCAGAAAACAGAAGGGACCAACATGAACTCCCCAAAACTTCCAAACTCACAGGCTCCAGGCCACAGGTAGTCTGTTTTCATTTCAGAGAAACCGTTCTGGGAGCCAAAGGCCCTTTGTGCCTTTCTTGGAAAACGTTGCGCACACTGCTCGGGGTGGGGGCCGGCCTCAGAGGCCAGGGTGGCCCAGGGGGACGAGCACTGAGACCCCCCCGGGTCTGGCACTGTTAGGGTGCATGGAGGCTCGGAGGGTAAAGCGACCCCAGTGTGTGTAAAGCCAGCCCCCACCTCCAGTCACCGCCATACAAAAGGGCTAACGCCGCTCTAGAAGCTGCTGAGCGGGTGTGAACCCAGGGTGTGGGAGCCGGGGTCACCCGGAGCTGCAGGTGGAGCTCCCTGGGCAGGACGGGCCCCGTGGGTCCCCGACAGGCGGCCTGCAAAGGTCACAGGAACACCCCGCGCGCTGGGCGCGGTCTACACTCGGCCTGGCTTCCGGAATCGCAGGGAAGGGACGCGTGGGTCGTGTCTGCGCCTGGTGCCTGAGGGACCCCGGGAGGGACACGGGATTTCCTGGGGGCGGGAGTCAGCGGGACAGTGGGGCCACCCGGAAGCGTGGCTGTCCGGAAAAGGACACAGGGGCTCAGAGAGCCTGGCTCCACGCACGGGGTGGGGGAGGGGGCGAGGTCAGCAAGTACGGGGAAACAGCCAGCCAGGGACCTGTGCTCAGCCAGCCGGCAGAAGCTTCTAGAAGTCGGCTCTTCTTGTCCTGTCCTGACACCACCTGAGGGGTTCGGGGCCCCCGAGAGAGTGGACCTGCCCTCCGTCCCTCGCAGACCCCACTACCCTCAGCTGGCCCAGGAGACAAGGCTCAGGGCCCGTGGGAGGCGTTCCTGCCTCCACGCGGGGGCCGCGCCTGGAGAAGGTCACTGATGCCACGCGGCCACTGGGGCTGGTCCTGGGGCAGCAGGCACAGGATGGGGGTGCCCGCTTGCCCTGCCTCCCCATTTGCTCCTCACACAAGGACCTGAGGCTCTGCAGTCCCCGAGGCGCCGGCGGGGTTCTCGCCAAGGGAGCAAGGTCCTCGGGGCTCCGGGAAGAGGAAGAAGTCGCTTCCCCTCAGAAGGGGGTCTGCACCAGACAGCGGCCCGTTAGAGCGAGTGGGCGCTGGGTCCCTGGGCCACACCCGCTCCGGTCGGGGCCCAGCCCACCACGCAGCCTGGGTTCTGGCCCCACGACACGCACGGGGCACAGCACCCCCATCACAGGGCCAGGGGTTCGTGTCCCACGGCACCACGGACGGACACACAGGCGTGGCTGAGCTGGGGACAGGGGAGCCACGGACGGACACACAGGCGTGGCTGAGCTGGGGACAGGAGCTGGCGTCCAGCTGGCGTCCGTACGGAGAACACGGGCTGTGTCCCGCTGGCCGCGCTTCCCCGCACCCACCCACCCGCAGACGTCAAAGGCAGGAAGAAGCCCGGTTCCTGCGCCCTGGGCAGGCCCGGGGACTCAATCTGGACCCTACAGCGGAGCTGTTGAAAGGCAAGTCTACTAGGAGATTATTGACAAGCCGACCCCAGGGCCCGTGGGCTCACCTCCCAAGCACAACAGGTAAGACACAATAAATACAACCGGCCCCCATGTGTANAGAGCCACCGGCCCAGCGCCAGCCGCGCTCTGCCCGCCGCTACTCAGAAAAGGGCGGGAACATGCCCAGGTCGGCGAAGTCCTCGATGTTGTAGTTGCCGGTCCCCTGGGTCGGATCTCCCGGCATCGGCAGCATGTCCTGCGGGGGAGAGACGGAAGCTTCGGGCAGTCAGCTCACCCCCCGCCCGCCGGCACCTGCGCGTCCCAGGAGCCCAGGCTGCCTCTCACCCCGACGCTCGCCACCCTTGGGGGCAGCCCAGGTGCTCAGGGGCCGCGAGTGTCCACGCCCAGAAGCCGCTCTCCCCCGGGAGGGGCCGCCCCAGCAGGCAAACCGAGCCCTGGGACATAACCCGCCCTCACGTCAAGCCAGGACGCGGGGCAACAAGAGCCCGCTGCTGGGTGAATCTGCCCGGGCACCAAGCCAGGCTGTGCGTGCTCTGAGGGCGGGGCCAAACGCCTGCCTCCTCGGGCTTCACTTTTCACAAGCCCTTCAAGCTCTGCCGCCTCAGAGCGCCCATCCAGACAGCAGGCATAGCCAAGATTTCAACCCCTTGTGGACAATTTCCCAAAGTGTGTCTGTCAAATCCTTGGCCCATGAGACACTCTGGGAGTAGACAACTGTGTGGACGAGTAGTTACGGGGAACGAGACACACAGACTCTGCCTACTCCTAAATATCCTCAGTCTTTGTTAATGTAGTAAAAGGCTCTGATAAGTCCTGCGGTCAAGAAACTGAATAACTTTGCCTAGCCAGTGTTTCACACGTTTATTTGACCAAGGATTCTTTCCAGCCTTGTGACCTTGAAGAGCCAGGCCGGGAATTCTGCCTTACACGGCTGCCGTGAGGCCTAAGGATGGAGGAAGGAGGTCACAGTGCTGTCCCTCTGGAGACCTCGAGGGACATCTGGGCTCCAGACCTTTGTGAAGGTGCTGCTCGGCCAGGCGGGAAGGCGCTTGGGAGGAGGAGAGAGGACCCTTGGGGAGGGGGGTTACTGCCGACGGGGGGGCTCAATCCCTCTCCCTCCTGCTGCCTGCCCGTCCTTGCTCTGCAGGGCAGACCTGGTGCTCTGGGCACAACGGAAGCAGCTCCGTGCTTCTCCCTCACTCGGGCCCCCATGGGACGGTCTGAGCACTCGGCTCAGCGGGCGGTCAATGGGCTCATGCCTCCATCTGGAACCTTCCTCCTGGGGGAACTTGTGGCTGGAGCTGGGGCCAGGCGGACCCCAGGGGGCCGAGCACGGGCACACGGGGCTGCTGCAGGCTAGGTCAGAGGCGCAGCCAGCTGCGTGATGCCCGGGCATCCCTGGCCAGAGAGGATGGCAGAGGCCTGGGCTTCTGATCCCCCCCAACCCCCCCCACCCCCCGGCTGGGCCCGAACTCAGGTCTGCACCGAGTGGTTGGGGCTGCGGCAAAGGGCAAGGGGAAAGGAAGCAGAGAGAAGGCGCCGGTACCTAGGACAAGGCTGTGCTCGCTTGATTTACCTGGAACACTTCAGTCTGACCGGGCTGCTGGTGGGGGTGCTGCTCACCGCTCTGCTGCCCGTGGTGCTGGCTCTGCCACTGGGACCAGACCTCCGAGGGCCGCCCCTGGAACTGCCCGCTGCTCTGTCCGCTCTCGGCTGTAAGAGCCCGCGTGCAGGGCGCCGCCATTAGGCTCCAGAGACCCACCCGCCGCAGCCCAGGGGCCCCCGCGTCCGAAGGGCACGCTCCGTCCAGAGCCGGCCGCCGACCGCCTCCAGCTCACACTGACCGACAGGTAGCAAGTCAGTGCGGACGGTGCGGATCCCCCTGGGCACAGCTGTAGGGGACAGGGGCGGGGGGGGGGCTCAGCCCTGGAGCCCTCTGTGCCCTCAGAGCTTTGGCCGGGGCCTGTCTGTGGGGCCCGGTCGCTAGTGGGCGTCAGCGGTGACCCCGCCTTGAGAAGATGGGTGTCTGGGCTTCCGCTCAGGACACTGGGCAGGGCCAGCCCCCCCCCCCAAGACTTGAAGTGCAGCCCTGGCCCACGCAGTCCGCACAGCAGAGCATAGGCCCCTGGGGCCTGCGTGAAGGGCCGTGGCCACTTAACCCTTTACGGCCTGAGGTCTTGTTAACAAGGCTGGAGAGGCTTTCTCTCGTGGGAGGGGTCCCTCTTCCGATCCTGAGAAGAGGAAGAACTTCCTGGCGTCCTACTCACACAGCCTATTTACACAGTCGGCCATCCCTACAGCTGTTCCCTGGATGCCCCAAACAAGGTTATGGTGTTTCTGACGCGGGCGGCCTGAAAGCCCTCAGAGGACAGCGGGGGGCGGGGTACAGCCCCAGGGCCCTGGAGACGCCGAAGTCTTCCTGCAAAGCCAAGACCCAAGCGGCAAGCCCCTGAGGAACACCACCGGCCTCCCCGAGCTTGGCGACCTCCAGACTTGGCCCCAGGGCTCTGCAGGCGGGGGCTCGGTGCCCCGGACTCGGGTGCTTGGAGAGCACGCCTGCCGCCTCCCCCCGGCAGCCCTGCGCCCGAATCCCGCCTACCGAAGCCCGGGGTCCTGCCGGCGAGGCCGGAGTAGGCGTTCCCGCTGGGCGAGGACGTGGCCGGGCTGGACAGGGGGCTGTAGGAGGCCGGGTCTGCTGGGTACGTGTGGCTCGCTCCGATCCCGAAGGGGGGCGACTGCGTCTTGCCGGACTGGGAAGGGATGTGCTACGATCAGGACAAAGCAGGAGAAGGGAAGTGTCGTCCGCAGGCCACCCCAGGCCCACCGTGACTCCCTGCAGCCCTCCCGGCCGACGGGGCCCAAGCCGGGCACTGGCCCGCGGCTCCGGGGCAGGTCTCGGTGAACCCGCCCCCCGTCCCACACGGCTGGGGTCCGGCTGTGCGTTCGGGGCCGGGCTCCCACGCACTCCCAGCTGGGCGGACAGAGGTCCAGAGCGGGGCGGGGGGCCCCTCCTGATGGAGCGCCCCTTCCCCTGCGCCCCAGGCCGCGACGGCCATGCCAGGCCACGGAGAGCAGACGGGGAACCGCTGGGGGAGCCTCGGGGGGGCCGGCGGCCCATGCTGCCCTGGCTCCGGGCCGCGATCCAGGGAAAGCAGATCCCCGCGCTCACACCGGCTGGGCGCCGGGCGCCGCCCCCACCGAGACCATACCTGTCCCGGAAAGGGCGGCCGGCTGCCCGTCCAGGCCACCTGGCCCTGGTTCAGCTGTCGCGAGATCTGGGACATGTTCTGGCCGGTCGACGAGGAGGACTGGATGTCATTCACGCCAGGCACGTGGACCACGGAGGAGCTACGAGACACGAAGTCACGTCCGTCCCCGGGAGAGGCGCCGCCCCCAACGCTGCCCCCTGGGCCCCCTGCCCGTTCCACCCGCGTGCTCGGCCTCTGTGTCCCCAGCAGGGCCCGCTCTCTCCTCCACACAACCGCCCCCCGTCCCCCACCCCCGTGTCTCTTGCTCCCAACAGACGTCGTGAGGGAGAAGCTCCTTAGAATAAGACTCAGGCCCAGCGTCGATGTGCTCTGGTTAACTCGCCCCCTGGGGCGCCTATGGGGCCGAAGGGTCCAGGAACCGGGCCGCGGGGGAGAGCCTGGAGTGGGGGCTGGGGGCGGGGCCTCCCCTCGGCCCTCCTCCCCGCTCACGACCCTGCCAGGGTTTATGAGGCACCTGCTGTGTGCGCCACAAGGTCACAGGGTGTGGACCCCACGCCCAATTTCCAGCCACTCCATTTATTCAACAGACTCATTAAAGACTGGATGGTGGGAAGGTGAGGAGAGACCCCCGCCTGCCTTCAGGCCCTTCTCCTAGCACAGCAGAGGGCGCGGACCCAGGAGGGAGTCGGGGGAGGGGGACGAGCTAACACGGAAAGCTCCGGTGGGTTCCGGGGAGCAGCAGATAGAGCAGATAGACACAAGGGGACCCTATTAGTAACTGTATCACAGTATTTCTCCCGAGCCATCCGGTTCCTCTTCACACAGGAGGACGGAAAACACCAAGGCTCTCTGGTCCCGGCCACGACGGGGACGTCACTGCCGTCCCCCGTGAACTACTTCCTTCCTTCACATACAGGTTATTTTCCCGGTCGGCCTCAGAAGGCCCTTCCTGCTGATTGCGGCTCTTTCCAGGGGCCTGTCCCGAACCCCCCCGCCCCGGGAACCGGGAGGCGCTGATGGAGGAGGCCGGCCCTGCGCCCAGCACTCTCCAGGGGCCCCGGGGCTACAGCCGCCGGCCTTGGTACCTACAGGATGGGGCCCAGGCCCTGTGGGCGAGGACACACTCAGGGACGCGCGGCAAGGCCACCCGCTGAGGCTCAGGGCGACCTCTGAGTGCCGTTCCCTGCACACCCTTCCCCTCAAGCCAGCTCGGGCCCTTTAGAGTCACAGGAAATTCAGTCCATTCCACCAGGTTAAGGCCTCACGAGCTCCCTTTCATCCCGGCTTCCCTGCCTCCCTCCTTCCCTCCATCATCCACCCTTCTCCCCACCCACACACCCCTCCCTCCCCCCANCTCCCGACTCCTTCCCCACCAGCCTCCCCTCCTCCATTATGCCCTCCAACCTCTGTTTCTATGACGACAGCCTCACCCCAGCTCAGCATCTCAATCTGGACCATCTGTCCTGTGAACCCGCTGCAGCCTCTCTTTCCACTCTCCCCCCGACAGAGCCCCCACCCCACTTCCTCAAGTCTCTCTTCCCCTCCAGCTCCCTAGCGTGGAACTCAAGGCCTCCGCGGTCCCCTCCTGCTTCCCCCGGACCCGAAGCCTCTCTGGCCTCTCCCCGTCCCGGCTTCGCTCAGCACACCCTGAGGCCCACACGCCGTCCCCTCATTGAGCCACGTGACCTCCGCTTCCAGGCTCGGCTCGGGATTGGCCAGGCCTTCCCTGGGTGCGCCACCCGGGCCCGGCCCAGGGCCCTCCTCCCCGCTGCCCTGCTGCAGACGGAGGGGCTGGTGGAAGGGCCACGTGGACTCGATGAGCACATGCCCAGCCCCAGCCTGGATGGAAGCGTGCCCGGCCACCGTGCGCCCAGTGTGGCAGCGGGTGACACGGCAGCAGGAGAGAGGAGTCTGGGGCCTCCGACGCTGGGCCGCAGGGACGGCCCCCGGCAGTGAGCAAAGCTCCGGGGCTGCTCGCTGGGCTGCTGTCCCGTCCTGCTGCCCCAGGCCAGGGACTTGCTGCCTGGGGCCCGGAGCCCGGAGCCTGGGGCCGGCTGCGTGCAGGGACACCCAGCCAAAGCGCTGGCTGCAGCCGCCCCCGGCCTCCCCGCACCCCGGCCCGCTAACCTGGGGCACGGCTGCCGAGCCACCTGCTGCTTCCCCAGGGCCGCCTGCGCACCAGGGCCCGCATGAGCCCCTCCACCTTAGGGAGGGCAGGCTCCTGGGGGGCCCTCTCCCCGGGGCGGCCAGCCCCTCCCGCCTGGTCCCTGACTGCACCTGACGCTCCGCGCAGCTTCTGGCCAAGTGAGCGGGAGGTGGGCTGCATGGGCCCCCTGCCCACCTGGCCTGGGCCTGGGCTAGTTCTCCTGGTGAGCTGGGTGCGTGGTGGGTGCACGTAGGACCCACACCGCCCTGAGGGCACCCTGTCTCTGGCCCTCCTTCCCCAGCAGCCAACAGCAACGCATCAGGCCAAACCAGAGCCGCCGGGACCTGGCCTGGCCCAGGGCCCACAGGGCAGGAGCCACGAATGGGTGTTGGCAGAATTCGCCGCACACGGAGCCCAGCTCTGACCCAGGGCTTCCAGGGTGAGGGGCACCTCCCGCCCCCGGGGCCCCTCCCAGCTCGTACCTGAAGGCCTTCCCCGAGTGCCCTGGGGGGAACGGGCTCCCCTGGGAGTACATCTGCTGTGTCCCCGCCGCAGACGCTGAGGTCATCATCTTCTTCTCCGCTAGGGAAAGCAGGGCAAGGGGCACGGTCAAGGGCGCCCTGCCCTCCAGGCTGCGGGGGGCGGGGCAGCTGGGGAGCGGGGAGGGGGTGGGCGTCCAGAAGGACGCACCCCGGCCGCCTATCCACACACGCCTTCTCTGCACACAAGGGCACGGGCTGCGCTGGGCTACGTGCCGCTGGAGGGCAGGCCCTTCCCGAGATGGAAAGAGCCAACGGAAGTTCTCCCTCAGACACTAGTTTGCCGCATCCTTCCAAGCCCATGGAGGAAGCGCGGAGCCGTGGTTTGAGGACAGGTCCCCGCACTGGGCGCCCAGGATGCGGACCCCAGCTCTGCCCCGCTGGTCAGGGGTGCGATCTCGCGCCTGTGACTGAGGCGCTCCTTTCCCTGTAGTCTCGAAACTGCCACTCCTGTTAATCCCACGGCCCTGACAGCCCACCCCCACGATGCTGGAAGGAAGTCGAAGTTAGCTACGGGGCAATTATTTTGTGCCTGGATGGACCCCCCCGCCTGGACCCATCTCTGGCTTGGGGGGACAGGCGGAGTTGGGGGGTCCCCCACTGGGTGGACGTGAGCGGTGATGGACACTCAGGCTTGCGGGCTTGGGGCGGAGAGGCTGGGCTCCCCTGACCATGCGCTGAGTATTTCTGTAACGTTCTGATAAACCAAGGCCCTGGGCAGCCTTCTGGGCCCATTTCCTCGGCTGCGACGACAGGGTGCGCACGGGAAGTCCCACGGCACGGGAGGGGCCCGGACCCCTGCGTGTAGGTCTCTGACCCGGTCCGCGGTCCTGAGTCTTGCAGGCAGAGATGGAACAAGGTTTTCAGGAGAAACGTGCCCCAGGGACTCGTGAGCACCCACACAGCGTAAGCTATGATTTCCTGTGCACTTAGGGTTTGGTGACTTGGGTAAAGGGGAAACGCATGCTTTCCTAAGTGCTCCAAGATTCTACGTGTACATGGGCACATCCATATCCTTGACCTCATCATTCAGTCTTCCGTGTCGTCTCTCACGCTGGGGCTCTGGTCTACCCGACCTGATGGAGGTGAAGAACTGCACCCGCGCTCTCCTGCCGCCCTCCGGCTCTACCAGCGTCTTCCTGTGTTTCTGTTTCATTTGGCTTCCACACACTCCGATGCTCGCGACACATGTTCACCTCTGGGGCCAGCGCGTATTTGCCCCGTATCTGGTTGAAAACGACCATCTCAGTGAGGCGCCTGGGCGGCTCAGTCGGCTGAGCGTCCGACTCTTGATTTCGGCTCAGGTCATGGTCTCATGGTTCATGAGATTGAGCCCTGCGTTGGGCTCTGTGCTGACAGCCTGGAGCCTGCTAGGGATTCTCTCTCTCCCTTTCTCTTCCCCTCCATGGACCTCTTTCTTTTTGAAAATAAACTTGGGGGCACCTGGGAGGCTCAGTCGGTTCAACGTCTGACTTCAGCTCAGGTCATGATCACAGTCTGTGGGTTCAGGCCCCACGTTGGGCTCTGTGCTGACAGNCCGCAGCGGTTCATTCCGGAGTTACTGGGCAGGAGTCCCTGAACACCAACTTACTTTATTGCTCGTGATGGTCACAGTTTCTTTCTTACCAGTTCACTTTTTTTCTGAGTATCTTGCAATTTGCTAAAAATGTCTCCGTCTTTTCTTGGGAGACTTCCTTCCTTCTTCTTTTCCCCTTTCAAGAGCGGCTATTTTTAAACACACTGGAAGCTGTGTTTCTCTATAAACGTCAGAGAAAAAAACCCAGCACGTGCCGATGGGCGACTTCTGTGTATGACCCTAACCCACAATGCCCGGATCTTTGCTAACTCCTTCGATTCAGGTTTTTACACGGCTTGCGTCTCCCGACGGCGTCTATGCCACCTCTGGGTGCACATCGTCCTTCGAGCTCCGGCTTTTTCAACCTGTTGCTTCATTCCTGTCTTCCGTGTTCCGATTCGTTTCACAAGCGCAGCGCGCGGGAAGCAGGGGTGGGGGGCGGCCCGTGCTGCGGGGGCCTTTCCGCGGCTTCCCGGCTGTGCGCACGGCCTGGCTGGGAGAAGCACCTTCCGCAGGGCGGCGTGGGGCCCCTGTGGCCAGTGCGGCACTTCCCTTCCGTGGCTTCTCCCTTCCCCGGCCCAACCGCACTGAATCCTGCAGGAAGTCCTTGACCACAAGAAAATGGGATCCTTTCTCTGAAGTTCAGAACGACAGAGACATTTCCAGGCTGCTCCTCTGTGCGGAAATCTGTTTGGTGGGGGGGCAGGTGCACACGGGGCTTCCGTCCGGGATCGAGGCGGACGCAGGCGCACGCGTCTCCTCCAAACCCTCGAATTTAGGAGGCGAGGGGTCGGGGGCCCCAGGTAGCAGGTGAGCGAGAGGCAAGGCCGGAAGCCGAGGGGCTCCATTTGGACCCCTGCGCCCAGGGCTCTGTCCCACCGCCCTCTTGGCCCACGGGCCGCCATCTCCAGTTGCCCCCTCGGCCCCCGACGGCCCCGCCCCACACCCCCGGCACGTGGGCGCCGCCGGGAACTTACACGCGCTGATTCCCGCGAACATCTCAGCGAACCGGGGGTCCCTCTCCTGGGAGAAGATGCCGTCCGCCTTCTCCGCGGACTTCCCTGCTTCGTGGACGCCGGCCGGGAGGCTGGGCACCGGGACCTGCTCGCACATTAAGACACAGCCAGGCCCCGCGTGAGACACCCCCCTCTGGACTCGCTGGCAATTCAGGCTGCCCGGTTTCGCTGGGGCGGCGGGTGTGGTGTGAGCCGGAGGCCACAGAAGGGACAACCGAGTCGCACGGACCCCTTACGGAGAGATAACAATCAGCCTGCCCTAAGCTCCAGACGTGGACTTAGAGTCTATTGTCGGCGGCAGGCCCAGCACCTTGTGGTTTCTCTGCACAGTTGGAAGCAGCAGAAAATGCAGAGGGAAAAGGAGGGAGGGAGCGGAGGGAGGAGGCGGGGGGGAGGGAGGAGGTGGGGGGAGGGNACCCTTCCCGGCCCAGCCCTGCAGGGGGTCACAGACACCCCCGGGGCACCTGCACCTCTGTGCTCGGAGCTTGGAAGGGGCACTGGCACCTGCTGGGCTGAGGGCATCAAGCTAAGGGTCGAACTTGGTCCCTCGTCCCTTGGCCCGAGACCGCTCCAACTGGGAAAGAATCTTCCAGAAGCTCACCTGCGCCAGGTCGTAGGACGACAGCCCATCTCTCTGGTGCACTTCCAGCTCCGCCTGCTGCTGCTGGAGCTGCCTGCGGACGGGGGTTACAGGGTCACCCAGAGTGGCCGTGGCCCGAGCCAGAGCCCTCCCCAGCCCAAGGGACAGCGGGTCACACCCGACAGGCCCCTAAGTGTTTTCGGTTTTTACTTGTTTTACTTTACAGCTGCTTAAAGTTTATTTACTTTGAGAGAGAGAGTGCAAGAGCAGGGGAGGGGCAGAGAGAGAGAGAGAGGGAATCCGAAGCAGACTCCGCACTGTCAGCGCAGAGTCCAGTGTGGGGCTCGATCTCATGAAACGTGAGATCATGACCTCAGCTAAAACCAAGTCAGATGCTTAACTAACTGAGCCAGTCAGGTGCCCGTTATGATTATTTTTTTTTTGTTATTTATTTATTTCTAGGAGAGAGAGAGAGAGAGAGAGAGACAGCGTGAGCAGGGGAGGGTCAGAGAGAGAGGGAGTCACAGACTGAAACAGGCTCCAGGCTCTGAGCTGGCAGTCAGCACAGAGCCCGACGCGGGGCTCGAACCCACGAACCGCGAGATCATGACCTAAGCGAAAGTCGGACGTTTAACCGACTAAGCCACCCCGGCGCCCCCCGTTATGATTATTTTTAATGCCTTAAATCAAGAGTCCAAGCCCCGTGTGTTAAGTTTAGGTTGCCAACATTTACGAAATACGTTTTAGTTCATGATTTCATCTTACGCAGGGTGAAAAGACACCACATTAGAACAAAGTGTTGAGGCGAAGTTCAGATGGAGCTAGAAGCCCTCGGCTTCAGCTGGACGGGGGCGGGTGGCCTCCTGTCCCCCCTCCAGCCCTCACGCCGGATTCGCACAGCGTTCCCTGACCTCACGCTCAGTACAAAGGGGCTGCCCGGGGCGGGGGGGGGGGGGTCCCTCCAAGCCAGGACCTGCCCTGATGCCTCTGGTCCTTGCTCTGTGCTCCACTGGCCCCCAGGCAGCCCCACTCGGGACGGAAAAGGCTCCTTACAGGAAACAGCCGCCTCACGTTTCAGAAGATGGAAACCGGGTTACTTTCCAGGCCCCACAGCTCAGAGCCTAAAAATGGAGCAGGACGGCAGCCTCTGTTTCAAGTCCGCGTGCCAAACAGGAACGACAGGCGGAAAGTGGCCAGCGGAGCACGGACCCAGACCACACCCACCCGCTGCCCAGGAGCCGACCTAAAGGACACAGAGGACCCACGGCGCATACACGTGACGCGGAACGTGTGTGTTCACGCAGTAAGCAGGCAGAGGGGAACATGTTCACCCTTAGAGCAAACAAAATAAGTGCAAATCAGAGCAAATGTGAAGTGCAATCCTTCACCTGCGGAGCTGGTAAAAACACGCTTGGTGCGGCGGCTTGTGCAGAAAGTTCTGGCAGGGGGTGGGGGAGAGGCCGACTGCAGATGCCGCACCCTCCACACACCCCTGCACGCGCCGCGGCTCACGCCGAGCTCACAAAGGGGCTGATACCACTCCAAGTGGGTAGTTCCTGAACTCCCTTCACAACGGAGCGCACCGAGGCCGCGATGCTGGGGGTCTGCAGAAGACAGGCCGTGCCCTGAGGAGCAGGTGACGAAGGAGGGCGTGGGGCGGCGGCTACTGCTCCACGGTAAGGGACACCCACCTGGGCGGTCCAGGAAGGCCTGGGTTAGCCACTGCGGGGGGTGAGGGGGCGCTGATGAGACCGGGAGCCACCTCAGAGCAGGGGGGTCACCACGTCAGGCCCCACAACCCCCCACAGTCCCTGTACTGAAGCCTGCGAGCAAGGAGCCCACGGCGTCCTGTCCACAGAGGTGAACGTCGGCCCGTCCCCGGCCAACAGGCAAACGTGAAGCAGACACACCACCAGGCTGCAGAGGTGCAGACTGAGCGCAGCTGGGGGGCCTCAGTCCAGGCGCGGGCTGTTTGGGCCACACTGGCTAAGCCCCCACCTACTGACCACTTATGCTCCTCGGGGCAGAGCCAGCAGGGCAGCGTGGTCCTCAGGCCCCCAGCGCGACCAGACGGCCCGGGGCCCTGGCCAGTCTCGGCTTCCTCCTTCCCTTCCCCCCCCCCTTTTTTTTTAAGAAAGAGAGAGAGTTAGAGCGAGCAGGGGAGGGGCCGAGGGAGGAACAGAGAGAATCCCTCGCAGGCTGCGTGCTCAGCACAGAGCCTGATGCCGGACTCAATCCCATGACCCTGGGATCATGACCTGAGCGGAAATCAGGCCTCAGACGCCCACCCGACTGAGCCGCCCGCTGCTGGGGAGCTCGCTGCTTGTCGAGGCCGACAGCTCCGTCCCCAGAGAGGAGCAGTTACCCGCAGCCTGTCCCGAAACGGCCAAATCTACCTTCTCACAAGTCCCGTTCTGCGCTCAGGCCCTGCTGCCCGAGAAACAAGACAAAGTGAATTCTGTTCCTGGGCTCTTCTCCGCGGCCCAGCCAGAGACGCACAGCCGCGCGCTCCCGCGGGCCTGGGCGTGCCTCCCGCCCCCTCACCCCTCAAGGCAAGGCCACTTAGGAGAGAGCCCCTGGGGGAGCCGTGACCAGTTTATTTAGAACCCAGCCTGTTGCGGGACACGTACTGGACTGTCTACACCGGGCTCCGTGCGGGATCTGGGGAAGGACGGGCCGGCTCCACAGGGTCTGGGTGCCCGTGGCGCGCACCCGCCCCGTCCCGCTGGAGGCCTCACGGGCTTGCTGGGACACTTCCCGGCCGGGGGGACGGACACACCTCGGTGTGCTTGCGAGTTCCCGAGCGGCAGAAACGCGGCGGCCCGGCGGACTCTGATGCCAGCCTGTGTGCGGGACGGCCCGCTGCCAGCGAAGTGCCGCCCCCCATCCGCCGGGGACAGGAGCGGACGATGCGACCCCGGATGCGTCAGGCCCGGGCCTCCCTGCACCAGGGACGCGGGACACCGGCCATCAGTGTGACGCTCCCCGGACAGAGGGCCTCCCTCAGCCTGAGTAAGCGAGCACCGGCCACGAGGGGGGCGGTCAGGCAGCAGTGACCCCTGGGAGAGCCGGGGTCCGGCCAGGACGCTGGGGGGCTGCACACGCTCGGCCGACCGTGCGGACCACGCCGTGTGCACACTGTCGGGAGGAGCCCAACCCCGAACGTGCCTCACAGGCACGG